>NW_027411755.1:167442273-168103076 GCF_047663935.1 Musca autumnalis
ATTACTTCTCTTTCTGTTACAAAAGCATCTATGTCCACAATTTGCGGTTTGATAAAAACTGCAAACTACCTGAAATCGAGCGGTACTGTATTTGGATATTCCAAGGAACCCTTATTGCCAAATTTATTCAGTCAGAACACTTAACAAAAAATTCAAAATACCGGAAACCGGGTGGTACCTCTATATGGGGGCTATTTTTTGACCACAGGTTACTTAAAGGTAGTGAGCTAAAATGTACCGCGCGTTCACCCATAAGAACATTAAAAACTTGGGTTTGGACGTCGGGTTAGTATCCCTCTCCTAGAAAAAACAGCCTACTATGAAAAAACAAAAGAAAAGAAAAACAAACCCCTTTAAAGTTGACGAGATATATTTTACGAGCGCTTAGAAGAAACTTATGACCGTTGCCCTGCCCATGACATTAAAATTATACTAGGCGATTTAAATGCCAAAATTGGAAAGGAGAATATCTTTGGCCCAACAGTCGGGAAATTCAGTCTCCACAGTGAAACAATGGTATGAGGCTGATAGACTTTGCAGCTGCAAGAAACATTGTAGTTAGCAGTACCAGATTTAAGCATCTCGATATTCATAAGGGTACCTGGCTGTCGCCAGATCAAAGAACAAGAAAATTTATCATGTTGTGATAGATGGAAGACATGCATCAAGCGTTTTGGATGTACGATTGTTCCGAGGTGCAAACATAGACTCTGACAACTACCTTGTTGCAGCAAAGGTATGTACCCGTCTAAACGTTGCAGATAAAGCACGAACAGATACAACACGGAAGTTGGACATCGGTAAGCTGCAAACACAACAGATAAACACAGCATATTCCATTCAATTAGCCCAGTTGCTTAATGAAAGCACTCCTCGTCCCGATAGCATATCATGACAATGGCAAAACATTGCCCACTCAATGCAACAGCCGCAGAATCAGTACTTGGATACCAGAGACCTCCACCAAGGAATCCATGGTATGACCAGGAGTGTGGTGTTGCTACCGAAGAGAAAAATGCGGCATATAGGGCTACTTTACAACCAGTAGCAACGCGTAGCAAACGAAAGAGGTATCGAGAGAAAAGAAGAGAGGAGAAACGTCTTTTCCACAGGAAAAAAAACAGAGAGATGGAAAAGCGGGATTGTGAACAAATCGAGATGTACAGGAGATAGAATGAAGTCCGAAAATTCTACTAAAGAGTGAAACATCAAACTGATGGCTTTGGAACTGGCACATCCTCCTGTAGAGACCAGCAACGTAATGTGGTAACTGATACAGATATTGTGCTAAGGATATGGAAAGAGCATTTTTCCAAACTGTTGGTATCCAATAGTAGTGGAGTCGACGAAGATAGCACAGATCCAATCCCAAAAGATGGTACTGAATGTATACCGCCCGGCGAAGATGAGGTAAAGACAGCAATAAACCGGCTGAAGAATAATAAGGCAGCAGGAGCAGATGGCCTACCAGCCGAGCTGTTTAAAACCAGAGGCGACATGCTGATAAGGTGTATGCATCAGCTAGTTAGCTCCATCTGGCAGGGAGAACGCGTACGCGACGAGTGGAACCTGAGCATTAGGGATATGTTAAATCGATTTCGGTTAATCGATTAATCGATTATTAACCGTAAAATTTCCAAAAGTCGTAGTCGACTATTGACTATGCGAAAACCGTATAATCGATTATTCTTACTCGACTTTCGGAAGACGGTGTCAACTATTATTCGTAGTCAACCCTTATTCGTATTCTATCATTATTCGTAGTCGGCTATTAATCGTGGTCGACTATTAGTCGTAGTTGACTATTGGGTGTGATAAAACCGCATAATCGACGATACTTTTTTATACATATAACCATCACGGATCGCATCAACGAAAATGGTCGATTATAATCGGTTTTCGGCGGTTAACGATTCGACTTTTAGAACACTCTCAAATAATCGACTAACCGAGTTTTAAGTTTTTCACAAAAACCGAATAATCGAAAAACCGATTATTGCAATTCACTGCGTATCCCTACTGAGCATCCTGTGTCCCATCCATAAGAAAGGAGATAAGACTTTATGCTCCAACTATAGGGCCAAAAGTCTTCTCCCTATAGCCTACAAGATAGTGTCAAGGATATTGTGCGAACGACTAAAGCCCATTGTCAACGAAATAATTGAACCATACCAATGCGGCTTTAGACCTGTCAAGTCCACCATTGACCAGATATATACCCTGCTGCAAATCCTGGAGAAGAGCCAAGAGATGCAGATCGACACCTACCACCTTTTTGTCGATTATAAAGCAGCCTTCGACAGCCCGCTACGTTCAAAGGTATTCCAAGCCATGTCTGAATTTGGTATCCCCGCAAAGCTCATTCGGTTTTGTAAAATGACTCTAACTGACACAAGATCTTCAGTTAAAATAGGAAAGAACCTCTCCGAAGAGTTTTGTACCAAAAGAGGTTTCAGGCAAGGAGACAGCCTTTCGTGTGATCTTTTCAACATCCTGATAGAAAAGGTTATACGAGAGGCAAACGTCAAAAGAAGTGGCACAATCTACACCAATAGCCACATGTTACTTGCTTATCCAGATGATATAGACATCGTGGGACGATCAGTAATAGAAGTAACCGATACCTTTATGAAGGTCGAAGAAGAATCTGCTAAAGTGGGTCTGGCGGTAAAAGGCGAGAAGATCAAGTTGATGGTGTCGACGCGCAATGCGTCCATTGATATCGGTTCCTATAACTTTGAGGTAGTAAAAGACTTCGTATACCTCGACACCGCCGTAAACGCAACAAACGACATCTGTTGTGAAATAAAAAGAAGAATTGTATTGGCCAACAGATGCTACTTTGACTTAAGTAAGCACTTCAAAAAAAGCCACAACTCGTCAAACAAAAATAACGCTTTACAAAACACTGGGTAGTAACCCGTGCTGATGTAAGGTATTTTATGTATTCGATGCATTAAACACGGAATGTATGTATGTGAGATATTGATTAGATTAGGAAAATATGACGTAATTATCCGTAATTGAGTGATATCCGGCGAAATTATATATGGAAGCCATATTCAAACCTGAACCGTTATGGACCAAAGTTGATATTTTTCATTCCTGTGTCCTCATAAGTACCTGTGCAAACATTCATCAACCTAGGTCAACGGTAAAACTGAACAGGGGCATGAGGAACCTCCCCTGTTAATTTTGAAGGATATTCATCAAAAATTGATCGAATTAATGCAAAATCGGGGAAAGATATATAGGGGGCTATATCCAAATCTGAACCGATTTTAACGAAAATCAATGAACCTATTCAGGGACCTAAGAAAAAATAACATATAAAATTTGAAGGCTATTCGATTAAAATTGACGGAGTTGTAACCAGGGTTTCGGAGTCGAGGTATTTTCAGCTCGACTCCGACTCCGACTCCAGACCATATTTTTTTCACGACTCCGGCTCCGACTCCGACTCCGGGCCGACTCCGAGTGTAAATTCCAATACCACTAAAAATTAACAAAGCGTGTACAAATGTTTAACTTTTTCCTATATTTGGGCCCATATAGGCTAATCTGTTGGTTTTTCCTAAAATATTCTTTAGAAAAGCATTCGTTGGAATATAATAAATATTTTTGTGGCCTTATCGAGGACAACAAAGATTAGTCCTTCATCGATCGATTGTGTAAAAAATATTAGATTTTACGGAAATAATGGATAGAAAAATTCAAATTTTAAATTTTTGGCTTAGAACTGAAGTTTTTGGTCATAAACGGGCAAATACAATTTGAAGAATTAAATCGTTCGATGAATTACTAGATTTTGATGTACATATTTACTAGATGACGTAGGGGATGGAAGATACCAAGGAACGGTCCTGACCGGTTTTAACATGGCAAAGCCCAGGATTTATCTTGGTCCCTCTTTCATCCCAAGTGGACACTGACCTCCCCGTGGTGTCACCTGGGGAACTGCCTTTAACACCCGTTAAAGGTAGTGAGCTAACATGTGCCGCGCGTTCACCCATAAGAACGTTAAAAACTTGGGTTTGGGCGTCGGGTTAGTAACCCTCCCCTAGAAAAAACAGCCTACTATGAAAAAACGAAAGAAAAGAAAAACAAACCCCTCTAAAGTTGACGAACCCCGCAAACGTTTTAAGGACCATGATCTGCGAATCTGCACCTGGAATGTTCGCACTCTTTATAGAGAAGGTGCAGTCTTCGCATTGGCAGACGTACTTGAAAAGTACAAGACCGATATTACTGCCATACAGGAAATACGATGGATTGGGAAAGGCGTCACAACAACACCTAAAGGTGACGCACTGTATTATAGCTGCCATGACGTAAAGCATGAGTTTGGTTGTGGATTCGTAGTTAGTCGGAGACTAAAACATCTTGTATCCAGCTTCACTCCAGTGAATGAAAGACTTGCTGCAATTCGAATAAAAGCTAAATTCTTCAACATCAGCTTTATTTGCGCTCATGCTCCCACTGAAGAAAAGGACGAACAGACCAAAGATATATTTTACGAGTGCTTAGAAGAAACATATGACCGTTGCCCTGCCCATGACATTAAAATCATTCTAGGCGATTTTAATGCCAAAATTGGAAAGGAGAATATCTTTGGCCCAACAGTCGGGAAATTCAGTCTCCACAGTGAAACATCTGACAATGGTATGAGACTGATAGACTTTGCAGCTGCAAAAAACATGGTAGTTAGCAGTACCAGATTTAATCATCTCGATATTCATAAGGGCACCTGGCTGTCTCCAGATCAGAAAACAAGAAACCAAATTGATCATGTTGTGATAGATGGAAGACATTCATCGAGCGTGTTGGATGTACGATCGTTCCGAGGCGCAAACATTGATTCGGACCACTACCTTGTTGCAGCAAAGGTACGCACCCGCTTAAACGTAGCAAACAAAGTACGAGCAGACACAACACGAAAGTTAGACATCGGTAAGCTGCAATCACAACAGATAGCCACAGCATATTCCACTCAACTAGCCCAATTGCTTAATCAAAGCCCTCCTCATCCCGATAACATATCAGCGCAATGGCAAAGCATTGCCCACTCCATGCAAACAGCCGCAAAATCCATACTTGGATACCAGAGACCTCCACCAAGGAATCCATGGTATGATGAGGAGTGTCGTGCTGCCACCGAAGAGAAAAATGCGGCATATAAGGCTACTTTACAATCCGTAGCAACGCGTAGCGCACGAGAGAGATACAGGGAGAAAAGGAGAGAGGAGAAACGTCTTTTCCGCAGGAAAAAGAGAGAGATGGAAAAGCGGGAGTGTGAAAAAATCGAGATGTACAGGAGCCAGAATGAAGTCCGAAAATTCTACCAAAGAGTCAAGCATCAAACTGATGGCTTTGGTACAGGCACATCCTCCTGTAGAGACCAGCAAGGTAATTTGGTAACTGATACAGATAGTATACTCAGGATATGGAAAGAACATTTTTCAAATCTGTTGGTATCCAATAGCAGCGAAGAAGACGAAGATACCACAGTCCCAATCCCAGAAGATGGTATTGAATGTATACTGCCCAGCCAAGATGAGGTAAAGACAGCAATAAATCGGCTGAAGAATAATAAGGCAGCAGGGGCCGATGGCTTACCAGCCGAGCTGTTCAAAACCGGAGGCGACACGCTGATAAGGTGTATTCATCAGCTAGTTAGCACCATCTGGCAGGAAGAACGAGTACCCGACGATTGGAACCTGAGTATCCTGTGCCCCGTCCACAAGAAGGGAGATAAGACTGTATGCTCTAACTATAGGGGCATAAGTCTACTCCCTATTGCCTACAAGATCGTGTCAGGGATATTGTGCGAACGACTAAAGCCAATGGTCAACGAGATTATTGGACCATACCAATGCGGCTTTAGACCTGGCAAGTCCACCATTGACCAGATATTTACCCTGCGGCAAATCCTGGAGAAGACCCAAGAGATGCAGATCGACACCTACCACCTTTTTGTCGATTATAAAGCAGCCTTCGACAGTCCGCTGCGCTCAAAGGTATTCCAAGCCATGTCTGAATTTGGTATTCCCGCAAAGCTCATCCGGCTTTGTAAAATGACTTTAACTGACACGAGGTCCTCAGTTAAAATAGGAAAGAACCTCTCCGAAGAGTTTGGTACCAAAAGAGGTTTCAGACAAGGAGACAGCCTTTCGTGTGACCTCTTCAACATCCTGCTAGAAAAGGTTATACGAGAGGCAAACGTCAAAAGAAGTGGCACAATCTACACCAATAGTCACATGTTACTTGCTTATGCTGATGATATAGACATCATGGGTCGATCAGTAAAAGAAGTAACTGATACCTTTATAAAGGTCGAAGGAGAATCTGCTAAAGTGGGTCTGGCGGTAAACGGTGAGAAGACCAAGTTGATGGTGTCGACGCGCAATGCGTCCATTGAGCTCGGACCGACTGTGGAAGTTGGTTCCTATAATATTGAGGTAGTAAAAGACTTCGTCTACCTCGGCACCTCCGTCAACACAACAAACGACATCAGTTGTGAAATAAAAAGAAGAATTGTATTGGCCAACAGATGCTACTTTGGATTAAGTAAGCAGTTTAAAAACAAAGCCACATCTCGTCAAACAAAAATAACGCTCTACAAAACACTGATACTACCCGTGCTGATGTATGGCTCCGAAGCCTGGGTACTTGCGCAAGCAGACATGGCAGTGCTTGGTGTGTTTGAGAGAAAAATTCTTCGAAAGATCTACGGACCAATCTGCGTTGACGGTGAATATCGACGTCGCATGAACCACGAGCTGTATCTGCTATACAACGACATGAATATTGTTAAACGTATCGAGATGCAGCGATTGCGTTGGCTAGGCCATATCATAAGAATGAGCGATGATGAACCCGCTAAAAAGGCGTATGAATACATGCCACATGGCGGTGCACGCAGAATTGGCAGGCCAAGGAATAGATGGCGCAAACAAGTGGATGTTGAGATGAAAAGGCGCGGTATTCCAGAGAGCAAAGCAACAAATAGAGAGGAATGGAGATCTCTTCTTAGTTCGGCCTATAGAACAAATGTTCTGTAATGGGCCAGCTAAGTAAGTAAGTAAGTAAGTATTTACTAGATTTTATCGAATAATTAAGATTTTATCTAATCTGATTTAAATCGCATCAAAATATTATACAGGGATAAGGGGTTGTAAAAAGTCATAACACAGTAACCATCCGAATTTCATACATACGTACATGGTACAATAATTCATAGGTAGGCCAGGTATGAGAATCGCCAAAAAAAATACAACCCTATCGCTATGGCTTAAAACGTCAAAATAGTTTTGATGAATGATAACGGATGAGTATACAAAGAAGAAGAAGAACGAAATGTTGAAATGAAAACAAAACAGAGTTGAATTTTTTGATCAATAATAAATATCAACTCTGCATGTCAACACGGTTTTGACAGATTAAGCCATAACAAAAAAAAAAAAAAAATTGTAATCAGCTGTTAGCTGTGGCCTACCTAAAGGTAAGGTCACATTAGGCAAATATTTGCTCAAAAGTGACAAATATTTGTTTGCCACAATTTGACCAGCAAATATTTTTCAAAGGCAAACAAGAAAACAGCTGATTTTGGGAAAACAAAACTATTTGGAAGCAAACAAAAATTTAACCAAATTGCTTTTAATGTGAACACCGTTCAGCAAATATTTTCCTCCTTTTTTGACAAACATTTATTTGGTCTTACAATTTGTTTGTAAGAGCAAACAAGAGCAAACATCTGCTGAAACACATTGTTGTCACATATTAAAAAGGGGCATACGACCATAAAATGACGAAATTTCTTGTAAATATATAATACGAAGTCAATAATTAGTGAATAAAGAAATAAATAAATGGGAGGTAAGGGATTTAAAAAACCAAAAATGTTTTACAATCGATGAATCCGAGTTTCACCCATTCAGAATTCGCGAACTGCTAACATATTCTATATAGTATGATTGAAAATCTATATCCATAAGGTCGGCCATAAAAATTAATTTACGTGGAAGCTGTGTTGGCATCAATTTAGAAAAATAGCTAAAAATGGGTTGTAGCCAAAAAGTTTTTTTATGCTCCCTTCTGATTTCTGGCTTAACCTTACATTTTATAGACATATGCTCAAAGAAAGACTCAAAGAATACTTCATGGGAAATGTGATACTAGTGTATCATTTTTCGATATATCCACTGCATCCACCTAAAATTGATGCTGACATTTTGAAGCCGGAATTTCGGGGTTTTTCAAAAAACCTATTTTTTGAGTTTAAAATTTACAAGTGTTATTCAATTTCCTTTGTACCCCGCGTGAATTTAGTTTTTTTACGCGACGGATCTAATGAGACCTTCCGCGATCGAATCCATCGACTAAAACCGCGGATATAGATACCTTGAAAATACGAAAATCGGCAAAAATTTATTTTGACGAATCGGCGTATTAAACCGCGATTTTCTTTAACATTTCTTACATAAATGGAATCCTTTATACGCGATTTTACGGAGGCACATCCGCAGTTCGTGAAGAATCTGTTTGAAATAGGTGTATATAGACATATTTTTGATGGGTGCTACTGAAACCGGATGCGCATCAAAAATGGTGGGTTTTAGAAAAACGCAAAACCTCAGAAATTATTAGACGTATTGGCATACATTACAATAGTAATTGTGACGTAATTATTGGTAGTGGTTATAATTGTACTGCTACGCGGATTTAGTTTTGTTATTTATACATCCAATACTGTCTTGAAAACAACAACCGACGTTTTAATCCCGATTATCTGTCAACTTTAATAAATCAGTACAAAAAATCTTCTTTCTTTCAAAAATATTACCGTGGCAAGCTGTAAACAGCTGCGGTAAAATGTCAATTTTTTCAAAAAATTTTGAAGAAGCCAAACAAAGTGCCGCATATTGAATTTGACACTGTTGTTCATTTGGTTATTATTGTTATACATGGGTTTTTATTTATACGCCCAATATTATCTTCACAAACTTCACCAACTAATTTTACAAAAAGCGCGATTTTTTTATAAAAAAATTTAATTTTCATAAGTCAATACAAAAAAACTTCGTTTTCTATGTTTAAAAACATTATCTTGATAACCTGTATATTATTTTCATTAATAGAAAACGTTTTCATGGTAAACTGTCTTCACCCTTTTTGTTGAAATACTACGTTGACAACATTTAAATACAAATATGAATTCATAATAAACAAAATTGAAAGCTGTTTATAAAAATAATTTTCCAAGGCACAATGTGCCATAATTCACATACATTCGCAACAATACACAAATGAACTCATTCCGACAAGGCACTCATTGCCAAACATGTGGTCTTTGATTTGCCTTCTCCACAACAAACAATAAACACAACGCCATTTTTATTATTTCGCTCTTTTTCTCTCTCTATTTTTCTCGGCCAAATAATTTTATATTTTCTGGCAGTTTGCTCAAACAATTTCTGGGTGAAAATATCTCTTCAAATGTGAACACACGGCAAACATGTTTGCCCATTTCGTTATTTGTCACTGTTTGAACAAACAAAATGTGTCAAATATTTGCCTGTAATGTGAACACAAATAAAATTTTGTATGAAATTCACATTTGTTTGGGCAAATATGGGAAAACTAATTTGTACCAAATATTTGCCTAATGTGACCTTACCTTAAGAATTATTGTACCATGCATACGTAGTTAATAACTAATACGAAATGTACATAAATACATTAACATAACGTTTTTATACCCTCCACCATAGTATGGAGGGTATATTAAGTTTGTTTTTCCGTTTGTAACACATTGAAATACTCATTTGCGACCCTATAAAGTATATATATTCTTGATCAGGGTAAAATTCTAAGTCGAACTGAGCACGTCCGTCCGTCCGTCCGTCCGTCCGTCTGTGGTAATCACTCTAGCATCCACAAAAATGGAGATAGGACGCTGAAATTTTGGGAAAATGCGTCTTTTGTTTGCAGGCAGGTCAAGTTCGATGATGGGCTATATCGGTCCACGTTTTGGTATAGCCCCCATATAACGGTACCCCCCGATTTACGGTATTTTGACGTTTTTAGCTACATTTTCAGACCGATTTGGCTATAATTTGACATTTAGGGTTCTTAAGTGTCAATAAACATATATAACAAAATTTGTGGACATAGGTCCACGTTTTGGTATAGCCCCCATATAACGGTACCCCCCGATTTGCGGTATTTTGACGTTTTTAGCTACATTTTTAGACCGATTTAGCTATAATTTGACGTTTAGGGTTCTTAAGTATCAATAAACTTATATAACAAAAGTTGTGGACATAGGTCCACGTTTTGGTATAGCCCCCATATAACGGTACCGCCCGATATACGGTATTTTGACGTTTTTAGCTACATTATCAGACCGATGTAGCTATAATTTGACATTTAGGGTTCTTAAGTGTTAATAAACTTATATATTAGAAGTTGTGAACATAGGTCCACGTTTTGGTATAGCCCCCATATAACGGTACCCCCCGATTTGCGGTATTTTGGCGTTTTTAGCTATATTTTTAGACCGATTTAGCTATAATTTGACATTTAGGGTTCTTAAATGTCAATAAACTTATATAACAAAAGTTGTGGACATAGGTCCACGTTTTGGTATAGCCCCCATATAACGGTACCCCCCGATTTACGGTATTTTGACGGTTTTAGCTACATTTCCAGACCGACTTAGCTATATTTTGACATTTAGGGTTCTTAAGTGTCATTAAACATATTTAACAAAACTTGTGGACATAGGTCCACGTTTTGGTATAGCTCCCATATAACGGTACCCCCGATTTGCGGTATTTTGACTTTTGTAGCTACATTTTCAGACCGATTTAGCTATAATTTGACATTTAGGGTTCTAAGTGTCAATAAACTTATATAAAAAATTTGTGGACATAGGTCCACGTTTTGGTATAGCCCCCATATAACGGTAGCCCATTTGGCAATTTTAGCTACAATTTTTAACAGAACTAACTGTAATTTGACATTTGAAGGTTGTAGTGGTCACCACACATCTGCATCAACAATTTTCAACATAGCCCCAATATAACGATACTTCCCGATTTTCGGTACTTTGAGGATTTTACTTAAAATGTTTAACCGAACGTAGGTCCCCAAAACAAACCTCCCGATTTTCCGTACCTTAGCTTTATTTTTTGGGCGAACTTTCTGTAATTTGAAATTCAAAAGTCAACAAAAATTCTGCAACAAAAATTTTTCATTTAAGTTCATATTTTCGTATAGCCCAGATACTTCCGAACTAGCTGTTAATGACATTTGAAGTTCCCACGTTATGTACCGATTTTCGATATTTTGAGGATTCTAGCTAAATTTTTTAACCGAATTAGGAGTTATTTGACATTAAAGGCTCCCATCAAAAACTGTCAACATAGGGCCATGTTTTATTTTAACCCCTATATAACAGTACCTCCCAATTTCTACCCCACCAAAAATTGTCAACAGTTAGATATAGGCACCATAAAAAAGGGCCTCCCGAATGAAGCATTTTATGTACATTATCTGACATTTTAACGTACTACCTTAAAGTTGGGGACAGGAATGAATATTTTATGGTGGAGGGTATGAAAAGTTCGGCCCGGCCGAACTTAATGCTTTTTTACTTGTTCTTTTTCTTTTTTTTTTTTGAGAATGGAGCGGGTAAAACTATGAAAGGACAATAAAAACGTGACAATATCGATATATTGGATGTGGGGAACCTACATAATATTTTCCGAGGAATATTTTTGTTAAATTTTTTCATGTAGTAAAACTGATCTTTGTTACATTTTCAATTCAAGGACAAATGGGACATGGAAGGAACTGAGCTAGTAGGAAAATATATTCCTTTATTCTATTTAACTGAAAACATGTTATCTCAAACTGATGCAACAATAAAGCCAAATAATGATAGAAAAATATCATTACGCCATAACTCAGAAACTTCAGCTAAGTTATCCGTTGGGGTTCTTAATATGCTCAATAGGGGCCTTCATTCCCACAGGGAATTTTACGCCCCCAGACGTTGACTTCCATTTTGTGTCACAGTGTTGTCAGTAGGATTTAACATAGAGACCACAATGTCTTTCATAAGAGTCCAACAGGTCCTCTAATAGAAGACAAGGATGACTTCTCACAAATGACAATATGTCCAGACCAGTAGAATTTTGTGAGAAGACCTTCTTCTGGCAGAAGACTTGTAGGACTTATATAGGAGACGTTCAATGTCCAATTAATTCGATCGTCATAGAACATCACTTTTGCTTGCAAAAATATAAAGGATCAATTGGACCAAAAACATATTCTCCACATGCATTGTGTAAACAAATTGGAGATGAAAAGACTAGACTTCAAATGATAGTAAATATCCTCTAATTTAGTATAATACAGGTACTGTTTGCTTATATGTTTTCTTATAGCTTTCTTTTAAAATAAGTAATGATTTTTCGAAAGAATTGGTGTCCCGGATTTAATGTTATATTTATATAAGTAGATTAAATTTGCCCGGAGTCGGAGTCGAGTTATTTTTTTCGACTCAGACTCCGACTCCAGCAAAATTGCTCGACTCCGACTCGTAGACTCCGACTCCGAAACCCTGGTTGTAACAAAATCGGGAAAAGATATATATGGGGGCTATATAAAATCTGAACCGATATATCTCAGAAGGTTGCAAGGATGGGCAGAATGTTTTTACACATTTCGCTTCGGAAGAGATGTCCAATTAGGTGCCCGGACATAACTCCCACGGACATAACTCCCAAAATGATTTTGGGCGTTATGTCCGTTGCCCTTTGCGGACATAACTCCCAAAATTCGTTGGGAGTTATGTCCGTGAAGCAAAGCGGACATAACACCCAAAAAAATGGCGGACATAACTCCCAACGATTTTTTTCTTAATTTACAAATTATGTCTTTGCTTAATTTTGAAATTTATAGTTATAAATTTTAGAGTAGAAGTTAGAATGTAAGCGGAATTATACATTTGAGAAGGCCTAAGTGCCAACCACTACCGAAGTATCCACAAAATCCTCCTGATTTCATAAAATTATTTAAAAACGAAATTATGCCCGAAATTATGTAAGTAGCAGTTAGGAGAAGTTTTAAATTGTAAAAACATTTGTTAAGAAAATCGCACTATTTTTTGAAAAATATTACCGTTTTCCAGAAAGTATTTGAATATTTGTAAAAAATCTCGAGATTTTTGTTTTCAAAAATATTTTCGATTTGTTTTCTCCTTTAAAAAATCGCGCGATTTTTTTCAAAAATATTTTCGCCTGCGGCGCTTTTCGTTTTTCAGAAAGTATTTGAATATTTTTTACAAAAACTTTTTATATTCTTAAATTGTGAAAATTTTTTGTAAAAAATCGCGCGATTTTTTCAGAAATATTTTCGCCTGCGGCGCTTTTCTTATTTCAGAAAGTATTTGAATATTTTTACAAAAACTTTTTATTTTCTTAAATTGTAAAAATATTTTTGTAAAAAATCGCGTGATTTTTTTCAAAAATATTTTCGCCTGCGGCTCTTTTCGTTTTTCAGAAAGTATTTGAATATTTTTACAAAAACTTTTTATCTTCTTAAATTGTGAAAATATTTTTGTAAAAAATCGTGCGATTTTTTCCAGAAAGTATTTGTGAATTTTAACAAAAACTTTTTATTTTCCTGTAGGCCGCATTTTTTGTTTAAAATAGGTTTAAAGGCAAATTTTGAATATAGTTCGATTTGAGATGGCTACTACTTATTTTGTACCTAATTTTCTTAAAAATTTTAAATCAATTATACATTTTTTATGAAATGAAAAATGCATATGAACTTAGAGTTAATTTTTAATGTTTTTCTTATACATTTGAAATAAAAATTGTACTTAAATAAAAATCACTTAATTTTTAAAAACGGACATAACTCCCATTGGGACTTATGTCCGCTAAGGGGGGTGGGACATAACTCCCAAAAAATTTGGGAGTTATGTCCGCAAACCAAGGCGGACATAACTCCCAAAATCGTTTTGGGAGTTATGTCCGTTGGGAGTTATGTCACGGCACCGTCCAATTAACGGAAATCAAGAGCCAAGGTGGCAATAGGTGGCAATAGGTGGCAATCAAAAGATATACTCTACGAAATATTAGGAATTTATACTTTTTTTTATCAAATTTAAATGTTTAGTTCTTGATAACGGTACTTTGCCCATATGCAGTTGATGTCAACTTTCCGAACTAAAATTTTTTATTTATAGCCCACCCATCAAATCCCATCCAAAACTTTTAATATTATCAACAAACTTTTCAGAAAATGTTATTTTAATTGTCGTCTAGTTTTCATATGATTATCGCTTTAGATTATCTGGAGAATATTTTTCATATTTAAAGAGCTATAACTTTATTGTGGATGCACATATCGACAAAATTCTTTCAGATTCGTTGTATCGGATGTGTTTACTGTAAGAAAAAACATAAACATATGTAAAAGTTAAAATCACATTTTTTGATTTTTGTCCACTCGGCAACACTGTGCGTCGTATGAACCACGAGCTGTATCTGCTGTACAACAAAATCAATATAGTTAAACGTAGCGAGATGCAGCGATTGTGTTGGCTAGGCCATATCATAAGAATGAGCGATGATGAACCCGCTAAAAAGGCGTATAAATTCGAGCCACATGGCGGTGCACGCAGAATTGGCAGGCCACAGAATAGATGGCGCAAGCAAGTGGATGAAGAGGTGACAAGGCGCGGTATTCCAGAAAGCGAAGCACTAAACAGAGAAAATTGGAGATCTTTTCTTAGTTCGGTCTATGGAACAAATGTTCTGCAATGGACCAGCTAAGTAAGTAAGTAATATTTTATTTCGGCCCTGCCGAACTTAAAAATTGTTTACTTGTTATCAATATCTTGCATTACACAACCTTACATAGCATTGGAAAAATAATAATAAAACAACGATACAATCAATACCTGAGTATACATTTCCGCCATGTATGACACACTTTTCGGACTCATCTATAAATAATAAAATAATAAGTTACCGCGCTGGTAACTTCGGGGATGTTTCTGCGAACATGAGTATGCATGACGGCCATCTGGGCTTATGTACTTCAAGATATCTAAATTTTACTCCTTTCCAATTTTGAAATTAAAATCACATAGAAATATGTGTTATTGTTATGAGCAGGGCACCGATTTTTTTTCTAAGCACTCGTACAAAGTGCGTTTGGTTTGTTCGCCCTTGTATCCGGTCGGAACGTAGGCGCAGATAAGCTTGACGTTGAAGAATTTGACTTTAATGCGTATTGTAACAAGTCATTTACGCGCTAGTGTTAAACGGACTACAAACTCACAATGCCGGTTGACTACAAACATACAGGCTTTAGTATCAATTTGCTTTATATGGAGCAGTTAGACAGTTGGGAAGATTCCCAGGTATATATTTGTATCCTACAGCTGGAGTTGTATCGATAACTGAAAGATAGTTTGTGGTTAGCATTATTACATTTACCAAAAAAATACCTTTCAATAACGTATTGTAGGGTGCACCTATATACAATATGTCACGTTGTGTAATCACGGCCGTCAATGGGAACGGAATTCACTTACATTTGAGTACAGTACCAATATGCAATGCATATTATGCATGAATCATTCGTATCGGCCGCCAGTTTATATTACGCAGGTCGTTCCAGGTATTTTTTGTCGATAGTGATCTATAGGATGACCCTAAAAGAATTGATATATTTCCTGTAGTTTGCCAACGTCTTATCGATTATTTTAAGTTATTTGATCATATTACGTTCTAACTGTTTCTACTTAAACATACATATAATACATATGTATTTCACCAAATTCCAAGAAACGTTTTAAATATATTTTCTGTAAATTCTTCCACACTGTGAATATTTTATTTATGCACGCAGTACTTCATCATGAAAGTTTATTACATGTCTTCAACAGCGATTTAGAGCTTATTAGGTGCTGAGGTAAGTGAGCATTATAAATGCGTTTTTATGGATTGCGTTTATTTCGCAAGTATTTGGCTTGTATCTGGAGAATGCAATAAAAGTGACAAGATGAGAGTGGAGTGAGAGCAATAGACAGACAGATGGGCCAACGCCGACAGACATTTGGATAGAGTGAAACTTGCAAGACTACGCATACACAACACCAACTAAATAACAATACATACATATGTATGTAGGTATATGCATGCACATGAGTATGTGTGCATGCAGCAAAATCATTGTGGCAACCCGTACTTCCTCTTCAGACAAGACACGACGTTTTCCCAAACAACAAGACATGGAAAATGTTTCTTTTGTAATACATTGCAGGTCTGAATGCTAACGGTAATATTTGCACATATGCGCTGTATGGCATATGTAAACCCAGCAACTTTATAACATTTGATAAATTGCTGTTTATATACACCGCCACTTAACAGCAATAAATATTTGTCTGGTTTTTTTGTTGCTAAAGTGGATTTTGAAAAAACCGAATTAAATTTAATTTCGCATTAAGATGAGCAGAACGAATTGAAATTACAGTGAGTAAATAGTCCAAAAATGTGTAAACATATCAATCGATACAAAGCTGTTGCATTTTACTCCTGAGGTGGATATTTAGGACAACTGTGTCCAAGAATTACAATTGAAAGTTTTCGATGGGTTTCGACAGAACGAATACTACCACAGTGGTTCAGAATCGTTTTCCCTGGTCAAAATTCTGGAACTTTTGAACGGATAGAGATATTTGCATAATTCTTTTTTTGTTCGTTAGATAACACAATCAGCTTTTCTATGCATCAAATTTATTAGTTTGCATTAAAATATTAGTATTTTTGAGATTTTCATATGTTCAATCAAATAAAAAAGTTAAACACCAATAAACAAACCAAACAAATACAAAATATTAAACAAAAATTGTATTTTTTTCAAAAATTTGTTTTTCAACAAATTTCAATTTTTTTCAAAAATAAAACAAGTAAGAAAAGTCTATAGTCGGACGGGGCTGACCATGTGATACCCTACACCGCAACCTCTAGGAATTAGCTATGTGCAACCGTCTTGCACCCTGATTGTCCGGTTTCGATGGCCAGGCCTTGCCACATAAAATTTTCAACGGTGGCAAAATACCCCTTTATAATGTAGGCGGCAACTTAGGGCATGCCTTTCGGATTCGGCAATAAAAACTAAATCACATATCAATGATCTAATATAAATCCATAGATATAAGAGAAGCCTCCCATGTTCCTACTGGGATGTTTGTGGAACAATTATATAAATAGTTCATTGCGGTTATATATTGTGATATCAAACATATATTTTATACCGGTAGAAATAACTAATATTGAATAGAAATTCAAATAATTTACATGCAAACAAATTTATAAATCCCAAAATTATTCATATTCAATTACACACCAAAGAACGCTAACGGTGATATACCCTCAGCATCTCACCAGAAAAAGAAACAACCACAATAATTATATCGTATAAAAATATATTGATTTTGTATCACCAGTTTGCTTCAAAATACGTGGAATCTGTAGGCATCGAAATGTAAGGCTATACCAAATCAAATTTTGTAAGCTAACTTCTGATTTTTGAAAAAGTTTAAGAATTATTTTTTAGAAATTTTGGACCATTATCTCAGGAAGTATGGACTTACTCCGGAAAAATTGTACCATTGCAATAGGGACCGTGAAAAGAACCTTCTTCAAAAAAATTCAAAAAGATCCGAGACGGGTCCTCAAACTGCATTTTTCCCAAATTTTGTGTGGGAGGTACTCGAAGGACATGACTGGATGAAATAATAGGATGTGCAAAGTTTGGACCAATCAGAAAATACACTTAAGAGTTATCTTGCGGATTTGCCATTTTAGTTAGGATTCTTGTTTGTTGTTCATTGCTTCTTGGAGTTTTTCGATCATAATCTCAGGAAGTAAGGAATTGCCATTGCAATTGTGCCATCGTAAAGGGGAACGCAAGGGCAAGCTGCTGAAAATATTCAAAACGATTCGAGGGGACTCTTAAATTTCACTTTTCCGAATTTTGTGAGGGAGGTACTTGAAGGTGTGGACCGATTTATATCTAGAAGGAAAATGATATATGGAAAGTTTGGACCAAATCGATTGCTCACTTCGACAGTTAACGCTCACACAATTTTTCAGAAAAAAATTTTGAACTTTTGCGGAGGAGGTGCGCGAAGAAGTAAACCGATATAACCCATATTCGAAATAAAACTAAGTTTGGGCAAAATATTACGAAGTGTATAGTATGCACCAGCCAGCTAGACAGTAATAGAGACAGATGAACGGACAGGGCTAAATCGACTCCAAATTATCTGAAACGAATTTCGTCCAAATATACGTGGGGTCTAAAACCATTATTTCGATAAGGCACATATTTGGTCGTATTTTGTATATATTCCCTTTACCCTAAAGCCGAGAGTATAAAATAGTTGGCGAAGCGACCAAATGCTGCAATATTTGTATGAAAAATCCAATTGGACAACTGAACTGAAAAATTCTCTGTCATGATAGATACAATTTTTAGCATGGGAGGAAATTGTGGTTCTCTAAATAAAACCCATTATATATTAAGCAGTAGGCCCGTTATATAGAAGACACATTATTGCAATTTGCATCAGGGGAAACGTCAGTAGTTATTTTTCCATATGTAACCTACTTTGCCGGTATATGCGCTCCAGGAATTAAAATATGGACAAAAAAAAAAAAAAATTGTATATTTTTCATACAAAAGCAATGGTCTATGTCACCCGCTAAATAATATCAGATCATCATGCACAATTATAGGCATTTTCTTCAACCTAAACTCTTACCTCCAGCAAAATTTCGCGACTATTGAGCATTAATTGCGAACTATAGTGTGTTTATGATAACACTACAAACAAAAAAACAGGATATATTAGACAGTAACTCTGTTATCTGATCACGTACATCAACACAATTGACATCAATAGAAAGGTCAAGCGTTCCTCTTCCAAGTATAGCTTACTTGCTCGGAATGTCTCTTCCAGCAAAAAAGATATAAGCTGTATATTAAAAATTTTCACAATTTTCACACAAAAGTTGTGGTCCATTTAACCCTCTAAATATTATCTGATCGCCATCTCAAACTGCAAGCTTCTTCTTTGTCACATACTCTTACCTTATTTAAAATTTCGAGGCGATCGGACTATTATTGCGACCTACAGAGCAGCTACAAAATCGGATAAAAATTATGTTTTTGGTCAATTTCACCCGCTAAATATTTCACGATCATCACCAATTAAAATAGCGATCTATTCTGATGTGAAACCGACCTCCATACCAAATTTCGAAACGATCGGTCCATAATTGCGGCCTGGAGTTGATTACAAACACACATCTCAAAATCACTTTATCTCGATGAGATATGAAGATTGGTATACCACATTGGGGGTCTCCGACGAATATTTCGCGGTGTTACATGAATTTTTACCAAAACAAACTTATAATACCCTTTCCACATAGTGGTGTAGGGTATAAAAATACTCCTGGGTTTTCATGAAACTCATATGACGTATATAAAAACTCGAATACTTAAAAAAATGTCCATATGTATAACAAGTGAGCAAAGGCTATAGTCGGGACGGGCCGACCATGTGATACCCTACACCACTACCACTGTGCATAAGCTTTTCATTGGTAAACATTTCTTTTAGGGAATATAATCCGACTACCACCAAACATAATATGATTCCTCTTTCTCTCTGGGACTCCCATAAGCAACCAAAATTTCGTGACCATCCGATCAAAATCGGGTAGCGTGATAGCAAAAAATGTAAGAATTGGACTATTGTGGTATCTCCCTTGTTTGACCATCTGCGCCAGCCTACTTTACACCAATGTAAAGGTAATATTTTCTTCTTCTATTGACAGGCTTTGCCGTTGGAATACCCCTATTAGAAGGCGATATATTCACTAGAATTAAACTTTGAATTTGTCTCCTAATGAGTTTTTCCCCATTCCTACCCCTAAATATTATCCGACTATCACCAAAATCAATAGGCTTCTTCTTCTGTGGGGCCCCCATCTACCCCCAAAAATTTCGTCACTATCCGATCAAAATTCCAACTTGTAGCGTGATTACAGAAAATGGAAAAATTGGGTATATTACTAAATTTTGCAATATCTCGGTTTGCTCACTTACGCCAACATACTTTGCATCAATATAAACGAGATTTTTTCTTCTTCCATTGACGGGTATTCCTTTTGGAATACTCCACTCAGAAGCGGAGATATTCGCATAAGAAAAAAACGTTGACTTTTCTCCACATAAGCTTTTCGCTTATTCCGACTCCTGAATATTATCCGACCATCACCAAACTAAATAGGCTTCTTCCTCTGTGGGACCCGCATTAATTCTCAAAAAATTCGTAACGATCCGATGAAAATTGCGACCTGTAGCGTGATTACAAACAAATCGGAAAATGGGATGCAATACCGACTATTGCGATATCTCTGTTGTCTGACCACCTACGACAACCTACCTGTAAAGGTGATATTTTCTACTTTCCTTGCCAGGTTTTGCTTTTGATATACCTCTTAAAGAAACAGAGATATTGGCTATGAAATAAAACGTTGAATTAGTGTTTGCCCATTCCGACCCCTGAATATTATCCGACCATCATCAAAATCAATAGGCTTCTTTCTCTTTGGGACCCTCATTAACCCCCAAAATTTCGTGACGATCCGATCAAAATTGCGACCTGTAGCGTGATTACAAAAAAAATCAGAAATTGGGATGCATTATCGACTATAAATATCTCTGATATTTGACCACCTACGACAACCTAGTTTGCATCATTGTAAAGAGGGATCTTCTACTTTCATAGTCAGGCTTTGCTTTTGGAAAGTTTTCAACCAAAGCTGTGATATTCGTCAATAAAATTAAAATCGCAAAAATGAAAATTGGGGTTTTATTTGCTACTATTGTGATATCTTCGTTGTTTGATCACCTACGAGCACCTACTTTACATAATTAAAAAGGTGATATTTTCTACTTTCATTGCCAGGTTTTGCTTTTGGTATAGCCCATATAGAAGCTGAGATATTCGCTTTGGAAAAAAACGTTGTCTTTTTATCCACCTAAGTTTTTTGCCCTTTCCTACCCCTAAATATTATCTGACCATCACCAAAATAGGCTTCTTCCCCTCCGGGACCCCCATCAGATCGACCAGATCGACTCAGCTCGTCGAGACATTAATTTTGATATATATAAGTATGGGTCTACGACCATTATTTCGATGCGTTACAAACTTTTTGGCCAAAACCAACTTATAATACCCTCCCCACATAGTGGTGTAGGGTATAAAAAACCGTAATTAGTATGGAAAACGGTATAAAAAACACATTTTTACTTATTTAATGTCATTAATTTAACAAGTAAAAAAGTATCAGTCGGCTTTGCCGACAGAGATATACCATGTGAATTGAAACACTTTTTGGACATTTGAACTTGCTGACAAAAATGTGGATTAGGATTAAAGTTCAAAAGTGTTGGGGAGGAGGTACTTAAAGGAATGTGCCGACATAGTCCATTATCTAAGTGGATCTTATTTTGGGAGTCATATCTTTTCGACAGATATAGCGCCCACTATTCATTTCAGTGTGTCATCGTATAACTTTTGGACCAGTATGCCAGAAGAATGGACTTGTCCACGGAAAACATAATGTCGCTGTAAACAGGACCATAACGAACAGCACCGGTATGCATTTCCAAAGGATTTGCGAACAGACCCTAAACTGCACATGGAAACAAATGTTGAACTTTTGTGGCGGAGGTATCCTAAGGAGAGGACCGATATGGACCATTTTAGAAGTTTACCTAATTTTGGACAAAATGTTAGGAGATCCACAGTTTGGACCAAATTGGTTGACCCGCTCAAGAGACATTGTGCATAGCATTTTAGTGACATTTTCTAAATGTTGGGGGAAGTACCGGAAGCTGTGGACCGGTATTGTCCATCTTCGAACTGAAACTGAAGTTTGGACAAAATATGACGAAGGCTAAATTTTGGACCAAATCGGTTGATCAGTCCGAGAGTTATCGTTCTCTCCAGCCACTACATATGGTGCCATAGGGGTTTTTTTACAACTATGGACTTGCCCCTAATAAAACTTTTACCGTCGTAATTGAGGCCTAGAATGCAATTTGCTTCAACAAAAATAAAAGCGATTCGGAAGCAGGTCTTAAAGTGAACTTATCCGAAATTTTGTGTGTTAGGTACCCGAAGGAGTGGACAAATAAAGTCCATATTCGCATCTGATATATGTCTGGTAGATATATTTGAATGTGTAAAGTATGGACCAACTCGGCCACTCCCTTCAAGAGTTATTGTGCGCACAATTTTTCCGAACATTTTGAAACATTTGTGGGGAAGTACTTTAGGGAGTGGACCGATATGGCTTATCTTCGAACTTAAACTATGTTTCGACAAAATATTACGAAGGCCAAATTTTGGACCGAATCGGTTCGAAAGTTGTCGTGCGCTCCAGCTAGCCAGACAGACAGACGGACGGACATGGCTAAATCAACTCCAACTAGTTTGAAACGGATTTCGTCCAAACATATTTGGGGTCTAAAACCATTATTTCGATGAGGAACATTTTGCCCGTATGAAAGTATAGCATAAATGCTGAAGGTATAAAAAGCTTAAAACGGACGGGACGGGTACAAAAGTATACATTTTTTTATTTCCTTTATTATTCCGCTTGGGAACATAGGGCTTCTACAAGAAATTTATACAGAGGTTTATTGTGGCACAATGGCTTTAAGTCATGGAATGATTTATTTTGTTGTTCAAGTTCCTTCATCATTGTTCTTCGCCATGTATTGCTTGGACGGCCTGGACGTCGGCTGCCCTATGGGTTCCATTCTAGAGCTGTCCTTGGGATGCTGTGTTGAGGCTTCCGCAGAGTGTGGCCTATCCAACTCCATTTCTTTCTTAATAATTGCCGCAATATAGGCTCTTCATTTGTCCAGGACCATAGCTCTGTATTTCTGATTGTGTTGGGCCAAAATATACGGCATGTTATTCGTAGGCATTTGTTGATGAAGGATTGTAATAATTGAGCCGTTTGTTTCGTCGTCATCCAGGTTTCACTGGCATACAATAGGGTAGATTTCACACATGCATTTAATATTCTTGATTTTGTTGTCAGTTGTCAGTTGGGTTGACCGCCAGGTACTATATAGCCTTCCAAATGCTGAACGGGCTTTGTTCAGTATGTTTAATACATCCTTTCCAATATCGCCATCATTTGATATGATCGATCCAAGGTAACAGAAAGATCGCACATATGTTATTTGTGTGATATTAGGCAGATATCGTCCGCGAAGTCAAGGTCCTCTAAATGCTCATGTAGCTTCCATACTATTCCTCTTTTCTTCTGGTATACGTTTGTCATGATTTCGTCCAAAACAACAGCAAAAAGGAGGGGTGATAGAGGACATCCTTGTTTCACTCCAGCGTTCGTTGTAAACGTTTCGCTTTGCATCCCATCGTGTATAACATGTAGCGTAGATTCGTCGTACATTCGTTTGATTATATTTATTATTTTTAGTGGTACACCTCTAATACGCAGGCACTCCCATATGGTGTTTCGTTTAATAAAATCAAATGCCTTTTGAAAGTCGATAAACACCAGGTATAATGGAGCTCGCCATTCAATTGACTGGTCAATTATGATTCGTAGTGTGTTGATCTGGTCGACGCAGCTGCGATGGGGCCGAAACCCTGCCTGTTCTTCTCTTAAAGTTTCCTCCACACATTCCAACCTTTTATTTATTAAAATTGCAATAGTTTTGTAGATAGTATTAAGGAGAGTTATCCCTCTCCAATTTTCACAAATGGTTGGATCGTTTTTTTTTCGGTAATTTAATTACCGCGCCTTTCGTCCAAGAATTTGGTATCTCTTCATTACACCAGGCGTGATGAATTTATGGGTAGAGAATTTCTGCAGAGACTACAGGATTTGTTTGAAGAATCTCAGGAGGTATACCGTCTTCTCCTGGTGCTTTGTTACGTTTTAGCTTCAGTATTGCCGAGGCGATTTCGTCAACAGTGGGAGGGTTTTCTGATGTTGGGCAACTGCTTCTGGGAATAATATTTGAAAGCATAGTCGGGTTTGGAATATTAGTGTGCTCATTAATATTACTTATTGTTTCGAAATGCTCCTTCCATCTGCGGGTTTGGTCTTCAGTGTTTGTAAGTAGCTGGCCATTTAAGTCTTTAATGGCGGTGATCCGTTTCGGATTTTTGTTAGAAATGCGGTTTATAAGATTATGCAGTTCTCTTACGTTGTGTGTTGCTGCGGCTACTTCTGCGTCTTTTGCCATGTTCTCGAAGTATTTTCGTTTGTCTGCTCTAGCTGATTTCTTCACTGCTTACGCCGTGTCCTCGTATCTCTCCTTGAGATTTAAATTTTCAAGTTTTTGCAGCTTTAAGGTATTTCTTTCCTGTATGAGGTTCCAGGTGTTGTCTGAAATCCATCGCTTCCTATCTGTTTTATGTTTGTATCCGAGTGCTTGGACAGCTATATTCTTAATTTGGGTACATGTTCTTTCCCATGGTGTTTCTGTCGTTGGAATGCATTCCCGTAGTAGTTCGCCAACTTCTTCTTTTTTTGACTGCTCTCGCAGTTTAATGACATCCAGATGTTTTGTTTGGCGGTTATAACTTTTCCTTTTGATATTTTTTAGTTTTGCTTGTATCTCGGCGATTACTAGCTCGTGATCGCTGTGTATATCTGCACCTCTCTTCGTGCGCACGTCTAGCAGTGAGCTCCTCCACTTTCGGCGAATGCAGATGTGGTCTATTTGATTTCGGGAATGGCCATTGGGGTGTGACCATGTGTATTTGTGTATTGCCTTGTGTGGAAATATTGATCCTCCAATAACTAGGTCAAACGTTTGGCAGATTTCTATCAGTCTCTCTCCATTTTTATTCTTTCTTCCAAGTGCATTCTTACCCATTATATGTGACAATCCATAGTTTTCGCTTCCAATCGTCGCATTAAAGTCTCCACTAAGCAGAAGGATATCACGAGATGGTATATTTTTGAGAGTAGCAGTAAGTTGGCTGTAGAATTCGTCTTTCATTTCATCCTCCGAATCCTCAGTTGGAGCGTAACATTGCACAATCGTGATATGTTTCCTAATATTTGTCTGAAAACGTGCTGTTATTATTCGGTCGGAAATCGGTAACCATGATTTCAAAGTTTTCCTCAAAGATTTGGCTATTATAAATCCGACACCACTTTCCCTGTGCTTTTCCTTTCCGCTGAATAGAATAGTGTTTCCATTACTGGATGTTTCTTCTCCTGTTGACTCAACATCTGCTTGCCTATGGTACTAGAGGACCAGCTGCCGTCCTCTAGGCTAGATTTTGGACACCCCCAGGTATTTTATTTCCCTGGTGCCCTCCATATTTGTTAAAAAAATATGGCGAGACTCCCCAATTCGCCAATGAGAGGGTCCCGATGGAGGATCTAGCAATCCCCACACGGGACAAAAGTATACATATATGGGCTAAAAGAGGACCCTCCCAGGCATCATTCTGTGAAAACGGAACTTTGTTACATGCTGTTCCCTAAAAGTTCTAATCCACTAAATTTGGAATTTCACTAACATTTAGTACCTGAGGAAAAATAAAATAGCTCACTTCGTGTAAACGCTACGGTAATTTGTTGAAATGGTTCTTAAAGACAACAATCATACCTACTTAACAAAAACAAAGTGAACACAACATATATTATAGTTTCTGAGAAATGGTTATTTCCTTCTTCAGAAATTCGCAAAAAACGAAGTATATCCCAAATTGCAAAAAAATTTCGTCTTTAGGAGCACACCACGCCCACACCTTCCAATATTTTGACCCAAGTTTTTGGTTTCCTTGGTGTCAATATGATTACAATCCAATCCTATATGGAAATTGACAATCGGCGACGACAAAAAATTGTGGTTTTGGCTGATTTCTGAACAACCGTGCTAGGTTTGTAAAGCTTGTCTACGTTAACAGCTATTGACATCAAACTTAAATATTTTAATAAGAGTCTATGATAAAGGACTCTCTCTAAGAATAGGTCTCCACTACTACCTAATTCTTGCTTTTCTTTTGGAACATCCTGTTTTTATACCAGGGATGCTGTTCTTTGCAAAGACAGTATGCTCAGCGATCCCACTAGTTTGTCTTTCATTTGCTTTTCTCCCTCACGAACACTGTGCGTGAACAAAAACAAACAAAAAACATAATTTATTTGTAACTATTTTCACTCATACATTTACACTTGCTTTCGTTATGGTTGTATTTCTATGGTCGTCGCTGGTATATATGGCGAATAACAAAATTCCTTTACAGTTCCATTTGAAAAAAATTAAAAAATTTTTTTACGAGCACATCTACGATTTTTGGTACAGAGGTAAAGGAAAAAAATCCGGTTTCAAATCTGCTCGCGTTCACGAAATTGGCCAATGCGCGCGAAAGTTATAGCGGTTTTTATTCTCATATAAAGAAAAAATATTTAAAAATATCTTTTTTGTTGTTATGAGAAAATGTATGCATAAATCGTTAACAGCAGTCCATATCTATTCGTAGATGTTTAAATAGTTATTAAATTTATTATTATTTTCGCGGAAAGTCAACAAATAATAAAAAAATTTTGAAGTAAATCCAAATTATCCTGTCCCAGAATCCGTACAAACCCTCAAAAATAAATTAAAGAATATATGCGGAATCTAGACAATGCGTAGAAAAATATGATACCAAATTTATAGAGATTGGGTACATAAATTGCATATTATAGCAACAACAAAAGAGAAAAACTTATTGTTGGAAAATATTGTTGCAAATATTTTTTTGGTTTGATTCTAAAAATTAGAAAAAAATATTTGGGAGTTCTCCAACTATTTTGCTAAATTCCCATAGAATAATGAATGTATACAGTTAAAACTTCATCAAAAAATATGGTTTACCATCGGGAGAGTTTAACTGATTACTGTGATAACTTATAAGAGTAGGAAATTAAGAGTAATATTGAAATTACAATCATTCAATTAATATTAAAATTAAAAAGCCAGTTATTCGCGAATTAGTTAAAGTCGGTTGATGCGCATCCGTTTTTGGATACAGCGAATCAATCTCTTTCAAAATTTATGCATATTTCGATGTTTCACTCAGGGGCCATTGCGTGCCACCAGTTGCATCATACACTGCAAAAAACCTTAAAGTTGGTGAAAGTCGCGTCATATGCATACGATTTTAATGCGCATCCGGTTTCGTCAGCGCCTATCAAAAATACGTCCAAATATACCAATTTTAATTAGATTCTTCAAGAACCGCGGATGTGCCTCCACATTCTATTTTTGGTGAAAAACCCATATTACACGCGAATCTCTGTAATTTATGACACGCGTTTTCGCAAATATTATAATCGCGTATAAAGGATTCCATTTACGTAAAAAAATTTCAAGAAAATCGCGGTTTAGTACGCGGATTTTTCGAAATAATTTTTTGCTGCTTTTCCTATTTTCAGGGTATCTATATCCGCGGTTTTAGTGGATGGATTCGCTCGCGGAAGGTCTCATTAGATCCGTCGTGTAAAAAAACTAAATTCACGCGGGGTACAAAGGAAATTGAATGGCACTTGTAAATTTTAAACGCAAAAAATAGGTTTTTTAAAAAAAATCACACATCAAATATTGGCCTTTAGACTCCAATTACTAGGATGCTGTAAGGAGCACACTCATGAGATATGCATTAAACGACGTAGAATCAAGAGTTTTATAATCCTAATGTTAGTTTTGAATATTATCTTGTTGCGCGTCCGAATTATTAAAACAATTCAAAAAACCCCGAAATTCCGGCTTCAAAATGTTAGCATCAATTTTAGGTGGATGCAGTGGATATATCGAAAAATGATACACTAGTATCATATTGCCCATGAAGTATTCTTTGAGTCTTTCTTTGGGCATATGTCTATAAAATGTAAGGTTAAGCCTAAAATCGGAAGGGAGCATAAAAAAACTTGTTGGCTTCAACCCATTTTTACCTATTTTTCTACATTGATGCCAACACAGCTTCCACGTAAATTAATTTTAATGGTCGACCTAATGGGATTCCTCCTAAAACACTTCAGTTTAAAGAATGTATATCATACTATATAGAATATGTTAACAGTTCGCGAATTCTGAAAGGGTGAAACTCGGATTCATCGATTGTAAAAAATTTTTGTTATTCGCCATATATTCTTCATTATCATAAAATTCTCAGTAGATATAACATTGCCGTATGTCCGTCTTTCCGTTGAAATCAAGATACAGCTCGCAATATTTAAGATAGAGCTTTATAATTTGCTACAGAAGTTTCTGTACCCATAGAACGGTGCCTCCCGATTTTCGGTATTTTGAAGGTTGTGGCTTCAATATCCCAGAGAATTGACTCACATTTGGGATTTAGTTGTCCAGGGACGTACGCAGGGGGGGGGGGGGCACTGGGGGCCCGTGCCCCCCCCGAAATGGTTTGGTCGACTACAATTTTTTGAGCTACTTTAACAAATTATTACGATTTTTTCTCTAAAATAATTTTTGTTTTTAAAATTTCAAATGAAAACTGATATTGTTCTGAAGGTTCTGTACTGCAAATGTACTTTGTCATCAAGTTGTGTAAGAAATATTTAAATTTTTTTTTGTTTGAATACTCTTTTTAGAGATACTTCCAGTAAAACTGAATTCCTTCTTTATGCCATGCCAGTGTTTTGGAATTCTGTAATGAATATAAAGGTCTTGAGGCTTTAAACTCATTTTGTATTCAAAACATTTACAAATTCAGTATTGTGCGGATTAGAAGTACATAAAATGAAATGTCTATTGGACAATATGTACGACATATCAAGGGTTTTCCGTGGAGTATATCTCGAAGAGCAGTTAGAAAATTGTTTTACTGCCTTAATCAAAATTTTGTATTCCTAGTTTATATTAACTTGTTGCTAAACAGTGGGATAAAACAATGTAGAAAAATGTATTGTTGTGCATTATAAAATGATAATATCTGCTATAAATAGCGTGCCCATCTGAATTTTTTCCTGTCAGTAACAAATTTGTAGCTGAAAACAACCGTAAACGAAATTAATGCTCAAGCTTTCGTTATATGGTATTGTATTAAAATCTGCTGTTATTTGTATTGTATATTACGGTGCTCTTGAGCCAGCTTTAAATGAAAGAAGCTTAGATGAGAAAATCGAAAATCAAAAAATTGAATTTTTTGGGTTTTTTAGTGTTTGACGGTTTTGCTGGGAAACCACAAGCCCCATCAAAATGGAACTAAAGAAAATGTTGTACCAGTGAAAATTATCTACAATATTGTTCCTATATGATATTTTCGTAGTTTTTACCATTTCTGAGATATAGAAGTTCAAATTTGGACAACTCACTGACTGTATCGTCGCTTTATAAAACAATGTCAGGACTACAATTTCCCAACTTAAACTTATATATCTCAAAAATTGTACAACCGAGTAAAAAAATACGAATCCCAATCTTGTAAAGATTTTTCACAGCTACACGATTTTCTGTAGTCCCATTTCGACAAGACTTACTGTTTTGAAGCAAATCGTGAAAACAACAAAAAAAGCTAAAAATGTGACCTGAACTTCTATATCTCAACAAGTGAAAAAGTATCAGTCGGCTTGGCCGACAGAGATATACCCTCAGCCTATGTGAATTGAAAATTTCATCTACTGACAGCTGGAATGTATTTAAGGTGTTTTCTGAATTTATGGCCCCGTTAAAGGGATATCGTGCATACCATTTTAGTGATATTCTATAAATATTGGGGGGAAGTACCGGAAGTTGTGGACCGGTATTGCCCATCTTCGAACTGAAACTAAGCTTGGACAAAATATGACGAATGCCAAATTTTTGATCAAATCGGCAGATCAGTTCGAGAGCTATCCTGTTATCCAGCCACCACATATGGATTTTTTACACATTCCGGGCTTATTTCTCAAAAATTATGGACTTGCCCCTGAAAAATATTTTACCGTCGTAATTGAGGCAGCGAATGCAAGTTGCTTCAAAAGAAATCAAAGTGATTCGAGAACAGGTCTTAACGTGAACTTATCCGAAATTTTGTGTGGGATGTACCCGAAGGAGCGGACCAATTGAGTCCATATTGGAACCTCATTTAAGTCTGTTAGAAATTTTACGATGTGCAAAGTATGGACTTAATCGGTTACTCCCTTCAAGAATTATCGTGCGCACAATTTTTCCGAACATTTTTGAACTTTTGTGGGGCAGGTACCTGAAGGAGTGGACCGATATGGTCCATCTTCGAACTTAAACTAAGTTTGGACAAAATATTACGAAAGCCAAATTTTGGACCAAATCGGCAGATCCGTTCGATAGTGATCTTGCGCTCCAACCACTACACACGGTGTCATAGGTGTTTTTTGCACCATTCAGGCTATTTTCTCAAGAAGTATGGACATGCCCCTGATGAAAGTTGTACCGTCGTATGGGGCAAATCTTGAGCAAAGTCCAATCCGATTTTTTCGAGACCTAGAGTAGGTTCGAATATGGATTATATCGATTCACTCCTTCAAATACCATCAACACAAAATTTCAATTACCCGATTTGACGGAAACATTACATATCAAATTCTGAAACTTCTTGGCTATACAATTTATAGAAAAAAAATTGGCTATGTAGCCCGTATTCGATCTGTTTATATATAAAAGTCTCAACTCACACAAGCTGAGGGTATATCTCTGTAGGCAAACCCGACTGTAACTTTTTACTTGTTTTCCAGAAAACAAAAGTTATGCATTTTCATAAGTTTGTCTCCGCTGTGCCGACAGGAGTGATTGGTCGTTGGAAAGTTTTTAAGGTCATCGAGTCCATAAACATCTAGTCGTACAATTAAGACAGAAATAAGCGGGAACAACCATTGATGTATCAGATGGAGTTTTTCGTCTTAAACTATTTTTTCAGGATTTAGCTAAAATGTTGCCGAGCGTTTTTAGAGATATTTTTTCGACCATGTGTTAGCGTGGTCTCAAACAGTACTGCGAGTTGGATTCGGAGTCTATGAGTCGTAGATTGCATCGCCCGGCTCCTGATATTTTTTTTCCTTTTTTTAATGTAATTTTCTGAATTATTAGTTGGCTTTTCCGGACTCTATCACTTCTGGTAAAATAGTAAAGTTTTGGTGTTTTTATGCACTAAAGAATATTATTTTCTTACAATAATACAAAACTTTTTTAATGGCACTGAACTTAGTGTGTGATAAAGAAGAAACGGCGTTATGTTCAGATCGAACTGTTTATATCCTCCAAACAATGTATGTATCTATTCGAAATATTCGCGAATGTAATCCCTGCGTTCGAACGTGGATCTATTTTCACAACTTTTTGCATGGAAGTTCTCCCAACAAAATGATTTCCAAAATCCATATTACTGACGATATTTTTAAAAACTATGCTAATAGCCTCGAAAATAGAAAAAATGTTTCGAAAGCTATTCGCTGCGGGATTTAGAACCCAAAATGCCAAAATAAGAGCTAATGTGGTTGAAAATTCTGGATTACACCAAAACGTACATCTATATGGGTAATTTTAATTTGAAAGATTTTTTAGTTATTGCTTCATTTCTGTTGGAGAATTTGGTTAATTAATTAATTAATTAATTTGATATGGTTCATCCAAGGACTAATATATTATAATCAGTTCCAAATTTCAATCTTGTATCTAAAATATTGTGATTTCTCTCTCTTTTGAATGTATATACTTTGTGGCAATATTGAATATACATAAAATCAATAAAAACCCCTTTAAAATAGCTTTACGTAACGATAAACAACATTTTTAATTTTCATGGTTTTTTGTCAAGTTGGGCCCCCCCCGAAATGAAATCCTGCGTACGTCCCTGTAGTTGTCGTTGGGGTATTAAACTTTACAACAGAAATTGGTCGGTATAGATCCACATCTTCATATAGCCTCCATAGAACGGTCTCTCCCGATTTTCATTATTTTGAAGTTTTCAGCATCATTATCAAACCGAAATTACTGAACTTTGGTAGTTAGTCTTGTTAGATGTTACTGTCCATCCAGAAAACAAATTATTCTGTTTTAGTTCAGAATATTTTAAAGATTTTTACTTTTTTCAGCAAGAATTCATTCCCAATAATAGGTTAAAATGTTAAAACGATTCTTGTTTTCCTACAAACTAATATTTTAAGTTTTCATTTTTTTTAACGACAGTATTCTAATTTTATAATGTTTTCAATCCTTCATGTAGAAACTTATGGTTTCATGTTTCTTTCCTTTTTACGTGTACTCTATGTGGTACTTTAAAATTATTTTATACTTTCATTTTTCAAACTCATTCGTCTACGTTCGCTTCGATACAACAGCATATGGAACCACAACACCTGTATCCATAAAGACATAAAATTCAATTAACGAAAATATAAGTGTACGGATGAGTGTTCGTTGCGGCTAGCGAGTGTATGTGGCATCGGTTTTCTCAGGAGACTGAAGTGAAAAATGAAATGAAATTGCACCTTTTAACAAACTTATTGGTTAAAACAAACCAATTAATTTCATGATGTGTTTGTGGAGATGGGTTGAAGTAGTAGTTGTGAGAGTGGTAGAATTTCACTAGAATTGCAGAGGTCAAGAGGTTGTCAGCAAAGGCGCTGCTTCTTTATACGAATCAGTCAGTCATCGCTCACATGATGTTTGATATTTATGAAGGACACACCTCACACTGCTTCATTTTCTTCTTTCTAAGAACAAAAAAATGATGTTGTTCATTAAATTAATGTCAAAGCAAACTAAAACAAACGAAAAAGAATCTTTTCACAATTTTGTAGACTGAAGAAACTTTGAAAGTCTTTGTGTATAGAAATGTTTCTTTGGGGGGTGCTTGTATTATAAAAAATTGGATTAAAAAAGGAAATGCCCAGGGCCGACGAGGAAAATTTTGAAAATATGGAAGTTTGACAATCCAACTCAATGCCTATAATCTGCATTGGTATTTCCGGTACTATGAAAAATCAATCAGTCGTCTGAAATCTTCTTCAGAAATTATATTTAAAATATATTCTTGGTTTTATTATGTTAGCAACATTTTCTTTCCAATTAACTGCCATGTGCAGTTTACATTTATAGGAAAATATGTATGTATATACATGTGTATGTATGTATTCAGTCACCCTCTTTGCATCTAGAATTTAAACGACAACAATCATGATGCTATTGCTGCTGTGACAATGACAGTGATATGTAAATGTCTCTTTATTAGCTGGTTGTTTGTTGTTGCTGCTACATTGTCCACACACAATTCCAACTATATTTAGGGTTTCGACATTTAATCAATTCACAGAGAATAAAGAAAATAGTCTTTCATGGAATAAAGGGGGGAAAGAATATCAACAATAATCAAATTAAAATCTTGTAGAAGAGCACTTTATTTGCGTTTAACCATTGAAATTGCATTTGCGTAAGGGAATGTGCTCATGTGCATTTAAATTGAATGCTGAGAAAAAATTCTAAGCTATTTAACAATAAGATTGGTATAGATATACAAAAATCTTTTAAACACTGTAGTTCAACATTACTTTACAATGCGGAAGTCGAGCTCTACCGACCAGATAATTTTCAGAACATTTCGGCTATAAAAAAATTACTCTTACCTTCAAAATTACCAACTTTGGGAGGTACCAATTTTGGGGGCTACATCAAAACGTAGACCTTTACCGAAAATTCTTTGCAGTAATTTTGTATATCCCCAACGAATAGTATATACCTAGTTTTAACTACATATTTCTGTAGGATAATGCGGCTAAAACCTTGAAAATACCTCAAATCGGGCTGTACGGTTTTATGGCTCTATATTAAATATTGCAAGCTCTATCTTGATTTTAACAGACAGACCGACCTCGTAATTTGGTCATACAATATTAAGATGATGAAGAATATACATAAATACTTTATAAGGTCTCCGAAAAATATTTCGATGTATTGCAAACGGAATGACAACTTTAATTATATCCATCATCTTATGGTGGAATTAACCGCTGTCCTGAACAAAAACCATTCAGTTTGTAAACGACGTAAGGGTTCATCGAATGTTTTGTAAGGGTAAACATATACCAACTGACATAAAGGATGTCGGGAAGTCGAAAAGTTATAATCACCACAGGAGGTCGCACTCCACTGAACTTAACTAATTGCTTTCTGCTGCCGAAGAGGAGAATGCACAATGGCGAGATCTTTCAAATCCAATAAGAAAGTTTGGCTTTACGACGCAGAAGAAGTTTGCAATTTAACATGATGATCAGAAAATATTTAGCGGGTAAAATAAGCCTAAACTTTTGTGTGAAAATTGCTAAAAAATATTAATATAGTGACTATACCTTTATTCCTGGAAGATATGTGAACTATTGACTTTTGCATTGATGTCAAGGAACACATTGTGATCTTTCAAATGATCCCTATTGCAGAAGTCTTCATATAGAAGGGCAGTCGGTCTGCTTCTCATAGAAGAGCAGGACGTCTACTCGTTGAAGGGTTGAGGGTCTTTTTATAGAAGGGCACGATCTGTTCTTACAGAAGAGCAGGAGCTCTTTTCATAGAAGATCTGGAGGTATTCTCATAGATGAGCAGGAGATCTTCTTATAGAAGATCTGAGGTGTTCTCATAGAAAAACTTGAATAATACCAAAATACCTTCTTATAGAAGATCTAGAGGTATTTTTATGGAAGACCTGAAAGTCTTCTTATAGAACGCTTGAATGTCTTCTTACGATAGACCTGAAGGTTATCTTATAGAAGATATGGAGGCCATTTTTTAGAAGACTTGGAGGACATATTTTAGAAAATCTGCAGGATCGGGAGGTATTTTTATGGAAGATCTCTAGATCTTCTTATAGAAGACTTGGAGTTCTACTAGGGTTTTGGGTTTTCCCGGTTTTTTCATTCCCGGGAAACGGGAATCATAAAATCGCCATTCCCGGGAATCCGGGATTTCCCGGGAATTTTAAAATACGAGAGTGGGTCAACATTTCCCATTGTAGCTTATATGAAATACAATACTTTTAAAGAGTTACGGGCTCAAAAATGGATTACAAGTTTTCGCTCTATCGATTAAGAACGAACAAATTTGGAAAAATGCACCATGTTGCCCGGATTTTGCCCACACTGACCATTTACATTATTCAAAGCTAAGGAATTCGCTCGATGGAAAGTGATTTGGCTCAAACAATGAAGTTATTGATGCGAAATTCCAATTTTAGGGACGTTAAAACAAGTAAGTAAATATCAATCAGGAGTGCCAACAGAGATATACCTTCAGCCTGGGACCTAAAGAAAAGAAGAAAACAAAATATTTCTGATGTTTCCAGGGGCTTTTTGAGTTTTGAGCCAATTTCTTAGGAAGTATGGATTTGCCCCGAAAATATTTTTTAACGTTTTAACTAGGGCGGCACACAAAACATGCCAAACATTTAAAAGAGAGAGTGTGGGATATTTATTCCTTCGATGGTTATCTTACGTACTACACAATGTAGTTGGTACCGGCAGGCTTTTTTTAAGATTTTGTGCCTTTACCTCGGGAAGAGTGGGCTTGCCCTCCCAAACCAAGTTGCGCCGTCGTAACTGGGCCTTTAAGTAGAACTTTTTCGAACGAATTTAAAAAAAATCGAGATGAGCTGTAAAGCTAAAATTTTCCTATATTATGTGTTGGAGGTACCCGAAGGGCTGGAACGATATAGTCCACATTCCATGACTAGATGAAATAATACGATGTGTAAAGTTTGGACCAATCAGAAACATCCTGCGGGAGTTATCTTGCCAATTTTCCATTTTAGTTGTTGCCGTCAAGGTTTCTTGGAGGTTTTAAGGCATTATCTCAGGAAGTATGGACTTGTACCGTCGTAAAAGGGGCCGTAAAGACAAACTGCTGCAGAAATTTCAAATCGATCCGAGAGGAGCTCTTAAACTTCACCTTTTCCAAATTTTTGTGTGGAACCCGTTCTATGCCTGGAACTAATATTGCCATATGCAAAATTATGACCGATTCGGTTATTCCCTTCAAGAATTGTCGTGCGCACCATTTTAGCGATAATTGTTGAACTTTTGTGGGGAAGGTACCGAAAGTAGTGGACCATCGATATGGTCCATCTTCGAACTTAAAATAAGTTTGAAAAAAAACTCGAATGCCAAATTTTTAACCTGATCGGTGGCTTATTTAGCCCAATGGCTGAGGGTATAAAAATGGGACTTTAAAATAGAAAATATGGAATAGAATAAAAATCCGTCGTTATAGTCCATGTATTTGGTGCGGATTTTATAACTTTTCCCTGAAAACACTTTTGTAGATTAAAGTTATTTCCAAATCTTTTCTAATTTATTGATTCTGTAAAATCTAATCGAATTCTAATTCTATGGTATAAAAGTGACGGACATAGCTTATTCGTTCATTCAATATTAGGTGTGATAAATGTAAAAAATATTTCCCGATTTCCCGGGAAATATGATTTTGTTTCCAGAGAAAATCCCGTAACCAAAAAACCGAGAATTCCCGGGAATTCCCAGTGCGCTATTTCCCTACCGAAAACCCTAAGTTCTGGTAGTCAAGGAAAGTGAACAATTTCCGTTGAGAAAAATCTATGCCATATGGCATAGTTTGAAATATAAAAAATCTGGCAGGTGTGTTGAACTATGTCTTGCATCTTTTTTTGTTTTAATTGCTAAGACAATGATTATCTACTAAATTAATTAAAAAATTGTTTAAAAGAATTTATATTAATAAAATTTATAAAATTATAAAATGGTATTTGTTTGCAAATTGTGTGAAACTCTCGCTCTTTTAGACATAACAGTGTGTATTGTTCACCAATCAATTTTTTTTTTGTTGATGTATCTTTAGATACCGTTATTAAAAAAAACGGTACCCCTAAGTAGTTCGCTTTAAAATTGGCTTTAAAAACTGGCTAAGCCATATGGCATAGAATCATCGAAAGGGTTAATGGTGTCCAAATACCAAAGATATTGAAAAGGACGCTTATTAAACACTTTAAAATTTGTGAAATTTCATTTACGAAGCGGACATCTCCGCTTCTGTTGGACGTATCCCAATATCTCGTTGGTGTATTCGAAACTTGTAACCCAGTAATTAAGAAGACCAGCAAAGCTTGAAATCGGTACCAAGTTGATTGTCGCAGTGGTAAATTTTTTAATTTTTTGTTATTGCCTTTTTACTGACAATATTTAAAGATTTGACGTTGCTCATTACAGGGTCTATAATATTATTGTATTACATTTAATGAAGTCGCCGAAAAACATTAAACATGAAACATAAATAAATACAGATTGTGTCGATGTTATTGACATTTATGAAAATACATAATCTCCAGAGTGCTGTAATTATTTTGATTCAGTCATTATCATCATCATCTGGTATGAAATCCAGGGTGAGTGATAACTTTAGTATCTCTCTAAAAGTATTGTTTAGCTGCGAAAAGCTTATGCACATGAGTTGTGGTCGGCCCCGTTGCGGCTATAGCCTTTGCTCACTTGTTTTTCTTTTATTTATTTACTAAAATTGATGAGCAGTAAAATATAATAATTTGTTTAAAAGATTCATTAATACGTTCCAAGTTATTAATTTTGACTGGCGCGTCATTTTTCCTAAAGATAGAAACACAATGGATTTTTCTTGCTTGCGTGGCTTCATTTTGGGTAAAAGAATAAAGAGCGGCCAAGACGAATTTGAATTAGGTTGCCTTTTTCATTTATTTTTTACTGGAGCAAAGCAAGCAACAGGCAGATTCTGTTTCTACCTTAAGGGGATATCCCTAGTTGTGCTGACCAAAAAACTCAATTTTCATAATTTTATGAGGAAACTATAACCATATTCAATATTTTTGGGAGATCTTTTATTCATATGAAAGATCACATCTTTGACTACCTTTGGAATTTTTGTTGTTGAAAAATGTCTTGTCTTTAACCGAGACAGAATTTAAAAAAATCTATTTTAACAAAAATAGTGACCTGTAGAGTCAAAATTTCGATTTTAATGGAAAAATGGACCTATTTTTGTCCAAAAAACGACCAAGATTAAAAATAGACTGTCCCGCTTAAAGACATGTTTTTTATGTATTTAATAAGCTCACCAGAATATTCGAAGGTCGGTCTATTCGTTTTCGAGCTACCGTTGGCACCGACTTTAAAATTGACATTACAGGACAAATGCATTTTAAGTTTTCAGTTTACATGAAAAAAACATATATTTTTGGTAAATTTACAAGGAGCCATATATTCCTGGTCCATATTGGAGCTCTTCCGCCGACGATGCACCTTATGAAATGGAAATTTGGTGTTGCCTTCGCAACATTCTTTCTTCACGAGTGCACTCGGCCGCACGTCTCTCTGCCAGTGCAATTCGTGTTTGGTCGATTTTATTAGCATATTCGTGTGCGTTTTGTCCACAGCTCACTCCGATCGAGCTTAATTAAAATAACAATGATTTTGTACCTTCGTTAAATAGACCAATCGCAACGTAAGCTGCTAACTTTACAACAAGTGCTCCACTTGAAAGGGTTTTTGGGGCAAATTTTCCAAATAAGTTGATTGAAGCTTTCGTTGCTATTTTGATGATCAAATGTCGCATATATTACCTCATGTATGAATTCGAATGGCGTCGAATGGAAAGTCCATAGTAGACAGTGAGTTTGTCAATCAATTTTCCTGTCAGCATTCCCTTGCTTCCAAGCTTTTTGTTACTTTTGACTAAACTTCTAAGGCGGGACCCCATACGCTTTTGGACGTGCCCGATGCATTCCGCTGTGGTCGAACTTGTATGGGAAGAGCGGCCAAAAAAACTTTCTGTGCAGATATCAATACGAAAATTTCAGTAATGGTTAGTTTAACAACATAAATAAAAAAGTAACAAAAAATTCAACATACATAGGTCCAACTTTAGGTATAGCCCCCATAGAACGACCGTACCTGATTTCTGGAATTTTGGTCTTGACTACATCTTTCAATGAAATTGGCTAACATTTGGCTATCGGTATTCCATAGTGTTAGTAAACCTTCTTGCAAAAAATTTTTGAATTGGGTCCACTTTTTTTATAGGTTCCCCATATAATGGTACCGCCCGATTTTCGGAATTTTGAATGTTTATATAAATTAGGTAAGTAGGCTTCCTCCACAAAAATTTTGATAAATGTAAGTCCACCCTTGTCCCCATAGGGTTCTAGCCTAATAAACAATTAAAATGTCTGAATTTTCGATATTTTACATTAAGGACCTCATTTTTACGTACCATTCATATAACTGAACCGCACAATGTCTCTACAATATATTTAAAACTGAAATTTATAACCTGCACATTTGAAAAAATGACAAAAAAACACCCTGAAAGGTATCCTTAGTATTTTGGGAACCAGTTCTAAAGGTGCAAAAAGATGTAGCTGATATTTTCACAATATAATCTTTAGACCATTACTGATATTTTAAAAAAATTTCGTTGGGGGGAAAGAGGGGGAACGTAACTTAAACTTTACATGAAATTCAATTATACTGAAGAAATGACATAACAAAAGTACTTCAGTCAACGCACGTATTCAATAACGAGTCCAAAAAATTAACAAACACAAAACTGCATAAAAATTAAGTTAATACCTTGTTTTTCAGTATTCGAATTATGTTTGGTCAATATAGAGTTTATTTAGTTTGATATTAATATTTTACTCTCACCTAACGTTTGCACTGAATTCACCTCGAAATCCAACCTGTTAAATTTTCTCTTTTTTGATGCTATTCTCAAAGAGTACAGTAAGAAGTAATCCACAACAAATTTATTTCAGAACAAGCAAGGACTTTATGTTCGGCCGGGCCGAGCCTGTTATATCCTCCGCCAGGAGTGGTATTAAAGTAAAATGGAACAATAAGTTTCCTTTCGTTTATGAAAAAGACTTAATACCAAATTTCAGCAATTTCGGTAAAACAATATCGACAATATCGCCAGAAAAAACAAAATTGTAAAACAATATCGCTAACCTTCAAAATACGGAAATTCGGGAAGTACCGTTTCAAGGGGGGCTATATCAAAACGTCGATCTATACCAACAAATTTCTGGCTTAAAGTTTTTAGACTCAAAGAAGACTAAATACCAAATTTACGATATTTCAGTAGGATAATGTGGTTAAAACCTAAAAAATACCGTAAATCACGAGGTACGCTTCAATGGGGGATATAGGAAGACGTGGACCTATACTGATAATGCTTTTCTGGAACATTTTATAATCCAATGAAAGACTAAATAACAAATTTCAGTCATTTCGGTAGGATATTAACGTCACATCCTTCACAATTATGAAAATCGGGAGGTACTGTTCTATGGGGGCTATATCGAAACGTGGACCTATACCGACGAAATTCAGTCGGAAAAGGTTTTACTTCCAACGTAGAGTAAATACCAAATCTCAGCCATTTCTGTTTATTGTTGTGGCCACAACCCTCAAACAAAAGAAAATCGGGAGGTACCATTTCTGTTTATTGTTGTGGCCACAACCCTCAAACAAAAGAAAATCGGGAGGTACCGTTCTATACCGACAAATTTCATATGGAAAATTGTATAACTCAAATGAGGACTAAATACCAAATTTCAGCAATAACAGAGAAATATTGAGGCCACAACCTTCAAAATACCGGAAATCGGGAGGTACCATTCTTTGGGCTGTATGAAGGCGTGGACCCATACCAACAAAATTCGGGGAGAAAATTTTATATTCCCAACGAAGGCTATTTCGGTGTGATAACGAGGCTAAAACCTTCAAAATACCGAAAATCGGATGGTACCGTTCTATGGGGGCTGTATTAAGGCGTGGGCCTGTACCAACAAATTTCTGTGTGGATGTCTTATTACCCGAACGAAGACTTAATTCCAAATTTCAGCCACTTTGGATGAATATTGAGGTCACAACTTTCAAAATACCGAAAATCGGGAGGTACCGCTCTAAGGGATCTATATGGAGGCGTGGACCTATACCGACAAATTTATAGGGGAAAGTTGAATACCCCTAACGAAGACTAAATACCAAATTTCAGCCATTTCAATGGATCATTGTGGCCATAAGCTTCAAAATAAATTGGGAGGTACCGTTCTATGGGGGCTATATTAAGGCGTGGACCTATACCGACAAATTTCTGGGGGAAAGTTTCGTACCGCCAACGAACACTTAATATCAAACTTCAGCCATTTCGGTGTGAAAATAAGGCTAAAACCTTCAAAAGACGTGTACCGACAAATTTCTGGGACTAAATGCCAAATTTCAGCCATTTCGGAGTAATATTGAGACCACAACCTTCAACATACCGAAAACCGGGAGGTACCGTTCTATGGGGACTACATGAAGGCGTGGACCGATGTAGCCTATTTGCAATACCAAACATCCTAGAAGTAATAGAAACTTTTATACCAAATATCAAAGCTCTATCTTAAAAGTTGCAAGCTGCATCTTAATTTCAACAGACAGACGGACCGACCGTCGGATCGACTTAGAATTTTAACCTAATCAAGAATATATATACTTTATAGGGTCTCCGATGAATATTTCGATGTGTTACAAACGGAATGACAAATTTAATTATACCCCCATATTATGGTGGGGGGTACAACAATTTAACATGTTAGAAGTAGACATGAACACATTTGGTACCAAAATTTGGACTTTAATTGTTATAATTTTGGCCAGTGGCAGCGACCACTGTGCATTCCTTCTTTATGACTTTTACCTCACCATATGGATTAGAATTTAATAGGGCAGTGTACGTCTTCGAGTCTTCGTCTCCAATATAATGGTACAGGACATTATATTTGGCTATTGAGCGTTTGAAGATTTCTTTAATAGAGTCCAAAATTATGCAAAAAGAAGTGGTATAATAAACCACTTTGAAAGGTCATATACAAGCCAATTTTGCTCCAATCGACTTGAAAATTTTTTGTGACATACTCTATACTACCTGTACTTCAAAATAAGCCAATAATTTTGTTTTAGATTTTTTGAAACTGACAAGGATAATCCCTTAAGAACTTATATCTAAATTCTGAATTTGTATTATTCCAGGTGGCGTATAATAGTTGATTATTAATATGTTATTGCTCATACGCCAAATGTACATACCGATATCGCTGGTAGAAACATTGGAATTCATGGAAAATTTTGGGAACAAAATGTGTTTGATAATTCCTGAAAAATTGAACAAATTTATATTTTTTGGCCTTGCCGCAATGAGCTTTGCCATATTGAAGAGTTTTTTTTCTAAAGTTTTTTCCTAAAATAAACACAAACAAATCCATAGTGTTGTTTGTAACCGAGTGTTTGTGATATTTAATTAAATAAAATATTGTATTGGAAAATATTGAAATTTGCCATTTTGCCAAGAGCAAAGTAGTATTTGTGGTAAGTGAGTATGAGTCCAAAGAGAGACTATTTCAATGTTTCAATGTATAGTTGTTTTTCTATATGAAGGGAAGTATTCCCTTTTCCATTTGCAATTATATTTAAAAAGTTTTCAAAATCCCAGAGGAACTAATGATTATTTTAATTTAACTTTCGTTGTGTAAGAAACATTATTAAATATTCTTCTTTTATCTCTCAGGAGAGTTTGGTTTGGTTTAAAAGGTTTGCTTTCAAAGCGGCAGAAACTTGATATCAAAATTCCCAAATATATTTCCTTCATGTAACTTGATTTGATTAGAAAGAATCCAATTAATGTCATTACGTGTAGAGTCATCCATCCCAAATATATTTCAAATTGTGTCCTTCGATTGTTACTTAAAAAGGTAAGTGGGTGTAAAAGACGATAAGAGAAAAACTTTTTCCCGGAAAAAAAACTTTAACAAATTAAATTTACAACTAAAGTTTTTGAGCTCAAATACGCACAATCTGCAACACCATTCGCATTGTCGTCTATGTTGCTGGCAGCTGGCTGGGTGGTTTGAACATTCATAGACAAACATTTCCGCTCATGGTCAACTAACAGTTGAACCGATACTTCGTTGAGTTCATTTTTGTTGTTTTTTTTACGAGAAAAAGGTTTGTCGATTAGATCGATAGTAATAAATTCAATTAAAAGTGTCAGGAACATTTCATTTTGTGCGAACCAACGAAAACACACAAAGAAAACAAAAAAGAGAGATAAATAGTAAAACTTCATTGGATTTTTTTGAGATTTTTTTAGTTCGAAGAATAAGAAATTAATACGAAGCCAAGTTGTAGCTGTATGGGTGGGTGTGGAAGGGTTAAATGGGATTCCATGGACGATGGTAAAAGTGAAAAGTTTTGTGTGTGTGTGTGGGTTTTTTCATCGAATTTACCAAACTTTGGTTGAAAAGCTCATGGTTGGGACAAACGTGGGAGAAGAAGAAGAACGCGATGACATTTTTGTAAGTTTTTATACCCTCCACCATACTATGGAGGGTATATTACGTTTGTTTTTCCGCTTGTAATGAATTGAAGTAATACCTTGCGACCCTTTGAAGTATATATATTCTTGTTTAGGATAAAATTCTGAGTCGATATTGCCGGTGCCCGTTTGTCCGTCTTTTGTAATCACTCTAGCGTCCACAATAATTGAGCCTGAACGCAATTTTTTTGCACCGGAGTGTATTTTGCAATAGGCAGGTCGAGTTCGAAGATAGGCTATATCGGTCCACGTTTTGGTATAGCCCCTACATAACGGAACCTCCCGATTTTCGGTATTTTAGCTAAAAATTTTAACGAAATTAGCAGTAATTTGACATCTAAGGTTCTTAGTGGTCGCAATACTCCTCCACCAAAAATTGTCAACGTAGGTCCATGTTTTGTTATAGCCCCCTTATAACGGTTCCTCTAGATTTTCGGTATTTTGAGGATTTGAGCTACAATTTTTAACCAAACCAGCTGTAATTTGAAATTTAAGGTTCTTAGTGGTCGCAACACTTCTCCACCAAAAATTGTCAATGTAGGTCCATGTTTTGTTATAGCCCCCATATAACGGTACCTCCCGATTTTCGGTATTTTGAGGATTTGAGCTATAATTTTTAACCAAACTATCTGTAATTTGACATTTAAGGTTCTTAGTGGTCACAACACTTCTTCACCAAAAATTGTCAGCGTAGGTCCATGTTTTGCTATAGCCCACATATAACGGTACCTCCCAAATTCGGTATTTTGAAGATTTGAGCTACAATTTTTAACCAAACTAATGTTCTTGGTGGTCACAACACTTCTCCACCAAAAATTGTCAATGTAGGTCCATGTTTTTGGTTATAGCCCCCATATAACGGTACCTCCCAATTTTCGGTATTTTGAGGATTTAAGCTACCATTTTTAACCGAACTAGCTGTAATTTGACATTTAATGTTCTTAGTGGTCACAACACTTCTTCACCAAAAATTGTCAACGTAGGTCCATGTTTTGCTATAGCCCACACATAACGGTACCTCCCGATTTCCGGTATTTTGAGGATTTGAGCTACAATTTTTAACCAAACTAAGGTTCTTGGTGGTCACAACACTTCTCCACCAAAAATTGTCAATGTAGGTCCACGTTTTGTTATAGCCCCCATAAACCGGTATCTTCCGTTTTTTCGTAATTCTGAAGGTTGTAGCGTCAATATCCCACCGAAATGATAGAAATTTGGCATTTTGTTTTCCATTGGGTTATAAAATATTCCAGAAAACTATTATCAGTATAGATCCACGTCTTCCTATACCCCCATAAAAGCGTACCTCTTAATTTCGATATACGAAATATCAGAAATTTGGAAACTAATTGTTCCATTTTGCTTCAATACCACTCGTGGTGGAGGGTATAATTTAGATTAGAAAATTTAGACATTTAGACGGATACCCCGTGGTCGAAAATGTTTTGCACCCAAAATTGAGGACTGGAGAGGAAACTCATTATTTCATTTTACTTCAGAATATATCATGGTGGAGGATATAAAAGTACGGCCCGGTCGAACTTAACGGCTTTTTACTTTGATTTGGAAAAAGTAAAACTTAAAATATTTGAAGTTAAACATTATTACAAAAGGATAACATGTTTGTGCTACTAATTACTGTTGATGGTTTGATACACTACACACACAAACATATGTATTTCAACTTCGAATGGGAAAGTTTTAGTTTGGGAATAATCGAACAGATACCAGATAACATGGATTTAGTTCCAATAAATACGCGGAATATATTTCTAGACAATTGGACTGAAAGTTCTGAAAAAAACCCATGTCGACATTGATATTACTCCAAAAATTTCATTGATAAAGTTTTTTTTTGTATTTTCAAAATAGTCTGGCTTATTCTCATTATTGTTATTTTATTACTTTTTTTTAAAACAACTGAGTTATTAGAGGGTACCAACGTAATGCAATTGTATGCAAACTAGGGTTAAAAACGGTCACGCACAAACAACTTTGATTTTGTTTAAATACTATGAAATGAAAAAAATCTCAAAAAATTTTTGCCTGTTACACGAATGAATGAACTTTTCTCTATTGTTGGCTATATTAGTTTTCATTGCATTAAAATATTGAAAAAGGTCCCGCACAGACCACTTTTATTTGATATGATATATGAAATAAAAATATATTGATATAAAATGATATATATGTAGTGATAGGATGATATATTTAGTCAAACACAAAAGGTTATGTCAATATACCCTACACCACAAGGTGGAAAGCGTATTATAAATTTGTTTTTCGAAAAAATTCATGTAACACCGCGAAATATTCCTCGTAGACCCCCCATGTGGCATACCAAAATTCATATTTCGAGGAGATAAAGCGATTTTGAGGAGTGTGTCCGTCCGTCTGTCCATTATAAATTGTAATCAAACTCCAGGCCACAGTTATGGACCAATCTTCACGAAATCTTGTATGGAGGTTGGGTTCAGACCAGAATAAACCCCTATAGTTTTCGGCGATGATCGTGGAATATTTAGGGGGTGAAAGGGACCAAAAACAAATGTTTATCCAATTTTGCAGCGGCTCTGTAGGTCGCAATGTTAGTCTGATCGGCGCGAAATATTATGTAAGGTTTGGGTTTACGACAGAGAAGTAGCTTGCCATTTAACGTGATGGTCAGATAATATTTAGTGGATTAAATGGAAATGCAGTTTCCAACCAATGTCCTGAAAACCTTAAAACCCTAAAAATGTGTCTTTTGACCGCGATGTATTTAAAAATCCCTTTGTCGATTTTTTTATTTTTCTCATCTATGAACATTGTACATTCAGAATATGCTAAAATTTCCATGGTGTAAGCACCTTCCACTTAAAGTTAGTTACAGTCAACCGCTATATGTCAAAAATGGTAAATCTCAGGAAAAAGTCATAAAGGCCAATCTGGTAGAGCATTTTCACAGCTACAACAATTGCTCTAACCTCATTTCAAAAACTTCCTAGGTGTAAGAACCTTCCATTTAAAGTTGATTCGGGCGCACCGTAACATATAAGTGTGTTTTTCTTTATAGTTTTCTTTTGTATATAAAGAACTACATTTACCCTCCATGCTAAATAACCATGATAGAAAGGTATTAAAATCATGATAGAGGAATTCCAAGTTTTTTTTGTTTTATATTTTGAAATTTTGCCTGTTAAGGCGAAGATCATTTTTTTAATGATTTTTATTAATTTTCTCGTTTTTAGAGTTAAGCTTGATAATCGGAAATTTTTTGCAAGTGAAAAAGGAAAGTCAAGGACTCGAACCCACACAGTCACCAAATTACGTGACGTTTCGCTGTTTGTTGAGCAGCTCTTCAGACGTATCGACTGTGGAATGGCTTCTCTGTCCTAGAACTTTTCGTTTTTCAAATGCAAATGTGTTTTTATACATTAACGGATATTTGGCCGTTGAAATGTATATCTTCATGACAAACGCTATTTTGTGCTGCCTTTGAAGTTATGAGTTTTGAGATATGTTTTCAAGGACGTGGGTTCAAATCCCAGCTGGGCTCAGCTTTTTTTTTATTTTTTGAAATTTTGCCTTTTAAGGCGAAGATAATTATACTCTACACCACTATGTGGAAAGGGTATTATGAGTTTGTTTTGGGAAAAATTCATGTAACACCGCGAAGTATTCGTCGGAGACCCCCAATGTAGTATACCAATCTTCATATCTCGGCGAGATAAAGCGATTTTGAGATGTGTGTCCGTCCGTCCGTGTGTCCGCTGTCCATTATAAATTGTAATCAATCTCCAGGCCGCAATTATGGGCCGATCGTCACGAAATTTGGTACGGAGGTCGGTTTCACATTAGAATAGATCGCAATTTTAATTGGTGATGATCGTGAAATATTTAGCGGGTGAAATGGACCAAAAACATAATTTTTATCCGATTTTGTAACTGCTCTGTAGGTCGCAATAATAGTCCGATCGCCTCGAAATTTTAAATAAGGTAAGAGTATATGACAAAGAAGAAGCTTGCAATTTGAGATGGCGATCAGATAATATTTAGAGGGTTAAATGGACCACAACTTTTGTGTGAAAATTGTGAAAATTTTTAATAAACAGCTTATATCTTTGTTCCTGAAAGACACCTTCCCCACCCGTTAGTTCTATTTGGAAGACGATCTCTTGACCTTTCAATTGATGTCAATATTTGTTGATGTACGTGATCAGATAACAGAGTTACAGCCTAATATATCCAGTTTTTTGTTTGTAGTGTAATCATAAACTCGCTAGAGGTCGCAATTATAGCTCAATAGTCACGAAATTTTGCACGAGGTAAGAATTTAGGTTGAAGAAAATGCCTATAATTTTGCATGATTATCTGATATTATTTAGCGGTTGACATAGACCATTACTTTTGTATGAAAAATATACAAATTTTATTTATGGTCCATATTTTCATTCCTGGAGGGCATATACCGGGAAAGTAGCCTACATATGGAAAAATAACTACTGATCTGCTAGATAACGCACCTACTGCCTGATAGATAATGTGTTTTGTGTAGAGAACCAAAATTTCCTCCCATGCTACAAATTGTCTCTATCATGGGAGAGAAATTTTCAGTTCAGTTGTCAAATTGGATTTTTATACAAATATTGCAACAAGGCGATCCACAATGTCGCGAGTTCATATTAATTGTGGCCAAAAATAGAAGGAGTTGTCGTAGGTGCATCAATTTTGGTACACGTACCTATTATTGACTTACAATCTTCAGGACAAAAAATTGGGTTGATCGGTCCACGTTTTGATATAGCCCCCATAGAACCGTACCTCCCGATTTTCGGTATTTTGACCAACCGAAAGTATTCAAATTTTGTGGTTAGTCTTCTGCTGAGGTATCAAACATTCCAACAGAGAATTGTGGGCTTAGGTCCACGTTTTGATATAGCCCCCATACAACGGTACCTACCGATTATCGGTATTTTGAAGATTTTAGCCTCATTATTGCACCAAAATTGCTGGAATTTGGTATTTAGTCTTCGTAGAGGGCATTATACCTTCACCTTGAAATTTGTCTGCATAGGTCCACGCCTTCATATAGCCCCCATAGGACGGTACCTCCCGATTTTCGGTATTTTGGAGGTTTTAGCCTGATTATCACACCGAAATGGCTGAAAATTGGTATTAGGTCTCCGTTAGGGGACTTATAACCTTCCATTAGAAATATGTCGGTATAGGTCCTCGTCTTCCTATAGCCCCCATAGAACCGTGCCTCCTCATTTTCGGTATTTTGAGTGTTGTGGCCTCAATATCCACCCGATATGACTGAAATTTGGTGTTTAGTCTTCACATTGTTTGTGAGCATATTGAATATATCAAATTCTTGTCTTTATATATGTGAAATTTCCTTTAAAATTTTTTTTGACCGATTACTGGTCAAAAAACGGTAATTTTTTTGTAAAAAATCGATTTTTTATTTTCGCTGTTCACAATTTTTTTAAATATTGATATTTTTAAAATTCTCTCGTTCTAAAGCAAGATTATTAGGTACTTAATATGCCCACAAAAAATATGATGATCGGTTTATTCGTTTTCGCGCTATAGCCAACACTGCAAAACGATTTGTTCAAAAAAGGGGGTATCCTCTCATTGAGGTGGTCGCTGAAAAAGAGAAATGACACATTCGTCTGCAAACCTCTGCAGCTGGGACATTTATATGTTTGAAGTACTCACCTTTTACTTCACATACAGCAAAAAATATCGATATACACTTTTATACAATTTTTTTCCCACTCCACTCAATTTAAAATTTGCTTCAGAAAATTAATGCACTTAGTAATACATGTTTGGGTAAATGTAAACACCATATGATTAATATTTTCATGCAAACATAAGTGTAGCCAAGTTTATTACATCCCAAGAGAACTTAGGAACCATTCTGGCAGCGACCGTTACTTTTAAATTTTAAAAATTAACGCATAATATAATTTATTAATTTTAGAAAAAAAAACACAAAAATACGTATTAACTAAAATTGTCGGATTTAAATCGTCATATAGCAAAAACTAGTTCACGTATCAGTACCAAAATTCAGATTCTTCTTAATTAATATATTTTCTATCACTCCCCATCAATAAATTTGTTCAACGAAGTATTTAGTTTTTACCATTTTTGGCCACGGTCGTGACAGTGTGCGATCCCTCGCCACCTATTTTAGACCTCAGGATTTAGGGTAAAGGGGATACAAACAAAATACGACCAAAGATGTGTCTCATCGAAATATTGGTTTTAGAACCCAAGTATATTTGGACGAAATTCGTTTCAGACAATTTGGAGTCTATTTAGCACTGTCCGTTCATCTGTCTCTCTTAATGTCTAGCTGGCTGGTGCGCACGATACCTCTCGAACGGATCTACCGATTAGAAATTTTATACAACGTAAAGTTTTGCCCAAACTTTGTTTAAGTTCGAATGTATTTCGTTCCACACCTCCCCAAAAAAGTTCAAAATTGTATTCGAAGAATTGTGTGAACGATAACTGGCGAAGTGAGCAATCGACTTGTTCCAAACTTTCCATATATTAATATTCTTTCCAGATATAGATCGGATAAGACTATATCGGTCCTTAGGGTACCTCCGACATAAAATTCGGAAAAGGGAAATTTAAGAGTCCTCTCGAATCGTTTGTAATTTTTTTCAGCAGATTGTACTTGCGCCGCAAATCCGCAAGTTAACTCTCAAGGGGATTTTCTGATTGGTCGAAATTTTACACATCGTATTATTTCATCCAGTCATGTATCAGGTCGGAATATGGACTATATCGGTCCGTCCTTCGAGTACCTCCCACACAAAATTTGGGAAAAGTACAGTTTGTGGACCCGTATCGGATCTTATTGATTATTTATTATTTTTTTTTGAAGAAGGTTCTTTTACGGTCCGTATTCTGGTCCCTTTCCCGGGGTAAGTCATACTTCCTGAGATAATAGTCCAGAAGTTCCAAAAACCCCTGCCGGCTCCAAATAAAATTACAAATCTGAAAAAAAATCTCAAATATTTCCAAAACTTAGAATTTAGGTTACTAAAATTGATTTGGTATAGCCCCATATTACGATACCTACAGATTCCACGTATTTTGAAGCAAACTCGTGTTACAAAATAAATATATTTTTAGAGACTGATTTTAGAAGGCTGTATAATTGAATATGAATAATTTTGGGATTTATAAATAAATTTTGAATTTCTATTCATTGTTAGCTATTTCTACCGGTATAAAATATATTTTAGATATCACAATATATGCCCACAATGAAATATTTTCGAAGCATATTTGAGGTACAAGTGCACAATTTTGGACGATAGATCTTCAATAAACTCCCAATTTTCCCAATTATCAAATATACCAAATTGTGTGGTATATATGTATTTATTTTAGGTGTATTCCAAAGAGGAACCTGATATTCAAAGACAATTTGAAGATGTAGCAGGAGCGGCTAATCAATGTGAATTTTCCAATTTTCGAATATTATTTAGAAATGTATAATTTATATATTTTTCCACAAACATCCCAGTAAAGACAAGGGAGGCTTCTCTTATATCAATGGATTCATATTAAGTTATTGATATTTGACCTAGTTTTTATCGCAGAGTCCGAACGGCGTGTCCTAAGTTGCCACTTGTAGAGACGTTTTTCATGGCTAAAATACTCAGGAAATATCGCCAACATTACTAAGGGGTATTTTGCCACCGTTGACAATTTGATGGGAATCGAACCCGGGCAATCAGCGTGCAAGGCACATAGCGAATTCCTACAGTTTGTGGTGTAGGGTATCACATGGTCGGCCCTGTCCGACTATAGCCTTTGCTTACTTGTTTTTTCATGTTATTGGTATATTCCTGGCACATTTTTTTTTCTACGGCTACAGGAAGGGGATGTCTAGTCGAGTGATTATTTTTTACTTCTTTTAACGGAAATTAAAATATTGTGTTTTTAATTTGTTTATTTTAGTCTCTGAATATAACAACATTCTAAAGTTTATGTTACGTAGAAAACAGCTAAGAATAATTTTTTTTTTTGCAAAAATCCATAGGATTGATACATTAATCGTAATGCATGTTTTATGAAAACTTCTACCATTTAATTTAAAAATATTCTTATATTCAGTCTACAGTCAGTCTACTAAATTCCAACTCCCACTTTATATTTAACCTGGTTGAAAAGCCAACCACAGCCCAACCACCTCATTCGTTAATTATATTTTTGCACGTTTACACAAATTATCTTTTACATCTTCATAATCATAAATTTCAAACAATTTTCACACTACACAGAATATAATTTACAAAAATAACTTTGGTTTGGTTTTTTGTTGTTGTACAATTTTACTGTTTCTCACTCGGCACTATTTGTCTTCTCTATACAATAGAGCTTTGCGGTTAACAGAGTCCTACTTCCTTTGATATAACTTCCCCAATGTACTCAGTTTCTGGTTTGCTTGTTCAACCACCCACACCCCATCCCCCACCACCTACGTACAATACTTCATGTACAGAGTTTTTTTTTTGTGCATGAGCCTGGTTTTTTATAGAATGGTCTAGTTCTAGTTTTCATATTAAGGTTTGTTAGGTTTGTAATTCTTTTCACAATTTTCCACGAATGAATAAGTGGCAAGTGGTTTGTTGGACATACAAATATAAGCGTGGATGGATGGATGGTTGGTTGAATGAGTGAATGTTTGGTTTGCTTGTTTGATTTGATATATGAATGTATGTGGCAAATATACTAGTGCAGCTTCCTTCTCACATCCACCCGTACCGTTGGTGCCATCGCCATATAACATCCGGCCATTCATTATTATCGGGAACACCTTTATGAATATGACAGTTTTAATTGAATTAGTACATATTAAATTGTCGTCAACTAAAAATACACATACAAAGGCACACAGCAATTCACTAAAGCACACAAATACACACTCCGCCCGACATAGTTTCATATTTCTGTGCCACTTTAAATGAATTGCTGCTGTTGCTCAGCTCACTCCCATGTTTTTGTATTGTATTGCATTTTGCAATTTTGAATTTTACAATTTCATGAATTCATGGTATTGAGTTATAAATGTATGCATGCGTGTGTTCGTCTATATTTATGTATGTATGTAGGAGGTGTACGCTTTTTCCTATAGACGAATGAATATGCATGACTTTTGTACAACAATTTCCGAACCATGCGACCACTGGTTTTTTTTCACCATAACCACAATGTTAAGCTCTTATGCAAACGTACGTACATACATATAGGTATGTATATATAGATATATTTATGCGTACATCAGCGCATACAAACCTACGTATCTAACAAAAACAAGTAAGTATTCCCATACAAAAGAGAACGATATGAATAAATGAGCGAAAAATAATAAAACTAAAATAAAAATTTCTCTCAAACCCCTCAGATGCTGTTGTGGTCTTTATTTGAGTGTAAGCCACATGCTAACTAGGATAAGCAGACAAAGGTTTAGCTATGTGCAATAGTCAACGTTATAACGGCAAATATGTGCAAAACTAGGAAACGTTACGTTGACTACGTTTCAATCGAAGGTATCAAATATACCCTATAATAGACCATCAAAATGTAAAAAAGATAATAATGCCCAGCACCACTACTTTTGTTTATTAACTTTTAGCTATCTATTTATAAATTTTAGTTAGAAGGTGCGTGCAATTTTGATTTAAAGCTCGAACTATATTTTTTAATAAGTAAAAAAGTATCAGTCGGCTTTTTCGACAGAGATATACCCTCAGCCTATGTGAATTGAAACTTTCATCTACGGTCAGATCGAATGTATTTAGGGTCCTTTCAGTATTTTGTGGCCGTATTTAGACATTTGAACTTGCCGACGAAAATGTGGATTAGGATTAAAGTTCAAAAGTGATGCAGAGGAGGTACATAAAGGAATGGACCGAAATATTCCATTATCGAAGAGGATCTTATTTTGGGAGTCATATCATTTCCATAGATATCGCGCATACTAGTCATTTCAGTGGCTCATCGTATAATTTTTGGACCAGTATGCCAAGACAGGACTATAAACAGAACCACAACGAATAGCATCGGTATACATTTCCAACAGCGTTCGAAATCATACATTAAGGTACCGTACCATAACGTTTTGTACCGTACCTGGCATGAAAAGTTACACTACGATAAAATTTCAGCTATTTCGGAGGGATATTGAGGCCACAACCTTCAAAATACCAGAAATCCGTAGGTACCGTTCTATGGCGGCTATATGAAGACGTGAACCTATACCGAGAAATTTTAGGTGGAAAGTTTTATACCCTAACGAAGACTAAATACCAAATTTCAGTCATTTCGGTGGAATATTGAGGCTACAACTTTCAAAATACCGAAAATCGGGAAGTACCGTTCTATGAAGGCTATATGAAGACGTGGACCTATACTAACAAACTTCAGGTGGAAAGTTGTATACTCCCAACGAAGACTTTATACAAAATGTCAGCCATTTAAGTGTGATGTTGAGACCATAACCTTCAAAATATCGGAAATCGAGAGGTACCGTTCTATGGGGGCTATACGAAGACGTGGACCCATGCGGACAAATTTCAGGTGTAAAGTTTCATACCCCTAACGAAGACTTAATACCACATTTCAGCTATTTCGGTGGGATTTTGAGACCACAAATCCTTGTATATATTTTTGCATATGCTCATTTTTTGCAAATATGTAAAAATATGTATGTCAAAATATGCACGATATGCAAAATATGCAAAAAAAATTCTGGGCCTAATTCGCTTTATTTTAAGATAAAACGAGTTTCTGTCTAATCAGATTTTCTCTGCGACCATCCTAACCATATAGGCATTTGCATAGGATTCCGCTGTCTAGTTATAAAGGTTGCGTGTACATTAAAAAACCACGTAGGGTACATCATTATGTACCCTAAAAAAACAAATAGAGGTTGTATACACCTGAGTGGTGTTTATAAAGAAATATTAAATATGGATGATATGAGGAGAAATACAACCATAAAAATAAGAGTGAATATTGTATAAATAAAATACAAAAGTAGCTACATTTATATTTAACCAGTAAATATGAAATCATTTATCTATATATATAAAAAAGGATGATGTTAGTTACTACGCTTATAACTCAAGAACGGCTGAACAGATTTTGACAATTCGCACCAATTCGGAACGGTCTCATGGCAGAAAAGGATAAAACCTAAAAAAATCGCGAAAATTTGCGAAAAATTTGCAAAAATATTTTTTCAATAAAGTCAATTTTTCTACAAATTTCTATCGAGCTTCGAGTTTGGAATAAATCTTGGCACTTATTTGGACAGTTTTTCGGGAAAATTGTATTTGCACCTACTGTGAGGGTCCATTGTACGCCTCTGTTTTGTCAATTATTGAAAGTTGTATAGAATTTTTTATTCACTTTTTAGGAAATTAACAGCGAAAAATGGTTAAAAGGGCTTAGTTTAGAGTTTGTAAAGATTAGTGGTGGTTTCGGTCAGATACCGATTGAAAAGACTAAGATGATAATGTCAAAAGTGGTTTCCACAGTTTTGAGGAAAAAGGTACAAATCCACAAAATTTTTGGGTTAATTACAAACGGCCAAATACATACATACAAACATACATACGTACATTGGTACGGTTGGTACACTGTATGTATGTCATTCGAAAAAGGATGATAGAAGAGAAGGTACAAATCCACAAAGTTGGTGGGTTAATTACAAACGCCCAAATATATACATACAAACATACATATGTACATTGCTACTGTTGGTACACTGTATGTATGTCATTCGAAAAAAGGATGATATTCAAAATTGGAAAAAAAAAGAAATCGGAAGTACTGGAGTTTTTTGGTCGAATTATCTGACAAATATTCTTTATCGGCGACATAATTAGTTGATGATATTAATTTGACTATGTTATGTACGTCGAAATTCAATATAGGGTGACCAAGTAATCGACAACAGTCACGTGTTAGTCTGACAAGACTTCAAGCATCCGAAACACACAAAGAACGGCAACTAATAGAATAGCTCTGTCCATGTTACCAGAGCCATTGCATCTAATACCGAATTTGCAGTGCAAGTAGAATTCGGGAGATCACATTAAATAGAGAAGTCAGAAAAAATAAGTAAAAAAGCGTTACGTTCCACCATAAAATATTCTGAACTAAAACGGAATAATTATATTCTTTCCGGTCCACAATTTTAGACGAAGATATTTTGTGACCTCTGATACCTAAATAAGGTAAAAAACATAAAAAATGTATTCAATCGGTAGGGAACCTTATATGGGGCTATATCAAAGTGAAAATCGGGAGGTACCGTTATATAGGGGGCTATACCTAAACATGGACCTATGTTGACAGTTTTTGGTGGAGATGTTTTATGATTACTTGGATCCTCAACTGTCAAATTACAGGTAGTTCGGTTAAAAATTTTAGCTAATATCCTCAAAATACCGACAATCGGGAAGTACCGTTATATGGAGGCTATACTAACTCCTAACTATACTATGTTGACGGTTTTTGGTGGAGATGTTTTGTGACCACTGGGAACCCCAAACGTGAAATTACAGGTAGTTCGGTCAAAAAATGTAGTTAAAATCCCCAAAATACCGAAAATCGGGAAGTATCGTTATATGGGGACTATACCAAAAAGTGTTCCGATATAACCCATCTTCGAACTTGACCTGCCTATGGAAAAAAAGACGCTCGGGTGCAAAAATATAGCGCTCTAGCTCAATTATTGCGAACGCTAGAGTGATTACAACAGACGGACAGACAGACAGACGGTCATGGCTAGATCGTCTTAGAATTTTATCCTGATCAAGAAAATATGTGCAAATGATTATTTCGATGTGTTACAAACAGAAAAACAAACTATATATACCCTCCATACTATGGTGGAGGGTATAAAAACAGACGAAGGTGGTTACCTGATAACGATCGGATCAAAATGGGTAAATTGATTAAAACGCAAATTTAAAAGAGCACTATATTCAGCATTAAATTCAAATTCATATTCAATTGCTTGAGTGAAATATCGTGTTCAGTGGTGGAAACAAGAATTGCAGAAAACCATCGATTATGAAACGAGTAGGGCGTTATGATATTATTTTGCTTCAACGCAAAACGTGTTATTTGCTATTGTCAGTTTATAGAAGAGAGAGTCGAGGAAAATAGAAACACTTTGCCTCTCAGTACCTTCTCTCTTCGTCAAACTGACAATTGTCGGAAGTACAATAGTCTAATATGCATCTGCTTCAAAGATCGTCCTAAACAGTTCAAAACAAAGAAATATTTGCCATTGAACAAGGTGATAGCAATAATAGTATTATTGGTTTGAACCAAAGACATAAAGTTCTGTACCTAACAAACTGCGAGACGAAGTTCGCCGGGTCCCCTAGTTTATTTTATAAAAACTTAACGGATATATAAAAGTTTAACATGTGGAAACATATGTAACAGTTTATATAAAATACTAAAGAATTTAGAATTTGACAAGAGAAAGCTTAACTTTCATAATTGAAATCCCCATTGACTTTTACCATTAATATATGATCAAGATCAGATAAAATGTACTTAGGAATCTATTATATTTTTATTAGTGGGAATCTTGATTGCCTCGCATAATTGGCAAAGTCAGCGTCTAAATTGTGTATATCAGATGAATTCGGAGTTTCCGTGGTAGGATCTATAATTTGCAGATAATCGGAAAAAGATTTGGCTGCATGTGGTCTGCTTGGTGATGGGGTTTCCTCTAATATTGGGTGGCTTGTATTGTGTTGTGAAACATAAAAAATGATTGAGATATATCGTCTGCTCCGTCGGAAAAGGTCGTAAGTCCACTTTTTTTGGGAAATCGCGTTTTTGTTACACGATGATAGTACACGTCAAAACACGTCGTATGATGCAAAGAAAATGGTAGCACGTCGCGTTTTTCCACATGTTTTGCCCTTGTCGGAAAAGGCCGTAAGTCCACAAAACGTAAAAATTTGAGTTCGAAAAGGTCGTAAGTCCACAGTAAAATGTATACTTTAATAGAATATTACAGCTAATGCAGTTCAGATATAATGTTTAACGTCATACATGGTTGGGGTACAATGTAAAGAACTAGCCTACACCTTTGGATGATAATCGGATGATATTTGGCGGAGCCTGTGGACCATACTTTCGAACAAAAATGTGATAATTTCAATATTGCAACGAAAATTTACATTTGAAGTCTATTTTCCCCTATAAGCGAACTGACTATGAAAGAGGGACTTCTGGCCTTTTCATTGATACAAATTGGGATGCTGTATATGTTCAAATACCAAATATATTGAAAAATTTGTAAAAAAACAGAATTTTTACTGTTTTTACTGTAGTATGTCTTACTTAACTTTATCAACTGGTAATTAGTGGTTTCTCTAGGGACATTTATTCACATACCGAGATTAGTTTGTATTCTGAATTCAATAAAGCAATTTCTTCTAACAGACGTGTAAGTGCAATGTTTATCTTATTGAATGATTCTAAAATATTAATTGATTCAAATGTTATAAAACTAAGAAGACATCATGGTTTTTGCTAACAAAGAGCAGTATGAATTTGGAATGGAATTAGACCATGGTGTCATGGGTTTAGTTCCCTATGGTCACTGTGATTCTAAAAGCTCTGATGATAAACTTGCTTAACGCAGGAAGACATTACATGCTGAAGAGTCTACATGGTTTGCAGACAAAAACAAAAGATGCAGGGAGTTGGGACAGAAATACTTGGGAAGACAAAAATAACACTATTTGGATTACAATGTAGCTAAGAAACCACGTACATTAACGGAATTAATGATGAAATTTAATTGAAGCAAAAGGTCGTAAGGCAAAAATACAAGGTCGTAAGTACAATGTGTCATGTTTTATATTAAATATTAGCCGAACCGGTCCACGTGCTGGCCCTTGAAACAGTTTATGTTACCTTTTCTTATGTCAATTATATTTTTTTGCATCGCAAATTAGTTGGGATATGCAAGTGACTATCAATAACAAGTAAGAACGTCGTTAAATTCGGCCAGGCCGAGCTTGAATTTTACTTCAATTGGTTTCCTTTCGTTTATGAAGTAGACTAAATACCAAATTTCAGCAATTTCGGTAAAACAATGTGGCTAACCTTCAAAATACCGAAATTCGAGAGGGACAGTTCTATGGGGCCATATGAAGGCGTTGACCTATATAGACAAATTTATGGGAAAAAAAGAAGAATAAATACCAAATTTCAGCCATTTCGGAGAAATATTGAGGCCACACCTTCAAAATACCAGAAATCGGGAGGTACTGTTATATGGGGGCTATATGAAGGCGTCAACACCAAACGTCCTACAAGTAATAGAAACTTCTATACCAAATCACGAAGATCTATCTTAAAGATTGCGAGATGTATCTTAATTTCAAAAGACGGACAGACGGTCATGGTTATACCGACTTGGAATTTTACTCTGATCAAGAATATATATAATTTATACGGTCTCCGCTGAATATATCGATATGTTACAAACTGAATGACAAATTTAATTATATCCTCCATATTATGGTGGAGGGTATAAAAATCTTCAGAAATGTTGGTGTCTATATGCAATTTTAACATACCGCCACATAACTGATGACTTGAGGCATACCGACTGTGTCCACCTTCTTATAATGTATCTTATATACCTGATGAAACTATAGCTATCGATGTTTTGCCTTCTCATCTAAACACTTGCTTTCCAATAAGACCAAAGCTTCGTTATGCATAACATCTGGATTGGGGAAACGGAATCGTTTGTAAGTTTTATATAAATAGCGCTTTTAAAAAATAGGGCACAGGTGTAACCCGCTCCTCCGAAATTCAACAAAATACATAGCCTACTTCCACCAAGGGACATCCCTGTGCATAATCTGAAAATTACATGGAACAAGTACTTAGGGTCCGAGATTCAACAACCGTTGCCTCGGAAATTAATTTTCTGACCGACGCTTTCATAGCTTTTGCAAAAAATAGGGCCTGCCCCAGCCCCTTCCAAATTCAAAAACATATAAAGCCTATTTTCACCTCGGTTGTTTCTTGCATATTCTCTGAAATTTTCAAAATAAATCGGTTCAGCAGTTTTTGAGTCTATGCGGAACATACAAATATACACACATAGTCTTTTATATATACGATTTCACCCAAAAGTTTTGGTCCATTAAATCCGCTAATAATTATCTCATCACCATGTTAAATTGCAAGCTTATTCTTTGTTTAAACTCAAATCATTCATAAAATTTCGCTCCGATCGGAATATTACTGCGATCTACAGGACAGCTACAAAGTCGGGTAAAAATTGTGGGTTTCGTCCATTTCACACCTTTCGATCATAACCAACATTTAATGGGGTCACTTCTGGTCGGAACCCGTCCTCTCCACAAAATTTCGTGACGATCGGTCCAAAATTGAGGTCTGGAGTTTTGTTACAATTGTTAATGGATGGACGGACACACATAGCTAGAACGCTTTATCTCGTCAAGATATGAAAAACTGGAAAGCGGAGGGGGTCTACGACGAATACTTCGCGATGTTACACGAATATTGGACAAAACAAACTTATAATACCCTTTCCACATTGTTTTGTAAAGTATAAATATTTTATTTTAAAAACGTCCGTAAATTGTAGGAAAAGGTCGTAAGTCCCTACAAAAATACAAAACTGTACAAGGAAAAGGTCGTAAGTCCAAAGACATCCAATTATCTCCCAAACGCGATGGAATTTTATCAAACAAAGTACAGATATTGAAGCGGAATAAATAAACGAAAAATACTGCCTTTACCACCATAAAAAATCTTTAATACAGAAAGCGCTAGAATGTTTTTTCTTCCTCCTGAAAAATTTATTGAGAGGGACTTACGACCTTTTCCGACGGAGCAGACGATATATATATATATTCATTGTTTGGGTTTACTTAAGCAAACTTATCTTCTGTTGAGATCATGCGTTTATATAACGATAGTATGTAGTTCTTCGCTCTTTGTTTTTGTTCGCAGGTCAAGCATACTTTGATTCGTGGATCCAAGAACACAGCTGCGTTAAACAGTTCATTTTCTAAATATTTATCCTTTCTTATCTTCAAGGACTCCTTGAGAAGGTTTTTCATACTGCTATCCGGTAAAGCGTCAATTTGAAATGTTATATCCATAACAATAATGTATAGTTCACTACAGCACAACTGTTCGCTTTGTACCTTAATGGTAGCATTGTAAAAAGCTTTAAATAGTCCCAAGAATTCAGTTGCGAAAGACCATTATTCAGATTTAAGGCAAAAAACAGGATAATCCGTGCTTAGTGTATTTATAATTTCTTTCATTTCCAGGAATCTTTCAATCATTTTGTATGTTGAATTCCAACGAATTCACTTCTTAGAAAATATAAAATAGTTTTACTTCTAAGTTTTTATACCACGAATCGTATCTTATAGACATTGTCTTTTATTGCCGACTGTTTCAGAACATCGTTTACACACAGTTGGAAAGTGTGAGCCAGAAAGTGTGACCACAACGAATGCTAGAAATTGTGTTCGATGAGATGTTAAAATCAATTGATTCAATTGTGTCAATAGCTATTCGGCAATCGATATCATCGTCATCTTCTTCGAAATCCACTGCATCATTATTTATCGTATATCATCATTATATTCCTTTAGAACATCCAATATAACCGTTTTTAAATATTCAGAAGTGTGACTTGATCTAAGCTCCTTTATAGCCAACGTTTTAACAACGATTTTACCATGTTTAATGCATTGAACATTAATACCCAGCATATTTAAGTCCAGCCTTATTGCGACATCCATCTTAAGGTAAATTAATATCCCTTTAAGATCGTTTGAGATTTCCGTTTTAATATTTTTTGAGAAAGCGATAATTCGTTCAATTACGTTATGTTCATTTATCATTATACCGAGTACACTTAAAACAGTTTCTATAAGAACTCTAAAGGCCTTATCTTCGGTCATATGTAAAGGACGTCCATTTTTTGTAAAAAGTTCCACCAATGCTGTTTCCATGTTTTTTGGATTCACACTTTTTTTTAATAATACTTTGGTGACACTTTTTTCTTTTACGTTTTTCCGCTTTTGATCAATATAGTTCGCATACAAATCGTGATACACATTTTTCAAATGGCGCTCTAAATTTGCGTAATGCCAATTTAAAACATTGTTGACACAATTTTGTAAATTACACACTATTTGATTTGATTCGGTTGTACTGAACTATCACGAAGAACAATATTTATACCCTCAGCATTTATGCTAACGAGGGTATATACACTTTCATATGGGCAAAATGTGCCTCATCGAAATAATGGTTTAAGACCCCAAGTATGTTTGGACGAAATGTGTTTCAGACAATTTGGAGTTGATTTAGCAATGTCCGTCCGTCTGTCTGTCCGTCTGTCTGGCTGGCTGGTGCGCACGATAACTCTCGAACGGATGAGCCGATTGAGTCCAAAATTTGGCTTTCGTAATATTTTGTTCAAACTTAGTTTAAGTTCGAAGATGGGTTATATCGGTCCACTCCTTCCGGTACCTCCCCCATAAAAGTTAGAAAATGTTCGGAAAATTTGTGCGCACGATAACCCTTGAAGGAAGTAACCGATATGGTCCATACTTTGCACATCGTGAAATTTCTACCAGACTTAGATGAGGTTCCAATTAGGACTCAATCGGTCCACTCCTTCGGGTACCTCCCACACACAATTTTGGAAAAGTTCAGTTTAGGACCAGCTCTCGAATCGCTTTAGTTTTTGTTGTAACATCTTGTATTCACCGCCCTCCATACGACCGTACCCGTTTTATCTGGGGCAAGTCTGAAAGCTACAAAAAAACCCCTATAACACCGTGTGTAGTGGTTGGAGCGCAAGATAACTCTCGAACAGATCTGCCGATTCTGTCCAAAATTTGTCATTCGTAATATTTTTTCCAAACTTAGCTTAAGTTCGAAGATAAGCCGGTACACTCCTTCAGGTACCTCCCCGACAAAAGTTCAAAAATGTTCGGAAAAATTGTTCGCATGATAAGTCTTGAAGGCAGTAACCGATGTGGTCCATACATTACACACCCTAATATATCTACCAGATGTATATCAGTTTTGAATATGGATTAAATTTGTCCACTCCTTTGCGTACCTCCCACACAAAATTTCGGATAAGTTCACTTTAAGACCTGCTCTCGAATCACTTTTATTTCTGTTGAAGCAACATGCATTCGCTGCCTCAATTACAACAGTAGAAGCTTTTTCAGGGGCAAGTCCTGCCCGAAAGTTGTAAAAACCCCATAGCACCATATGTAGTCGCTGGAGAGCACTGATCAACCGATCTGGTCATATTGGCTTTCGTCATATTTTGTCCAAACTTCGTCTCAGTTCGAAGATGGACAACAACTTCCGGTACTTCCCCCTCAATATTTAAAATATTTGACTAAAAATGCAAAATTGAATGCACGATGTCTTTTGAACGGGGCAACCAATTTGTTCACAACTTTGGATCTCCTAATATGTTGTCAAAATTTAGTTTAACTTCCAAAATGACCGATATCGATTTTCTGGTCCAAAATTCATTCGATGACCCACTGAAATGACTAGTGGGCGCGATATCTATCAAAAATAAGATCAACTTTCGTAATGGACTATGTCGGTCCATTCCTTTAAGTACATCTTCCGCAACACTTTTGAATATTAATCCCAATCCACATTTTTGTCGGCAAGTTCAAATGTCCAAAAAGGGCCACAAAATTCTGAAAAGACCCTAAATACATTCGATCTGTCCGTAGATGATAGTTTAAATTAGAATATGCTGAGGGTATATCTCTGTCGGCAAAGCCGACGGATACTTTTTTACTTGTTTTATAGTTATTTTCACTCAACGTTTAAAAATGCACTAAATAGCAGTTGAGGGAGTACTTCTGCATATATAGTTTGCAAAAAAATGAATTTTCTTAAAAAATTAAGCTACCTGCAACTATTCCAAAGGGTGTTCGCGAAATTTTCCGTAAATTATACAATAAGACTACGAGTGTAATAAACTCAAAAACTAGATCATTCATGTGAATGGTTATTCATAATTTATTACAATACAAAAGTAAGGTAAAAACCAATATTGTGGTTTACAATTTTTTTAACTCATAATTTTTATGATGTCAGAAAAATTTGGCTGGTACTTTATGAGGAATAATATTTCCACCTAGTTCTGACTTTCTCACTTTTCAACACCAAAAATTCCGATAATTCTAAATGTAAATAAACTCTCTATTGAAAATGAACCGCCTGTTTTCACAATACAAGTGATACAATTTTTAATACTCTTCGTGCCCTTAAAGTTCAAATCTTCAAAAACAAAACAAAACAAAACAAGTGAGCAAAGGCTATAGTCGGGACGGGGCCGACCATGTGATACCCTACACCACTACCCCTGTGCATAAGCTTTTCACTGGTAAACATTTATTTTAGGGAATATAATCCGACTACCACCAAACATATTTAGGTTTTTAATCAAAAAAATATGCCTCTTTCTCTCTGGGAACCACATAAGCAACCAAAATTGTGTGACCATCCGATCAAAATTTCGACCTGTAGAATGGAAGAATTGGATGCATTACCGACTATTGTGGTATATCCCTTGTTTGACCACCTTCGCCAACCTACTTTACACCAATGTATAGGTAATATTTTCTTCTTCCATTGACAGGCTTTACCGTTGAAATAACCCTACAAGAAATCGATATATTCACAAAGAATACAATTTTGAATTTGTCTCCACATGAGTTTTTCCCCATTCCGATCCTTAAATATTATCAATAGGCATCTTCCTCTGTGGGGCCCCCATCAACCCCCAAAAATTCGTGACTCTCCAATCAAAATTCCAAACTGTAGCGTGATTACAAAAAATGGAAAAATTGGATATATTATATTTTATAATATATTTCGCGATATCTCGGTTGTTTGCCCACTTACTCCAACATACTTTACGTCACGTTAAGGACATATTTTCTTCTTCCATTGGCGGGCTTTCCTTTTGGAATACTCCTACTAGAAGCGGAAATATTCTCATAAGAAAAAAAACGTTGACTTTTCTCCACATAAGCTTTTCGCTTATTCCGACTCCTGACTATTATCCGACCATCACCAAAATAAATAGGCTTCTTCCTCTGTGGGACCCGCATAAAATTCCAAAAACTTCGTGACGATCCGATCAAAATTGCGACATGTAGCGTGGTTACAAAAAATGGGATGCATTAACGACTATTGCGATATCTCTGTTGTTTGAGCAGCTACGACAACCTACTTTACATCATTGTAAAGGTAATATTTTCTACTTTCCTTGCCAGGTTTTGCTTTTGTTACACCTCTTAAATAAACAGAGATATTGGCTTTGAAATAAAACGTTGACCATTCTCCAAATAAGTTTTTGCCCATTCCGACCCCTTAATATTGTCCGACCATCATTAAAATCAGTAGGCTTCTTCCTCTATGGGACCCCCATTAACCCCCAAAACTTCGTGACGATCCGATCAAAATTGCGACCTGTGGCGTGATTACAAAAAAATCGGAAAATGGGATGCATTACCGGCTATTGCCATATCTCTGCTATTTTACCACCTGCGACAACCTATTTTACATCGTTGTAAAGGTGATATTTTCTACTTTCCTTGCCAGGTTTTGCTTTTGATATACCTCTTAAAGAAACAGAGATATTGGCTTTGAAATAAAACGTTGACCTTTCTCCAAACAAGTGTTTGCCCATTCCGACCCCTGAACATTATCCGACCATCATCAAAATCAATAGGCTTCTTCCTCTGTGAGACCCCCATTAACCCTCAAAATTTCGTGACGATTCGATCAAAATTGGGACCTGTAGCGTGATTTCCAAAAAATGGATAAATGGGATGTATTACCGACTATTGCGATATCTCCGTTATTTGGTTACCTACGCCGACCTCGTTTACGTCATTGTAAAGTCGGGATCTTCTACTTTCATAGTGAGGCTTTGCTTTTGGAAAGTTTCCAACCAAAGCTGTGATATTCGTCAATATAATTAAAATCGCAAAAATTAAAATTGGGGTTTTATTTGCTACTATTGTGATATCTTCGTTGTTTGATCACCTACGAGCACCTACTTTTCATCAGTAGAAAGGTGATATTTTCTACTTTCATTGTCAGGTTTTGCTTTTTGTATACCCCATGTAGAAGCTGAGATATTCGCTTTGGAAAAAGACGTTGTCTTTTTATCCACCTAAGTTTTTTGCCCTTTCCGACCCCTAAATATTATCCGACCATCACCAAAATCAATAGGCTTCTTCCCCTCCGGGACCCCCATCAACATCCCAAATTTCGTGACGATCCGATCAAAATTGCGACCTGTAGCGTGATTACAAGGTTTAGATGGACAGACGGACAGACGGACAGACGGACGGACGGACGGACTGACGGACGGACACACATAGCCAAATCGACTCAGCTCGTCGAGACATTCATTTTGGTATATATAAGTATGGGTCTACGACCATTATTTCGATGCGTTACAAACTTTTTGGCCAAAACCAACATATAATACCCTCCCCACATAGTGGTGTAGGGTATAAAAAAAAAAAAAAATAAAAAAAAACACCTCCATCACCTACAGCCCAGTAGCAACCCTTTTGCAAATTGTCAAGATTTTAGATATTTGATAGGAGCGTTTTGTTTAGGCATTACTCACTTCTTGCATATGTATTTATGACATTTAAATAATGACATTTATATTCCTAATTAATTGAAGATACATATTCATTTATATGTACTTATATTTCATTTGTATTTATTCCACAAAAATTTAACTTAATATTTTCTAATACTTTATTAACCAAACAAATGTTAGTGTACCCTACCACCACTTTCATTCTTAAGGTACATAATGATGTACACTACGTGGTTTTTAATGTACGCGCTTCTGTATGCAACCAGTTCGGTTGGGTACGTGGTTGTTACATTACGAGTACGATGATGGTTGCGTTCAAAATATGTGTGTTTGACGAACTTTGCGATTTTCTTTGGGTACATGTACACAAACGCTAAAATGGGTTTTTAAAGTTTGTGTACGTGTACATACACTTTATAAATATTTTAGTGTTTGTTTAACATGTACGGTACCTTATGTTAAGGTACTGTTTGTTTCCGAACCCTGAACATACCGAACATACCGTAAACTGCAAATAGACACAAATGTTGAAGTTTTGTGGGGGAGGTACCCTAAGGTACCTCCATTTTAGAAGCTAAACTAAATTTAGACAAAATATTAGGAGATCCAAAGTTTGGACCAAAATTTTTCAAGAGATATCATGCATTCCATTAAAGTTACATTTTTTAAATATTCGGGGGAAGTACCGGAATTTGTGGGAATACCGGTGCTTATCTTCGAATTGAAACTATGACATCGGGCTGTTTTCTCAAGAAGTATGGGCTTGCCCCTGAAAAAACGTTTGAGGCAGCGAATACGAGTTGCATCAACAAAAATCAAAGTGATTCGAAAGCAGGTCTTAAAGTGAACTTATCTGAACTTTTGTGGGGGAGGTGCCTGAAGGTGTGGACCGATATGGCTTATCTTCGAACTTAAACTATTTTTGGACATAATATTATGAAGGCCAAATTTTGGACCAAATCGGTTGACCCCTTCGAGAGTTATCTTGTACTCTAACCACTACACACGGTGTCATAGGGGGTTTTTGCAATTTTCAGGATATTTTCTCAGGAAGTATGGACTTGTCCCAGATGAAACTTGTACCATTGTACTGGGCAGTGAATACAAGTTGTTATAACAAAAATCAAATCGATTCGAGAGCAGATCCTAAACTGAACTTTTCCGAAACTTTGTTTGGGGGGTACCCGAAGGAGTGGACCGATTGTGTCCATATTAGAACCTCATATATGTCTGGTAGAAATATCACGATGTGCATAGTATGGACCAAATCGGTTACTCCGACACTTTTGGAACTTCGTGGAGGAGGTACCGGAAGGAGTGGACCGATATAAACCATCTTCGAACTAAAACTAAGTTTGGAAAAAAATATAACGAAAGCCAATTTTTAGACCAAATCGGTTCATCCGTTCGAGAGTTATCGTGCGCACCAGCCAGACAGACGGACGGACATTGCTCCAAATTGTCTAAAACGGATTTCGTCCGAACTTACTTTGGTTCTAAAACCATTATTTCGATGAGGCACATTTTGCCTTATGAAAGTGTATATACCCTCGTTAGCATAAATGCTGAGGGTATAATAATCAAATGAACAACTACATTCACACGTAGGAAAATTAAAGTTGTCCGAGCTCTTCTTGCAATTTATTGCCCAGTTTACAACTTAATATTGTCTGATCTTCACAAAAATATTTCATCGTATTTCAGAAAAAAAGCGAAAAGTCGTTAATTTCGGCCGGGTTGAACTTTTTATAGCTTCCACCATAAAATAGTTTTAATAAAAATGGGATAATTAGTGTCTTTCACAATTTTAGGTGGAAACATTTTTCGACCACGGATACCCTAATCTAATCTAAAAAAATATGTTCAGCCAAGTGAAAGGTACCACTTAAGGACCTATAACAAAGACTATAGTTTCGATCCTTGCCACAAGATCTCATCATTTTCCTTGTTGTTTTGTTTGTGGGTATTCTCCACCGAAATTATTATACCCTACACCACAATGTGGAAAGAGTGTAATAACTTTGTTTTTCGGAAAATTCATGTAACACCGCGAAATATTTATATCTCGACGAGATAAAGCGATTTTGAGATGTGTGTCCCTGTGTCCATTAAAAATTGTAATCAAATTCCAGACCGTAACAAGTGATCAAAAGCTTTATTCGTTACGGGACCGACTATGTGACACCCTACAACACTTCCCCTGTGCATAAGCTTGTCACTCGTAAACATTTCTTTGAGGGAGGTACTAAAGTTTTCACCTATCTGGCTTTTATACCAAATGAACCCAAAAAATTAATATTTAATTTTATATTTGACTACTGTCGACATCTACTTGGTCTGATTGAAAGCTTTGCTGGTATTCTTGATTAGCATTTTATATGTCTTTAATACACCAAATAGAAGCAGAGGTATTTGTCATTAAAGTCAAAAATTCAAAATATTAAAATTGTGATAGTTTAGTGATTACTCTGATATTTTACCATCAATGCCACAACTTGTATGGTTTAGTCGTTTTCAACATCAGAAGCATTTCACCAATTTTGGAAACGCAATTCGGAACATTTTAAAGCTCAGAATGTCTTCATTGTTCAAACGCATCCAACCAAAGCTTAGATACTCGTCAGTACAATTCATCTTATATTTTTCCATTGACGGGCTTTCCTTTTGGAATACTGAAGCAGAGATATTCGCATATGAATAAAACTTTGAATGTTCTCCACATAAGTTTTTTGCCCATTCAGACCCCTGAATATTATTTGGTATACTCCTTATAGACGCTGAGATATTTGCTTTGGAATAAAACGTTGACTTTCTCTCCAAATGTGTTTTTTTATCCATTCCGACCCCTGAATAATATCCGGCCATCACCAAAATCAGTAGTCTTCTTCCCGGACCCCCATTAACCAACCCAACCCAACCAACATACCCCTTATAGAAGCTGAGATATTTGCTTTGGAATAAAACGTTGACTATTTCTCCAAATAAGTTTTTTGTCCATTCCGACCCCTGTATGTTATCCGACCATCTTCTCCTCCGGGACCTTCATCAACACCGAAAATTTGGTGACGATCCGATTAAACAAAACTTTTGGCCAAAACCAACTTATAATACCCTCCCCACATAGTGTTGTAGGGTATAACAATGTTATCAATTTTCACACAAAATTTGGTCCAATTGAAAGGTTCTTCTTAGTCATAAGCTCAAATCTTAATTAAAATCTAACAGAGCAGCTACAAAACCGGGTAATATTTTTGGTCCATTTCACTCCCTAAATATTTCGCAATCATCACCAATAATTAATTAGGTATATTCTAGTCAGAACGCAGCCTAAATACAAAATTTCGTGACGATCGGTCCATATTTGCGGCCTGAGACAAGTTACAATTTTTAATAGACTGACGGACGGACACACATCTCTAAATTTTATTATCTCGTCGAGAAATGAGAAATGGTATACCACATGGGGGGTCTACGACGAATATTTCGCGGTGTTACATACATTTTGGGAGAAACAAACATATAGTTATGAGCCACTGTATGCCGTAAGGGCTTGGCGATATGACGAAGGTTTCATATAATTGAAATAAAAATAGAATCATGGATCACTCTTAGATATGAGAGAAGCATCTCATTTGCCTTTTTGAGATGTTCATAGGAAAATACTAGGTTTTTAACGTTTAACTCTTAAACCTTCATAAATTTCTAAACCAATTTTTTTCAATGTACAGTCAAAGCTAAGCCGGCAAGTTCTCACGTTCGTATGTGGAACATACCTGCTGTACCAGTTTACCGGCAACAATCTTCATTCATACATTCATTTTGGTGCTTTAGCCATTCGTTTGTTGTTTTTGCCGTTTGCTCAACGACCATTATTTTTGTGTTTGTGAATTCTTTTCTCTGCTATGGATTCCATCAAACCCAACATGGTTATGCATATGCAGTTGGTTTTATTTTTACCACAGTACCCCCCTTAAACATCCTTCCACATTCATTTATAAGTCCCTAGAATGTCATCATCACCCACCTACGATATGGGTTCATGTTGTCCCAGCATGCAACCATGTCTCTGTACATTCGTTCTGTAGCTGGCATGTGAAATAAAAATAACCTAAGTTATTTGTTGATATTTCCGCTAAACCAAATTGTTTATGCACTTAGTACAAGTGTTACTTTATTAACATGTTGTTTTAGTCCATACACAAACACACATATAAATATCATGCATGTCCTCACATATATTACATACATATGTACATATGTATACGTTGTGGTGTATATAAGCAAATGTTGTTGGAATATGTTGTTTCTCATGCAGTTTTCAATATTTTTTCTTGTTGTTGCTGTTGTTTTATTGTGTACCATAATCGTGTTGTTCTATGGATCGCTGTTGTCCGATTGTCATCACCATCATCAGAGTTGGTTGTTAGCTATGTTTTGTAAAAGAATTTATGTACGTAGATTTTTTAAAACATATTATTATATTGCTAAATAACGTCGCCTTACATTTTGTATGGAATTGTGGATTACACATTTATTTTGTCACAACTCTTTAGCTATAGCATACATTGTAGTATCTGTGTCTAAGCTTGGCTGATAGATAGGCTCATTGATAATGAGGTTCTCGTTTGTTTCTTTGGGCATGTGTTTCTCTAGATCATGATGATCTCCATGACGTGCGGGAAGCCGGTCAAATAAATTGTGACAGTGATGATGTGCTGATGCACCGATAAAATGTCAGTCACCTCATGAAGAATGTCTATTGGCAAAGACATATTGGTGTCATGAGGAGACTTTCTATTCTAGTCATCAATTCGGTATTTTGGCTGAATGGAACATTATTCCACTGTGTAGCGCTAACATTTACATATCACACTTGCGCGATATAGCTTACCACAGACCGATCTAGTCCTTTATAATATGCCAACAGGGTTTCCTAGTCAGCACAACAAGTGCTGCCAGCCAGTAAGTTGAGGACCTTGTTCCTATTTCTGATCTTGTCGCAGATAGCTATGGCTTGCGTGGACGACTTAAACAGGGCTCACTCCGTAATTTTTTTGTTATTGGGAATAAATTGTATGACATTTCCAAATTTTTCTTCATTATTAATACAGAATAGAATCAGAGTTGAATCAATAGCCCATTCCCACTCCTATACGTGATCCTTTCATGACAAAGAATGGCTTCTGAACGGAGATTTTCAAGAAACCCACATATTCTTATGTCCTTTATGATGATATTGGAAAAAGTTATAATAAATTGTTAATTTATATATTTCAAAAACCAAAAATGTTTTACAATCGATGAATCCGAGTTTCACCATTCAGAATTCGCGAACTGTTAACATACTCCATATAGTATGACTGAAATTCTTTAAAATGAAGTGTTTTAGGAGTTATGTCGACCATTAAAATTAATTTTTGTGGAAGCTGTGTTTGCACCAATGTAGAAAAATGTGTAAAAATGGGTTGAAGCCAACAAGTTTTTTTATTTCCCATTCCGATTTCTGGCTTAACCTTACATTTGATAGGCCTATGCCCAAAGAAAGAATCACAAAATACTCCATGGGCAACAAGGTACTAGTGTATGATTTTTCGATATATCCACTGCATCCACCTAAAATATATGCTGACATTTTGAAACTGGAATTTCGTGGTTTTTTGAATTTTTTAATAATCCGGACGCGCAACAAGGTAATGTTCCAAACTCATAATAAAATTATAGAACTCGTGATTTTACATCGTATAATGTATATCTGATGAGTGTGCTCCTTACAGTATCCTAGTAATTGGAGTCTAAGCCAAAATTTAATGCGTGAATTTTTGTAAGAAAACTATTTTTTACGTGTAAAATTTACAACTCTCATTCAATTTCTTTTGATCCCCGCGTGAATTTAGTTTTAATGAGCCCATCCGCGCTCGAATCCATCCACTAAAACCGCGGATATAGATACCTCGAAAATAGGAAAATCCTGTATACGAAATCGGATGCGCATAAACCGACTTTAACTAATTCGCGAATAACAGGCTTTTTAATTTTCATATTTTTTGAATGATATTTTCAACATTACTCTTAATTTCCTATCTTTATAAGATATCACAGTAGGCAACTAAGCTTTGACGATGGTAAACCACATTTCTTGATGAAGTTTTAGTAAAGTATATTAATTATCGTATGGAATTTTAGCGAAATAGTTGGAGAACTCCCAAATATTTTTTCTAATTTTTCGAATCAAACCTAAAAGTATATTTGCAACAATATTGCCTAACAATAAGTTCTTCTCTTTAGTTGTTGCTATAATAGGCAATTTATGTACCTAATCTCTATAAATTGGGTTTCATATTTTTCTACGTATTATAGATATTTTTTTAATTATTTTCTGAGGGTTTGTACGGACTCTGGGACAGGATAATTTGGATTTACTTCAATATTTGTTTATTATTTGTTGATTTTCCGCGAAAATAATAATAATAAATTTAGTAAATATTTAAACACCTACGAATAAATATGAACCCAGCAAAATAAATTGGAAGTAGTGCAATGTGGACTAGTTCTTTCACGGCATGTTTTGATGCAGTTCAAACGGAGTCGTGAAAAAGGCTCTCCATTCCATCGCATTTTAACTGCATTTGGATGCAATCCAAAGAATCACATCCAAATGTCACATTTTAACAACATCCGGATGCAGTTCAACGGAGTCGTGAAAAAGGCACTCCAATTCCTCACAATTTAACAGCATCAGGATGCAGTCCAAACGGAGTCGTGAAAAAGGCACTCCGTTCGCTACATTCTATTAGCAATTGTTAAAGATCCCTACAAGTACATAAATCAGTTTGTACATCTCTACAGACAGCGGCATACATTTTCCAAAAAGACATAAGCGTGTTAAAATTTCCAAAATCTTGTTAATATAAAATAAAAAATATTTAATTTGCGAACATTTTTTCGGTAAGAAATTTTCCCAATGGAGTGCTGTTGGAGTACATGTCGAAATCTTAACTGGTGATGGGAAGACAATATCAAACTCATTTAGCAGATGAAGCAAGAACAGTTCAGCTTGGATTAAATGGAGAGCGGAGGAAACACGCATGGTTGCGATGGAATTCAATGGAGAATTTTCATAATGTGTGTTAATGTAACAAAGTTCTTAATATGTTTGTTTTACACAAATAATAAAAGCATTTTATTTGTTCTGGGATATTTTGTAATGGCTTGCACACATTCCGCAGAATGTATCAAAACACGTGCTTTGGACTGCATCCTATTCTACCCCCAAAGGGTCAGTGGCAAAGGGTCAGTTAAAATGCAGTGTCAAAGGGTCAGTTAAAATGCAGTGCCAGAGGGTCAGTTAAAATGCAGTGCCAGATGGTCAGTTAAAATGCAGTGCAATGGAGTGCATCTTTCAGTAGTCACGCTCTTGTAAAAATCTTCCAAATCACTTGTACATATGATTTAACTGCCGCTTTGGAGGCAAACTTTTTGCTGAGAAATGATGTAAACGATTTATGCATAAATTTTCTCAAAACAACAAATAAGACATTTTTACAAATTTTTTCTTTATATGAAAATTAAAATCGCTATAACTTTTGCGAGGGTGACCGGCTTTAACATGGCAAAGTCCAGGATTTATCTTGGTTCCTCAAGTGGACACTGGCCTCCTCGTGGTGTCACCTGGGGTAGCTGCCTTTAACACCCGTTATATGTAGTGAGCTAAAATGTGCCAAGCGTTCACCCATAAGAACGTTAAAAGCTTGGGTTTGGGTGCAGGGTTAGTAACCCTACCCTAGAAAAAGCAGCCTACTATGAAAAAACAAAAGAAAAGAAAAACAAATCCTTCTAAAGTTGACGACCGTCGCAAACGTTTTAAGGACGATGATCGGCGAATCTGCACCTGGAATGTTCGCACTGTTTATAGAGAAGGTGCAGTTTACGCATTGGCAGATGTATACAGGAAATACGATGGAACGGGAAAGGCGTCACAACAACACCTAAAGGTATTCTTAATATTGCACTGTATTATAGCTGCCATGACATAAAGCATGGGTTTGGTTGCGGATTTGTAGTTGGTCGGAGGTTAAAACACCTAGTCTCCAGCTTCACAGCAGTGAATGAAAGACTTGCTACAATTCGAATAAAAGTAAAATTCTTCAACATCAGCTTTATTTTGTGTCCTGCCCATGACATTAAAATTATTCTAGGCGATTTTAATGCCAAAATTGGAAAGGAAAATATCTTTGGCCCAACAGTCGGAAAATTCAGTCTCCGCAGTGAAACATCTGACAATGGTATGAGTCTGATAGTCTTCGCAGCGGCCAAAAACATGGTAGTTAGCAGCACCAGATTTCAACATCTCGACATCCATAAGGGCACCTGGCTGTCTCCAGATCAGAAAACAAGAAATCAAATTGATCACGTTATGATAGATGGAAGACATTCATCGAGCGTGTTGGATGTGCGTTCGTTCCGAGGAGCAAACATTGACTAGGGCCACTACCTTGTTGCAGCAAAGGTACGCACCCGGTTAAACGTAGCAAACAAAGTACGAACAGACACAACACGAAAGTTAGACATCGGTAAGCTGCAATCACAACAGATAGCCACAGCATATTCCACTCAACTAGCCCAATTGCTTAATCAAAGCACTCCTCATCCCGATAACATATCAGAGCAATGGCAAATCATCGCCCACTCCATGCAAACAGCCGCAAAATCCATACTTGGATACCAGGGACCTCCACCAAGGAATCCATGGTATGATCAGGAGTGTCGTGTTGCTACCGAAGAGAATAATGCGGCCTATAGGGCTACTTTACAACCCGTAGCAACGCGTAGCGCACGAGAGAGATATCGTGAAAAAAGGATAGAGTCTCCTCTCCCGATATCTCCGTCCTTTTCGCAGGAAAATGAGAGAGATGGAAAATCGCGAGTGTGAAAAATTCGAGATGTACAGGAACCAGAATGAAGTCCGAAAATTCTACCAAAGAGTCAAGCATCAAACTGATGGCTTTGGTATAGGCACATCCTCCTGTAGACACCAGCAAGGTAATTTGGTAACTGGTACAGATAGTGTGCTCAGGATATGGAAAGAACATTTTTCAAAACTGTTGGTATCCAATAGCAGCGAAGACGACGAAGATACCACAGATCCAATCCCAGAAGATGGTATTAAATGTATATCGCCCAGCTACGATGAGGTAAAGACAGCAATAAATTGGCTGAAGAATAATAAGGCAGCAGCAGCCGATGGCTTACCAGCCGAGCAATTCAAAACCGTAGGCGACACGCTTATAAGGTGTATTCATCAGCTAGTTAGCACCATCTGGCAGGAAGAACGAGTACCCGACGATTGGAACCTGAGTATCCTGTGCCCGTCCACTAGAAGGGACGGGGGCATAAGTCTACTCCCTATTGCCTACAAGATCGTGTCAGGGATATTGTGCGAACGACTAATGCCTATGGTCAATGAGATAATTGGACCATACCAATGCTGCTTTAGACCTGGCAAGTGCACCATAGACCAGTTATTTACCCTGCGGCAAATCATGGCGAAGACCCAAGAGATGCAGATCGATACCTACCACCTTTTTGTCGATTATAAAGCAGCCTTCGACAGCCCGCTGTGTTCAAAGGTATTCCAAGCCATGTCTGAATTTGGTATCCCCGCAAAGCTCATCCGGCTTTGTAAAATTACTTTAACTGACACGAGATCCTCAGTTAAAATAGGAAAGAACCTCTCCGAAGAGTTTTGTACCAAACGAGGTTTCAGACAAGGGGACAGCCTTTCGTGTGATCTCTTCAACATCCTGCAAGATGCAAACGTCAAAACAAGTGGCACAATCTACACCAATAACCACATGTTACTTGCTTGTGCTGATGCTATAGACATCTTGGGACGATCAGTAAAAGAAGTAACTGATACCTTTATGAAGGTCGAAGGAGAATCTGCTAAAGTGGGTCTGGCGGTAAACGGTGAGAAGACCAAGTTAATGGTGTCGACGCGCAATGGGTCCATTGAGCTCAAACCGACTGTGGAAGTTGGTTTCTATAATTTTGAGGTAGTAAAAGACTTCGTCTACCTCGGCACCTCCGCAAACACAACAAACGCCATCAGTTGTGAAATAAATATAAGAATTGTATTGGCCAAAAGATGCTACTTTGGTTTAAGTAAGCAGTTTAAAAACCAAGCCACATCTCGTCAAACAAAAATAACGCTCTACAAAAAAACTGATACTTCCCGTGCTGATGTATGGCTCCGAAGCCTGGCGCAAGCAGACATGGCAGTGCTTGGTGTGTTTGAGAGAAAAATTCTTCGAAATATCTACGGACCAATCTGCGTTGACGGTGAATATCGACGTCGCATGAACCATGAGCTGTATCTGCTATACAACGACATCAATATAGATAAACGTATCGAGATGCAGCGATTGCGTTGGCTAGGCCATATCATAAGAATGAGCGAAGATAAATCCGTTAAACAGGCGTTTAAATACGGACCGCTTGGCGGTGCACGCAGTATTGGCAGGCCAAGGAATAGATAGCGCAAACAAGTGGATGAAGAGATGAAAAGGCGCGGTATTCCACTGTGCAAAGCAACAAATAGAGAGAAATGGAGATCATTTCTTAGTTCGGCCTATGGAACAAATGTTCTGTAATAGGCGAGCTAATTAAGTATAACTTTTGCGCGCATCGGCCAATTTTGTGAACGTGAACAGATTTGAAACCAGAATTTTTTCCTTAAGCTCTGTACCAAAAATTATACATGTGCTCTCAAAATTTTTTTTTTAATTTTTTTCAAATGGAATTGCAAAGGAATTTCGGTTTTTACCATATACAAAATTTCCTTAAATGGTAAGGTTCAACGGTACATCAGTCATGCAAGACTAAAACATATAAGTCTCAATAGGCGGCAGAATTCGACTTAACCATTTTTTTTAACTTTTATAATTAGATCTCTTTAGTAAAAAGACAGGGGACTTGAAAGGTTAAAGACAAAATCTGTAGGAACATTTAAAATCCTCCTTGTTTTGACAATGGACCAATTTTTGAATTGTCAGTATAAAGCCCATAAAAGGTTGTCATTAAAACTCATTACGACGGGCCAGCAACGCGGACCGGGCTCTGTTAGTAATAATAATATAAATATATGCAATTTGTGGGTTTGTTATTCTATGGAGTAAACGACTACAAGTGGTACCATATAGTACCACCGCAGGGATTGTGTTAATGCCCGGATTCGATTCTTAACAACATTTCTCAGTAGTCGAAATTGCCTGAGTATTTCAATCATGTAAAACTACCTAAGCTATTAGACTGCGATACTATATCATTCAGCCAATATGAACCAAACTGCAATCACTGTTATAAAGGAAGTCCCTACGGGGATATTCGTAGAATATACATATACATATTTATATGAGTAGGGTAAGTCGTTGTTCCTATAAAATGCCCGTATCATTATCAATATCTCATTAAATGCACGATGAAATCTAAACATTTCTCTGCCAATAAAATCCGCTATTTTTGTCCATGGTTAACCAAATATGGTTGAAATTTGTGAACATATCTCCTCTGGCCGAAGTGGAAATGTCTATGTTTGGCTGTTTTGTTTATTTGCTGTTGTTCGTTGTTGCAATGGAATTTATTACTCTAACATTGGGGTATTTTGGGTTTTGTCTGGTTTTGTTGTTTTATATGTTTGTTTGGATGTTTAGAGTTTCGCGGTTGCATTGGTTTTGTTTTTGCAAATGAAGGTAGATAAATGCCACAATAACTTTCTGCAATACTAATTGGGGCTGTGGGAGTCTAAGTGGATGTACATTCTGTACGTATGAATGTACATACATACATACGTGTATGTGCATATGTATCTGATTTAATGCAAATACATTTTAGAGGATTTTATTGTTATTTCCGGATATAATAATATCAACACAACATTATTATTATTGTTGAGCAAATGTTCGGGATCCGACATACGCGAACTTTATTAAATCCAAATTATGTTGAATGTGCAAAAGCGATTGGTAAATTTAATTATAATTACATTAGTTTTATATATTTTGTGTGAAATTCTCTAAATTAAATAAAGAAAAAATTAGTATAAAATGCAGTGGAAGAGAGGAAGTACTAATATTAATTGTACTACCCCATGTCAAAACCTGCTTGGAAACTGAAGAAAAAGATTTCCTGGTAGAATATATTAATATAATAGTTTTCAGAGTTCAAGGTCAATATGGGATAATTTATCTCTGGCGACTAGACTTCTATTAATTTAAAACAATAATCTCTCTAATTAAAATAATAATTAATTGTGTAAACAATTTTAGAAAACGATATCATCCTCAAAATTTCTTTAAATAAATTGAAATATTTTTATAGAACAATGTATTGGCCCACAGTACGAAAATTTCTTTACATCATCATCACGATAACTACATTTATTATTAACTTTCAATATAATACTAGATACATCTGTATGATATTTTGTGATTGATATACTAACGGTTATCGAACACACTTTCGGCCGTTACTGATTATTCCGAGTTTTGTGGAAAGAATATTTTGATATTGATGAGCTGCTTTACCGTACGCATGAATGGTTGGCTGGTTAGCTGATTAGTAGTACGATTGTGATGGTGATTATTTCTCTTGTAATCGCTAGACTGTACTATGGAAAATGCACATTTTGCAAAGCGGCTGTGGTTGTCAAAATCAATCAAAATAAAGTGGTAGCCATACATATAGCCGATAGTTGTTATTGACTACTCAGCACATAAAACCAATTAATTATTGAAAGTAAAAATTCAACTAAATTTACTGTGTACGCTGCTCTTAATTACATTTAAGGGAAAACCCAATATTGTGCACATTGTGTGGAAATAAATAAAATATACCCATATGTAAATTGAAAATTATAGTCTAACAAAGAATGCAATATTCCACTCATATTGACCAACAGACACACAAACATACTCGTACATACATAGATGGAATTCTGTATTATTAAAACTATTTTTCAAACAGCTATCAGAGAGTAGATTTGTAAAATTGTTTTTTTTTTCAACGACTCTCTGCGTCGTGAGTTCCGATGATATCACCACGCCTTGTGAGTTCCATACATTTGACACGGTGTACGAAGACTCTTCTACGCTCCTCCCACAGTTCGCCAGACATAAACATTATGGCACCCGTTCTGATAAATGACGTGTCCTGCCAACCCTTGGCTTAGAACAATTCCCTATTATTTCGAACCCACGCAACCACCAAATTAATTGAACGGTTTCGCTGTTGGTACATCTCTTCAGACACACGGTGTACGAAGATTCTTCTACGCTCCTCCCACAGCTCGCCAGACAAAAACATTATGGCACCCGTTCTGATAAATGACGTGTCCTGCCAACCCTTGGCTCAGAACAATTCCCTGTTATTTCGAACCCACGCAACCACCAAATTAATTGACCGGTTTCGCTGTTGGTTCATCTCTTCAGACACATCGGCTGTGGAGTGGCTTCACTGTTAATGCTTTGAAACTCTTACTTATACTGAAGTTATTGTAATAATGTAAGTGCAATATTGTAATTAAGAGATGAAGCTTTACCATCCAACTTTGATTTTTAAATGCAGTGTGATTTTTGAAATGATGAGCTTTTCCCCCATTCAACATGCATTGATAATACGATAAACGCTCCTGTCTCAAGCTAATTTATTTTTATTTTAAAATTTTACCTGTTAGGGTGAAGATAAAAAAGGAAAGTCCAAGATTCCGACCCACACAACCACCAAATTATGTTTTGGTATGGCCAATTTTAGGTGTTTTAAGGAGTTTAGCAACATTTGTTGACCAACTTTCTGTAATTTGACATTCATCACCGACATTTGTCAACATAGTCCAAACCTTGTCCTTTAAAATTAATATAACTCCATGTTTTGATATAGCCCCTACATAACGGTACCTCTCGATTTTCGGAATGTTAAGGGTTTTAGCCACAATTTTAACAGAACTCTCTGTAATTTGACATTCAAGGTTCCTAGTGGTCGAATAACTTCTAACCAAAAATTGTCAACGTAGATCTATGTTTTGGTATAGTCCTCTTAAAGCTAAATTTTTTGACCGAACTATCTGTAATTTGATGTTCAGTATATATCCATGTTTTGGTATAGAGCCCATATACCGGAACCTCCCGATTTTCGGAATTTTAAGGATTTTAGCAAAAATTTTTAACCGAATTATCTGTAGTTTGGCATTAGAGGTTCCTAGTGGTCGAAAAACTTCTACACCACAAATATTCATATACATAGATCCCATATAACGGTATCTCCCAATTTTACATTTGTTGACCGAACTATCTGTCAAATTGACATTTGAGATTCCCTGTAGTCCCAAAACTTCTCCACCAAAAATTTTTAACACACAGTGATGGCCAATACATTTGCAACAAAATTGCTCGTTTTAGAAAAATGTCTATAAAATATTTTTTTGAAAGGGTAGGTATTTATATCCTACACCACTATGTGGAAAGGGTATTATAAGTTTGTTTTGGGAAAAATTAATGTAACACCGCGAAATATCTGTCCTAGGCCCCCAATGTGGTATACCAATCTTCATATCTCGCCGAGATAAAGCAATTTTGAGATGTGTGTCCGTCCGTCCGTCTGTCCATTATAAATTGTAATCAAACTCCTGGCCGCAATAATGAACCGATCGTCACAAAATTTTGTATGGAGGTCGGGTTCAGACCAGAATAGACATCTATTGTTATTGGTGATGATCGTGAAATATTTAGCGGGTGAAATGGACCAAAAACATAATTTTTATCTGATTTTGTAGCTGCTCTGTAGGTCGCAATAATAGTCCGATCGCCTCGAAATTTTAACTAAGGTAAAATTTCAAATAGTGAAATACACCTAATATAAATAAATATATAAGCAGCAGCAAATATACCCAATAACAATGCAATTTGCCATATCTGACCAGATATTCAAAGAACATTTATAGATGTATCAGAAGGGGCTACCAACATCAATTATCCAATTTTGGGACTTTTATTAGAAATGTATAATGATATACATAATTGTTCACAAACATCCCAGTAGGCGCAATGGAGGCTTCTCATATATGAATGAGTGCACCCCGATTCATACTGCCTCAATGAGAAGGGATATACTGTTTATCGCCGAGTCCGAACGACGTGCCCTAAGACACCGCATGCAAAGAAGTTTTTCATGGCTGAAATACTCAGAAAATGTCACCATCATTACTAAGGGGTATTTTGCCAATTTTGAAAATTTTATGTGGCCTGGCCTAGGGATCGAAGCCGGACATTCAGCGTGAAAGGCGAGTGTGCATATAATTGCACTACGGTGGCACCCTATTAGATATGTCAAAACATGGAAATTATACATTTTTTGATTTTTGAAAAATACACTTCTGAGACATTTAATATGCTCTAAGCAAAAAAAGTATTACGTATCTTCGATTCTAATATTATTCCATAGAGTGGAGAGTGGAGTGGAGCGAGGTAACATCAAATTTTCAAAAGTGGCAAAATACTCCTCCGTAATGTTGGTGACATTTTCTGAGTATTTCAGCCATATAATACTTCTCTAAAAGTGGTGTCTTAGGAAACGCCGTTCGGACTCGGCGATAAACTGTAGGTCCAAGCTTAATGTGATAAGGTGACAGAATCGACAAAGTTACTTCTTACAATTTTGATTTGCTGAAAGCTAATTCCCAGGGGCAGTGGTGTAGGGTATCACATGGTCGGTCCCGTCCGACTATAACCTTTACATACTTGTTTGTCTGAACTTAGTTTAAGTTCGAAGATGGACCATATCGGTCCACTCCTTCTGGTACCTCCCCCACAAAAGTTCAAAATTTGTCTGTAAAATGGTCTGAACGATAACTCTCGAAGGGAGGAATCTATTTGTTCAAAACTTTGCTTATCGTATTATTTCTTCCAGATATAGATCGGGTTCGAATATGGACTATATCGGTCCACTGCCTCGGGTATCTCCGACACCAAAAATCGAATAAAGTGAAGTTTAAAAGCTCCGCTCGGATAGTTTTGGAATTTTTTTCAGTAGGTTTTCCTTGCGGCTCCCTTTACAACGGTACAATTTTTTTCTTGCGCAAGTCCATACTTCCTGAGATATTCGCCTGAAAGCTCCAAGAAACCCTGACGGCACCAACGAAAATAGCAAATCCGAAAGATAATTCTCGCAGGGAGTTTCTGATTGGTGCAGACTTTGCACACTGTATTATTTCATCCAGTCATGTATCAGGTTGGAATATGGACTATATCGATCCACTCCTCCGGGTACCTCCCACACAAAATTCGGATGAAGTGAAGATTAAGAACTCCTCTCGCATCGTTTTGATTTTTTTCAATAGGTTGTTCGACACGGTGAGCCTTAACTAATTTTAAATGGAAGGTGCTTACACCTCGGAAGTTTTTGCTGATTCTGAAACTACAATGCTCATAGATGAGAAATATCATGAAACAAAAAAAAATCGACGGAGGGATTTTAAAATAAATCGCGATTTAAGTTCACATTTTTAGGGGTTCTTTAGGTTTTCACGATTTTGCTTAGAAAGCGCGAGTTCTATGTAAATGACACTAAAGCAAATGTTGTAGCAGAGAAAATTCTCCACAAGATTGGCCTTTATGATATTTTCGTATATTTTACTGTTTTTAAGATATGGAAGTTCAAATTGGGACAATGCACTGACTGTATCGCCCCCTTATAAAACAATATCATGCACAGTGTCCCTTAACTAACTTTTAATGAAAACGGCTTACACATGGGATGTTTTTGCGGATTCTGAAGCAGCAATGTTCATAGATAAGAAAAATAAAAAAAGAGACAAAATCGCCGGATGGATTTTTAAAAAAATCGCGATCAAAATTCACAATTTTAGGTTTTTTTTTGGTTTTCACGATTTTGCTTGGCAACCGCAAGTCGTATCGAAATGAGTCTAAAGAAATTGTTATGGCTGTGAAAATTCTCTACAAAACTGACCTTTAGGTTCTTTCGTAGGTTTTACAATTTTTGAGATATAGAGGTTCAGTTCAAATTTTTAGTTTTTTATCTTAGGTATTAAAGATTCTGCTTGAAAACCGCAAGTCACATCAAAATGGGACTAAAGAAAATGTTGTAGCTGTGAAAATTCTCTACAAGATTGGCTGATTTATTTTTTCCTAGGTTGTACCATTTTCAAGATATAAAAGTTTTATTTGGGAAATTGCAGTAATAACATTGTTTTATAAGGAGGCGATACAGTCAGTGCATTGTCTCAATTTGAACTTCTATAACTCAAAAATGGTGCAACCTACGAAAGTATCATAAAAATTAATCTTGTGGAGAATTTTCACAGCTACAACATTGTCTTTAGGCGCATTTACATAGGACTCGCGGTTTCCAAGCAAAATCGTGAAAACCTAAAGAATGCCTAAAAATGTGAATTTAAATCGCGATTTATTTTAAAATCCCTCCGGCGATTTTTTTTGTTTCATGATATTTCTCATCTATGAGCATTGTAGTTTCAGAATCAGCAAAAACTTCCGAGGTGTAAGCACCTTCCATTTAAAATAAGTTAAGGCTCACCGTGTCGAGCGGCTTCATTTACCATGGTACATTTTTTCCGGAGTAAATAAATATTTGCTATGATAATGGCCAAAAAGATCCAAAACCCTCCCGGTACATACTAAAACGGCTATTGTGCAAGATAATTTAATATTTCGAGTCCTTTATGAAGAAGTTTGGTTACTAAAAATGTTTCGTTTATATCAATGATTTGGTATAGGCCAATATTACGATACGTACAGATTTTAAAGCAAACTCGTGATACAAAATCGATACATTTTTTATACGGCATAATTATTGTGTTTGGTTTGGTTTTGTTGTTTTTGTCAGTGGCTGAGGGTATATCCCCGTCAGCACAGCTAACTGAAACTTTGTTACATGTTCTCCCTCTAATAAATTAAAGTTGTTTTAATAAAATATTAAAACAACTACTATGGGATTAAGCTTGACTATTTTAGTAGTAGTCGTCATTCCAAAAAAATGGTTTAGCACTTTATGATATAGCCCCCAAAGAGCGGTAACTACCGATTTTCTGTACTTTAAAGTTTTCAGCCCCTTTATTCAACAGAAATGGCTTAAATTTAGTTTATAGTCATCGTAAATACCCACACCCGGTAAATACCCACACGGTGGGTAAATACCGGGTAAATACCCATTTGTGGGTATTTATTTGGGTATTTACTATATTGAATCGCCAATAGAACATCTTACACCCTATTTCTGGGTTTAGGTTATGAAATCGTTTCAAAATGTATAGTTTTACAATAGTTTAAACAAGTGGGTAAATACTTGACTAAATACCCGAGTATTTACCCAAATGTTGGGTAAAAACTCTTTAACTGCCGAACCACTTGACGTAGGCTGACGAAATTTGGTTCAAATCTTACTTATATGTAGTATTTAAAATGGGGTCTCTGGGTCCATGTTTTGATATAGCCCCCATATATCCGTACCTCCCGATTTAAGGTATTTTTTACTTATTAGCCACATTTTACAATTATATTGGATGAAATTTGGCACAGTGAGTTCTCAATATGCGGAAAATATCCTTGCGAAAATTTGGCAACATAGGTCCACGTTTTCTAATAGCCCCCACATAAAGGTACCCCGATTTCGAGTATTTACCCAAATGTTGGGTAAAAACTCTTTAACTGCCTAACCAATTTCGGTAGACTTCCAACATTTGGATCGAATATTTTTTTATATCCACAGAATTTCTGGTATTGAAAATGTGGTCTTTGGGTCATGGGTCTAAAATGAGACTTAAGCCAAACACTTAAAATTGGAAGTACGGTTATATGGGGACTACGCCAAACGTGTACCTGTGTTAAATTAAATTTTTACAAGGATATTTTAGACACATTGAGAACTCACTGTGCCAAATTACAGCGAACATGATTGTAAAATGTGGCTAATAGTTAAAAATACCTTATATCAGGAGGTACGGATATGTGGGGGCTATATCAAAACATGGACCCAGAGACCCTATTTTCAATACTAAATATTCTCTTGATATAAGTAAGATTTAAAACAAATTTTGTCAGCCTACGATAAGTGGTTCGGCAGTTAAAGGGTTTTTACCCAGCATCTGGGTAAATACTCGAAATCGGGGTACCCTTATGTGGGGGCTATTATAAAACGTGGACCTATGTTGACAAATTTTTGCAAGGATATTTTCCACATATTGAGAACTCACTGTGCCAAATTTCAGCCAATATGACTGTAAAATATGGCTAATAGGTAAAAATACCTTAAATCGGGAGGAACGGATATGTGGGGGCCAGGGACGTACGCAGGGGGAAGGCACGGGGGGCCCGGGCCCCCCCCGAAATGTTTTGGTCCGACAAAATTTTTTTAGCTACTTTCATAAATTATTACGATTTTTTCTCTAAAATAATTTTTGTTTTTTAAATTTCAAATGAAAACTGATATTGTTCTGAAGGTTCTGTACTGAAAATGTACTTTGTCAGCAAGTTGTCTAAGAGATATTTAAATTTTTTGTGTGAATACTCTTTTTAGAGAAACTTCCAGTAAAACTGAATTCTTTCTTTATGCCATGCCAGTGTTTTGAAATTCTGTAATGAATATAAAGGTCTTGAGGCTTTAAACTCATTTTGTATTCAAAACGATTACAAATTCAGTATTGTGCGGATTAGAAGTACATAAAATGAAATGTCTATTGGACAATATGTACGACATATCAAGGGTTTTTCGTGGAGTATATCTCGAAAACCAGTTAGAAAATTGTTTTACTGCCTTAATCAACATTTTGTATTCCTAGTTTATATCAACTTGTTGCTAAACAGTGGAATAAAATAATGGAGAAAAATGTATTGTTGTGCATTATAAAGTGATAATATCTGCTATAAATAGCATGCCAATCTGAATTTTTTCCTATCAGTAACAAATTTGTAGCTGAAAACAACTGTAAACGAAATTAATGCTTAAACTTTGGTTATATGGCATTGTATTAAAATCTCCTGTTATTTGTATTGTATATCACGGTGCTTTTGAACCAACTTTAAATGAAAGAAGCTTAGATGAGAAAATCAAAAAAACAAAAAATCGGGTTTTTTATGTTTTGACGGTTTTGCTGGGAACCCAAAAGCCATATCAAAATGTAACTAAAGAAAATGTTGTAGCACTGAAAATTCTCTACAATATTTTTTTTATATGATATTTTCGTGGGTTTTACCATTTTTGAGATATAGAAGTTCAAATTGGGACAATTCACTGACTGTATCGCCTCATTATAAAACAATATCATGCTAACTTTTGATGAAAACCGCTTACACATGGGAAAATTTCTCTGATTCTGAAACAGCAATGTTCATAGATAAGAAAAATAAAAAAACAGAAAAAATCGCCGGAAGGATTTTTAAATAAATCGCGATCAAAATTCACAATTATAGGGTTTTTTTGGGTTTTCACGATTTTGATTGGAAACCGCAAATCGTATCGAAATGAGTCTAAAGAAAATGTTGTAGCTGTGAAAATTCTCTAGAAGACTGACCTTTAGTGTTTTTCGTAGGTTTTACCATGTTTGAGATATAGAGGCTCAATTGGAATTTTTAGGTTTTTATCTTAAGTCTTTAAGATTTTGCTTGCAAACCGCAAGTCATATCAAAATGGGACTAAAGAAAATTTTGAAGCTGTGAATTCTCTACAAGATTTAATGATTTATTTTTTCCTAGGTTGTACCATTTTCAAGATATGTATGTTTAATTTGGGAAATTGCAGTAATGACATTGTTTTATAAGGAGGCGATACAGTCAGTGTATTGTATTAATTTGAACTGCTATATCTCAGAAACGGTGAAACCTAAGAAAAAATTATAAAGGTCAATCTTGTGGAGAATTTTCACAGCTACAACATTTTCTTTTGGCCAATTTACATAGGAATCGCGATTCCCAAGCAAAATCGTGAAAACCTAAAGAACCCCTTAAAATGTGAACTTAAATCGCGATTTATTTGAAAATCCCTCCGGCGATCATTCTGCATCATGACAATGCGAGCTCTCACACATCGATTCAAAGCAGCGGCTGTTTGACCGAACAAAACGAGGTATTGATGGGTAATCCGCCTTACAGCCCTGACTGGGGATCCAATGACTTCATTTGATTGCAGCACATCAAGAAAAAATGGTGTGGTCAACGATTTTCGTGTTGAAGGTGTTTCAATCGGAGCGTAAAAAGTGAGTCAACAACTGGTTTGAGCGCATAAAAAGGTTTATAAATCATAATGCAATCAAAGTATTTTTGATGGTAAATATTCGCGTATTCATTGTTAGGACAGATAGTTATTGTGCAGCCTTCGTATGAATATATTTCCCTTATATGAAGTATTTTAGCCAAAAGCTCATAACATGGACCATAAAAAGCTGTGTTGGTGTTTATATAAGAAAGCATGAACGGCATTAAATTAGGACGGGCCGAACTTTTTATACTCATCACCACGAGAACAATTGATGTAAAAGAAAATTACTATGATCTTCCGTTATGTTAGGGCTTATTCCCAGGAGAAATGGACGTTTCTCATATGGGATATATACCAATATATGAACCTATATTGTTGCGTGGAGATTTTCTACCCATTTATAATCCGAAATACCAACTTACAGTCACAATAGTAAAATATCCTTAAAAATACTTCCCAATCTGGGAACCCGCTGTACGATATTGCACCAACATCGTTTGGGAGGAACCGTTATGTGTGCACCTACGTATAACTACAATTTGTGAGGGTGGCAAGTTTTTTTACCACTAGAATTATTAAATTGCAAATTAGAACTATTTTCAAATTAGAAAATATGGTTAAAATCAAAAAAGTTCCTAAAATCGTGAGGTACCGAGGTATAACATGCTTCAATGAAAATGTTAAATTTTTCATGAATTTTTTACAAGACATCTTCACATTTTTTAGTAAATTTCAATTTCATTTGATTGATCACACCTTGAGCTACTTTCGGAATTTTTTGTTGAAAAATATTGCACAGTGTTCTGACAAATGGTCGCCAAAGAAACAATGCTTTTGTTTTTGTGGGATCATTAAGAACCTAATAATATCGTACTTAAGCGAAGCGGAACTAAAAAAAATATCCCCTTTAAAAAAATTGTGAACTGTCAAAATCGAAATTTCGATTTTACCTAAAAAATTGTTAGTTTTTTTTCGCCATTAATCCGTCATAAATTAGTTTTTTGAAAAAAGTCTCTAACGCTCATATCAGAGTTATTTTTTGTCCGATCGACTCGAAAGTTTTGCAGCATATTCTATTATACATGAACTGTCATGTGACACGGTGCTCTTGAAGCAACTTTAAATGAAAGGTGCTTACACTTGAGAAGTTTTTGCGGATACTGAAACTACAATGTTCACAGATGAGAAAAATCAAAAAACAAAAAATCGTCGGAGCGCTTTTAAATAAATCGCGATTCAAGTTGACATTTTTAGGGGCAAGTCCTATCGAAATGGGACTAAAGAAAATGTTGTAGCTATGAAAATTCTCTACAAAATTGACCATTAGGTTTTACCGTTATTGAGATAGAAAAGTTCAAATTGGGACAATGCATTGACTGTATCGCTACCTTATAAAAAATGACGCGCCTTAACTAACTTTAACTGCATTGTGGGCAAATTTTTTTAACTTTACAGGGAGCGTACCCGAAGGACTGAAATATTACGATATGCAAAGTTTAGACCAACGCAATATCCAGTTCGAAGTTTGACATGCGCACCAGCCACTACACATGGTGACCGTTGAGTTTTTGAAATATGGACTTGACCCAAATAAAACATGCACTGTCGTATGGTGTCAGCGAATACAATTTTTTTATAATTGCAGCCTGAAGTTTGAGCCTATATCTGATTTGCCTTTTCTTTCTGTCACAGAATAATGTTGTTTTCTACTGGTCTGTGCTACCGTGGTGCAATGGTATGCACACACGACTTGCACGCTTAAGTTCGTGGATTCGATTCCCCGTCCAGGTAACATCAAACTCTTCAACGGTGACAAAATACCCCTCAGTAATGTTGGCGACATTTCCTGAGTATTTCAGCCATGTGAAACTTCTCTACAAGTGGTGTCTTAAGCAGTGTTCGAAAATAAACACTATGGTATCGTACCGTACCGTTCTGTACCGTACCAAGGTGGATAGGTACAGAACACCGGAACACAAACACTAAACAATATTTTAGTGATACTGTACCGGAACACAACGATAATCGTGGTGTACCGCATGCCGGAGCACTAAAAATCGTAGTGATCCGACTGCGGAGGACTAAAAATCGTAGTGTTCCGACTGCGGAGCACTAAAAATGTAAGTGTTACGACTGCCGGAGCACTAAAAATCGTAGTGCTCCGACTGCGGAGCACTAAAAATTTTAGTGTTCCGACTGCTGAGCACTAAAAATTTTTGTGTTCCGACTGGCGGATCACTAAAAATCATAGTGCACCACGTGTTGGAACACTAAAAAATAATAAAGGTATTATGCTTTCTTAGGAAAATTAAATATTTGGTTAAATTTGATCAAATAAAAATTAAGATAAACTGTTACATCCATTAAATTAGTTAAACACATTGCGAAATTTGGTCAAAATTATGAAAAAAACAATATTTAGTTTTTGTGGAATGAAGCACCAAAATTGTCGTTTGTACCACGTTTTGAAACTATAAGGTAATTAACCATACATGAATTTAATATGATCTCTGAGGAAATTAAATATTTTATATATATATTTTTTAATAAATAAAAATTAAAAGAAAATGTGAAAAACATCTGATTTGGATCGTAGTGTTCGGTTGTGGAGCACTAAAAATTTTAGTGTTCCTACTGCCGGATCACTAAAAATCGTAGTGTGCCGACACTACCGACCGGCAGTCGAGACACCAATATTTTTAGTGATCCGGCAGTCGGAACACTAAAATTTTTAGTGCTCCGCAGCCGAACACTTCGATTTTTATACCCTCAGCCTTTAGGCTAGAAAGGGTATATACACTTTCATACGGGCAAAATGTGCGTCATCGAAATAACGGTTTTAGACCCCAAGTATGTTTGGACGAAATGTGTTTCAGACAATTTGGAGTCGATTGAGCAATGTCCGTCCGTCTGTCTGTCTGTCTGCCTGTCTGGCTGGAGCGCACGATAACTCTCGAACGGATGAACCGATTCGGTTCAAATTTTGGCTTTCGTAATATTTTGCCCAAACTTAGTTTAAGTTCGAAGATGGGCTATATCGGTCCACTCCTTCTGGTACCTCCCACACAAAAGTTCGAAAATGTTCGGAAAATTTGTGCGCACGATAACTCTTGAAGGGAGTAACCGATTTGGTCCATACTTTGCCCATCGTGAAATGTTTACCAGACTTAGATAAGGTTTCAATATGGAATTAATCGGTCCACTCCTTCGGGTACCTCCCACACAAAATTTCGGAAAAGTTCAGTTTAGGCCCATCTCTCGAATCGCTTTGATTTTTGTTTTAGCGACTTGTATTCACTGCCCTCCATACGACGAAACAAGTTTCATCAGGGGCAAGTCCATACTTCCTGAGAAAATAGCCTGAAAGTTGCAAAAAACCCCTATGACACCGTGTGAGGTGGTTGGAGCGCAAGATAACTCTCGAACGGATCTGCCGAGTTGGTCCAAAATTTGGCTTTAGTAATATTTTGTCCAAACATAGTTTAAGTTTGAAGATAAGCCATATCGGTCCACTACTTCAGGTACCTCCCCCACAAAAGTTCAAAAATGTTCGGAAAAATTGTTCGTACGGTAACTCTTGAAGGGAGTTGCCGAATTGGTCTATACTTTACACATCCTAATATATCTACCAGATATCTATCAGGTTCAAATATGGACTATATTTGTCCACTCCATCCGGTACCTCCCACACAAAATTTCGGATAAGTCCACTTTAAGACCTGATATCGAATCACTTTAATTTTTGTTGAAGCAACTTGCATTTGCTGCCTCAATTACGATGGTAACAGTTTTTTAGGGGCAAGTCCATACTTCTTGAGTAAACAGCCCGAAGAGTGTAAAAACTAAACTATGGCACCATATGTTGTGGCTGGAGATCCACTTCCATAACGGTCGATTTAATCCTAATCAAAATTTTTGTTGGTTCAAACGCCAAAAATTTTTAAATCCCCCTAAATACATACGTATTTGGAAAAAAATTGTTTCGATATACACAGGCTGAGGGAATATCTCTGTCGGCAAAGCCGACTGATACTTTTTTACTTGTTATTGATCCATTGTCCAAAAATCAAATCAGGGGGTCAGTGAATATAAGTTGCTACAACAAAAATCAATGCGATTCGAGAGCAGGCTCTAAACTGAACTTTTCCAAAATTTTGTGTGGGAGGTACTCGAAGGAGTGGACCGATTGAGTCCATATTGAAACCTTATCTTAGTCTGGTACACATTTCACGATGTGCTAAGTATGGACCAACTCGGTTACTCCCTTCAAGAGTTATCGTGCGCACAAATTTTCCGAACATTTTCGAACTTTTGTGGGGGAGGTACTTGAAGGAGTAGACCGATATGGCCCATCTTCGAATTAAACTAAGTTTGGACAAAATATTACGATAGCCAAATTTTGGACCAAATCGGCTCATCCGTTTGAGAGTTATCGTGCGCACCAGCCAGACAGACGGACGGACATTGCTAAATCGACTCCAAATTTTCTGAAACACATTTCGTCCATTATTTCGATGAGGCACATTTTGTGTATATACCCTTTCTAGCCTAAAGGCTGAGGGTATAAAAATAGTTTGGGGTCTGAAGGTACATAGTTATATAGCAATAAATTTTTAAAAAATTAATTTTTATAATGTTTTTATGGGTTGTTTGTACCCGCTTGTTCCATAGAGTGTATCTTGTAAACTTGGCCGAACTTGGGTTCGATTATTTTTTGGTGTATTAAATTAGAGTCTCTCGATACGCAATAACCACATTAGGGCTGTAAATTGCTTGAAATTAATACAAATTTAGCTGTGCCTTTTTATGGGAGCTATATCAACATATGGACTAGGGTTTTGGGTTTTCCCGGTTTTTATCATTCCCGGTAAACGGCAATCACAAAATCGCCATTCCCGGGAAACCGGGATTTCCCGGGAAATTTTAAAATGCGGGGTGAATAAATGTTTCCGTGATTGTTTTCATCTTCCCATAGTTACATATGTATATATAAAAATAGGTAAAAAAAACTTTTTAAGTTAAACGGTTTTATGTTAAACATACATTGCAATGTTTAAGATAAATGTACTAAAACCCAAAAAATAATAAAATAGATACAGTCGTGGGAATTATAAACATATGGATAGACTAGACTAAAATAAAACCGTGGGGCACGTCAATTGTATACAATCGTTGATTAAAATGTTTGTTTTGTAATGTTACACTATAATTAGGCAGTTGTTCAACCGACAACGATGGACGTGTGATAAGTAGGGCTAGAATGTGGAAACAAGCTAGCAAGCTCGATTATAAGCGAGTTTTAGTTTCATAGTGGTGAGCGAGTAGTACTTTGTCGATTAAAGACAAACTACGAGCAGTGAAACGATTCCTCGCCAGCCAGCAGTGTGAATGTCCAACGATAAACTAGTTGAAACATCTCTTTTATTTACATGGAGTGTATAACTATTGGAATTTCCATGAGCAAGAAAACAGTAAGTAATTTCCTCACCGTCTGTGGGCCAACTGCCTAACGACGAATTAAACGATTCTTCTATCGCACATTAAGTCGATAATTTGTAGACAATTGACGTGCCCCACGGTTTTATTTTAGTCTAGTCTATCCATATGTTTATAATTCCCACGACTGTATCTATTTTATTATTTTTTGGGTTTTAGTACATTTATCTTAAACATTGCAATGTATGTTTAACATAAAACCGTTTAACTTAAAAAGTTTTTTTACCTATTTTTATTTTCTAGTTTTTAGTATTTTAATTCACATTCTGTTTAATTCATTTAGTGCTTCATTATTGCAAGGTTTCTTGCCCGTTAGTTTATTGCAGTCCAACTCCTCTATACGTAGTCCCTGCAAAGATCTTACTCTACTAAGAGCCACGTAGGCTTGACCTTCTTCAAACAGTTTCGCACCTAAGTATACGACTGCGTGATCCACAGTGCTGCCCTGCATTTTATGTATTGTAGATGCCCATGATAGTATTAAAGGCAACACACATCTGTGTGTATCGCTCCCGTTGTTTTTTTAACCTGGCTTCATATTCTTCAGGCGTTTCTGACGCTATCATCTGTGTGTATCGCTCACGTTGCTTTGTAAACCTGGCTTCATATTCTTCAGGCGTTTCTGACGCCGTCATTTGTGTATATCGCTGACGTTGCTTTTTTAACCTGGCCTCATATTGCTCAGGTGTTTTTGACGCTAATTGTTCCCGTCGTTTCTGTAGTCGACTATTTCTATCACCTTCACTTGCTTTAGCTCGTTTTGCTTTATACTTTTCTTTCGCTTTTTGAAGCCTTTGTTTACGTTGTGTTGCAGTTGCTGTTTTATTTGTGTTTGTATTTTTTATATTTTTTTTTACCACTTTGTTCCCACGAGTAATGGACAATTAAATGGTCGACCCCCCAGAGGTCCAATAAAGGGGCAAGGCTATGTACAACAAGATCCGCCTGAGTCTTGATGGGAAAACGCTAACGACATATCGTTTTTATCCACCCTAATGCCATTCAGTTCTCGGCGCGTTTTAACCTTTCACCTTAACTTGGGTGGTGTACCGCTAACGACGTATAATTTTTAGCCACCCTAACGACACACAGTCCTCAACACGATAAAAAATCTTGACTTGGGTGGTGGATTCAGGCTGGATTAATCAGATACCTAAATTAAAGATTCAATTTCTAAATTTAAATCTTAATTATACGCCATTTAGTGGCTGCGCCCATCTTAAATATTGAGGTTGTATAGTGCACTGTGTTCTTCTTGTCAAGCCCTATTATTTGATACCCATATTGGTGGGATTGATAAAAAATTGTTATCACCTATTTCGTAGCGGCGGCCATCTTAGATTTCAATTTGGCATAGTAAATTGTATTCTACTTGTTGAGACCTTTGATTTGATACCCATTTGGATGGGATTGATAAAACCTAAGTTATCCGTCATTTTGTAGAGGCCGCCATCTTGGATTTTAATTTTATATAGTACATTGTATTCTACTGGTTGAGCCCTTTCATTTGATAGCCATATTGATGGGATTGATAATACCTACGTTATCCGCCATTTTGTAGCGGCCGCCATCTTGAATTTATAATGATAATGAATAAACATAATTGTATTGTCACCAAATTCCAAAGTGTATACAAAATTTCAGATTAATCGGTTTACAGGAAGAGGGTGAAATTTGAATTACTAAATTTGACCCAAGAATAAATAATAAAACAAACGGGGTGAGCTAAATAAAACCATTTAAAAATACAACACCGTCTCAATTTGTTAGAGACAGAGAAAACTTTACAGAGAATTCCGTTCCGAAAAATGGGCACGTTTTGGCACGTTTCGACACGTTTTTGTCCTATCGAGTAAAAACGAAAAAATGATGGAAAAATTCATGGATTGGATTACAAATTTGCGCTTCAGCCACAATGTTGTCCTGATTTAGCCCACTCTAACTATTTCCATTATTCAAAGCTAATGCAATCGCTCGATGGAAATAGATATGGATCAAACGATGAAGTTATTGATCAGAAATTCCTATATTATAGACCTCGAAAACCTTATATTTTCTAAAAATATGTTCTTATGCTTAAGTGCTTATAGCCACTTGCAAATTTAAAAAAAAAAATTGAAACGTATTTTATTGGCTAATTTTTAAGTACAGGTACAACGTATTCTACGTTGCAAAAAATTCGAGTCTATCGATCAAAAATTGGCTGAGATATGAGCGTTGGAGGGAAACATTTATTGTGATTTGTATGGAGCATTGAAACAAAAAACGTGTTTTTCTCGAAATGGCATTTTTAAAAACGATGCTCACTGTAGGTCGAAAACGGATGACCCGGTCTTCATATGTTTTTGTAGGATTTTTATACACATAAGTTTAACGGATTTATGGCCAAAAACTTTCCATTTTATTTCGTTAAAATACACATTTCGACTTTGACAGTTCACAATTTTTTTTAAATGGTTTTATTTAGCTCACCCCTTTGTTTTATTATTTATTCTTGGGTCAAATTTAGTAATTCAAATTTCACCCTCTTCCTGTCAACCGATTAATCTGAAATTTTGTATACACTTTGGATTTTGGTGACAATACAATTATGTTTATTCATTATCATTATAAATTCAAGATGGCCGCCGCTACAAAATGGCGGATAACGTAGGTTTTATCAATCCCATCAATATGGGTATCAAATGAAAGTGCTCAACCAGTAGAATACAATGCACTATATAAAATTAAAAACCAAGATGGCGGCCTCTACAAAATGGCGGATAACGTAGGTTTTATGAATCCCATCAATATGGGTATCAAATGAAAGTGCTCAACCAGTAGAATACAATGCACTATATAAAATTAAAAACCAAGATGGCGGCCTCTACAAAATGGCGGATAACTTAGGTTTTATCAATCCCATCAACATGGGTATCAAATGAAAGGTCTCTACAAGTAGAATACAATTTACTATGCAAAATTGAAATCTAAGATGGCCGCCGCTACCAAATGGCTGATAACAATTTTTTATCTATCCCACCAATATGGGTATCAAATAATAGGGCTTGACAAGAAGAACACAGTGCACTATACAACCTCAATATTTAAGATGGGCGCAGCCACTAAATGGCGTATAATTAAGATTTAAATTTAGAAATTGAATCTGTAATTTAGGTATCTGATTAATCCAGCCTGAATCCACCACCCAAGTCAAGATTTTTTATCGTGTTGAGGACTGTGTGGCGTTAGGGTGGCTAAAAATGATACGTCGTTAGCGGTACACCACCCAAGTTAAGGTGAAAGGTTAAAACGCGCCGAGAACTGTATGGCATTAGGGTGGCTAAAAATGATATATCGTTAGCGTTTTCCCCTCAATACTCAGGCTCATCTTGTTGTACATAGCCTTGCCCCTTTATTGGACCTCTGGGGGGGTCGACCGTTTAAATGTCCATTACTCGTGGGAACAAAATGGTAAAAAAATATATAAAAAATACAAACACAAAAAAAAACAGAAACTGCAACACAACGTAAAAGAAGGCTTCAAAAAGCGAAAGAAAAGTATAAAGCAAAACGAGCTAAAGAAAGTGAAGGTGATAGAAATAGTCGGTCGGAACAATTAGCGTCAAAAACACCTGAGCAATATGAGGCCAGGTTAAAAAAGCAACGTCAGCGATATACACAAATGACGGCGTCAGAAACGCCTGAAGAATATGACGCCAGCTTAACAAAGCAACGTGAGCGATACACACAGATGATAGCGTCAGAAACGCCTGAAGAATATGAAGCCAGGTTAACAAAACAACGGGAGCGTTACACACAGATGTGCGTTGCCTTTAATACTATCATGGGCTTCTACAATACATAAAATGCAGGCCAGCACTGTGGATCACGCAGTCGTATACATAGGTGCGAAACTGTTGAGGAAGGTCAAGCCTACGTGGCTCTTAGTAGAGTAAGATCTTTGCAGGGACTACGTATAGAGGAGTTGGACTGCAATAAACTAACGGGCAAGAAACCTTGCAAACTAGTTGAAACATCTCTTTTATTTACATGGAGTGTATAACTATTGGAATTTTCATGAGCAAGAAAATAGTAAGTAATTTCCTCACCGTCTGCGGGCCAACTGCCTAACGACGAATTAAACGATTCTTCTATCGCACATTAAGTCGATAATTTGTAGACAATTGACGTGCCCCACGGTTTTATTTTAGTCTAGTCTATGCATATGTTTATAATTCCCACGACTGTATCTATTTTATTATTTTTTGGTTTTTAGTACATTTATCTTAAACATTGCAATGTATGTTTAACATAAAAAGTTTAAAAGTTAAAAAGTTTTTTACCTAGTTTTATTTTAATTTACATTTTTAATACAGTTTCGCCTAAGGACAAGATTATTAGGTTCCAAATGATCCCACAAAAATATATGCTGATTGGTTTATTCGTGGGTTTGCACCGCAAACTGCTTTAGTGAAAACAGTGTTTGGTAGGAGTACATTTGTCAGAAAGCTATGCAAGATTCCGAAGTTAGGTCAAGGTGCGAACTTTCAGATGAAAAAAATCTTCTAAAAAGTTCTGTAGATTTCCTATAAAAATCATGAAAGAAGGCTTTTTTAGTGTTCAATAATTGGCCATAATCCCTTAAGATTGCTTAAAAAATAGGACTTTAAAATAAAAAACATTCTTTCGCACTTTTTTTGAAGCAGGGAGAAAATGCTTTGTTATATTCCAAGTTTTTGGAGAGGCTCTAATAACGTTTTCCCTAAAAAATTTTTGGTGGGCTAATGGTATATCCAAATCTTTTGACATTTCCTGATTCTAAATAATCTAATCGAATTCTGATTCTATAGTATAACGGAGAGGGTCATATAATTTCTCATCATAGTTTCTTAAGTTTTTACATAGTTTATTCATTCAATATCAGTTGTGATAAATGTAAATATATATTTCCCGATTTCCCGATTATAAAACAATGTCATGACTAAAATTTTCTAACTTAAACTTATATATCTCAGAAATAGTACCACCGAGTAAAAAATTACGAATCCCAATCTTGTAGAGAATTTTCACAGCTATACGACTTTCTGTAGTCCCATTTCGATAAGACTTATGGCCTGTTTCTCTAAGACGCACAGAGGGGAAACATAGGCCTAAAGTTGCTCAAAACTCAAAATATGAAAATCGTTTTTTTATGACAAAATTTTGATAAACGGCAACCAGACTCTTTTCTGCATTTGCAATAACTATCCTCAACTTTGTAAGATTAACCAATCCAATGCAGCAGTCGATTGAACTCAGCCATACTGAAAACAAAAAGTAAATTTTCGAAAACTAAGAAATTAGGTGAACATTAAAATGACATTATTTTCGCGAAAATTTATATTTTTCAAGATTTATTGTTTTTGTACAGTCTCCGAACAAGATTAGCATTTAAAATTTTCAGATTGATTTTACATCTTTGCTCTTTAATAATGGTGATACATATCCACTTTATGACAATTTTTTATGATAATTTTTAAGATTACTACAATTTCAATAGTGAAAAAGTCTATTTCCCCGTCGTTCCCCGACCATAGTTTCTTCTAATGTTTTATGCGCTTGAGTCTCAAATATCAGATTCAATCATAAAAAATTGCGCATATTTGCGCCATTCCGAAAAAAATCTAATTTTTCTCAACTAAAATATGAAATATTTTTATATGGAATTGCAAGGTTTACTCACACTAAATTCTGTTCCGCCTTATAACCGGGGCTCTTATTTATCAGACTAAACCAACACCTTTCAAATATGTTTGCATTATTCAGAAATATTCACGGCTTTTCTCATGTGAATTGAGAAAAATTTAATTTAAGTAAGTTTCAAAAAATAAAATTTGGAATTAAATATATGTATATGGGACTATATATACATCTGTACCGATTTGTTTGAAAATTGTCTCAATGTTTTTTTAGGCTAGTTCAGGTTGCATGTGTCAAATTTCAGTGATTTTGGTGCATTTTTATCTCATATCAGATGCGATTATATATGGAAGCTGCATCCAAATCTGGACCGATTTTCATTATCTTCTATAGGATTAATCCTTATACAGAAGATATGCTTTGTGCAAAATTTTATATCAATCGGACTATAAATGAGCTTTCTAGGGCTTTTGATCAACTTTTAACACTAATTTCCCCTCTGTGAGACGATTCGAATTCAAATTCGTTCGAATTACTACCAAACTCGTGTTGTTGTAGGAAAAATTTTTTATTTGATTGAAAATAAAAACAGTTCAAATATTTTTCAAAAAAAAAAAAAAAAACAGAAGTTTGGTAGTAGTTCGAACGAATTTGTATTCGAATCGTTTTAGAGAAACAGGCCATTACTGTTTTGAAGCAAATCGTGAAAACCTAACAAAAAACCTCAAAATGTGTCCTGAATTTCTTTATCTCAAAAATGGTAAAACCTAGAAACGCTAGATAGGACTAGCGGTTTCCAAGCAAAATCGCGAAAACCTAAAATATACCTAAAAAGGTGAACTTATTTAAAATTCCCTCCAGCGATTTTTTCTTGTTTTTGGATTTTTCTCATCTATGAACATTGCTGTTTCAGAATCCTCAAAAACTTCCCAGTTGTAAGCTCCTTTCATTTAACGTTGGTTCATTTAACGTTGGTAATGAACCCTCACGATAAAAATTTACCTAATCGAAATAATGTTCATAGACTAATCTTATGTTTTGACGAAACCCGCGTCAAACAATTTGGAGTCGATTTATTCCAGTTAAGGGCTCGTGCCAATTATAACTCTCGAACAGATCAGGAGATTTGGTCCTTTGGGCACCAGACTTCAAAATGTTTCCCTAAAATCTTGAGCAAAGTCCAATTCGATTCTTGCGAGACCTAGAGTAGGTTCAAATATTGGTTATATCGATTCACTCCTTCAGATACCTCCAACACAAAATTTCAATTATCCGATTTGACCGAAACTATAAACAACCTAAAATCACGTACATATATCAAGTACCAAGAGGGTCTATTTGGGACAACATCTTCGTATACATCCCTCAAAAAAGTTCAACATCAGTTTAGTTTAAGGGCTGTTCGAGGAGCTATTGCACTTTTTGACCAATGGTACTTCTTGTGGTCTTGTTTACAGCGATATTGTATTTTTAGTGCGTAAGTCCATGGTTATATCAGGATTGGTCCAAAAGCTCTAAATCTTACGCCGACCAACTAAATTGAATTCCAAAATTAGGTCCACTTCCAAAATGGTCTATATCAGTCGATACTTTCAGGTATCGTTTGTACAAAAGTGCAAAACTTTTGCGCTTTTATCGAAGTCACATTTTTGAGCACAACATAAGCATTGATTCGTAACGCCAACAATCGTGAAGTTGTACACCCCAAATGTTTCGAAATTATTGTCGGAAAGTTTATACGTCCAAAAAAGAAGACGAAATTTTGAAACTTCTTGCTACACAATTTATAGAAAAAAATTGGCTATGTAGCCCGTATTCGCTCTGTCTATATATACAATTCTCAACCCATACAGGCTGAGGGTATATCTCTGTAGGCAAACCCGACTGTTACTTTTTACTTGTTTTCCAGAAAACAAAAGTTATGAATTTTCATCAGTTTGTCTCCGCTGTGCCGACAGAAGTGATTGGTCTTTGGAAGGTTTTAAAGGTCATCAAGTCCGTAAACATCTAGTCGTACAATTAAGATAGAAATAAGCGGGAACAACAACCATTGATGTATCAGATGGAGTTTTTCGACTTAACCTATTTTTTCAGGATTTAGCTAAATTGTTGCCGAGCTCTTTTTAGATATATTTTTTCGACCATGTTTTTGCGTAGTCTCAAACAATACTGCGAGTTGGATTCGAAGTCTATGAGTCGTAGATTGCAACGCCCGGCTCCTTTCACGGACTCTATCACTTCTGGTAAAATAGTAAAGTTTTGGTGTTTTTATACCCTCAGCCTTTAGGCTAAGGAGGGTATATACACTTTGACACGATGAAAATGTGCCTCATCGAAATAATGGTCTAGACCCCAAGTATGTTTGGACGAAATGTGTTTCAGACAATTTGGAGTCGATCTAGCCATGTCCGTCCGTCTGTCTGCCTGTCTGGCTGGCTGGAGCGCACGATAACTCTCGAACGGATGAACCGATTCGGTTCAAATTTTAGCTTTCGTAATATTTTGCCCAAACTTAGTTTAAGTTCGAAGATGGGCTATATCGGTCCGCTCCTTCCGGTACCTCCCACACAAAATTTTGGAAAAGTTCAGTTTAGGGCCATCTCTCGAATCGCTTTGATTTTTGTTTTAGCGACTTGTATTCACTGCCTCCCATACGACGGTACAAGTTTCATTAGGGGCAAGTCCATACTTCCTGAGAAAATGGACTGAATGTTTCAAAAACCCCTATGACACCGTGCGAGGTTGTTGGAGCGCAAGATAACTCTAGAACGGATCTGCCGATTCGGTCCAACATTTGGCCTTCGTAATATTTTGTGCAAACATAGTTTAAGTTCGAAGATAAGCCATATCGGTCCACTCCTTCAGGTACCACCCCCACAAAAGTTCAAAAATGTTCGGAAAAATTGTTCGTACGGTAACTCTTGAAGGGAGTGGCCGAATTGTTCAATACTTTACACATCCTAATATATCTACCAGATATAGATTAGGTTCAAATATGGACTATATTTGTCCACTCCATCCGGTACCTCGCACACAAAATTTCGGATAAGTTCAGTTTAAGACCTGATATCGAATCACTTTGATTTTTGTTGAAGCAACTTGCATTCGCTGCCTCAATTACGATGGTAAACGTTTTTTTTCAGGGGCAAGTCCATACTTCTTGAGCAAACAGCCCGAAGGGTGTAAAAACCCCCTATGGCACCATATGTAGTGGCTGGAGATCCACTTCCATAATGGTCAATGTCGATCCATTCCTTTTAGTATCTCCTCCGCAAAACTTTTGATTTTTAATCCTAATCGACATTTTTGTCGGTTCAAACGCCCAAAATTTTTAAAACCCCGTAAATACATTTTTTTTGGGAAAAAATTGTTCCAATATACACAGGCTGAGAGTATATCTCTGTCGGCAAAGCCGACTGATACTTTTTTACTTGTTTAGGGGCAAGTCCATACTTCTTGAGCAAACAGCCCGAAGGGTGTAAAAATCCCCTATGGTACCATATGTAGTGGCTAATCTACTTCCATAATGGTCAATGTCGATACATGCCTTTTAGTATCTCCTCCGCAAAACTTCTTATCTTTAATTCTAATCAAAATGTTTAAAACCCCCTAAATACATACGTTTTTTGGGAAAAAATTGTTTCAATATACACAGGCTGAGGGTATATCTCTGTCGGTGAAGCCGACTGATACTTTTTTTACTTGTTATGACATTAAAGAATATTATTTTCTTACAATAATACAAGACTTTTTTAATGGCACTGAAGTTAGCGTGTGATATATGTATTTTAAAGAAGAAACAGCGTCATGTTCGGATCGAACTGTTTATATCCCCCAAACATTGTATATATCTATTCGACATATTCGCGAATGCAATCCCTGTGTGTGGAACGTGGATCTATTTTCGCCACTCTTTTAATGCAAGTTCTCCCACCAAAAGGATTTCCAAAATCCATATTACTGACGATATTTTTAAATACTATGCTAATAGCCTCGAATTACAGAAAGTCTTTCGAAAGCTATTCGCTGCTGGATCTAGGACCCAAAATGCCAAATAAGAGCTATTGTGGTAGAAAACTCTGGGATACACCAAAACGTACATCTATATGGGTAATATTCATTTGAAAGATTTTTTAGATATTGCTTCAATTCTATTGAAGAATTTGGTTAAAAACGTTTGTATGGAAACTATACCGAACGTGGTCTGATATGGTTCATTTTCAATTCTAAACATCCAATGACTAATATATTATAATCAGTTCCAAATGTCAATCTTGTATCTAAAATATTGTGATCTCTCTCTCTATTGAATGCATATACTTTGTGGTAATATTGAATATACACAAAATCAACTAAAAACCCTTAAAAATAGCTTTACGTAACGTTACACAACATTTTTAATTTTCATGATTTTTGGTCAAGTTGGGCCCCCCCCGAAATGAAATCCTGCGTACGTCCCTGGTGGGGGCTATATCAAAACATGGACCCAGAAACCCCATTTTCAATAATAGATATTCTCTTGATATAAGTAAGATTTGAGCCAAATTTCGTCAACCTACGTCAAGTGGGTCGGCAGTTAAAGAGTTTTTACCCAACATTTGGGTAAATACTCAATCAAGTATTTACCCACTTGTTTAAAGTATTGTAAAACTATACATTTTGAAACAATTTCACAACCTAAACCCAGAAATTTGGTGTAAGATGTTGTATTGGCGATTCAATATAGTAAATACCCAAATAAATACCCACAAATGGGTATTTACCCTGTATTTACCCAATTTGCCGGGTATTTACCCAGCAAAATTTGACGGAAGGGATTCTTTGCGATGACGTGATTTCATGTCATCTTTTGCATTGGTTCAAAGGAAGTCGTGGAAGATCCGATGTTTTCATTAGGATTTGAACCAATGCAAAGGAAGTCGTGAAAGATCCGATCTTTTCATCAGCATTTGTACCCATTCCATCGATCCAATAGAGATGATGTTTGTGTTTTTATTTACACACCTGTTTATTTTCATTTTGGTATGTTCCAGTACTGCAAAAATCTACTAATTTTTACTATTTTTTCCGATAACATAAAGGAAAAATTGTTATCGTAGTAAAAAAAAGTAGATTCTTGCAGTTTCTGGAACAGACCAAAGTTGTTAGAACTGTCGTCGTGATGTTGTCTTACATTTCCTGCATATCAAACAACTAAAACTTCTAAACAATTGGTATTATATGAAGTCCCAACCATCGAGCTAAAAATAGAATCGGACTGCACACATTGCTATTTTAAAAGTTCCCTTGTCTGTTCTAAATCTGACATAGAATGAAATCAATCAAATCTCGCTTCTTGGAATTTGAAAAAGAAGTCCGAAATGAAAAGGAACAATAATCTCAAAATAAAGAAGAAACTACTTTTGGAAAGAAACAATTAAAAATAAATTAATTAAGCATAAATGGTAAAGTCTCTCCTCCCGGTTCGTTACATTTTGTTCTTAGAGATCCCTAAAGCAAGCCGGGTTGTAGATCCCTACATATTTCCGTCACTAAACAAAAGAGTATAAATTACCAAAATGTTGTTATAAAATAACAAAATTATAAAATAAAAGTAATTTACGAAATAAAAATACTTAGAGGAGTGCATTTGGAGTCCATGTCGAAATCTGAACTGGTAATGGGAAGATAATTGAAAAAACCTTTTGTAAGATGAAAGAATATCAGTTGCGGAGAACGGAGGAAGTAATCTTTTGCGTTGCAGCGGTGGTGATTACATTGCAATTTTGGATGTAAACTTTTGAAAAACTAAACTGATAAATTAATTGTAGTTATTTCATGAACTCGTTTGAATTAATAAAGAGTTTTGTTTTTCATGAAAACCATATTTCAATACAGCATTTCCATTTTCCAAACAATATGAAAATTTCATGCCAAGGGGTTGGTGAAAATGACATGCCAAAGCATTGGTTAAAATGACATGTCAAATCATTGGTGGAAATGACATGCCATAGCATTGGTGGAAATGACATGTCAACACATTGGTTAAAATGACATGCTTAGGATCCAGAAAAGAACGTCATCTTTTGGGGTCCACGCTCATATAAAATTCATCGATGAAGATGCTAAAAAGATGACATGCTAGATCACTTGCACCCATGATTGAATGTCATCTTTGGCATCGAACATTTTGCTGGGTACCCACTGTCCATCTCTAGTATAGATCCACGTTTTGATATAGTTTCCAAAAATGGATACAGGAATCCGATTTTTGGAATTTTAAAGGTCCTAGCCACATTATCCAACGGAAATAACTGAACTTTGGTATTTTTTCTTCATTGGGAGTATAATGCATTCTCGCAGAGTGATCTGTATAGGTTCACCCAATAGCTATTTTAATGTTAGCTATTTAAAAGGTTTTAGTCACATTATTCAACCAAATACACTCTAAATTATTTGTTGAAAATTGCAATGAAAGTTACTGTGATTTTTTGTCGATGAAGTTTTTAGTTTTTCCCCTATAATACTTGGGAAAATAGTTCCATATCTCTGTTTGGCGTTGTTGTAGCTTCGTTTTGAGGTGGCATGTCAAAATCGTCAGAAGTTTGACCTATGGCAAAACTGTCCTTCCGGGTTCATCATATTATCTTCATCGACATTCATCGCCAAAAAGAATTTTTCACCCCCAGCCTTTGATCTCCATATTTGCGCGTACTGATATTTTTCCTTAAAACCGGTTTAAGAAAACGGGTTTTTTGTTCTAGAACTGCAACTAGCAAATTTTTCATAAGCAAATTAATTTAATTTGATTGACAACTCTACAGGCTTTTTAATGGTGTACATATAAGCTCAATCGGTTACTTAAACCCGGTTCAAATATCGATTTTAATGTCGGAATATCTGGATCAAAAACTGAGATAACCGGATCTATCCTCCAAGAAAATTTGTTATTAACGTGTTCATCATTACAAGAGCTTTTTGTAGTAAAAATTTCAGAAGCGCCCCAGATGTCTACATAAACATTAACCAATTGTTATGTCTACATACATACCTATACATAACCAATAACGAATATACAGAAAAACAAAACATAGTTTAATTTTGAACCAAGTCCGAATAAATATCAAAAATGACAATGAAAACGGGACAAAATCGATTAGTTGTCAATGATAACCCTACCTAAAATCTTCTGAGCAACATTTTTGTAGAATATTTGTATGCTGAAAAATCTCATCTTGTGGTACTTTCACTACGGTTCAAGAAACAAAGGACGAAAGGACAAAGGACGTAATAATTAACAAAATGTAGTGCACTTTATGGAAATGCGCAATTTCAAACACAAATTATTGCAAAACAGAATATGCTTGAAATTAAACACAAACTGCTTAACTTTAAACACAATGTGTTGCAAAAACTGCAATTACAACGGTAAGATACCAACAAAAAGTGTGTATTATTGAAGCGGAAGAACAACAAAACTTAAAAACACGTGTTAGTTGCTCGAGGTTCTTTGTTCGAAGCGGAAGAAAGATTATGAAAATATCGTTTTATATACGTAAATCACAGTTTAAATAAGAAGTAAATAAAAAGTCATTAAACAATTTTTGAAAAAGGGCTTAAAAGCCGAAAAAGTTTTGCATTAAAGTGTAAAATAATTTAAAAATTGAAGAGTAATAAATAATTTTAATTTTCATAAAAGTTTAGAAGTACGCAACAAGATTTAATATATAATTAAATATATACAAATTTACTTTTATTAGTAGTTTTCCATAAACTATGTCCCTGCATGCAAGAGAATCGAAAACAATTGTCTTCTTATCAATGAAGATTAGGTCAACGGATTTAACAGATCTTTAATTAATTCTTCAATTGCTTTCTCATCTTAAATACCATACCTACGACAACTTTAAAGAAGAAATTAAAAAACATGTTCTGAAATTAAGAATAAATAAAATTGCACAAAAATGTGTTTAACTTCATGCTTCATTAAATAATTTCTTTTTTATTTTCAATACATTACTGCTATTAATTACAAACATTCTACTGAAGTCAAGGGATTACATTCTCCATGTATGAAGGTATACTCTTGATTCCAATAAAACGAATATAAAAATTCATCGTGATTCAAATCTAAGCAGTTGTAAATAAAATCCAACCAACGAGCAAACAAAGAACTAGAAATACAGATTTCCACACAAGTAAATATTTATTGAAAAGGAAATCAATGACAGGACCTTCATTGAATCATTCAATGCGGCGTGGTACTTTGTGTATATTTTCCATTTCCGATTTAATGACTTAAAGCACATAAAACGCACATAGCTAACAAAACCCTCCAGTCCATAGTCGCCCTAAACTCTTGAAGGGATTTATAGATTCTTTCAATGTTGGCTAAGCACTCATTAGGCTTTTGTGTTCTATGACGTTTCCATTCATTGAGTTTCCGTTATTTGTATAAAAAAGGGAAATAAAATAACATCTACTTAAGGGCCACACCACCATTACATTTCTTCTACTGGCAATATCCTTCCTCATACACACGCACACACTAAAGCACTTCATACCATTTTGATAAATAATTCTAAATTACAGCCACAAATTTCTTCAACATTATCGTCATTATCATTCCTAACGATAGGCGCTAAAATAATGACAATGTTCCGCAATCTAAGCCTGATATAATTGTGACACATTTATTGTGCCATTAAAGAATTGTATTTGTTTTTGTCATGCCATGGGGACAATATGGCTGGGAGAAGAGCGATTGGCTGGGTGGGTATATGGGTATGTATAGCTAGCTAGCTAGCCGCAAAACAATGACACTTGTACCCAGAGAAGTACCATCATTACAGACACAAATCATTATCAGCTGCCATTGAATGTAAACACTGCTGTCATGTTTTTTTTGGGGGTAAATAGACAAATTATGACTAATGGCTTGGGTAAATTTTAAAAAGCCACTGTTATAGCCAATGAGAATTTTGAGTTGTTCTCATGGTCACAGTGGTTTAATGTAAATAAATGACAATTGACAAGTGACAATTAAAATGGAAATTGGTATGTATGATTTTTTGAGTTTTCGAAATAGGCCTTTTGTATCTGCTAGATGGACTAAAATTGAAAATAAATCTTAAGTGGGTTTTGTTTTATGTTTTTAAACTCCAGTAGCACTTCAGATTAACGTTATGTGTGTATTTCAGTTGCATAAAACATGCCGGGAAATGATATTGGATGTGATATGTTACAAATAATTGAGAATGCATAACAAGTAAAAACGGCAGGCGGTATGTTATATGTGGGCTATATTACATTTTGGAATTATGTACTTTGGAAAAATATTCTATTTGGAAACGAAACACGCGTTCATTATTAAGATATGTTGCAAACTTTAAAAGAAAAAACAAGTAAGAAGGCGTTAAGTTCGGCCGGGCCGAACTTGTTATACCCTCCACCACAAGTTGTATTTAAGTAAAATGGAACAATTAGTTTCCTTTCGTTTATGAAGAAGATTGAATGCCAAATTTCAGCAATTTCGCTAAAATAATGTGGCTAACCTTCAAAATACCGAAATTCGGCAGGTACCGTTCTACTGTATCAGAATGTCGATCTATACCTACAAATTTCTGGCGGAAAATTTTTAGACTCAAAGAAGACTAAATACCATATTTTCGATATTTCGGTAAGATAGTATGGCTAAAACCTAAAAAACAAGAGGTACGCTTCTATGGGGGATATAGGAAGAAGTCGACCTATTCTGATAATTCCCTTCTGGAATATTTTATAACTCCATGACGTAGGGGATGGAAGGAACGGTCCTGACCGGCTTTAACATGACAAAGCCCAGGATTTATCTTGGTCCCTCATTCATCTCAAGTGGACACTGACCTCCCCGTGGTGTCACCTGGGGAACTGCCTTTAACACCCGTTACAGGTAGTGAGCTAACATGTGCCGCGCGTTCACCCATAAGAACGTAAAAAACTTGGGTTTGGGCGTCGGGTTAGTAACCCTCCCCTAGAAAAAACAGCCTACTATGAAAAAAGAAAAACAAACCCCTCTAAAGTTGACGAACCCCGCAAACGTTTTAAGGACCATGATCTGCGAATCTGCACCTGAAATATACGCACTCTTTATAGAGAAGGTGCAGTCTACGCATTAGCAGATGTACTTGGAAAGTACAAGGCCGACATTACTGCCATACAGGAAATACGATGGAACGGGAAAGGCGTCACAACACCTAAAGGTAACGCACTGTATTATAGCTGCCATGACACAAAGCATGAGTTTGGTTGCGGATTTGTAGTTGGTCGGAGGTTAAAACATCTGGTCTCCAGATTCACCCCAGTGAATGAAAGACTCGCTGCAATTCGATTAAAAGCCAAATTCTTCAACATCAGCTTTATTTGCGAGCATGTGCCCACTGAAGATAAGCACGAACAGACCAAAGATATATTTTACGAGCGCTTAAAAGAAACTTATGACCGTTGCCCTGCATATGGCATTAAAATTATACTATGCGATTTTAATGCTAAAATTGGAAAGGAGAATATCAATGGCCCAACAGTCGGGAAAATAAGTCTCCACAGTGAAACATCTGACAATGGTATGAGGCTGATACACTTTGCAGCTGCAAGAAACATGGTAGTTAGCAGCACCAGATTTAAGCATCTCGATATTCATAAAGGCACCTGGCTGTCGCCAGATCAAAGAACAAGAAATCAAATTGATCACGTTGTGCTAGATGGAAGACATGCATCAAGCGTGTTGGATGTACGATCGTTCCGAGGTGCAAACATAGACTCGGACCACTACCGGAAAGGTACGTACCAGATTAAACGTAGCAAACAAAGTGCGAACAGACACAACACGGAAGTTGGACATCGGTAAGCTGCAATCACAACAGATAGCCACAGCATATTCCACTCAACTGGCCCAACTGCTTAATCAAAGCACTCCTCGTCCCGATTACATATCAGGACAGTGGCAAAATATTGCCCACTCTTGCAAACAGCCGCAAAATCCATACTTGGATACCAAAGACCTCCACCAAGGAATCCATGGCATGACCAGGAGTGTCGTGCTGCTACCGAAGAGAAAAATGTGGCATATAGGGCTACTTTACAATCAGTAGCAACGAGTAGCGCACGAGAGAGGTATCGGGAGAAAAGGAGAGAGGATAAACGTCTTTTCCGCAGGAAAAAGAGAGAGATGAAAAAGCGGGAGTGTGAACACATCGAGATGTACAAGGGACAGAATGAAGTCCGAAAATTCTACCAAAGTGTGAAACATCAAACTGATGGCTTTGGAACTGGCACATCCTCCTGTAGAGACCAGCAAGGTAATCTGGTAACTGATACAGATAGTGTGCTAAGGATATGGAAAGAGCATTTTTCCAAACTGTTGGTATTCAATAGTAGCGAAGTCGACGAAGATACCACAGATCCAATCCCAGAAGGTGGTATTGAATATATACCACCCGGCATAGATGAGGTAAAGACAGCAATAAACCGGCTGAAGAATAATAAGGCAGCAGGAGCTGATGGCCTACCAGCCGAGCTGTTTAAAACCGGAGGCGACACGCTGATAAGGTATATGCATCATCTAGCTAGCTCCATCTGGCAGGAAGAACGCGTACCCGACTTTAGTGTGATATTTTCAACATCCTCCAAGAAAAGGTTATACGAGAGGCAGACGTCAAAAGAAGTGGCACAATCTACACCAATAGCCACATGTAACTTGCTTATGCTGATGATATAGACATCATGGGACGATCAGTAAAAGAAGTAACCGATACCTTTACGAAGGTCGAAGGAGAATCTGCTAACGTGGGTCTGGTGGTAAACGGCGAGAAGTCTAACAGATGCTACTTTGGCTTAAGTAAGCACTTTAAAAACAAACCAACAACTCGTCAAACAAAAATAACGCTTTACAAAACACTGATACTACCCGTGCTGATGTATGGTTCAGAAGCCTGGGTACTTGCGCAAGCAGATAAGGCAGTGCTTGGCGTGTTCGAGAGAAAAATTCTTCGAAAGATCTACGGACCGATCTGCGTTGAAGGTGAATATCGACGTCGTATGAACCACAAGCTTTATCTGCTATACAACGACATCAATATAGTTAAACGTATTGAGATGCAGCGATTGCGTTGGCTAGGGCATATAATAAGAATGAGCGATGATGAACCCGCTAAAAAGGCGTATAAATTCAGGTCACATGGCGGTGCACGCAGAATTGGCAGGTCAAAGAATAGATGGCGCAAACAAGTGGATGAAGAGATGACAAGGCGCGGTATTCCAAAAAGCGAAGCACTAAACAGAGAGAATTGGAGATCTTTTCTTAGTTCGGTCTATGGAACAAATGTTCTGTAATGGGCCAGCTATAAAATCAGACTGAACGGTATGTTGGGAAACTATCAAAATGTTTGTGTTTTAAAACCAACACAATAACAGAATATGTTTGTAGTTGTATGAGCAGCCCTACTTTAAAGGCATAGAATCGCAATTTGGGCCATCTGATGGAAGTGTGTCATTTTCCCGATATTTTCATAAGAAAAGGACACAAGTGTTTTTCTAACTAATTTGACTACCCTTTAGTTGCATATTTTCATGTTCTTTCATGTGGATATTTCTTTTTACTGTGCCTATGGAGTTTCATATTTTTTCCACTTCCGATATTGTGGAGGTACTGTATTTGTGGCTGTGACTTTGCAATATTTATCACATTTTCTGTTTCAACGTTAATTTCTGTTTTATTCTTCTTCATTTTATTGTCTTGTCACAATTAGGGTTGAACAGTCAGAAAGGTTTATTAAGCTGACCTTCGTTAGGAAGGTCATTTACACCCACCAATATTCTATGGAATTTTTAATGAGCAACAGAGAAAAAAACATGGTCCAATTTTAAAAAGGATTAAGTGGATTGTAGCAGAATTTAAGAGTGAATGTATTGTTTTCATTTGCATGTTTTCGTCAATTCAAATTGGATAGAAAGGAAAATACGGAAGGGTGTAATTGTATGAAATGATATATTGATATTCAGAAGACAATTTGTCATACTTTGCTTTAGTAATTATCATAAGGATGGTATTCTGAGAATGGTCAAAATAAAAAAAATATATTAAAGCGGTTTTTAAAAAATTTAAACGAAATTTCCCTACCGTACGGAAATCGCACATTTTAGACGTATCCAGTGATATCGACAAATGAAGATTTGATTTTTTTTGTAAAAATGTACCAAATTTATATTTCTACACACTAACGACCCCCAAGGTACTGAGAATTCTGAAACCAAACTATTAATATTCTCCTCCGTTATATACTCTTTTGACTTTAAAACTTTTTTTATTTCCCAAAAAATATAATCATTGAATACTGAAAATTCTTTGCTAAACTTTTCAATTTAAACGAATTACTTAATAAGCATTAACAACTCAGCCACCCACCCTTTTATTTGAAATCCATTTAAACTTTTCCCCCATGAAAATATCTTTAACCGAAACGAACAATGAATGCTCAGTACAATGCTGAAGAAGAAGAAGAAGACGACGAAGAAAACAAGAACAAGTATAAACCGAACAATTTAAACATTTATCATTTTATTATCAGCAGCATTTGAATGCTACTTCTTTTTCATCTTTGGGTTTTTAGTTTTGGTCTTCTTATTTTTCTTGGTGTTTTGTGTGTTAAATTTCATTTGACAAATTTGACCTCATTTGCAAAAGTAAAGTAAGTGTCACAATTCCATGCCATCACTAACGTCGCCGCCGTCACCCCTCTTTATATCGTGTCTTAGTCTTGTTTTGTATGCAAGTAATTTTGTAAGCATTTCATTCATGGCTTACCGTAGTATTCTCGACATAAATTGTCTCTTATAAGCAGAAAATCTGTTACACATTTAAGGTAGTGTGGGGTGTTATGATGTTGTTGTCGTCGTCCTCCATATCACTTCTTAATTTATTTCTTCTTGACGGGTTCAACACCATTCGATTTATTCACATCCTTAACCCCAGTTCCCCCATATCTTCTTGCAATGTAAATTGTGATGCACACCCATTGTCAAAAAGATAAGGGGTACGAAGTTGCAAAGAATTAACATAAAAAAATTAAATTGTGAGAACGTGTTTCTTCGAGTTGAATAAAAGTTTATTTTTTATTCAAAATAATTTTAGTGTCCAATATAAATTTTCACTAATGCGTAAAAGCTGAAAATTGATGTAAGTAGAGTAAAAAGAATTAACATGATACATTAGTATTAGAAGTGTCTGCAGTTTAGTGGAACGAAAATGTTTTGAAGAGAAATTAAAAATAAGTAAGAACGACGTTAAGTTCGTATCGGCCAAACTTGCTGTACCCTCCACCACGTGTTGTACTGAAGTAAAACTGAACAATTTGTTTCCTTTCGTTTATGAAGGGGACTGAATAACAAATGTCAGCAATTTCGGTAAAACAATGTGGCTAACTTTCAAAATACCGAAATTCGGGAGGTACCATTCTATGCGCGCTATATGATGACGTGGACCTCTACGGACAAATTTCAGGTGAAGACAAAATACCAACGAAGACTAAATACCAAATTTTTAGACATTTCGGTGGAGTATTGATGCCACAACCTGTAGGCGTGGACCTACACCGACAAATTTCTTATATGGCCATAACCTTCAAAATACAAAATATTGGAAGGTACCGTTCTATTGGGGCTACATCATACCTTCCCAGCAAAATGTTAAATGCCAAAGATGCCATTCAATCATGGGTGCAAGTGATCTGGCATGTCATCTTTTTAGCATCTTCATCGATGGATTTTATATGAGCGTGGACCCCAAAAGATGATATTCATTTCTGGATCCAAAGCATGTCATTTACACCAGTGCTTTGACATGTCATTTTCACCAATGCTTTGGCATGTCATTTTCACCAACCATTTGCAATGACATTATCATTACGACGAGAGTTTTAACAACGTTGCACGGTGGCCGAAAGCACTGATCTAGCCGCGCGAAATTAATAACTTGCAAACGAATTGAGATATGTCACTGAAATTTTGCACAAACTCAGCTTGTACCTGTGGGTAATAATGGGCCAAATATGAACAATATAGGCTAATGTTTTGGTATAGCCCCCATATAACGGTACTTTCCGATTTTCGGTATTTTGAGGATTTAAGCCACAATTTCGTAGCAAATTAGCTGTAATTTGGTACTTAGGGTTCCTAGTGGTCACAAAATATTTCCACCAAATATTATGGACATAGGTGCACGTTTTGATATAGCCCCCATGTAACCGTACCTCCAAATTTAAGGTATTTTTAATATCATGACCACATTTTTAAACCAACTTGGCTGTAATTTTGCATTCCGTATTCTCACTGCGTATAAAATCATCTTGCAAAACATTTTCAATACGGATTTATGTTTCGATGTAGCCCCTTTTATGGTACACCCGATTCGTTGGATTTTTGCTTGCTTTCCCATATTTAATAACATATTTAGCTATATTATGGTATTATAGTGTCTCCGGGGGTAGAACTCCTCCTTGCAAACATTTCTCAAGATAGGTCCATATTTTGATTTAGCTCCCATACAAATGCACAGCTAAATTTGTATGAATTTCATACGAAATCCCTTATTTTAAAAGTGCAGTCATCAAAAGAGTTGCAAATATTTGCAGCCCTAATGTGGTTATTCCGTATCCAGAGATTCCAATTTCATTCCCCAAAAAATAATCGAACCTAATTTCGGCTAAGTTTACAAGATGCACTCTATGGAACAAGCGCGTACAACCCCTAAAAACACTAAAAAATTGAATTTTTTGAAAATTTATTGCTATATAACTAAGTACCTCCAGACCCCAAACTAATTTTTATAATTTAAATCACAACCTCTGATGTTAATTAAAAATAAATCTTGTCCAGTTTCATTACGAATTTATTTAACATTTAAACAAATATGAAGCAATTTTTTTGCAACAATTTCTTAAAATCTTATGCAACAAAAACTCTTGTATTTGATAGTGAATTAGTGAGTGAATATTTACAACAACAAAAATGAAAAAATAAAATCTTTGTCTGCGAATTGTCTGTAATCGATACAATGGAAAATATTTCGCAATTTTATAGTTCGATTTTTTTACTTTCGCGCCGCTAGATCAGTGGTTTCGACCAGTGTGCGTTGGTTGTGATTTCGAGTCTCCGACAACGTCAAGCCTATTGTAAAGAATTAATCTTATATATTTAGAAAAATGTGTATAAATAACAAAAACACAAAATTCATCTCAATTGGATCGATGGAGTCGGTTCAAATGCTGATGAAAAGATCGGATCTTTCACGAGTTCCTTTGCATGGGTTCAAATGCTGATGAAAAGATCGGATCTTTCAAGACTTCCTTTGCATTGGTTCAAATGCTAATGAAAAGATCGGATCTTTCACGACTTCGTTTATAACAATGCATAACATGCCATGAAATCACGTCATCGCATGGAACCCCTTCCTTCAAATTTTGCTGATTTAGTATCCCAGCAAAATTTTATGGAAGTGGTTCCATGAGATGCTATGATTTCACTGGATCTTTTGCATTGGTTCAAATGAAGTCGTGAAAGATCCGATGTTTTCATCAGCATTTGAACCAATTCAATGGAAGTCGTGATAGATCCGATCTTTTCATCAGTATCCCATCGATCCAATAGAGATGAATTTTGTGTTTTTATTTATATACATGTACATATATTTTCTTTTACTTATCTAAGATTTATTAAAGCTATGTTGGATTTATTACGCAAGGAAGTCTGAATCATAGAGTCGGACTGCAATCTTTGGTATTATAAAAGTTTCCTTGCCTGTTCTACAAGTCGATTTGTAGATCCCTACAAAACAAAGGAGTGTACATTTCCAAAATGTTCGTAAAATAAAATTCACGAAATATTAATTTGCAGTTACGAGTCCGTGTCGAAATCTGTACTGGTGATGGGAACTAAAAAAAACTTGTGTAAGATGAATCAATCAATCAGTTGCGGAGGAATTAAACTATGTTGCGAGTAGCGGCGGTGCTTAAACTGCAACAGCTGGACGGCCGAAAGTCGAGTATCTCAATAAAGTTCTCAACCTGTCGTTAGCCACACACATCGTTCCCGAAGTCTGGAAAATATACCAGCTACTGAAGCCTAGCAAGGATGCCAGCAAAGCTGAATCGCCAGCATCAGAAATAATTGTTTAGTGTTGCCGATCAATAACATGGGATCCGCAAGCACCACAACAACTGCACTGCACGCCATCTCCACACATATTAGTCGAGGACTCAACCAAAGTAAGCCGTGCGATAGAACAGTCATAGTAAGACTTTGAGACTGTCAAGCACTCCACGCTGTTTGAGTTCATCGAGCAGACTACGCTCCGGTCAAGTTTGAAAGGTTGGATAATAAATTATATGTTTAGACGACTCTCGTGCGTGGAATTTAGGATCAAGATGTCCGAGACCCGTAGAGTGAAACTTGGAGTTGTCCGAGGTGACCGTTATAACGTATGCGGATGATTGTACGATCTTGGTGTCAGGTGCCTTCCCTGATGACATTTGTGAATGGCTGAACTCATTTATGTCTGATCTTACCACCCTTTTCCACGCGAGGAATATACAAACATCAGCCAATAAATCTACGACCACTTTGTTCACCACTTGGGCGGCAGATTTGAGAACAATAGAGTTGAATGCCATGGTCGATGGGAGCGGAACCAGGATCAACAAGCCTATCAAGCAGGTTTAAGAAGTATTCACATGAATACAATCGCAGATTCAGTAAACAATTATCTATCGTCTGCATGCGGTCCTCGGAGAATATCCACCATTTATCTAAGCTGAGGAGCGTCAGCTGTCAGAACAAAGCAGAGTATTTTTGGCTCAATAAACTCGGGATGGTGTTGCAGTCTAAATTTCTATAACGCAAGGTTTCATTACACAAAATATTTGCTCAGCGTCAAATCTACTAACAAACTTCAATATGTAGCCACATTCATTAAGCAGAAAAATACTGTTACAACAACAAACTGCAATTATAATTTTAATGATAATTAAATTATAGTTATTTCATAAATCGCTTTGAGTAAATAAAAAGCCATGAATATCATATTTCAATACAGCATTTTCCGAACAAGACGTGAAAAATTCATGCCAAAGTGTTGGTGAAATGACATGCCAAAGATTAGCGAAAATGCTATTCTAGGGAATTAGTTAAGATGCCATGCCAAAGAATTGTTGAAGATGCCATTCCACCGAGTTAGTGAAGATGACATGCTTAGGATCTGAAAACGAATTGCATCTTTTGGGGGTCACGCTCTTGTAAAAAGAATGAGTGAAGATGCTACAAAAATGACATTCCATTTCACTTGCACCCATTCTTGAATAGCAGCTTTGGCATCGAACATTTTGCTGGGTATATCCCCCATATAACGGTACCTCCCAATTTTCGGTATTTTCACGAAACTTCTCCACCAAAAATCGACAACATATGTCCTTGTTTTGGTATAACCCCCATATAACGGTACTTCCCGATTTTCGGTATTTTACGAATTTTAGCTAAAATTTTTACCGAACTAGTTGCAATCTGACATTTGAGTTTTCAGTAGCCCCTAAACTTCTGCACCAAAAATCGTCAACATAGGCCCATGTTTTGGTGTAGCCCCCATATAACGGTACCTCCCGATTTTCGCTAGTTTGCCAATTTTATTTACAGTTTCTTATCGAACTAGCTTTAATTTAAGATTTGAGGTTTTCAGTATTAACGAAACTTTTCCACCAAAAATCGTCAACATAGGTCTATGTTTTGGTATATCCCCCATTTAACGGTAACTCCCGATTTTCGCTAGTTTGTGAATTTTAGTTACAGTTTTTATCGAATTAGCTGCCATTTGAGGTTCTCAGTATTCACGAAACATTTCCACCAAAAATCGTAAACATAGGTCCATGTTTTGGTACAGCCCCCATAAAACGGTACCTCCCGATTTTCGGTAATTTGCGAATTTGAGCTACAATTTTTAACCGAACTAGGTGTAATTTGACATGTGAAGTTCTCAGTGTTCACGAAACTTCATCAACATAGGTTCATGTTTTGTTATAGCCCCCATATAACGGTACCTCCCGATTTTCGGTATTTTGAGAATTTTAGTTACAGTTTTTTATCGAACTAGCTGTAATTTGACATTTGACTTTCTCGGTATTCACGGAAGTTATCCACCAAAAATCGTCAACATGGGTCCATATTTTGGTACAGGCCCCATATAACTGTACATCCCGATTTTCGATATTTTGAAGACATAGGTGGTCTCGTTTACTGTTAATATGGTCTGGTAATTTTTTAGTCGATCTGGAAACCCTGCCGATTGAGTTCTGCTGAAGGTAATATTTGTTGTTATTAATGGCAGTCCCTCCTGTTGAACTATAAACTCACAAAACGTCTTAGTTTTCAGATATTCCGGCTTAAAACTTATAGGACATTATTTATATGTGATATGTAATCCTGGATAATGATAATATAATGGATATTCTATACTTTATATTGCTGATATTTATTAGTAGTTAATCCTTATTAAAAATGAAATTCATAAAATATCATGAATATTAAGTATTTACCGAAGACATGAATTATTTTAGAACCTTCATTACATTTTTTAAACATTTCTTTGACACCTTGCATTACATTTTAATTATTGGTGTTGGCTATTATTGTCGAACCACGTAGGTTAGTTCTTTATTTATACATTCAATGTGGCCCTAAACAAGTCGACCAACCAATTATTGCAAAAAATCCGAAATTTTTATTACAACTATTTGTAATTTTCAACTAATTAATACATAACAGGTGTTCGTTTTCTTAGTGTAAAAACATTTACTTGACGTACTGTATATGGGGATTTCTGAGTGAAATCGGACAAATTTTCAAAACAAGTAAGCCAAGGCTGTAGTCGGACGGGCCGACCATGTAATAACCTACACCTTTACCCTGGGAATTGGTTTTCCACATAACAAAATTTCTTTATGGAACAAGTAAACTTATTGTAAGAAGTAAATTTGTGGATTCTGGTACCGTATCACACCAAGCTTAAATAATAACATAATAATTGTTTCACAAGCATCCCAAAAGGGACAACGCTCAATGATATGGAACCCACAGCTTATCTCCGAGTCCGAACAGCGTGTCCTAAGACACTACATGTCGAGTAGTTTTAAATGACTGAAATACTCAGAAAAAAATACTCGGAAAACATTATGTTTTTGGTCCATTTCACCCGCTAAATATTTCACGATTAAAATTGCGATCTATTCTGATGTGAAACCGACCTCCATACCAAATTTCGTGACGATCAGTCCAAAAAGTCTCCGACGAATTTTTCGCGGTGTTACCAAAACAAACTTATAATACCCTTTCCACATAGTGGTGAAGGGTATAATGAGGTTTTTGATTTCCTTTACTTTTCACTGTGATGATGGTGCTCATGAGCAAAACATTTCAGTATATTTTCAGAGATATCGCGCCATGAAAAATTCGAATTCTGCAAAAACTATATGCAAAGAAATACTTATAACTTCTTTAACATTGGTCAAATTTGAAAAATCTTTTTTGTATGTTTTGTTGTTTTATCAGCAATGTAATAAAAAATAGAAAAAAAATTTGCACAGTGAGCTTGGATGCAATTTTCGCGATTTAATATTTAAATCGATTTTCTTGATTTTTTTTTATTAAACTAAGATCAAAAACTTAAAAAATGTTAAGTCTTATTTGGTAGATGGATTCGACTGATTACTATTTTTTCTGAATTTTTTAAAATTTTTCAAAGCAATTTTTTTTTATGCCAGTGTGAAACATTTGTTATTTTACCAAAAATACAGAATTACATTTTTTCGATAGGACTTGCCGCTTTCAAGCAAAATACTGAAAACCTAAAAAGACCAAAAAATAAGACCTTTGACCGTAATTTACTTAAAAATTCCTCCGGCGATTTTTTTGTTGTTTATTTTTCTGATCTATGAAAATTCTAGTTTTAAAATCCGCAAAAATTTCTCAGATGTACGATGGGGCCGATGACAGGTTTTTGAGGCAAAAAATCACAGCGGAAAGCTAGACCTTCAAAATTTCGTGCAGATACTTATAATCGGCCTAGAAACTAATCTGCCAAATTTGGTTGATATCGGTTCATATATAGATATAGCTCTCATATATATGTTCGCCCGATTTCGAGTAATTAATGGACCAAACACGAAAATTCTGTCCAATTATGATGACATTTGGAATATGTGGCGGAATTCGAACTGGAAATAAGTTTGCCAAGTTATTTTGAAATCGGTTCAGATTTGGATATAGCTCCCATATATATTTTCGCCCGATTTGAGGTATTTAGTGCAAAAAACACGCAATTTCTGTCCAATTTTGATGAACTTTGGAACGTGTGATAGGATTCGGTCTAGAAATATGTTTGCTAAATTATATTGAAATTTTTGGTTAAGGCGTGCACAAATGTTATAAACTTGTTTTTTAACTCCCGTCACAATGTTTTCTTGACACCTCGATTAAATTTCGCAGTACTCCAGTTTATAACGTGGTTAGGTTTTCGCTGATTTTCCAACCAAAAATTAAAAATATCCAAATTTTTAAGTTTTACGAAATCTGGTAATTGATCATTTTTTTATTCGGAAGTATACGAAAAATTTCTTTTCAAAATCTGTTAGCCGGCATTGCCACCTTTCACCAGATACATATTTTTACGAGAATACACCCCGATACCGAATGTTCTACTCCAAAGAATACATGGACGATTCCACAGACTACATCAAAAAACATCACTTACCGACACAACAAATTATTGACCACATCTAATATTACATTACCATTTTTAATAATAATCGTAATTTACTCGTACATACTATTGCCCATATTTTCCATTTTTAAAAAATATATAATATCAACGCCAAAATACTTAAATTGTTTAATTACGACTGAATGTCAAAAATAAACGGAATGAAAATTATGACATCTTTGGCAGTTTGGCATGTCGCATGGGGCCGTTGCCAGATTGTAATTTTTTGGTTTTTGAGGTTTGAAAGTATTAAGAATATAATTTCGTTATTATTTGATTTCAATCACTGACTTGAAAAAAATACTTTTTGCCTCAAAAACCTGCCATTGCACTATAGGTAATTTGCCCTGTTTTTGAGGCAAAAAGTCGATTTTGCTACTTTTAATAATAATAATTTTTTAGCTGGCATTGAAAAAAGAACATGTCAAAATGTATTAATATGAATGATATTTTTCAAAATAGCGTCATTATCGCGGTTTAAATTGCAGTCAAAGCGAGAATTTCGAAGAAGAACTAAAAAAATATATATTGTAAGGCATATTTCAATGTTCTTAAAACCGCGGAAAAATAAACCAAATATAAATATATGTAAAATGGAATAGATTGGCAATTGCGAGAGGAATTTATTTCATATATAATATAGCTTAAATATTTTGGGTAGCGACCAAAAAACACAAAAAGTCAGAAATAAATATTTTATTTTTCTTAAACTCACTTCATATAGACTTATACTAAATTGGCCGTGTTTGGCCGTGATTTTGCCACCTAGAACACATTACTGAAAGTCTTCTGCATTGGTATTACTAGGTTTCAAAACCCGATTTTGCCCGTTTTTGATATTTATGAGATTTTATTAGGTTACTTCTCAATAAAAAGTCTTAAAATTGTGGAAGTTTTGGTTGAGGAAATAAATAATAAATGTAAAAAATATTGTTGTTTACAGTTTCATTACAAGTAAAATAAGTAATGGCGACAAATTGTTCGGTATATCCGTGGTTTTCTATAAACTGTGCGGCAGTAGTAAGCTTTATTTTATCTCTCTATTACATATTAACCATTAATACGGTTTAAAGGAGTACTAAACTCGTCTTTATTAACGTATATTCAAAAAATATACAAAACTGTAGTAACAATTCGTAGCAAAATCTACTCGCGGGGACATAATTTGTGTTACTTACTACCGAGATCGTTTTCATCAGTTTGTTGTGTATAAGAAAACTAATGAAAATGACATTGGAAAAAATAGCTTTGTTCGTTATATACGTAGTTGCTTATAACCGTTGTTCCTTATATCCGAATTTATCTGTAAAAATCTTTGTTTTATCTCACTTTTACACATAAATAATTTAAAAAGTTAAAAAATCCTTTAATTCCGCTGTTATTAATTTTTGTCTCAAAAACAGGCCAAATTACCTATAGTGCATTGGTCCCATCGCACAGTGGTGCCGGCTCATTGTAAACGTGGACAGAAATAAAAGGAGTTGACCTAGGTTGATGAATTTTTGTACAAGTACTTACGAGGGCATAGCAATGACAAATTCCAACTTCGGTCCATATCGGTTCAGATTTGGCTATAGCCCCCATATATATCTTTCCCCGATTTTGCTATAACTCAGTCAATTTAGTTGCCTCAAAATTATATGTGCGATATTTCCTTAGGTCCTAGATCGGTTTTATCTATTTTGACAAAATCGGGTCAAATGTGGATATATACTCTATATACAGTGCACAGTGGTCCCACTTGTATGGGAAGGTGCGACAAAAATATTTATAATCGTCGGATCAATCTGATTTTTTCAGTATATGCTAAAAATAAGTAAAAAATACTTTAGCCAAAAAATCATCAATATGGGTCCAGTTTTTCCTATAGCCCCCATGTAGCGGTATCACCCGATTTCAGGTATTTTGAAGCTTTTATCTACATTTTCGGTCCTAATTGGCTGTACTTTGGTATATGGGGTTCGCAATGGTCAAAAACCTTCTGCGCCAAAAATTGTGCGCTTAGGTCCAGGTTTCGGTATAGCCCTCATATTACGGTACCTCCCGATTTCAGGTATTTTGAAGATTTTATCAACATTTTCGGCCCGAATTGGTTGTAATTTGCAATTTGGAGTTCTAAATGATAAAAAAACCTTCTGCGCCAAAAATTGTGGTCTTAGGTCCAGGTTTCGGTATAGCCCTCATATTAGGGTACCTCCCTATTTCACTAAGTTTTTATCTACATTTTCGGTTCAAATTGGTTTTAATTTGCTATTTGGAGCTCTTAGTGGTCAAAAACGTCTCTGACTGGTATCGTGGACAGAAAAGGAAACAAATTATTCCATTTGAGGTCAGGATATTTCATGGTAGGGGATATAATATTGTTCGGTGCGACCGAACTTTACATTTTTACTTGTTTTTCATTTTATATGTAGCATCATACATATCAGGAAAAATGTCTAAAATTGTCTTTTCCATTTCAAAAAAATCAAAAAAAAATTTTGATACTACATCAATGATTTTTGGTACACAGATTAAGAAAAAAATCTGCATTCCAAATCTGTTTTCGTTACTAACTTTGATCGTTGCGCGCAAAAGATATGACCGTTTTAATTATGATAATTAGAAAAAATTCTAAAATAATCGCGGTTTAATATATTTAGCTGTTATATCCTATTATCGTTAACTGAATTCGTAACCTTTGCAATGATGCAAAAAATAATTGCAAAGTCTCAATGGATTCGCGAAAAATCAAATTTGTTAAATAATTTCACGTATTTACAAACATATTTTTGAAACAATAGCGCTCATACTTACGAAAAATATATAAAAAAAAATTATAACAGCATCCAGACATTTTGAGGAATAAAATGAAACCTAAGTTGTGAAGGTTGGAGCTATAGTATTCATGTTATTTGCAAAAATACGAAGAAAATATTAGGAAAAAATTAAAATTATATTATTCTAATTTTATTTTTTTATGGTTTTATAGGAAAAGTTGGAGAAAAAATGTTTGAGTTCTTCGGCATTTTCGTGAAAATTTCACGCAATAATGATGATATTCCGTTGTAACAAATTTTTCGCTTATAGTTTTCCTATTGGATAACATTATTAGAACCTTATATTAAATCACAAGGAATTCCAATTGTGGCATAACGTTAAAATAATGTTATATTGAATATTATAACATTTGAGACGCATATAAACCGCGTAATTATGAAAATGACATGATGCGCATCCGATTTTCCAACACAGCGAATCAATCCCTCTTATTTGATGTACAGTTTGTCAAATTCTATTTGGCGGCCACGATGTAGCATCTGCTGCTATTAGGGTGCAAAATATTGTAAAATGGTCATAATTTCCGCGAAGTTCATTCACATTTTATGCGCATACGATTTCAATAATCACCATTAAAAAATACATCATTCCATGCCGTTTCAATGCGATCCTTCAAGTATCGTGGATGTAGCATCGCACTCAATTTTTAGAAAAAATCTATTATATCTCTGGATTTACGAGAGTTTTTAAATATCTGTTTTCGCACAGTTTAAACACGCGTATCGATCTAATTATTTAAGTCGAATTGAAACATCCAAAACGCTTTTTAATATGCGATATTTTCAAAATAATTTTTTGCAAATTTTCGAAATTTGAGGGGTATCATATCCGCCGATCTAGTGGGTGGATTTTTACGCGTCGTGGCTTGTTAGATTCAGAACGTAAAAAAACTAAATTTACGCGGGTTTCCACGGAAATCGAATGACGTTTGTAAATTTTAAACCAAAAAAATAGGTTTTTGAGAAAAATTTACGCACAAAAATTTCGTGTTTGGGCGCAGATTACTGTGATCCTGTGAGGGCTACACCCTCATGTTATACATTAAAAAATGCGAAATCGCGAGTACTACAATCAAATAAAAAGCTTTTAGGGAAATCCAGTTGCGCGTCCCGATTAGAGCAAAAATTCAAAAAACCACATTTTTCAGGTTTCAAAATGTCAGCATCTGTTTGAGGTAGATACAGTGGATATATTAAAAAATCATACATTAGACACTTTAACTCTGAAGTGTACTCTTTAACTTCTCCTTTGAGCATTAAGCTCTACATTGTGTTGTAAAACCACTAATTGGAAAATTACATAACGAAACTCGTTTGATTCAACGATTTTTTCCGATTTTTTTACATTAGTACGACCACAGCTTCCGCTTAAATTATTATTTTAAGAAACCCCTCGGTGGATCGGGCTAAAACAGTTTATTTTACCGAAATGCGGTCAAAAGTTATGGTATAGTAAAACTGATCGCGAGTTACAATACCCCATACCTCAGTTTCAACATAAGTTAATTTTCTACAAAAAGCTTGATATATCAAAAATATACAAATGTAAAAACTACACTCATAAGTAGATCACAAAACAAAAATGTCTAAATTATTTAAGAAAAAACTCAAAACAAACAATTAAAACACAAAACAAAGAAGAAACTGAGCATACAGTAATACGGCATATTCAATGAAACGACCAGAGGCATCGTCAGTATTTTCAATGTCACGCACGGAAGCGCAAATATATGCAGCTGGAACCAAATTTTTTGTAAACTTGACACTATTTCGAACATTCTTCAATAAATTTGGAGAGTGGCGAAGGATGGCGAAGTTAGTAAAATTCAACTTCAATTTCTAGGACTTGGAAACAAAAATCCACAAAAAAGTATTACAAAAAATGTGATTTTCAGCACATTTTATGCGAATAATGTGTACAAAATTTTATGCAAAAGTAATTAGAAAACCGTGTACTCAAACTTCCATTTCGAAAAAAATAATTTCATCCTTTCAATTTTGAGTTACTTGCATTGTAAGATGTCACAACCTTACTGATGTTTCTAAAGTTTTTAAGAGAACATATGTAAATGTCAACTTCTTCTGTTTTGTTCTGTTAAATACCGTTATAAATTACAAAAACAGCGCTGGAATATTAAAATATAATATGTTTAGAGATAATTTGCTGAATTGTCGCAGAGATTTGCTGACATCGATTTTTCGATTTTTGTCGCAGGTTGGGACCAGTGTGCATCGTGAGGTGTAAGTACCTTTCATTTAAAGTTAGTTAAAGAGCACTGTGAGACTGAGTATATTCTTGGGTGCAAGCTCCTGCACTACGAGATTCAATAGATGAGGAGCACGTAGTATATTGAGGGCCGATTGTGGAGTACTCTTCATGGCACCGGTGATTAGTAAAGCTGCCGCTCTTTGGACGTTTATGGATATAGGATGTTTCCCTCAAAGCATTCCACCACACCATATAACCATAAGTATTTCTTCCAATGGAGTTCTCCGATTACTAAAGAGCTTTAGACCTCTCTTGGCACGTTCTTCGACATTCCTTGTCCTCGTCAATTGGTGGTCCAGAATAATGCCGAGGTATATCCTTTCAAATGTGATCTCCAAGGTGAATAGTTTGACATTCCTTTTGTTGCCATCTTTGATGGGTTTACTCCAAGACTGTTATTGTGCGACCATATTCATAGTTTGACTAGAGCTCCTTGCATGAGATAATGTTTGTGGGAATTTCCGCTGATAATTATAACCACGTCGTCAGCATAAGTGTTCGTTGTAACCTCTGACTTTAGTCTAAGGACCAACAAATGTGCCTCATCGAAATAATGGTTTTAGACCCCAAGTATATTTGGACGAAATTCGATTCAGACAATTTGGAGTCGATTTATCCATGTCCTTCCGTTTGTCCGTCTGGCTGCCTGGTGCGCACGATAACTCTCGAACGGCGACCTGACTTAACGCCCAAGGACATAACGCCAAAAATTAATTTTGGGCGTTATGTCCGCCCCGACCCCGGACTTAACCCCCAAAATAAAATTGGGTGTTATGTCCGCCCTAACTCCGGACATAAGGTCCAAAAATAATCGGACACAACGCCAAAAAAATTTGGGCGTTATGTCCGCGTTGTAAGTGGACATAATGCCCAAAATATTATGTTGTGTTTTTTTCATATTTTAATGATTAAAAATTAATGTTTGTAATGCAAGGCCGGTTTCAATTGCTGTGTTCCAAAACCTACAATAAACTATTATTTTGAACATTCTGTCTAATTTTATTATAAAAAATTTTTTAAAATTTTCAAAATGGAAGACTCTTTCAGATTATATTATGGTTAAGTAGATTTTAAAAATGATTTGATTGATTCTTAAAATAGCAAACATCATTCAGTTGATTTTAAACTAGTTGGACGCATAAGGAGCTCCGAAAAATCGAAATCTCCTCAGGAATTTATTAAAAAATTTTCAAATAACGAACACTGACAAAACGGAATGTTTAACAGCGTCTTGAGTGATTTATTTATTGTGATTTAAAAATTGAGTCATAGATAAAACCTAAAGATGTTGAAAGCGATCGAGCAAAAGTCGAAAACGGTATATTTTATAAAAAATCGCGCGCGCGATTTCTTATAAAATATACCGTTTTCGACTTTTGCTCGATCACTTTCGTAAGTTGTTAAGTTAAATGTTAATATGGATTTAAAATTGTTTCCTCATTGAAAATAAAATTGAGTCATAGTCATAAAACCTAAAGATGTTTTATGATGATGTTTAAAGCCCAATGGGCCTTATGTCCGCTATAGGGGCGGACTTAACGCCCAAAATGAAATTGGGGTCAGGGAGGACATAACGCCCAAAATTGATTTTGGGCGTTATGTCCGTTGGGCTTTAAGTCAGGTCGCCCTCTCGAACGATGCAACGATCGGGTCCAAACTTGGTTCAAGTTCAAAGATTGGCCATATCGGTCCACTCCTTCGGTTACCTTCCCACAAAAGTTCAAAAATTTTCGCTAAAATTCTGCGAACGATAACTCTCGAAAGGAGTAACCAAATTGGTCATAACTTTGCATATGGTAATATTACTTTCAGACATATATCGGGTTCGAATATAGACTATATCTGGTACCTACCACACAAAATTCAGAAAATGTGGAGTTTAAGTGCACCTGTCGGATCGGATCGGATCGAAATTTGCTGCAGCAGATTGTCCTTGTGGCCCTATTTTCGAGGGTACAATTTTTTTCTGGGGCAAGTCCATACTTCCTGAGATAATGGCTTAATAGCTCCAAGAAACCCTGACGGTACCAACAAAAATTAAAAATCCGCAAGATAACTTTCGCAGGGAGTATCTGATTGGTCCAAACTTTGCACATCGTATTATTGTATCGAGTCATGTATCAGGTTGGAATATGGACTATCGGTTCCTTCCTTCGGGAATAACTTCATTTTAACAGCTCGTCTCCGATCGTGTTGAAATTCTTTTCGAAAAGTTATTCTTGCGGACCCTGTTACGTGGGGGCAATTTTTTTCGGGGGGAAGTCCATAATTCCTGAGATAATGGCCCAAAATCTTATAAAAACCCTGCCTGTACCATCTAAACTGGGTAGTACGTAAGATAGCCCTCTAAGGGAGAAAACGATTTGGTCCAAACGTTTTACATCGTATTCTTTTTCTACAGCTTCGAATTGTGTCCGAATATTAACTACATCGGACCACTTTTTCGAGTATCTCCCACACAAAGTTTGGAAAGAGTGTAGTTTAAGGATTCGTTTGGGATCGTTTTTAAATTTTTGCCAACATGGTGGTTATGCGGCCCTTGTTAAGTCGGTACCAGGCCTTCGGGTACCTACCACACAAAATTTGGGAAAATTGAATTTTAACAGCTCGGCTCCGATCGTTTTGAAGTTCTTTTCGAAAATTTCTTCTTGCGGACCCTGTTACGATGTCGCATTTTTTCCGGGGCAAGTCCATACTTCCTGAGATAATGACCCAAAATCTTAAAAAACCCTGCCGGTACAATCTAAACTGGGTAGTACGTAAGATAACCCTCTAATGGAGAAACCGATTTGGTCCAAATGTTTTACATCATATTATTTCTTATAGCTTCGAATTATGTCCGAATATTAAATGCACCGGACCACTCTTTCGACTATCTCCCACACAAAGTTTGGGAGGAGTGTAGTTTAAGGACTCATCTGGATAGTTTTTTAAATTTATGTCAACATGTTGGTTATGCGGCTCTAGTTAAGGCGGTTCAATTTTTTCGGGGGCAAATCCATACTTCCAGTGAAATTGACCTATAGACGTCAGAAGTATTGTGTTGGCTTCTTTTCTTTAGATCCGAGGCTGAGGGTATATCTCTGTCGGCACAGCTGACTGATACTTTCTAACTTGTTTTTATTCTTAGTTTGTCAAATTCTTAAATATTTCATTTATAACCAAGTGTCACTGCAGTGGCGATAGAACACCATCTTGTGGTGCGCCCCCGGTGACAGACTTCCGAATGAAACTCTCACCGATTTTTGAGTTGATTATCCTGCTACTAAGCATTCCGTCAATCCAGTTGATTAGTGTAAAGTAAATACCTAAGTTTACGAGTGAATTGTGGATGTATTCGAGATTAACGGTATTAAAGGCACCTTATATGTCAAGAAATGCTGTCAACGTGTAGTTTGAGCCATTCATATTTTTCTCGATAAGTACTACGACCGCAGTTAGCGCTCTTTCTACCGATTTGCCTTTGATTGACGGTATTGAAGGCACATTCAATGTCAAGAAATGCTGTTAACGTGTAGTTTGAACCTTTCATATTTCTCTGGATAAGTACTACGACCTCATTTAGCGATCTTTCTTTGATTGACGGTATTAAAGGCACCTTCTATGTCAAGAAATGCTGAACCTTTCATATTTCTCTCGATAATTATTACGACCTCATTTAGAGCTCTTTCTACCGATTTGCCTTTGATTGACGGTATTAAAGGCACCTTTTATGTCAAGAAATACTATTAACGTGTAGTTTGAGCCTTTCATATTTCTCTCGATAAGTACTACGACCTCATTTAGCGATCTTTCTTTGATTGACGGTATTAAAGGCACCTTCTATGTCAAGAAATACCATTAACATGTAGTTTGAGCCTTTCATATTTCTCTCGGTAAGTACTACGACCTCATTTAGCGATCTTTCTTTGATTGACGGTATTAAAGGCACCTTCTATATCAAGAAATGCTGTTAACGTATACTTTGAATCTTTCATTTTTCTCTCGAAAAGTACTAAGACCTAATTTAGCGATCTTTCTACCGATTTGCCTTTGATATAGGCATGTCAGGCAAAATTTATAACAGTATTCCAAATGTTGATCCAAGGTCCAGAAGCCGTTCTAATGTCTTTAATAGAAAGGAAAGGAGACTGACACCGTTACCGGCTGATCCGGGTGATTTAAAGGGTTTGTAGTTGTTACTACCCATGCTATTTTTGGACGACTTATGATCCCCTAGACAATATCTGGTACAATCGGTCTATTTGTTATCTTTCTAGCTTGAGAGGCCGCGGTGGATGTGGTGTTTTTGCTGCTCTCAAGCAGGTAACAAGGAGAGGCGGTAGGTTTGGAGTCCTGGCTCGGTTTGGGTCTCTTGGCCTTGGGTGTGGTTTCTCCGTTGGTAGGGGCCACACGGCAAGGAGCAGAGGCCTTAGCTTTAGCATCCTTGCATGGTTGATTCATCTCTTTTGACTTCAACTCTTTCGACTTTAAGGGGTGTCCTGTCTGTGCAGTGGCAAAACCTACCGCGCAGGGCGCTGAGTCAAGCCATCATCGCTTCTAATTTGTCCTTTGGGTTTTAGGGGTTTTTATAGGGGTCGATGTTGGCGTTGAGCTCAGCTTGGCCTCTTGGGTCATATGGATGAGTGAAAGCGTTGGTAAGTGAGGATGTTTCCTTTCAAACTTGCTCGCCATCCTGTGATTTGTCCAGATTCATTTGAATTCTCTCATTGACATGGACGAGGGGTTGCTGCCGATTTATTTCCTAACCTAGTTCATGGATCTGCGAAAATCAATTAAAAATTTTATCAATTTTCAGACAAAAATAATGATTTTTTTAATCCGCTAAATTGTTTGGATTTTATGTTGTTTTGGAGATTGTTTTGTTTCCCCAAGCCTATTTTTGCATCATAAGATAATCTGGACCTTTGTTCATGTCATTTTGTATTAACAGCATAAAACAATTCTTACCGTATACCCCTTCCAGAGGGGAAAGGGGGGAGAATGTCACGCTCGTGGTTTCTTAAAACACTCTTCGCAGCAGCACAAAGTTGTAAAAGGCGCATTGGCTTGATTTTTACGCTCTAAATATTTTTGGCCACTTTCTCCATACAAGTGGATCCACTGTGCGGTGGGAGGCTTTTCGGCCAAGGCCTGTTTTATGTTTATTCACATTTGCAATTTAAAAACAAAGTACACGGTGCTCTTGAAACAATTTTAAATGGAAGGTGCTTACACCTCGTAAGTTTTTGCGGATTCTGAAACTACAATGTTTATAGATGAGAAAAATCAAAAAAACAAAAAAATCGCCAGAGCGCTTTTTAAATAAATCGCGATTTTAGTTGAAATTTTTAGGGGTCGTTTAGGTTTTCGCGATTTTGCTTAGCAACTGCAAGTCCTATCAAAATAGGACTAAAACAAGTTTTGTAGCTATGAATTCTCTACAAGATTGTCCTTTATGGTATTCTCGACGGTTTTATCGTTTTTGAGATATAGAAGTTCAAATTGGGACAATTCAAATTCAATTCAATTCTGTATCGCCCCCTTATAAAACAATGTCACGACTGCAAATTCCCAACTTAAACTTATGTATCTAAAAAAATGTTACAACTTAGGATAAGTTACTTAAGCCAGTCTTGTAGAGAATTTTCAGAGCTTTAAGATTTTCTTAGGTCCCATATCGATAAGACTTACCGTATTCAAGCAAAATCGCGAAACCCTAACAAAAAAACCTAAAAATGTAAACTGAGCTTCTTTATCTGAAAAATGGTACAGGTTGGGAACAAATGATAAACGTCAATCCTCTAGAGAATTTTCACAGCTACAACATTTTCTTTAGCTCCATTTCGATTGGAACTGCGGTTTCCAAGCAAAATCGTGAAAACCTAGACAACACCTAAAAATGTGAATTTTGACCGCGATTTATTAAAAAATCCCTACAGCGATTCTTTCTTGTTTTTTGATTTTTTTCATCTATGAACACTGCTGTTTCAGAATTCACAAAAACTTTCCCTGTGTAAGTGGTTTTCATCAAAAGTTAGTTAGGGCGCACCCTTCATGACATCGTTTTATGAGGGGGCGATACAGTCAGTGCATTGTCCCAATTTGAACTTCTATATCTCAAAAATGGTAAAACCTACGAAAACACCGTAAAGGCCGATCTTGTAGAGAATTTTCATAGCTACAACATTTTCTTTTGTCCCATTTTGATAGGACTTGCGGTTTCTAAGCAAAATCGTGAAAACCTAAACAACCCCTAAAAATGTCAACTTAAATCGCGATTTATTTAAAAAGCGCTCCGCCGATTTTTTTTTTTTGTTTTTTGATTTTTCTCATCTACGAACATTGTAGTTTCAGAATCCGCAAAAACTTCCAAGGTGTAAGCACCTTCCATTTAAAATTGTTTCAAGAGCACCGTGAGTAACTTATAACAAGTATTTATTCGAAAAATTATAAGATTAAAGCGAACTTCTTGTAATATAGTCGAATAAGTACATGGTATGTTAATGGGTAATTTTGATGTAAGCGACAATTCGCTGTCACCTAAAAATTTAAACAAAAGAAAAAGGGCGCTTATGTCAATATTATTTCATTATCAATTTTCGTAAAAAAACGAAAATTGAAAAATGTCGCTTACATCTTTTTCGCGGTTTAAATTAAAATGTCTCTGAAACTAAATTTCATTCCTTCATTTTCCTCTTAAATACAAATTTTAAGGTTTTTTTTGGACACAGCCATTACTTATTCTAGACAACAAATTCTACAAATACATAGGTTGTGTCCACAACCAAAACAGAAATTTCACGAGACATTTCTCAAATCCACACATGACAACGAAACGAAAAAAATCAAATATCCACAGAATGCATAACCCCCTTTGGGCAAATATTTGCTGTCCCAACATGCCAACTTTAGATGACTGTAAAAAGTAGAGGTGAAGAGATAGGAAAGCATATAAACGAAAAAATGAAAACAACCAACGTCCCAACATCAGCGAACATCAAATTACTGAGTAAATACAGCCGCCATTTAACATCATTTTGATGTTTGGATATGAAATAAAGTTTCATACTTAATTTACACCAACATGCAGCAGCAGACCTCGGAACTTTAAGTTCGTCATGTGGAATGTGGACTTGTCTAAACCAAAATGGTTACCGAATGCTGCTTACTACGTAGGAGAATTGTTATGATTCGTCTGCATTAAGGCAGGCGACTAAATGGACTGACAGACAATCAACGTTGTCACTACGGACTAATGGATAACACAACACATAACAAACACAAACAAACAAACTTAAACTAGTAAAAGTTCCAAGAAACAAGTATAAACAATTGCTAAAATAAATATTGAAAACATCAAGATGGGAGACATACTGGAAGACAGAAGATAGATGAAGAGAAATCAGAAGTCACAGCAGTGTCACATTAGGGTTGTTGGGGAAAAGAGCGTAGTCTGTAGTTTGAAATACAAATTTCAGATTCCAAATAAAAAAATTTGGGTATAACAGCTTAATTTTCTCCTACAGCTTTGATAGATGGATTAATTTTTATAGATGACCTTAAGATGTCTTATGTTGTCTATAAACGACCTTAAAAAGGTGTTTTGTCGTCTATAGAAGATCACAAGAGGTCTCTTGCTATCTATAAAATAACCCACGAGGTCTTTTGGTGTTTATGGAAGACGTAAAGAGATCTTCTGTCTTCTGTTATCTATTGAGGATATCCAAAATCTTCTGTTGTCTAAAGATGACCTCAGAAGGTCTTCTGTTATACAAATAAGAACTCATGAGGTGCGCGAATATTCGCTTATTTATTTGTATATATTAAATATTTCTTAACGTTTTTTCTGGAAATCAATTTCGTTCCACCCCATTATCTATAAATCATATAAAATAATGGCAAAACACAAAAAAATGAAGCAATAAAGAAAAACATAGAAAATCCACCACCAACAACAGTAAGAACAACAGTAAAAATTATACACAAGTACATTAACTTCTATCAGACAAATATTTAATTTGTGAAACTTTATACAAAACTTTTGGAATGAACTGAACGTTCATTGTTGTCATTTTCATTATCATCGCCATCGTCATAAATGCTAGCGGTAACAATGACAACTACCAGCAAAATATGTATTGTACATTCCGACTACTGGAATAAAGCCACCACACTAAAGACAAATTGACACATCCAATTGCACCAACACCAGCACCACCAAGGAAGGAACGAGCCAACATCATAAGCAACATCAACATCAACAACAGCAGCAGCAAAAAGCAAAACATTAAAATTACTAAATTACGAACTAAAGTTTTGTTTACTTTCTGTTGGCACATTCGAGTCAAATTGTCAAATGCTGCAGCTGTCGGTCGTCACAGCCAACTCTAGTCAATTGTAATTTGATGAAATGAATGATGGTAATATGATAAGTATCAGTTAGAATGAGATGGTATTTGATGATGACATTAATGGTATAGCTATAATTTTTCTAAGCAAACCGGATTGATTTACGGGTCTGTAATTTATGATTTTATGAATTCAAGCATTTTGATAGTATTGTATACATTTTACAGCCGATGGGAAGACACTACGAGTATTCTAAATCTATATAAATAAAAATCAAATATCGTTCGTTGGGAATGGCATCAGTTGAGAACGGCTGGACCGATTTGGATATTTTTATACCCTCAGCATTTATGCTAACGAGGGTATATGGTAACATGGGGCGGATATGATTGAGGATACAAGTTTTGTGTTTTTCAGGGTATTGCGAAAAAAGTTCATGGAAGGTATATTTTGTTATATCTTGTTTGCCTTTGGTGATATCCAAAATACATTTTATACCGTTAAAAGACAACTTCTAAAGAACAGAAATCCAAATAATTTGTATTAAAAAAAAAATTGTGCGCACAATACCTCTTTAAGGGGGTTGCCGATTTGGTCCATATTTTACACATCCAAGTATATCTACCAGATATAGATCAGGTTCGAATGGACTTTATTTGTCCACTCCTTCGGGTACCTATCACACAAAATTTCGGATAAGTTCATTTTAAGACCTGCTTCCGAATCGTTTTGATTTTTGTTGAAGATGGGCAATACCGGTCCACAGCTTCCGGTACTTTCCCCAACATTAAACAAATGTCACTGAAATGGTATGCACTATGTCTCTTGAACGGGTCAACCAATTTGGTCAAAACTTTGGATCTCCTAACATTTTGTCCCAAAATAAGATCCACTTAGAAAATGGACTATGTCGGTCCATTCCTTTAAGGACCTCCTCCGCAACACTTTTGAACTTTAATCCTAATCCACATTTTTGTCGGCAAGTTCAAATGTCCAAAAAGTGTTTCAATTCACATGGGCTGAGGGATATCTCTGTCGGCAAAGCCTTTTTTACTTGTCTTTTTAAATGTTCGTCATAACCCAACTAAGGTTTTTATGCAAAGAAAATTTGCCCACGCCTACTTTTAAGCTCCCTTTTTATACCCTACACCACTATGTGGAAAGGGTATTATAAGTTTGTTTTGGGAAAAAATCATGTAACACCGCGAAATATTCGTCGGAGACCCCCAATGTGGTATACCAATCTTCATATCTCGGCGAGATAAAGCGATTTTGAGATGTGTGTCCGTCCGTCCGTCCGTGTGTCCGTCTGTCCATTATAAATTGTAATCAAACTCCAGGCCGCAATTATGGACCGATCGTCACGAAATTTGGTATGGAGGTCGGTTTCACATCAGAATAGATCGCTATTTTAATTGGTGATGATCGTGAAATATTTAGCGGGTGAAATGGACCAAAAACATAATTTTTTTCCGATTTTGTAGCTGCTCTGTAAGTCGCAATAATAGTCCGATCGCCTCGAAATTTTAAATAAGGTAAGAGTATATGACAAAGAAGAAGCTTGCAATTTGAGATGGCGATCAGATAATATTTAGAGGGTGAAATGGACCAAAACGTTTGTGTGGAAATTGTGAAAATTTTTAATAAACAGCTTATAACTTTGTTCCTGAAAGACACCTTCCCCACTCGTGAGTTATATTTGGAAGACGATCTCTTGACCTTTCAATTGTTGTCAATTATGTTGATGTACGTGATCAGATAACAGAGTTACAGCCTAATATATCCAGTTTTTTGTTTGTAGTGTAATCATAAACCCGCTAGAGGTCGCAATTATAGCTCAATATTCACGATATTTTGCACGAGGTAAGAGTTTAGGTTGAAGAAAATGCCTATAATTTTGCATGTATATTTGGACGAAATTCGTTTCAGACAATTTGGAGTCTATTTAGCGCTGTCCGTTCATCTGTCTCTCAAAATAAATATGTATATTTTTAGAGGCTGAAGGTATATCACCATTAGCGCAGCTGACTTATATTATCTTCTTTGCTGTATAATTGAATATGAATAATTTTGGGATATATTATAAATTTGTTAGTTATTTCTACCAGTATAAAATATATTTAAGATATCACAATATATGCCCACAATGAACTATTTTCGAAGCATATGTGAGGTACAAGTGCACAATTTTGGACGATAGATCTTCAATAAACTCCCAATTTTCCCAATTATCAAATATACCAAATTGCGTGGTATATACAGTGCTGCTCAAAACATTGGCAACTAAGATGTCTATATAACATTCAGTCTATTTTTAGGGACATTTTGAGTTTTGAAATATGTTTGTTTTTGTTATTTGATTTTTTATTGACCATATTTTCAGGATTTAAAAAGGATTATTCAGTTATGTACACATTTGTTTCAAAAATGTGTGAAATATCGGAGGAACACATGTTTTTGCCTGCTCAAAACATTTGCAACTCCGTGTTATGAATATCTATTAGTTTTTTGACGAGTTTTTTTGTATTGATCGGCATCAAATTGTTTTTAATCATAAGAAGGGGGCAAAAAGCTTTCATGGGGAGTACATTTTATCCCACATATGTTTACTTCTGATAGACAAGCATGCCGAAAACAAGACATGTCTAATTTTTTGAGAAAAACTTAAAGCATGACCAGAAATTTTTATCAATGCTTTGCTAAAATGGTAATTTTTGAAAATTGTGGATCCAACGAGGTCCAAAAATAAACATATGAACATCACAATATCTAAAACAGATCTGGATACCGCGTTAGAAGAACTAAAATCGCCATAAGATGGGAAGGAGATGCGAGGACAACAACATCTACTGCAGGGAATGATCAAATAATTATATATTATTAAGCAGATTATTAAGCAGATCTCTCAGAGGTCATCAACAGATGTTAAAAAAAGACTTGACACCGATAAATCTATACAAACACCTCCGATACATACCAAGGATACCGGTATACCAAAATAGGCAAATTTTGGGAAAACAGTAATTTCCAGGAAAAATGGAATTTTTCATAGAAATTACCAACAAAATGTGTGGTTATGTTTTTGGAGTAGTGAAACCGAGTACTTCTCTTCGATTGAAATCAATATTTATGTTATATGACTTGAAAAAATTTGGTTGATCACCAGAACGAAGGACAATAAAATTTGTCCCCGTATACGAACAAGTTGACCCAAAATGTAGGAGGTGTTTTATATTGCCCTGGAGATATTTTTATGGACAGAAATGGTACATGATGCATGAGGTCGAGAAATTTAACAGATCCAAGAACTAACCGGAAAGATAGCATGTCAAAATCGCACCATGTTCACTCCAGAAGTGTCGTATAACAGGATGTTTTGACATAATACCGCTTCTAAACGTATATATAATCACGTAAAACTAGTAATTTTTTGCAAATATGCTTATGTTCTTATCGGACCCGATCAACTTAAGTAATCTAAATTCATATAGGAGGTCCCGGGACTCTACTCTGGACTCTAGACTATTAAATATCGAATAAAACCTTGGTATTTAACAATTATCCTTAGAGCACAGGATTCCACAGGATATATTAATTTATTTAGTTAACTGGTTTACTTAACGATGTCTTCAGATAATAAATAACATGTTTTATTCACAATATATTATCAAAACAAAATAATTTCTTCAGATTTTGAATCAAATTTTCTCAGTTGCAAATGTTTTGAGCAGAACCAAAAGTGAGTTCGAGCATTGCTTTGTATATTTTTTGTAAAATAAGTGCAATTTTTGCAAATTAATTTTTAAATCTTTAAAAAGGATCCAATAAACAATCAATCTACAAAAATATTTGCATTTCAAATCCACAAACTACCTCAGAACTACATAAAATATTAACTAATCATTCCAGTTGCATATGTTTTGAGCAGCACTGTATGTATTTATTTTAGGTGTATTCCAAAGAGGAACCTGATATTCAAAGACAATTTGAAGATGTAGCAGGAGGGTCTAATCAATGTCTGAACGACGTGTCCTAAGTTGCCACTTGTAGAGACGTTTTTCATGCGTGAAATACTCAGGAAATATCGACAACATTACTAAGGGGTATTTTGCCACCATTGACAACTTGATGGGAATCGAACCCGGACATTCAGCGTGCAAGGCGGTTGCACATAGCTAATTCCTATAGGTTGTGGTGTAGGGTATCACATGGTCGGCCGCGTCCGACTATAGCCTTTGCTTACTTGTTTAATTTTAACGTCCACTTTTACGCGAACTTTTTTCAATTTTAATCTTTTCTAAAAAAACTACTGCTAGCCCCCGGTGAAAATAATGTAGTCGGTCGAAATAATTAGAACACGTCTGTTCTCTTTCACAAATATTTCAAAACTGAATATTTATTTATTTTCATTTGACATATTTTAGAACGTATACATTGAAATAAATTATAGTAGGCTAACTCATATATAATAATATTCAATGTAGTGTATATAAGACTGGGTAACAAACAATGAACAAATACACTGCTACAATATAAATTTTTGTTTAATACGCTGGATGAGGTAAATTACAAAACTATCAAAATTCTCCCATTTTCCCATAACTACTTTTTCGTCTTGTCTCTTCTTTTTAATTGCATTTTTATTATAACCTTGAAACTTACTAAATTTATACATAGTATTCAGTCGTGTTTTTTTAGTGTTTGTTTTTAAACTGGGTTTCCCAATGCTGTCATTTGGAAAAGGTTTTATTTCCGCTAGAAAAGGTTTCATTTAATTTGAAAAAGGTTTCATTTAATTTGGAAAAGGTTGATTTAATCTGGAAATGCTATATTTGGAGCCAAAATACCGGACCACTCCCACTTTTTTAAATATGTTATATTTGAAAACTAATGACCACGCCCACTCTTTTCAATACATTATTTTTCCAAAACCACTGAACTAATTCCATGCAATTTTCAGAAAATGTTCCGGAATGTCCCTTGGTCCTTAACCATTTTTTTACTTTTATAATTAGATCGCTTTAGGATAAAGACAGGGGACATGGACGATAATAAATTCTAAACAGCATCAATAGGCGAAAAAATCCGACAAAGTTGGTAAGAGAAAAGAACGGTTATTAACGAAATCTGTTGATCAATTTAAAATCCACCTCGGTTTGACAATGGACCCAAGAAGTTAGGTAGAAAATACCAATTTTTTTAATTGTGAAGCATAAAGTCTATAAAAAGTTGTCATTAAAAATCATTGCCACGGGCAAGCAACGCGGACCGGGGTCTGCTGGTAAATAAATCAAATTTAAATATAACGATTCTGTAGAAACTATAGGCAAAGAAATACTCATGAATTCTTTAAAATTGGCCCAAATAGAAAAAATCTTTTTTGTGTTTTAATTAATTTCTCATTGGAGTGGAGCTTAATGACCGATAATTTTTGCAAGTACAAAAGAAAGCTGAAGATTCGAACCCACACAACCACCACTATGTGACATGCTTCGCTTTCGGTAGAGGCTCATCAGACATATCGGCTGTTGAGCGGCTTCGCTATCATCTAACTTTTTCTCTTTCAAATGAAATTTGTTTTTTACTATCATGGATATTTGTCCATTCATTGTATGGCATCCATGTATTTTTATCAACTATCTAATAAAATTAAAAAAAAAAAAAAAAAAAAAAAAAAATTTGCACAGTGGACTTGTGTGAAATTTTCTCGATTTAATATTAAAAATAAATTTTTATGGACGATAGTACTCTTCCTTTTTCTTGACATTTTTCTGTACTAAAATACGATTAATTACGAAGATTTTAAGTCATATTTGGTAGTGGGATTCGTATAAATACTATTTTTTAATTTTTAAAAAATAATAATTAACATTTGTTTTGTTGTTTTTTTTTAGGAATTTATCTTGAGCATCATAAAAACTGCTTGATTTTTCGATTTTGAAAATGGAATAGCAATTATTGGTTATTACTGAATGAAGTTTGTTTGCCCGCGATTGGTGTAGCCATTGCATATCTCAAATTCAAATCCTCTTTCATATCTAAATAACCATCTTCCGAAGAAAATATCACTTTAATATTATATAATTCCCGAGCTGTAGTTATTTGATCATCAATTTATTTAGTTTATTGTCCGGCTAGTACAATTATTGCTAATCAATTTTCGAAATCGAAAAATCAAACAGTTTTTAAGAAATTCAAAACAAATTCCAGAATAAAACAACAAAACAAATGTTAAAAAATTTATTTTTTTATTTTTTGGTAAAATTTCAGATAAAGAAAAATATTTAAAAAAATTAAGAAAAAATAGTAATTTTTTATTTATTTAAAGTTTTTATTATAATAAACAATTACAATAAAATTATATACAAAAAAAACCCTGACATCTAAAGCTATCGGCTAAAAATAGTAATTATTCGAATCCAACTAAAAATAGGACTTAAAATTTTTGTAACTAATCATGGTTTTATATTAAACTAGCAGACCCCGGTCCAGGTTTCTGGCCCGTCGTAATGAGTTTTAATGACAACTTTTTATCGACTTTATGCTTGAAAATTCAAAAATAGGTATTTTCTACCTCACTTCTTCGGTCCATTGTCAAACCGAGAAGGATTTTAAATTTATCAACAGATTTTGTCTGTAACCTTTCTTTTCTGTTACGGACTTTGTCGGATTTTTCGCCAATTTGTGCCTTTTAGGATTTAATATCGTCCATGTCCCTGTCTTTATCCTAAAGCGATCCAATTATAAAAGTTAAAAAAATTGTTAAATCGAATTCTCCCGCTTATTTAGACTTATATGTTTTAGCTTTTCATGCCTGATGGGCCGTTGAACCTCACCATTTAAGTACACAATTTAAGTACATATATAGTTTTTCTTGATCGGGGGCGCAACCACCATTGTCTCGAAAACTAATTTGCAACCTTATGCACTCATAAATTTGGCAAATATAGCGATTATAAAATAATAGGCCCCGAAATTCGTCTACAAATATATAGCATTTTGGACCACGGGACATTCCTGAACATTTTCTGAAAATTAGGTTCAGTAGTTTTGGAAAAATAATGTTTTGAAATGAGTCGGCGTGGTCATCATCGGCGGGGTCATCAGATATAACATATTAAAAAAAGTGGGCCTGGTCCGGTATTTTGGCTCCAAATATGTACCTAGGGTGCACCCAACTTCACTGCCTACCAAAATGTATGCTGAAACCGATATAATCATGAGTGTGGCGTATACATATAGCGTTTAACAGAAAGGCATGGGGAAGGTACCCCACCTCTTCCGAAATTCATTAAATATACATAACAACGGCAAACATTGAGCTTTTGCTACAAATTTAATGGAAATCCCTTCAGTAGTATTGGAGTTATGACATATTAAAAAAAAGGCGTGGTCGGGCCTATAGGCCCCAAAGAAGTACCTAGATTGTAGATTAATCCGTATATTTTTATTCCGATACATACATAATTTTTGCAAATATAACGTTTTTTTAAATATTGCATAAGGGAGGTACCCCGCCCCCTAGGGAATTCAATAAAATATGTAACCTGTTTTCGGGGGCGTGGTAAACTTTTCCAAAAAACCTAAGTTGGGATATGACAGCATTTGATTTTTATTTATAAAGGAAAGGCGTTTTTTTAAATATGCCTCTTCAAAATTCAAGAAAATATGCCTGTAGATTCCCTGACATTTTCAGGAAAATCGGTTCAGTAGTTTTGTAGATGTAACTTATTTTAAAAAGTGGGTATGGTCAAGTCTTTGGTTCCTAAAAAGTAGGTAAGGTCGGAGACACAACCACAATTGTTTCGCAAATTAACTTCCAAATAGAAACATTCGTAATTATTGTAAATATAATATTTTTAAAAAAGTAGGGTATAGGGGAAGTACCTTGCCCTTTCCGAAATTCAACTGAATTTGTAGCCTATTTTAAGCGGGGGTCATCTCTGTACATTCCCTGGCAATTTCCGTTCTTGTAGAAATGATAAAAATTTAAAATTGAAAAAAGTGGGCGTAAAAGTGGGCATGGTCAAATTTTCTTTGCATAAAAACCCAAGTTGAAAATAGGTCCAGCCATTCTCAACTGATGCCATTACCAAAGAACGATAGTTGATTTTTATTTATAAAGATTTAAAAGTTTAGACAAATCGCGATTTTCGTGAAAATCCCTTCAGTAGTTTTGTAGATATAACCTAATTAGAAAGTGAGCGTGGTCGGATCTTAAGTCCCAAAATATGTACGTAAGGTTTGAGACACAATCGCCATTGACTCGCAAATAAATTCCCAAACCGATACATTCGTATTTGTTGCAAATATTGCATTTTTACAAAAATAGAGCATAGGGGAGGTACCCGCCCGATCCGAAAGTCAAAAAATATGTAGCCTATTTTTATCGGGGACCAACCCTGTACATTCGCTGAAAGTTTCAGGAAAATCGATTTAGTAGTTTCGTAGATACAACATATTTAAAAAAGTGGGCGTTGTCCAGTCTTAATGCCCCAAATAGGCACGTAAGGTCGGAAACACAATCGCCATTGACTCGGAAATTAATTTTCAAAGCGATACAATTGTAATTGTTGCAAATATTGCATTTTTACAAAAATAGGGCATAGGGGAGGTACCCCGCCCGATCCGAAATTCAACCAAATATGTAGCCTATTTCAACCGGGGGCCATCACTCTACGTTCCGTAAAAAATTTCAGGAAAATCTATTGAGTAGTTTCGTAGATATAACATATTTATAAAAGTGGGTGGAAAAGAGGGCGTGGCCAATTTTTCTTTGCATAAAAACCTAAACTGGACTATGACTAACATTTCCACAAAAAATTATCCAAATCGCTCCAGCCGTTTTCAACTGATTCAATTACCAACAAACGACAATTGAGATTTATATATAAAGATTGCCGAAGTTTCACCCAAGCCCACTTTTTGAAATAGTGTCCATATACATGTACATACAGTGATTCAAGATCGGTCGAAATTACTTTGACTATTCGCACCAATGATCTGATGGTAAAAAGGGATAAAACTGAAAAAAATTGTGAAAAAATACAAAAAAAAAATTAAAAATCGTATTTTTCCGCAAAGTTATAAAACTTAAAAAAAAATAAAACAAAGATCACTCACCTTCGTATAAAATATAATTGTTTCATTTAAGCCTAGACCACCAGTTGAACTAAAGCGCCTGAATACTTTTTGTTTTGTCAATATTCATAGAAGTGTTGTTGTTCATCTTTGGAAAGCAATAAACTTCGCTTCCAAAACTACTCTGTAGAATTAGAACCCCTACAAGTCCATACGTGTGTATTGGAACTTGTACATCACGTTTTTGATAGTATCGAAGTTATTCCCTCTTTAGCCAGGCTTTAAAAAAATACGCTGGTGAACGCTTTTCAAATATCAAAAAATCCAGTTTACAATCCTTGACTGGCTAGTGTTTTGTGTGTTTTTTAACAAAACAAAAGCGGTAAAAAGTGTGCCTAGTACGTGTTAAATGTATGCCACTGATTTTGCCTATTTTGTGTGTGTGTGTGTGTTTGTGTATACTGTGACGCTTTGTTTGGCTATTTACCACCTCAGTGCCATGGTCATTGTAACCTTTTGCTATTGTAATGGCTGCTGCAAAATATATTGAGTCCTTTGTGTGTCCTTAGCCAAACACACTCTTGGGCATTGGTTATTTTCACGTTTATTTTCGAGTGAATGGATCTTATCGCCCGACATGTATCAGCGATGAATTAAGGAAACAATGTGGCCAATAATGCCAAGAGTTTAGTTAGTATGTGAGAATTTGAACCAATATATACTCATATGTGTATAAATGAAAATGTGTGAAACCGAGGCTAGCATTGGACTTTAGCAATTCGTGATAAGGATGGTAGTAGAATATTAAGAAATTGATTGTAGATTTTCTTCAAAAAAAAAATATGAATTGATTTTTTTAAGATAGTGAGAGAGATCGTGTGATATTTACTATGTCTTAGACAAACATGAACAAATATTGGTAAATAATAATAATATTGGTAAATAAAGAAGAGTTTTGGGAATTTTTGGTTATTTTCTGGGACAAGCGGAGCAACCTGAGCATGCGGGACAACCGAAACATGAGAAAATTTTGAGTGCTGTTGGTGTGTAAAGGTGAGATAAGGCTGGGATTTTGGAAATTCGAACCGGAATGGTACGAAAAGTTCTAAAAGGTACTAAATATGGTACCCTTTGCATTAGACAAACGGGAAGAGCCAGAATTTTGAAATTTGGAATGAGAGTCACTAATGGAGAGTTAGAAAGATCTACCAAAGGGTTTTTGGAAAGGGTTTCGTACAAAAACCCTTTGGTACTAAATGTTTAGAGATGGTATTTACCGGGTATTTATTTGGGTATTTACTATATTGAATGGCAAATACAACATTTTACACCCTATTCCTGGGTTTAGGTTGTAAATTCGTTTCAAAATGGATAGTTTTACAATACTTTAAACTAGTGGGTAAATACTTGGGTAAATACCCGGGTATTTACCCAAGTGTTGTGTAAAAACTCATTAACTGCCGAACCACTTGACGTAGGCTGACAAAATTTGGCTTACATCTTTCTTATGTCAACAGAACTTCAGGTACTGAACATGGGGTCTCTGGGTCCACGTTTTGATATAGCCCCAATATAGATGTACCTCCCGATTTAAGGTATTTTTCATCTATTAGCCACATTTTACAACCAAATTGGCTGTAATTTGGCACAGTGAGTCCTCAAGGAGTAGAAAATATCCTTGCAAACATTTGTCAATATAGGTCCACGTTTTCTAATAGCCCCCATATAAGGGTACCCCGATTTCGAGTATTTACCCAAATTTTGGGTAAAAACTCTTTAACTGCCGAACCACTTGACATAGGCTGACGAAATTTGGCTCAAATCTTACTTATATCAAGAGAATGTCTAGTATTGGAAATGGGGTCTCTAGGTCCATGTTTTAATATAGCCCCCATATAGCCGTACCTCCCGATTTAAGGTATTTTTCATATATTATCCACATTTTACAATAATATTGGCTGTAGCTTGGCACGGTGAGCTCTCAATGTGTAGAAAATGTACTTGCAAAAATTTGTCAATATAGGTCCACGTTTTCTAATAGCCCCCATATAAGGGTACCCCGATTTCGAGTATTTACCGAAATTTTGGGTAAAAACTCTTTAACTGCCGAACCACTTGACGTAGGCTGACAAAACTTGGCATAAATCTTTCTTATCTCAAAAGAACTTCTGGTACTGAACATGGGGTCTCTGGGTCCATGTTTTGATATAGCCCCCATATATCCGTACCTCCCGATTTAAGGTATTTTTCATCTATTGTCCACATTTTACAATAATATTGGCTGTAGCTTGGCACAGTGAGTTCTCAATGTGTAGAAAATATCTTTGCAAAAATTTGTCAATATAGGTCCACGTTTTCTAATAGGCCCCATATAAGGGAACCCCGATTTCGAGTATTTACCCAAATTTTGGGTAAAAACTCTTTTACTACCGAACCACTTGACGTAGGCTGACAAAACTTGGCATAAATCTTTCTTATGTCAACAGAACTTTTGGTACTGAACATGGGGTCTCTGGGTCCATGTTTCGATATAGCCCCCATATAGCCGTACCTCCCGATTTAAGGTATTTGTCATCTATTAGCCACATTTTACAACCAAATTGGCTGTAATTTGGCACAGTGAGTCCTCAAGAAGTATAATATATCCTTGCACATATTTGTCAACGTAGGTCCACGTTTTCCTGTAGCCCCCATATAAGGGTACCCCGATTTCGAGTATTTACCCAAATTTTGGGTAAAAACTCTTTAACTGCCGAACCACTTGACGTTGCCTGACAAAATTTGGCTCCAAACTTTCTTATATCAATAGTAATAAAGGTATTGAAAATGGAGTCCCTGGGTCCATGTTTTGATATAGCCCCCATATAACCGTACCTCCCGTTTTAAGGTATTTTTAACCATTAGCCACATTTTACAATCATACTGACTGTAATTTGGTACAGTGAGTTCCCAATATGTATAAAATACCCTTGCAAAAATTGTCGACGTAGGTCCACATTTTCTTGTAGCCCCAATATGGGTTTCTGAAATCGGGAGGCTATATCAAAAAGTGGACCCAGGGACCCCATTTTCAATACCCTTATATGGCGGCTGCAAGAAAGCGTGGACCTACGTTGACAAATATGTGCAAGGATATATTATACTCCTTGAGGACTCACTGTGCCAAATTACAGCCAAGTTGGTTCTAAAATGTGGCTAATAGATGACAAATACCTTAAATCGGGAGGTACGGCTATATGGGGGCTATATCAAAACATGGACCCAGAGACCCCATGTTCAGTACCAGAAGTTCTTTTGACATAAGAAAGATTTATGCCAAGTTTTGTCAGCCTACGTCAAGTAGTTCGGCAGTTAAAGAATTTTTACCCAAAATTTTGGTAAATACTCGAAATCGGGGTACCCTTATATGGGGGCTATTAGAAAACGTGGAACTATGTTGACAAGTTTTTGCAAGGGTATTTTCTACATATTGAGAACTCACTATGCCAAATTTCAGCCAATATGATTGTACAATGAGGCTAATAGGTAAAAAATACCTTAAATCGGGAGGTACGGATATATGGGGGCTATATCAAAACATGGACCCAGAGACCCCATGTTCAGTACCAAAAGTTCTTTTGACATAAGTATGATTTATGTCAAGTTTTGTCAGCCTACGTCAAATGGTTCGGCAGTTAAAGAGTTTTTACCCAACATTTGGGTAAATACTATAATTGGGGTACCCTTATATGGTGGCTATTAGAAAACGTGGACCTATGTTGACAAATTTTTGCAAGGATATTTTCTACATATTGGGAACTCATTGTGCCAAATTTCAGCCACTATGATTGTACAATGAGGCAAATAAACAAAAAATACCTTAAATCGGGAGGTACGGTTATATGGGGGCTATATCAAAACATGGACCCAGAGACCCCATTTTCAATGCTAGATATTCTCTTGACATAAGTAAGATATGAGCCAAATTTTGTCAGCCTACGTCAAGTGGTTCGGCAGTTAATGAGTTTTTACCCAACACTTGGGTAAATACTCGGGTATTTACCCACTTGTTTAAAGTGTTGTAAAACTATCCATTTTGAATCGATTTCATAGCCTAAACCCAGAAATAGGGTCTAAGATGTTGTATTAGCGATTCAATATAGTAAATACCCAAATAAATATCCCCAAATGGGTATTTACCCGGTATTTACCCAATTTACCCAATTTACCGGGTATTTACCCATTGGGTATTTACCCACTGTCCATCTCTATAAATGTTACTAAATTATTTATCTATACAATTGATTTTTTTAACGGATATAGCTAGAATCTTGATATTTGGTATGGAAATCAAGGTTGGGAAGTGGTATTGATATGAAAAAATGGTTTTGGAATTTCGTACTTATGTATACGAAAAGTACTAAATGGTACTAAATTTAGTACAAGTTGGATTTGGGTGAACGAATACAGCTGGAATCTTGAAATTTGGACTTATGATTGCGCTTGGGTGTTGGATTGAGGTAGTTTTGGTAATCCGTACTTATGGGTACGAAAAGTACTAAATGGTACTAAATTTGGCACAATTTGGATATGGGAGAACGGTTAGAACTCGAATTGTGTAATTTGAAATTAAGATTGAGGATATATTGGAAATTCGTATTTATAGGTGCAAAGCGTTCTAAATTTGATACAATTTGGTTTTGAGCGAACGGATAGAGCTGAAATCCTTAAATTTGGAATTACAATTACTATTGCACTGTAGGATTTAGGAAGTCATAAAACAAACACAAATAAGGATAAAATAATGGACTAATTTGAATAAACATTTTCTACGCTATTTGTCGTCGAAGACCATTTTTCGAGCATTTATGATACATGTGGTCAATCGTAGTGGAGTTCAGAGCATGATAATGCTCAAATTTTTACTGCCATGATAGCTAAATAATGAAACTTGAGCCAAAATAATATATATTTTGAATGACCTTTTGTAGTTTATCGATCCCAATATTATTGCTAACACTTGGTATTTGCTCTCAGATAATCTTCGAAGCTTGAGAGAGGTCTTACGAAATAAAGACGTCATTGAAAGCAGGGTTATAAACAATTTTTGTTGGAATATTAATTATACCCTATACCACACTGTGGAAAAGGGTATTATAAGTTTGTTTTGGTAAAAATTCATGTAACACCGCGAAATATTCGTCGGAGACCCCCAATGTGGTATACCAATCTTCATATCTCGACGAGATAAAGCGATTTTGAGATGTGTGTCCGTCCGTCCCTCCGTCCGTCCGTCCGTCCGTCCGTCTGTCCATTATATTTTGTAAACACGCTCCAGGCCGCAATTATGGACCGATCGTCACGAAATTTTGTATGGAGGTCGGGTTCAGATCAGAATAGATCCCTATTCTTATTGGTGATAATCGTGAAATATTTAGCGGGTGAAATGGACCAAAAACATAATATTTATCCAATTTTCTAGCGGCTCTGTAGGTCTCAATAATAGTCCGATCAACGCGTAATTTTAAATAAGGTAAGAGTATATCACAAAGGAGAAGCTGGCAATTTGAGATGGCGATCGGATAATATTTAGAGGGTTAAATGGACCAAAACTTTTGTGTGAAAATTCTGAAAATTTTTAATTTACAGCTTTTATCTTAATTCCTGGAAGTGACATTCCGGACAAGTGAGATATACTTGAAAGTGGAACGCTTGACCTTTCAATTGATGCCCATTATGTTGGTGTACATGCTAAGATAACAGAGTTACAGCCTAATATATTCCATTATTTGTTTGTAGTGTAATAATAAACTCGCTAGAAGTCGCATTTATACACCAATAGTCACGAAATTTTGCACCGGGTAAGAGTATAGGTCGAAAAAGATGCCTACAATTTTGAATGATGATCTGATATTCTTTAGCGGGTGAAATGGACCATTACTTTTGTATGAAAAATATAAAAATTTTATTTTTGGTCGATATTTTAATTCCTTGAGGACATATATATTTCGCAAAGTAACCTACATATGGGAAAAAACTACTGACCTTTCCTCTGATGTAAATTGCAATAAAGTGCTAGATAACGGGCCTACTGCCTAATATATAATGGGTTCTGTGTGAGAACCACATTTTTATCCCTTGCTACATATTGTCTCTCCAAAAGTTTATGTAACACCACGAAATATTCGTCTTAGACCCCTTATTTGGTATATCACGACGAGATAAAGCGATTTAGCGATGTGTGTCCGTCCATTAAAAATTGTAAACAAGCTTAAGGCCGCAATTATGGACCGATTGTAACGAATTTTTTAAGGAGGTTGGGTTCGGGTCAGAATGGAAATGATTAGTTTTTGCTGATGATCGTGAAATATTCAGGGAATGAAATGGACCAAAAACAAAATGTTAACCAATTTTGGAGCGGCTCTGTAGGTCAAAATAATAACCCGCAAAATTTTTAACAAAGTTTGAGTTTATGATGAAGAAGAAGAGTACAAACCAACGTGAAGATCAGATAATACTTAGCGGGTTAATTGGACTGAAACTTTTGTGCGAAATTGGTAAAAATTTCAATAACGTAGCGGTTAAAAAACGGAAGTAGTAGTACTACATAAGTGGGTTTCATTACATTTTAGTTTGTGTGAACTAAATTTTCCTTTCCTACTACAAAAATGTCTTTGTCATGCTAGATAACTTTTTGGTTTTGGTCATAAGTATTATAAATTACATCTCTGATATTTGATAATTAAATTTTCACAATCATTGAAAAGAAGTTCCGTGGAGAGCGATTGTCCAGGGATAGTGGTATAGGGTATCCCATGGTCGGCTTCGTCCGACTATAGACTTTTCTTACTTGTTGTATTATATGAAAGTTCTTGGTAACTTTTCCAGGTTGAGATTTGAACCCACGTACCTAATAAAGTGGGTCAAACTTTTTGTAGGATTTACAGCAATGTTCTATTTTACTTAGTACCGTTTTTAATTTTATTTGATTCAAACCTTTTCAGATGAGCTAAAAAATTGAGCGCTGTTTTGGTACATTCTTATTATAACAGGGATATTTTCCAAAAATATGGCAACACTCCACAGTGGTCCCACTTTAATGGAAAAGAGTGCCAAAAATAGTTCTAATACAGCTACAGCCTCCAAATTTTAAACATAGGTTTACAACAAGCCAAAAAGATAGAAAACCATTTTTAGTGGATGTAGGTCCACATTTCGGTATAGCTCCCATAGAAAGGTACCGCCCGATTTGTGGTATTTTGACGATTTTGGTCAAACTAACCAACCGATTTGGATGTTATTTTGCATTTTGGGTTCTGAGTGAATAAACTACAACCCTGCAAAAATATTCAATGTAGGTCCACGTTTAGGTATAGCCGCCATATAAATGTACCCTCAGATTTTCGGTATTTTGACAATTTTAGCGAAATTTTCCAACTGATTTGGCTGTAATTTGGTATTTTGAGTTATGAGTGAACCAAATACCTCTATGCAAAAAATGGTCAATATCGGTCTACGTTTAGGTATAGCCCTATATAAACGTACCTCCCGATTTTCGGAATTTTGACGATTTTACCCACATTTTCCAACCGATTTGGCTGTAATTTTGCATTTTGAGTTCTGAGTGAACAAAATACCTCCCTGCCAAAAATGTTCAGTATAGGTCAAAGTTTAAGAATAGCTCCCATATAAACTTACCTCCCGATTTTCGGAATTTTGACGATTTTACGGGCGTGGTATAAGAGGTTTAACATAGCGGGTGGCAGATGGGGGCAGCTGGACTTTTTTTAGTCGTAAACTAGAGATTTTTCCCTGCATTCTAAAAAAAAATTTCGAAACTCACAAATGCTCACAACATTAGTAAAACTCAACCTAAATTAATAGTTATTATATTAAAAATAGCAGAAAAAGTCATTTATTAAGAATTTATTTTTAATGAAGTTAGAAAACGAATTATGAATTTGTTTTTTCGTAAAAATATTGTCAATGCCATCGCCTATAAGTTTCATTTTGAAAATTGCACATTTACCTCTCCAATTTTTTATAATTTTACTCATAACCTACGAATGCTTTGCGGATGTATTTTTCGTTTTTAAGGGCTCACATACAAATCACAACTTCTTCGACTTAACTTGGCGTATAACCGCTGTTAATTTACAAAAATAAGGCTGGATGTTAAAAATTTGATATGTTTAGAGAATATTTATTTCAATCGCAATAAAATTTGTCGCCATCACTTTTTCGATTTTGTCCACGGGCGGAACCACTGTGCACTCTTATGATTTTTCTTGTGAATGTTGGCACAGTATATGACTCTCAAAAACTATATGGTATGGACCTGTAATCCAAACACAGCTGAAGAGACCTTAACATATTAAAAGAAAAATGTTCAAACATATTCAGATGAGCGGAAGTGTATATCAAATAAAAGGGATTCATTAACTGTGCTCGAAAATCGGATGCGCACAATGTCTTTTCCACTATTAAGCGGTTTATATCCATTTCAAGTGTTGTCATGTTAAATAAAATTTTATTTTCATTTAATGCCACGATTGGAATTCCTTGTGATTTAATATAATGGTCTAAAAATGTTCGCCAATACACACAGAAAAAAATGGCCTCTCTAACATATGTCCCAAACATATTTTGCAGCAAACATACATTTGTTTGCAAGCAGTTTCCAAACACAACATATGTTTAGGTCCTGCAAACAAATATATGTTTGGGTGCAAACAAATTATATATTTTTGGGTGCAAACAAATACAAACCCAAAATTCGATTTACAAATAGTTCGGTCAAAATTTGTAGCTAAAATCTTCAAAATACCGAAAATCGGGAGGTAACGTTATATGGGGGCTAGACCTCTGTTCCTAGTTTTTGAAGGTGATATATTGTTATCACTAGGAACCTCAACTGTCAAATTACAGGTACTTCGGTGAAAAATTTTACCTGAAATCCTCAAAATACCAAAAATCTGTAGGTACCGTTCTATGGGGGCTATACCAAAACATGGACCTATGTTGACAGTTTTAGGCTGAGATGTTCTGTGATTACTAGGAACCTTAACCCTCAAATTACAGGTATGTCGGTCTAAAATTGTAGCTAATATTCTCAAAATACCGAAAATCTGGAGGTACCGTTATATGGGGGCTATACCTAAACATGGACCTATGTTGACGGTTTTTAGTGGAGATATTTTGTGACCACTAGGAACCCTAAACGTGAAATTACAGGTAGTTCGGTCATAAAATGTAGCTAAAATCCACAAAATACCGAAATCGGGAGGTACCGTTCCAATGGGGGCTATACCCAGCAAAATGTTCGATGCCAAGGATGCTATTGAATCATGGGTGCAAGTGATCTGGTATGTCATCTTTTTAGCATTTTCACTCATGAATTTTATATGAGCGTGACCACCATAAGATGACATTCATTTTCGGATCTTAAGATGACATTCATTTTCGGATCTTAAGATGACATTCATTGTCGGATCCTAAGCAAGTCATTTTGACCAATGCTTTGACATGTCATTTTCACCAACCCTTTGGCATGACATTTTCATGTCTTTTTTGGAAAATGGAAAATTCTGTATTGAAATATGATTTTCATGATAAACCAAACTCTTTATTAACTCAAACTAATTCATGAAATAACTAGAACTAAATTATCAGCAAAAACTTTACACCGAAAATTTCAATTTAATCACCGCCGCTACACCGCAACATAGTTTACTTCGTCCACTCTCAGCCACTGATTTTGTTTCATTTTACAAAAGCTTTTTTATTATCCTCTCATCACCAGTTCAGATTTCGACATGGACTCCAACAGCACTCCTTTAAGAATTTCTAGTTCGTGAACCTACATTTAATTTGTAATTTATAACAAAAATTTTGGAAATGTAAACTATTTTGTTTTGATGTCGCTACTTGTAGGGATGTACAAATCGACTTGTTTGTTTGTATAGTGATCTGTACAAATGATTAAAATGCTTATGAAAAGATCGGATCTTTCACGACTTCCTTTGCATGGGTTGAAATGCTAATGAAAAGATCGGATCTTTCACGACTTGCTTTGAACCAATGCAAAATATGCCATGAAATCACGTCATCGCATAGAACCCCTTCCTTCAAATTTTGCTGGGTACAAACACATGGACCTATGTTTACAGTTTTCGATGGAGATATTTTGTGATTACTAGTAACCTCAACTGCCAAATTACAGGAACTTAGATCAAACATTTTAGCTAAAATCCTGAAAATACCGAAAATCGTGAGCTACCGTTATAGGGGGGCTATACTATAACATGGACCTATGTTGACGGGTTTTAGTGGAGATATTTTGTGACCACTGGGAACCACAGAAGTGAAATTGCAGGTAGTTCGGTGAACATTTTTAGCTAAAATCCTCAAAATACCAAAAATCGAGATGTACCGTTATATGGGGGCTATACCAAAACATGGACCAATGTTGACAGTTTAGGGTGGAGATGTTTTGTGATTACTAGGAACCTCAACTGTCAAATTACAGGTAGGTTGGTCAAAAATTGTAGCTAAAATCTTCAAAATACCGAAAATCGGGAGGAACCGTTATATGGGGGCTATACCAAAACATGGGCCTATGTTGGGGGTTTTTGTGGAGATATTTTGACCACTGGGAACCCCAAACGTGAAATTACAGGTAGTTTGGTACAAAATGTAGCTAAAGTCCCCAAAATACCGAATATCGGGAGGTACCGTTATATGGGGCTAGACCAAAAAGTGGTCCGATATATCCCATCTTCGAACTTGACCTGCTTATGGAGAAAAGACACTCAAGTGGAAAAATATAGTGCTCTAGCTCAATTATTGCGAACGCTGTAGTGATTACAACAGACGGACAGACGGACATAGCTAGATCGTCTTTTAATTTTATACTGATCAAGAATATATATCAGGAAAAATGTCTAAAATTGTCTTTTCCATTTCAAAAAAATCAAAAAAAAAAATTGATACTACATCAATGATTTTTGGTACATAGATTAAGAAAAAAATCAGCATTCCAAATCTGTTTTCGTTACTAATTTTGTTCGTTGCGCGCAAAAGATATGACCGTTTTAATTATGCTAATTAGAAACAATTCTAAAAAAATCGCAGCTTAATATAGTTAGCAGTTATATCCTATTATCGTTAACTGAATTCATAACCTTTGCGATTATGCAAAAAATAATCGCAAGGTCTCTATGGATCCATCAAGACATGGAGCATCCAGATATTTTGAGGAATAAAATGAAACCTAAGTTGTGAAGGTTGGAGCTATAGTATTTATGTTATTTGTAGGGTTTTGGGTAGGGAAATCCCGCACCGGGAATTCCCGGGAATTCTCGGTTTTTTGGTTACGGGATTTTCCCGGTAAACAAAATCATATTTCCCGGGAAATCGGGAAATATCTTTTAACATTTATCACAACTATTGATTAAAGAATAAACTATGCCCGTCACTTTTGTACCATAGAATCAGAATTCGATTAGATTTTACAGAATCAATAAATTACAAAATATTTGGAAATAACTTTAATCTACAAAAGTGTTTTCAGGGAAAAAGTTATAAGAGCCGCACCAAAGTGTGAAAGAAAATTTTTTATTTTAAAGTCCCATTTTTATACCCTCAGCCATTGGGCTAAAGGGTGTCCGGCTTGCTGGCTGGTGCGCACGATAACTTTCGAACGAAGCCACCGATCAGGAAAAAATTTGGCATTCGAGATTTTTTCAAAATTAGTTTTAAGTTCGAAGATGGACCATATCGGTGGTCCACTACTTCCGGTACCTTCCCCACAAAATTTCAACAATTATCGCTAAAATGGTGCGAACGATTACTCTTGAAGAGAATAACCGAATCGGTCAAAATTTTGCGTATGGTAATATTAGTTCCAGGCATAGAACGGGTTCCACACAAAATTCGGAAAAAGTGAAGTTTTAGAGCTCTTCTCGGGTCGATTTGAATCCGGGAGCAAGTCCATACTTCCTGAGATAATGTCTTAAAAGCTCCTTGACAGGAAGTTTCTGATTGTTCCAAACTTTGCATATCGTATTATTTCATTCTAGTCATGTATCAGGTTGGAATATGGACTATATCGGTCCAGTCCTTCGGGTACCTCCAACACAATATTTAGGAAAAGTGCAGTTTAAAAGTTCATCTCGAATCGTTTTGAAATTATTTCCAAAAAGTTCTACTTGAAGGCCCTGTTACGACGGCGCAACTTTTGTTGGGAGGGCATGTCCATGCTTCCTGATGTAAATTCACAAAAATCTCAAAAAGCCTGCCGATACCAAATACATTAGGTAGTACGTAAGATAGCCGTCGAAGGGAGAAATCCCCACACTCTCTCCTTTAAATATTTGGCAACATGTTTTGTGTGCGACCCTAGTTAAAACGGTATAATTTTTTCAGGGCAAATTCATACTTCCTAAGAAATTGGTTCAAAAACTCAAAAAGTTAGAAGTATTGTTTGATTATTTCTTTAGGTCCGATGCTGAGGGTATATCTCAGTCGGCACAGCCAACTGATACTTTTTACTTGTTTCAAACAATCTTAAGCATAAGAATAAAATATACGATTTTCGAGGCCATAAAATTGGAATTTCTCATCAATAACTTTATTGTTTGAGCCAAATCACTTTGACCGGTGTGGGCAAAATCCGGGTGCAATTGTCAATATTTTTCGTTTTTAATCGATTGAGCGAAAACTTGTCATCCATTTTTGAGCAAGTCTTTGAAAATACTGCATTTCATATAAGTTACTATGAGAAGATAAAAAATCATGGAAATATTGATCCACTCTCGTATTTTAAAATTTCCCGGGAAATCCCGGATTCCCGGGAATGGCGATTTTTTAATTCCCGTTTCCCGGGAATGATAAAAACCGGGAAAACCCAAAACCCTAGTTATTTGCAAAAATACGAATAAAATATTACGAAAAAATTAAAATCATATTATTCTAATTTTATTTTTTATGGTTTTATAGGAAGTGTTGGAGAAAAAATGTTTGAGTTCTTCGGCATTTTCGTCAAAATGTCACGCAATAATGATGATATTCCGTTATAACAAATTTTTCGATTATAGTTTTCCTATTGGATAATATTATTAGAACCTTTTATTAAATCACAAGAAACTCCAATGGTGGCATAAAGTTAAAATAATGTTATATTGAATATTGCAACATTTGAGATGCATATAAACCGCGTAATTATGAAAATGACATGATGCGCATCCGATTTTACAACACAGCGCATCAATCCCTCTTGTTTGATGTACAGTTTGTCAAATTCTATTTGGCGGCCACGATGTAGCATCTGCTGCATAATACAGTAAAATGGTCATAATTTCCGCAAAGTTCATTTACATTTTATGCGCATCCGATTTCAATAATCACCATTAAAAAATACATCATTCTATGCCGTTTCAATGCGATCCATCAAGAACCGTGGATGTAGCATCGCACTCAATTTTTAGAAAAAATCTATTATATCTCTGGATTTACGAGAGTTTTTAAATATCTGTTTTCGCGCAGTTTAAACACGCGTATCGATCTATTTATTTAAGTAGAACTGACACATCCAAAACGCGTTTTATTATGCGATATTTTCAAAATAATTTTTTGCAAATCTTCGAAATTTGAGGGGTATCATATCCGCCGATCTAGTGGCTGGATTTTTACGCGTCGTGGCTTGTTAGATTCAGAACGTAAAAAAAACTAAATTTACGCGGGTTTCCACGGAAATCGATTGACGTTTGTAAATTTTAAACCAAAAAATAGGTTTTTAAGAAAAATTTACGCACAAAAATTTCGTGTTTGTGCGCAGATTACTGTGATCCTGTATGGGCTACACCCTCATGTTATACATTAAAAAATGCGAAATCGCGAGTGCTATAATCAAATAATAAGCTTTCAGGGAAATCCAGCTGCGCGTCCCGATTAGAGCAAAAATTCAAAAAACCCAATTTTTTTGGTTTCAAAATGTCAGCATCCGTTTGAGGTAGATACAGTGGATATATTAAAAAATCATACATTAGAAACTTAACTCTGAAGTGTACTCTTTAACTTCTCCTTTAAGCATTAAGATCTACATTGTGTTGTGAAACCACTAATTGGAAAATAACATAATGAAACTCGTTTTCTTCAACGATTTTTTCCGATTTTTTTGCATTAGTACGACCACAGCTTCCGCTCAAATTATTATTTTAAGAAACCCCTCGGTGAATCGGGCTAAAACAGTTTATTTTACCGAAATGCGGTCAAAAATTATGGTATAGTAAAACTGATTGCGAGTTACAATACCCCATACCTCAGTTTCAACATAAGTTAATTTTCTACAAAAAGCTTGATATACTTTATATGGTCGCAAATGATTAGTTCGATGTACTACAAACAGAAAAACAAACTTAATATACCCTCCATACTATGGTGGAGGGTATAAAAATTATATAGAAACATCGTTGAACGCTTCTCCTTAGTTGCGAAATAAAACACATTTTCTTCAAAGTTGAAATCATCAGCGGGAAATCGGCATCTGCAATCATATGATTATATAATGTAATAAATAGGTACATCCATATTTCAAATACAGTTGAACCTCGGATATCCGTGAATCGATTATTCGGGAACCTCCATTATCCGGGATAGAAAAGAAATGGTGGTCTTTTTTTCATTTCCTCTATTTTTCGTTATAAACTTCATTATCAGGGAGTAAAAGCAAACTTTCCAACTAATTTGTTTAAACAAACAAAAGAAAACTTGAAATTCTCATATTACTCTCACATATTACACAATTTGTGTATTAATGGTATCACAAAAACCATGGGACAAAGTCAATTCAGATGAATTTGATGATCATGATATTATGTATCCTTCTAAAATTTGGTGGATTACCTTAACAAATATAATAAAAATTTCAGACTTTATTATACAATACTATGAAATTTTTACTTAAAAATAGACTAAAAAATTGCATAAAAACATTGCCTCCATTATCCGGGAAAATCGATTATCCGTAATGCCTCCGGTCCCGACCATGTATGTATCTATATGTATACTAGCAAAATGCCCGCTACTTCTTATGCGGAAAAGAAATAATATTCAAATAAACATTTAGTATGGTGAACACTGAACATTTTTATGTACTTAAAGCTATTTAAATTGATATTTAATTTCTTTCAAGTACTGTTTGTGCATGTTTTGTTCGAATCTCAAAAAAAAAAAGACCTCTACACTTCAACAGCGACCTACATTTTAAATTTCAGTCCGAATTTTGGAATTTGTGATATCAATATGTAGAAAACCGATCAATTCCCCGGTCAGGCAACATCAAATTTTCGACGGTTGCAAAATACCCCTCAGTAATGTTGGCGACATTTACTGAGTATTTCAGTCATGTAAAACTTCTCTACAAATGGTGTCGTAAGGCACGCCGTTCGGACTCGGCGATAATCAGTACGTCCCATATCATTGATCTAATATGAAACGGGGTGCACTCATTGATATGAGAGAAGTCTCCCTTGTCCCGTCTGGGATGTTTGTGAAACAATTATTACATTATTTAGAAATTGAATTCGTGTTAACTTAGAAACAATAGAACAATAGAACCTTTCATACATTTAAAGGGGGATTTTAATAAACATTCTGATCCAATCTCAAGAGTGATCCTCACAACAAATTTCAATTATCGATTCACCCAATACCAGTGCTTCAATATTTAGTATTACTTAGTACTCCTAGTACATTTATTGTACGACCACTTCTAAAAATGAACCTGTCAAATAGATAATATACCTATTCCTTAGCCCAATACCAAATTGATTGCAATTTTGTACTTTTCACACACTAATTATATTATTCCAGCTTCATTGCTACACCAACGTCAAATGTAATACCATTGTGTATTTCTCAATACGTCAGCCAGCCCTAAGCCTAATTTCAGAATTTGTATGCATTTAAAAAAAAAATTCTTATCTAAACACCAACACCATCCCTCAACAACAATTCGAAATTCCACTTTATCCCTTCAACGCCAAACTGGTACCAAATTCAGTACCTATAATATGTATAAGTTAAAAAACTACTGCCTTTTATCCAAAACATAATCCCAACCGCAATTTAGTATTTTTCGTATACATAAGTACGTACACATAATATCGAATTTTACAATTCCAACTCTACTAATTTACACAATAACAGTTTTATCCAAATTCTGTGCCATTTTGTAATTTTGTAAGTATATCCACAACCACATCCATATCTCAACCCTACACATCAAGAGGGTCTATAATACCAAATTTTCTGAATTCCATCTCTATTCATAATACCATTAATACTTTTCGTATGAAAGTACGAATTTCAATAACTATCTCCAACAGTAATTCCAAATTGGCACCCTATCCGTCCACCTAAAACTAAATTGTACGAAATTAAGTACCATTTAGTACTTTTCGTAACCGTAAGTACGAACTTCCAAAACTATCTCAGTCCTACACTCCAACAATAATCTAAAATTCAGGATTCCAGCTCTCTCCGTTCATCCAAATATAAATTGTACCAATTTAGTACCACTTAGTACATTCCGTGCCCATAAGTACGAATTTCCAAAACTTCCTTAACCCTACACTCCAACAATAACCTTAACTCGAAATTCCAGGATTCCTGCTCTATCCGTTCACCCAAATATAGATTGTACTAAATTAAGTGCCATTTAGTACATTCCATACCCATAAGTACGAATTTCCAAAACTACCTCAATCCTACACTCCATAAGTAATCATAATTCCAAATTTCAGGAATAATACCAAATTCAGTACTTTCCGTACACATAAGTACGAATTTCCAAGACTAACTCAATCCTACAGTCCAACAGTAATCTTAATTCCAAATTTCAGGATTCCAGCTCTATTCGTTCACCCAAATCTAAAGTATACCAAAGTTAGTACTATTTAGTACTTTCCGTACCCATAAGTAGGAATTTCCAAAACTACCTCAATCTTACACCCCATAAGTAACTTTAATTATAAATTTCAGGATTCCAGCTCTATCTGTTCACCCAAATCCAAATTGTACCAAATTTAGTACATTTAGTACCTTCCGTACCCATAAGTATGAATTTCCAAAACTAACTCAATCCTTCACTCCATCAGTAGCCTTAATTCCAGATTTCAGGATTCCAGCTCTATCCGTGCACCCAAATCCAAATTGAGTACCATTTAGTACTTTCGTACAAATTTCCACAACTTGTTCTATCCTACAGCCCAATAGAAATCTTAATTCAATATTTCAAGATTCCAGCACTGTCCGTTTACCTAAATTTAAATTGTACCAAATTTAGTACCATTGTACCAAATTTAGTATTTTCCGTACCCATAGGTACGAATTTCCAAGATTAACTCAATCCTACAGTCCAACAGTAATCTTGATTCCAAATTACAGGATTCCACCTATATCCATTCACCCAAATCCAAATTGTACCAAATTCACGACCGTTTAGTACTTTTCGTACGAATAAGTACAAATTTTCAAAACTACTCCAATCCTATACTCTAACAGTAATAATAATTCAAAATTTCAGGATTCCACCTCTATCCATTCACCCAAATCCAAATTGTACCAAATTTAGTACTTTTCGTACACATAAGTACGAATTTCCAAAAATAACCCTCATATCTCAATCCTACTCTTCAATAGTAGTCTTAATTTTAAAATTCAAGTTTCCAGCGTTATCCGTTCACTCAAATCCAAATTGTACTAAATTTAGTACACTTTAGTACTTTTCGTACACATGAGAACGAATTTCCTTTCATAAACACCACCTCCCATCCTTTATTTCCATACCAAATTTCAAGATTCTAGCTATAGCCGTTCAAAATATACAACTGGTACAAAATTTTATAACTTTTAGTACTTTTCGTACTCTTCTAGGTCGAAATTCCAAAAACCCTTTGGTACATCTTTCTAACTCTCCACCAGTAACCCTCATCCCAAATTTCAGAATTCTAGCTTTTCCCGTTTGCCTAATACAAAGGGTACCATATTTAGTAGCATTTAGTACTTTTCGTACCCTTCCAGTTCGAATTTCCAAAAATCGAGCCTTATCTCACGCCTACATACCAACACCAACCTACACTCAAAATTTCAAGCTTCTAGCTTCATCCGTTTCGTCTGGGCATTGATTATAAGGCGGTCAGCCACACAAAGGAGACAATTTTTAGTACATTTTAGTGCTTTTCGCATCCTTCTAGGACGTATTTCCAAAAACCCAGCCTTATAGAGCACCTTCGCCCCAAGATTAACCCTCACACAAAATTTGAAGATTCTAGCTTCAGCCGTTTCGTCTGGGCGTTGATTCCTAGTCGGCCCCCCACACAAATTTGACCATTTTTAGTACATTTTAGTGCTTTTCGCACCCTTGTAGGACGAATTTCCAAAAACCCAGCCTTATCGAGCACCTTCGCCCCAAGACTAATCCTCACCCAAAATTTGGGAATTCTAGTTTTAGCCATTTCGCCTGGGCGTTGATTCTTAGTCGGCCCCCCACACAAATTTGACCATTTTTAGTACATTTTAGTGCTTTTCGCACCCTTGTAGGACGAATTTCCAAAAACCCAGCCTTATCGAGCACCTTCGCCCCAAGACTAATCCTCACCCAAAATTTGGGAATTCTAGCTTCAGCCGTTTCGTCTGGGCGTTGATTCTTAGTCGGCCCCCCACACAAATGGTACCATTTTTAGTACATTTTAGTACTTTTCGTACCCTTCTAGGACGAATTTCCAAAAACCCAGCCTTATCGAGCACCTTTGCCCCAAGACTAATCCTCACACATAATTTGGGGATTCTAGCTTCAGCCGTTTCGTCTGGGCATTGTAGATCACATCATCACTTTACTCTTTTATATATATATAGATATTGGACATTTAATTTACTAAAAAGCACAATTTCTTTAAGAAAAGACAAAACACTGATTTATTCACTCACTTTACCGTCTTTACTCAAAGATGTTCTCTAGAACACTGATGAAAAAGACCTACATAAATAAATGGTGTTAATTATGTTGGTCTTTTTCATCAGTGTTCTAGAGAACATCGTTGAGTAAAGACGGTAAAGTGAGTGAATACATTTCTTTTCCTCTTCGCTTGCTACGTTGGTTAACAACAACAAAGCACGAAACATACGTGTTTTACGCATTACACCATGCACACAACTCTTTATTATAAACCAGCATTCCGCAGCTGCGAGAGCCCTGTTTTTACTCTCTTTGACAAAAATACTCTCCACCCATAAAAAATATGTTCTAACATAAAAAATATGTTGGACCCAAACATACAAAATTGAGATATGTTACAAAATGTTGCAAACATATATTTGTTTGGACATAAACAAATTATGTTTGAGTCCAAAAATATATTTGTTTGCAATCATTCCCAAACAAATACTTGTTTGGATCCAAACCTATTTCTAACATATATTTTTCTGCCTGTAGGAAAACTATAAGGTAAAAATTTGTTGCAACCGAATATTTTAATTTTTGCACGAAATTTTGACCAAAAAGAGAAAGAACTCGAAACATTTTTTCTTCAACTTTTCCTATAAAATCAGAAAATAACAATATAAGAATAATAAAATATTTATTTTTTCCTCAAATTTTCTTTGCATTTTTTATACCCTCCACCATAGTATGGAGGGTATATTAAGTTTGTTTTTCCGTTTGTAACGCATTGAAATACTCATTTGCGACCCTATAAAGTATATATATTCTTGAACAGGGTAAAATTCTGAGTCGATCTGTGCACGTCCGTCCGTCCGTCTGTGGTAATCACTCTAGCATCCACAAAAATGGAGATAGGACGCTGAAATTTTGGGAAAATGCGTCTTTTGTTTGCAGGCAGGTCAAGTTCGATGATGGGCTATATCGGTCCACGGTTTGGTATAGCCCCCATATAACGGTACCCCCCGATTTACGGTATTTTGACGTTTTTAGCTACGTTTTCAGACCGATTTAGCTATAATTTGACATTTAGGGTTCTAAAGTGTCAATAAACTTATATAACAAAACTTGTGGACATAGGTCCACGTTTTGGTATAGCCCCCATATAACGGTACACCCCGATTTACGGTATTTTGACGTTTTTAGCTAAATTTTCAGACCGATTTAGCTATAATTTGACATTTAGGGTTCTTAAGTGCCAATAAACTTATATAAGAAAACTTGTGAACATAGGTCCACGTTTTGGTATAGCCCCCATATAACGGTTCCCCCCGATTTACGGTATTTTGACGTTTTTAGCTACATTTTCAGACCGATGTAGCTATAATTTGACATTTAGGGTTCTTAAGTGTCAATAAACTTATATAACAAAAGTTGTGGTCATAGTTCCACGTTTTGGTATAGCCCCCATATAACGGTACCCCCCGATTTACGGTATTTTGACGTTTTTAGCTACATTTTCAGACCGATGTAGCTATAATTTGACATTTAGGGTTCTTAAGTGCCAATAAACTTATATAAGGAAACTTGTGGACATAGGTCCACGTTTTGGTATAGCCCCCATATAACGGTACCCCCGATTTACGGTATTTTGACGTTTTTAGCTACATTTTCAGACGATTTAGCTATAATTTGACATTAAGGTTTCTTAAGTGTCAATAAACTTATATAACAAAAGTTGTGGACATAGGTCCACGTTTTGGTATAGCTCCCATATAACGGTACCCCCGATTTACGGTATCTGATTTTTTAGCTACATTTTCAGACCGATTTAGCTATCAATTGACATTTAGGGTTCTTAAGTGTCAATAAACTTTTATAACAAAAGTTGTGGACATAGGTCCATGTTTTGGAATAGCCCCCATATAACGTCCGATTTCAGGTATTTTGACGTTTTAAGTCACATTTCTAGACCGAATTAGCTATAATTTGATATTTAGGGTTCTTACTGACCAAAAAACTTATATTCGAAAAAATTATGAACATAGGTCCATGTTTTGGTATAGCCCCATATAACGGTACCTCCCGATTTTCAGTAATTTGATGATTTTAGCTACAATATTAAACCGAACTAGCAGTAATTTGACATTTGAAGTTCTTAGTGGTCACAACACCTCTCCATCAAAAATTTTCAACATAGGTCCATGTTCGGATATAGCTCCCATATAACGTCCGATTTCAGGTATTTTGACGTTTTAAGTCACATTTCTAGACCGAATTAGCTATAATTTGATATTTAGGGTTCTTACTCACCAAAAAACTTATATTCGAAAAAATTATGAACATAGGTCCATGTTTTGGTATAGCCCCATATAACGGTACCTCCCAATTTTCAGTAATTTTGTAATTTTAGCTACCGAACTAACTGTAATTTGACATTTGAAGGTTGTAGTGGTCACCACACCTCTCCATCAAAAATTTTCAACATAGGTCCATGTTCTGATATAGCTCCCATATAACGGTTCCCCCCGATTTACGGTATTTTGACGTTTTTAGCTACATTTTCAGACCGATGTAGCTATAATTTGACATTTAGGGTTCTTAAGTGTCAATAAACTTATATAACAAAAGTTGTGGTCATAGTTCCACGTTTTGGTATAGCCCCCATATAACGGTACCCCCCGATTTACGGTATTTTGACGTTTTTAGCTACATTTTCAGACCGATGTAGCTATAATTTGACATTTAGGGTTCTTAAGTGCCAATAAACTTATATAAGGAAACTTGTGGACATAGGTCCACGTTTTGGTATAGCCCCCATATAACGGTACCCCCGATTTACGGTATTTTGACGTTTTTAGCTACATTTTCAGACGATTTAGCTATAATTTGACATTAAGGTTTCTTAAGTGTCAATAAACTTATATAACAAAAGTTGTGGACATAGGTCCACGTTTTGGTATAGCTCCCATATAACGGTACCCCCGATTTACGGTATCTGATTTTTTAGCTACATTTTCAGACCGATTTAGCTATCAATTGACATTTAGGGTTCTTAAGTGTCAATAAACTTTTATAACAAAAGTTGTGGACATAGGTCCATGTTTTGGAATAGCCCCCATATAACGTCCGATTTCAGGTATTTTGACGTTTTAAGTCACATTTCTAGACCGAATTAGCTATAATTTGATATTTAGGGTTCTTACTGACCAAAAAACTTATATTCGAAAAAATTATGAACATAGGTCCATGTTTTGGTATAGCCCCATATAACGGTACCTCCCGATTTTCAGTAATTTGATGATTTTAGCTACAATATTAAACCGAACTAGCAGTAATTTGACATTTGAAGTTCTTAGTGGTCACAACACCTCTCCATCAAAAATTTTCAACATAGGTCCATGTTCGGATATAGCTCCCATATAACGTCCGATTTCAGGTATTTTGACGTTTTAAGTCACATTTCTAGACCGAATTAGCTATAATTTGATATTTAGGGTTCTTACTCACCAAAAAACTTATATTCGAAAAAATTATGAACATAGGTCCATGTTTTGGTATAGCCCCATATAACGGTACCTCCCAATTTTCAGTAATTTTGTAATTTTAGCTACCGAACTAACTGTAATTTGACATTTGAAGGTTGTAGTGGTCACCACACCTCTCCATCAAAAATTTTCAACATAGGTCCATGTTCTGATATAGCTCCCATATAACGTCCGATTTCAGGTATTTTGACGTTTTAAGTCACATTTCTAGACCGAATTAGCTATAATTTGATATTTAGGGTTCTTACTGACCAAAAAACTTATATTCGAAAAAATTATGAACATAGGTCCATGTTTTGGTATAGCCCCATATAACGGTACCTCCCGATTTTCAGTAATTTGATGATTTTAGCTACAATATTAAACCGAACTAGCAGTAATTTGACATTTGAAGTTCTTAGTGGTCACAACACTCCATCAAAAATTTTCAACATAGGTCCATGTTTTGGAATAGCCCCAATATAACGTCCGATTTCAGGTATTTTGACGTTTTAAGTCACATTTCTAGACCGAATTAGCTATAATTTGATATTTAGGGTTCTTACTGACTAAAAAACTTATATTCGAAAAAATTATGAACATAGGTCCATGTTTTGGTATAGCCCCATATAACGGTACCTCCCAATTTTCAGTAATTTTGTAATTTTAGCTACAGTTTTTAACCGAACTAACTGTAATTTGACATTTGAAGGTTGTAGTGGTCACCACACATCTGCATCAACAATTTTCAACATAGCCCCAATATAACGATACATCCCGATTTTCGGTACTTTGAGGATTTTACCTAAAATGTTTAACCAACGTAGGTCCATGTTTTGTTATAGCCCCAAAACAAATCTCCCAATTTTTCGTACCTTAGCTTTATTTTTGGTCGAACTTTCTGTAATTTGAAATTTAAAAGCCAACAAAAATTGTTCATTTAAGTTCATATTTTCGTATAGGCACATACTTCCGAACTAGCTGTTAATGACATTTGAAGTTCTTACGTTATGTACCGATTTTCGGCATTTTGAGGATTCTAGCTGCAATTTTTAACCAAATTAGGAGTTATTTGACATTAAAGGCTCCCATCAAAAACTGTCAACATAGGACCATGTTTTATTATAACCCCTATAAACGGTACCTCCCAATTTCTAGCCCACCAAAAATTGTCAACATACATAGTTATATATAGGCACCATAAAAAAGGGCCTCCCGAATGAAGCATTTTATGTACATTTTCTGACATTTTAACGTACCCACTTAAAGTTGGGGACAGGAATGAAAACTAATTATTCAATTTTAGTTCAGAATATTTTATGGTGGAGGGTATGAAAAGTTCGGCCCGGCCGAACTTAACGCTTTTTTACTTGTTATAGCTCCGACCTTCACGACATAGACATCTCACGTTCTCTGGATGCTGTTGTAATTTTTATACCCTCAGCCTTTAGGCTAAGGAGGGTATATACACTTTGATACGATGAAAATGTGCCTCATCGAAATAATGGTTTTAGACCCCAAGTATGTTTGGACGAAATGTGTTTCAGACAATTTTGAGTCGATCTAGCCATGTCCGTCCGTCTGTCTGTCCGTCTGTCTGTCTGTCCTGCTGGCTGGAGCGCACGATAACTCTCGAATGGATGAACCGATTCGGTTCAAGTTTTGGCTTTCGTAATATTCTGCCCAAACTTAGTTTAAGTTCGAAGATGAGCTACATCGGTCCACTCCTTCCGGTACCTCCCCCACAAAAGTTCGAAAATGTTCGGAAAGTTTGTTCGCACGATAACTCTTGAAGGGAGTGACCGATTTGGTCCATACTTTGTACAGCGTAAACTTTCTACCAGAGTAATATGAGGTTCCAATATGGTCTTAATAGGTCCACTCCTTCGGGTACCTCCCACACAAAATTTCGGGAAAGTTTAGTTTAGGGCCATCTTTCGAATCGCTTCGATTTTTGTTTTAGCAACTTGTATTAACTGCCCTCCATATGACGGTACAAGTTTAATCAGGGGCAAGTCCATACTTCCTGAGAATATAGCATGAAAGTTGCATAAAACCCCTATGACACCGTGTGAGGTGGCTGGAGCGCAAGATAACTCTCGAACGGATCCGCCGATTCGGTCCAAAATATGGCCTTAGTAATGTTTTGTCCAAACATAGTTTAAGTTTGAAGATAGGCCATATCGGTCCACTCCTTCAGGTACCTCCCCCACAAAAGTTCAAAAATGTTCGGAAAAATTGATCGTACGGTAACTTATTAAGGGAGTGGCCGAATTGGTCTATACTTTATACATCCTTATATATACCAGATATAGATCAGGTTCAAATATGGACTATATTTGTCCACTTCATCCGGTACCTCCCACACAAAATTTCGGATAAGTTCACTTTTGGTCTGTTCCAGTACTGCAAGAATCTACTAATTTTTAATATTTTTTCCGATAACATAAAGGAAAAAATGTTATCGTAGTAAAAAAATAGTAGCTTCTTGCAGGTTCTGGAACAGAGCATTTATGACCTAATATCGAATCACTTTGATTTTTGTTGAAGCAACTTGCATTCGCTGCCTCAATTACGATGGCAAAAGTTTTTTTAGGGGCAAGTCCAACTTCTTGAGCAAACAGCCCGTATAGTGTAAAACCCCCCTATGGCACCATATGTTGTGGCTGGAGATCCACTTCCATAACGATCAATGCCGATCCATTCATTTTATTATCTCCTCCGCAAAACTTTTGATCTTCAATCCTAATCAACATTTTTGTCGTTTCAAACGCCCAAAATTTTTAAAACCCCCTAAATACATACGTATTTTGGTTAAAAATTGTTGCAATATACACAGGCTGGGGGTATATCTCTGTCGGCAAAGCCGACTGATACTTTTTTACTTGTTTATATATATTTTGTAAGCATATGCACTACTAAGTTCATAAATTTGATTTTTCACGAATCCCTTTAGACATTTCGGGAGTATTTTTGCATCATCGCAAAGAATACTTATTATGTTAAACCGCGGTTTTATTTAGAATTTTTTTCTAAATATTCAAATTAAAACGGTCATATCTTTTGCGCGCAACAATCAAGGTTAGTTACGAAAACAGATTTGGAATGACGATTGTTTTCTTAATATATATACCAAAAATCATTTCAGTAGCATCAACAAATTTTTTGGATTTTTTACAATGTAAAATAAGTGTAAAGTAAATTGGAAATACGAATAGATGAAAAGCGTATTTCAACGTATATTCCAAGTTCGGTTTATAGAATAAATATTCATAGTTAAGTTATTTGTCGCTTTGTTACTTATGTATATTATGAAAATTGTTTCATGCCGGCATGAAATTATTCTGCAATGCCGTGGACCAATACAAATCCTATTAAATCTTCTTCATCCCTTAAATTTAATTTTATCCGACCATATTATTGGCTCTGCCTGCCACCAATTCATTATAAAATGTGTTCACTTTTACACCTCTAATAATTATGAAGTCAGCATACCAATGACTACGATGTTCATTATTAGGGGTCACTTACAGTTTTTTTTTGTTCTTTCAATTCTCTCTCACCTATACGTTAATCTTACGCCCACGCTTTGTAAGTAAAAATACAATGGCAGTAATGCTTGAATTGTTGTCATAATTTATTTCAAGCAATAACGTTTTCCGTTCCATAACGGACGGATGTTATATATTGTATTTTGGTTATTTCCTTTGCCGAAAAAAACTGGGAAAACATAAACCCGACGAAAACTACATGACCAGTAATATACGACAAGTGTAAATGCCGCATACTTACAGCGGCATGAGGAAGATGACGAAGGATATGGTTTACCAGAAAAAAAGAAGAAGTTAAAAACATGAAATCACGATATTTCAATTTTACGCTACTCTGATCTTTAGTGGGCACAAAATTAAAAAAGAAATCAAGTCGGAAAACCCGCTTCGTGATTTATGCGTAAAATGCGAGTGTGGCATTCTCAACAATATTACTTGAAATGGACGACATGGACTGCTACGTATTTAATAGTGAAATCCATTATCATGACAGCGCTAGAATCTTTTTTTCCTTATTTTTTTTTGGTATGAGGGTATTTTATGAATGGCTGGTAAATGAAATCAAAAATATAATTCTTTGCCATTTTCTTAGTAGCCATTGGCTGAGTTTCTTCCTTTCTTTATCCCGCTTGATGTCAATAAAATTTATTTTATGTCGCACTTCATGGAAAATCTCTTAAAAAGGTGAACGATTCTTCTTTGTTTGAGTACACAATTATTTGCTGTTGTTGTGTCTACATTAGTGTGAATGGTAATGGAAGGAATTTCAGTACAGACTACTTATATTAACGGCAACCATGCTTTTGAGTTGCGACAATGACTTCTTAGTTTTTTTTTTTTTTTAACTTTGGCCACTTTATTGGATTTCCATTTTCTAAAGAACATTTCAAGCACGCAATATTGAGAGGTTATTCAAAAAGGATTTTTTGTTCTTATACTGTCTCAAAATACACACACATACATACATGCATATTTTATTATACTCGATTGACTTTGGTAAATGCAATTTCAAAGCTTATTTTAAAGATAATTTTGTAGACTGTAAAATGTTGGTACTTGTAGCGCATAGACAACAGTACCGCTAGGGGTACTGATAATAGAAAACGAACTCTGCAAAATGATACATTCGGATACGGCGGACGGTAATTTGCATAGGATTGACTACGAGGAATCTTCGACCAGGAGACGTTTCTTTCTTCGACATGGCAGCGGCAATATAACCGGGAATGCCTGCTCCGATGTTTTTTGGTCCGTACAGGGATAGGGAAGATCTATTCCGTTTGCAAGATCCGCATTCATGTCAAATTCAGCGAGATGTAACGGATGGGCACACTTTAGAAGCTGCTGATATCTTAGTCGCCTCCAGGATTACTGCGATAGAAGTTATATTACTGCTTGCTGTAATATAACTCATATGATCTCCCAGCGTGTCTCTAACTTCGTCATAGGAATCGAGGCCGTGATGGGAGTTATGTTGCTGGTTGCTGCGCCAGAGTATCTCCCAGCGTGTCTCCAACTGCAATGTCTCCAACATCAACAAGCGTAGCACCCAACACCGAAAGTTGTTTTTCAACGCTTCGAGAATGCGACATTCCATTGCAATTCAATAGCAACGGTATCCGCAACAAAGTCAGGAACATCATGGTCACTCACTGTCACCTGTAACTCGTAACATTGCTATGGGTACAACGTTTTGTGGATGGATAGTAAATACAACAAGTAAAAAAGGATCAGTCGGCTTTGCCGACAGAGATATACCCTCAGCCAGTGTGAATTGAAACACTTTTTTCTCAAAAAACGTATATATTTAAGGGGGTTGCAAAATTTAGGGCGTATGAACCGACAAAAATATGGATGCTCAAAAAGCTTTGCGTGGAAGGTATCTGTAGGAATGGACCGACATATTCCATTTTGAAAGTGAGTCTTATTTTGGGTGTCTTCTCCTCGATAGATATCGCGACTACCTGTCGTTTCAGTTGGTCACCATATAATTCAGAGGTTTTGGACCATTATATCAGGATGCATGTATGTACTTGCCTACGAAAAATATGATATCGCTGTAAACAGGACCCTAAGTAACAATTTTCAAGGGATCCTCGCACATACCCTTAACCGGGTTGCTCTTTTTATGAGATATAGCGCGTACTATTTTAGCTAATATTTTCGAATTTTTGTGGGGGAGGTACCGGAAGTAGTGGATCTGCAAGCACCACCATAGAATTTCATCTAAAATTTGAAAAACTATTACGATATGCAAAGTGTGGATCAACTCAGTATTTGGTTCGAGAGTTGTCGTGCTCTCCAGTCACTACATGGTGCCATAGAGGGTTTTTACACTTTTCGGGGTGTTTTCTCAAGAAGTATGGACTTGCCCCTGAAAAAACTTTTACCGTCGTAAATGACCCAGCGAATAAATGGTAGATATATTGGGATGTGTAAAGCAGGGCTTCGGAGTTGGAGTTGGAGTCTGGAGTCGGAGTCTAGCAAATTTTTCTGGAGTCGGAGCCGGAGTCGTGAAAAAAAGCTCGACTCCGACTCCTGGAAACATTTTGTTCTACATTTATAAAAAAATTTTAAATCAAAAATTCTTTAAATCAGTTTAAGGAGCATAATTTAAATACAACCCTTTTAATCCCAATGTTGATTACGAAATACTTGTCGGAAAAAGATTTTGATCAATTGATTCTTTATAATGCAATATGTGGGATATAAAACTATTATCATATCCCACATATTCTTGGGGAAGATCTACCAGAAGTTTTACTTATGGAAGAATATTTATTTATAAAATGCTCATTGGTCTTCTCCTCTTATTTTCTATTTGAAGTCATTAATACTTCCTGTGAAATGACCAGGTGGACTTCTAAGCAGGAGCTTGTGGTACTTTATAGAAGAGAAAAGTTACAGTGTTTTTTTAAGACGGTATGCTATGAGGAAGTTTTGGTCTTCTGAAGAACCAAGCGTCTTTTACGAGTAAGTCTGATCTTTAAATTATGGGCATTAACTCTGTAGGATGGTGGATATATTACTTTCTTAATCTATTTTATCATTTCCGATTGTCTGTTCGGTCGGTTTTACTTGTATATATTTTTTTTTTTTTGAGTTGGTAGACAATAGACACTCTCTTCCGAGAAAAAAAGATAAAAGTAATATTTGTTTAATATAATTTTGCTATTTTGAACTTTAAGAACCGTTTCTACAGACCAAAACACCAGAAAAAATGTAAAAGGCATTTGACCTCGGCGATTGTGATCTGAAAGATAAAAAGTTTAACCTTCGTCTCTAAGAGTAAATCAAAATTCTTAACGGTTTGGAAAACGTGATCTTGTTGACATCAATGCCTCAAGTCTTTTGGGCTATATTCCCAAAAAAAAAAGAAAATTTCGCGACGAAAACTAACAATATGGGTCCATGTTTGGGTATACCTCCCGAATAACGTATGTCGAATTTTTACACTGGAATGACTGTAATTTCGATTTTGTGTTACCACTTAGTAGAAAACAGTGTAGTAACCCTAACTAACTAGTAAATATTTAATACATTTTTAGTGATGGAATTTCTTTTCGGAGTGCAATGGTATAACTGTTTGTATCAACAAAACAGATATATCATATACATAACAGATATAATATGATATAAATGTGGGAATGAGTGTAACAGTTATGATATTGTTTGGGTTGTGTATACTCACAATAACATAACTGATAGAAACAGTTCTGTGTTGTATATGAACGAGTTGGAACTTTATTTGTTTTTTCGTTCTCAAGTATCTGTTGTACAACAGATATTTTTCAAATACTACAGATACCAACAGATACAGGCTTGTGTGAATTACTTCTAAGGAACATTTCAAAAAACAAAATTTTCCCCAATTTTTTAGGGGATACATATATTAAAGACATGTACAGTTACAACTGAACGCATCCATTTGAATGTTTTTCTGGTTTCATGGTGGTACTGTTATATGGGATGTGGACCTATATAAACTAGTTTTTGTAGAAGCGTTTTTAGACTTTGAAAACACAAAATAAACGAATTGGCAGTCCAATAGGACTACCACCATCATCATTTTTATAGTGACGCTTTGATTTATATGTGCCTATATAAAAACGTTGACATAATTATAATACCTTCAAAAGGCCTTAAAACGGCTCATCAATTTGGTCCAAGTTGAATGGACCTACAATACATTTACCAAAGTATTATCCACCTACATACTTTGGACACTAAAGTGATTTGCACAGAAGGACAGTTATGACTATATCTGTGTAGAAGAACGCTGATCAAGAATATATACATATTATATGATCTTAAATTATTATTTCGAGGGGTTACAAACAGAGTAACAAACTTTATATACCCTCCATTACATCATGCAGAATTTGTTATTGGTCCATGATTCTGAAGAAATTCGAAATTCACATTTTTGATTTGTAGTAGTCGGCCCAATTGAACCAGGTCTAACCAGATTTTGTATCCTGACTTTCGAGTCAAATATGTTATATCTGGTTTATATGTGCATATCATTATTACGAGACTTTTAGGAAAGCGATATCTTATCAAGAATTTTACGATTTTTGTCTTTTGTTTTAGTCACTTTTGGTAAGGATCACCGTTTTTGACTAACTAAACCGTTTTTAAAACTAAAAAACAAAAATAAAAATATGACCTATGATCATGAATAATTTTTTTCCACGCATAAGACCAACAGAGAATTTTAAGACGTTATTTTAATGACAAATGTACATCTCCATCAAAATTCAGCTCTGTGGGAATTTTTCTTTTTCAATTCCTGTTTTGTTTGGGCTACATACAATAAGTACTTATTGTATCACACCAATATCCATTTATATCAGTTTGTACAAACCAGATATAAACAAATATGTTCCTTTCTTTCTGTCTATACCAACTCATATCATACTGAAACTACATTCTACATATCCATACTCACTCAATGTTGAAAAATGTCGGAACTGATATATTCAGTTGTATCCATGCAGGTGTTTATTTCGGAGTCGACTCCGGAGTGGGAGTCGGAGTCGGAGTCGTGAAAAAAATTGGACTGGAGTCGGAGTCGGAGTCTGGCCAAAAATGGCTCGACTCCGAAGCCCTGGTGTAAAGTATGGACCAAATCGGTCACTACCATCAAGAGCAATTTTGAACTTAAACTAAGTTGGACAAAATACTAAAGCCAACTTTTGGACCGAATCGGCAGATCCGACACACGGTGTCATATGTTTTTTTTGCAACTTATAGAAGACAGTGAAAAAAGTTGCTACAACAAAAATCAAAGCGATTCGAGAGCAGGTCCTAAACTGAACGTTTCGGAAATTTTGTGTGCGATGTACCCGAAGGAGTGGACGGATTGGGTCCATAATGGAACCTCATCTAAGTATAGTAGAAATTTCACGATGTGCAAAGTAGGGACCAAATCGGTTACTCCCTTCAAGACTTATCGTGTGCACAAATTTTCCGAACATTTCCGAAGTTTTGTGGGGGAGGTACCGGAACTCGTGGACCGATATAACCCATCTCCGAACTTAAACTAAGTTTGGACAAAATATTACGAAAGCCAAATTTTGGACCGAATCGATTGATCCGTTCGAGAGTTATCGTGCGCACCAGCCAGACAGGCAGACAGACAGACCGGAACGGATATCGTACAAACATACTTGGGGTCTAAAACCATTATTTCGATGAGGCACATTTTTGGTCGTATCAAATTGTATATACCCTCTTTAGCCTAAAGGCTGAGGGTATAAAAAGCGGAGGGGATTTATCTCGCTTGAGCTTGGCTATAGTTGCTGAGGTAGGGTTGCTGAATGTGTGCATATAATATCAATAACCCTCTGGTGTCAGGGTACTTCAAAGCTCATTATGAGCTTTGGCATTCTGTCCTAGGCATTGACCAGAGGGGTACAGCTTTGGTCGAGCAAATTGGTAGCTCCACATTTTGCACGGTGAATGAAGACTCTCCTACCACAGCTCGCCAGACAACGCCATTGTGGCACTCGGTCTGAAAAATGATCATCTTACGATCATCGTCTTCATAACCTGTGACCGCCGCACAGTGGTTCAGAATCGTTTTTTTTTTCTGGTAAAAACTCTATAACTTTTGAAAGGATAGAAATATTTTCATATTTTTGTTCGACTGATAACATAGTCAGCTTTCCGATGCATTAAACATATTCGAATTCGGTTAAGTAGTTGCAGAGAAATTCAAAGTCAATTGGTTTGTCTTTTTACGTACTGAACTTTACTGAACATTTTTTCTTCAGTAAAGTTTTGACAATTGTATAATTGAAATGTTGCTAAACATTACTGAAGAAACAATGTTCAGTAAAGTTCAGTACGTAAAAGGACAAAACTAATGTTAAAAATTTTATTTGTTTTCATATTTTGCATCAAAATATGAGTGTTTTTGAGTTTTTCATATGTTCTTACTACTGTAAAAAGGTCTATTTAAAAAAGGTCAATAAACAAACCGTAAAAGGAAGACAATCTCAGGCATCATTCCGTGAAAACGGAACTTTGTTCCAAACTGTTCCCTAAAAGTTACAGTCCACTAAATTTGGAATTTCACTAAAATTTGGTGGCTTAAGAAAAATAAAATAGCTCACTTCGTGTAAACGTACTTCTTTCTTCTGAAATTTGCAAAAATTACGTATTTTCCACCTCCCAATATTTTGACCTAATTTTTTGGTTTCCTTAGTTTCAATTGATTTACTATCGAATCCCTTGTAGGTCAGGAAAAAACGATTCGGAGCCATTGTGCGCCGTGAGCCATGGAAAGGCTTTCTAAAATCCTACATCCTCTAAATGGCATAGAGATCGTAATATATTCGGATGATTGTAAGATCTTGGCGCCAGGTTCTATCGTCGATGACTTTGTGAATTTCTTCCATCTGAGTAATATGAAAATATCCGCCGGTAAACACACTGCCACACTGTTCATCACCTGATCCACTGAAATGAGGCTCTACCTGAACATATTGGGTAATGTTGCCCTGATCCCGACCACTAACACTTATTACGCTCATGATAAGATCAGAAGTAGGAACAAGGTCCTCAAGTTGCTGCCCGGCAGCAATTGGGGTGCTAACAAAGAACCGTAGTTGAGCACTTACAAGGCAATAGGACTGTCTGAGGTAAGCTTGAGGCGCACAGTGGTTCAGTATCGTTTTTTCCTGGTCAAAACTCTGTAACTTTTGAACGGTTATATATATTTTCATATTTTTCTTTTTGTTTGAGAGATCAATAGAGGTCAAATTCGGCCTAGTAATTGCAGGACAAAGTTAAAATTTTGAGTTGTTTTTTTCATATTTTGCATTAAAATAAATGGGTTTTTGAGTTTTCATATGTTCCAATCTATTAAAAAAGTTCAAACACCGATAAACAAACCATAAAAATTATAAACATATTAGTTCGTAAAAAAATTACAAAAAAAAAATATTTTGTTTTTTCCAAAAATTAAAATTTGTTTAAATCTTCTTATATATAAAGGACGATGTGTGTATGTTTGTGTGTTTGTATGTTCCGTATAGACTAAAAAACGGCTGAACCGATTTTCTTGAAAATTTCAGATAATCTACTGGGAGGACCCGTGGTGAAAATAGGGTATATATTTTCTTGAATTTCGGAGGGACGGGGTACCTCCCCCATGACCTATTTTTTAAAAACGCTATTTTTACAAAATTGACGAACGTATCGGAGAAAAAATTAATTTGCGAGACAATGGTTGTTGTGTCTCCGGCCCTAGGTACTGATTTGGGGCCTAAAGACCCGACCACGCCCACTTTTTTAAATAGCTTATATATCAAAAATTGCTTAACCGATTTTCTTGAAAATGTCAGAGAATCTACTGTGCACCACGGTGGCACCCAAACAACTCATACAAAAACTAATATACATATTTTAAAAATTCCCCTTTGAGTAAAAAACGATAATTAATATGGGAAACGGTATGGAAAACCACAAATGTTTACCCATGTAATTTTAATAAATTTAAAAAAGTGTTAAACGGAAGGAACTGGACTGCTACAAAAATATATATGGCCTGAAAGAGGACACTCTCGGATACTGTTCTGCGAATACCAAACCTTGTTCCATGCTGTTTGCTGGAAGTTCTATTCCACTAAATTTGGACTTTAACTAAAATTTAAAGGCAACAATCCTAACTAACTAACAATGAAACAATGAACACAATATTTGTTATAGTTTCTGAGAAATAGGTACATATGTATTTCTTTCTCCAGAAATTTGGAAAAATTACATATTTTCCAAAATTGGGAGACAATTGTCGTTTTTAGGAGTATATTAAAACCCCAAAAGGAAATTTTCTCCATAGGTCAAGTTTCTGAGATAACGCGTGATGAATTTTTTGATTTTTTCCCTATAATACCTGGGAAAATTGCTTCATATCTCTCATTGGCGTTATTGTAGCTTCGTTTTGAGACTACATGTCTTCAGTCAAATCGATTGGCGAATCTTTTTGTAGAATATTTCATTCTTCTAATTCGATTCCCTTCATATCCTTGTCGTCCTTTATTTCCTGAACCGTAGTAGTAGTACTACAAGATGAGATTTTTCAACATCCAAATATTCTACAAACATGTTGCTCAGAAGATTTTAGGTACGTTCTCTTTGGCAACTAATCAATATTTTCCCATATTTCAAAAAACACCTGTAATGAGGAACATGTTAATAACAAATTTTCATGGAGGAAAGATACGGTTATCTCAAGTTTTGAACCGGATATTCCGTCATTAAAACCGATTTTTTGAACCGGGTTTAAGTAACCGATTAAGTTTATATGCATACCATTACAAAGCTTATAGAGTTGTCAATCAAATGAAATTAATTCGCTGATTGAAACTTTGCTAGTTGCAGTGCTAGAACAAAAAACCGTTTTATTGAACCGATTTTAATTAAAAATATCGCTACACGCAAATATGAAGATCAAAGGCTGGGGACGAAACATTCCTTTTGGCAATGAAAGTCGATGAAGATAATATTTCCAAGCTGGAAGGACAGTTATGCCGTAGGTCAAACTTCTGAGTTAAAAAAATTTAAATTAATGGGCGTAGGCATACTGCCGCCTTAAAGAAGCCGCTGGAGTACGATTTAAGTCAATACCGAAAGTACTATACGTTAACAACAAAGCCGTCTTTGATACAAATGAAAAGAAAATAGTGTGGAGTGAATACATAAGACAGATATTTAATGACAATAACCGATCGGTCAACGTTCCAGCTAACCAACAATCGCTCACTGGGAACCCAATCACTAAATCTGAGGTGGAATGTGCAATAAAATTACTACGTAATAAAAAAAGCTGTGGACCAGACGAAATTCCCGCCGAATTGTTAAAATTAATAGATGACGAAAACCTACAGCTTTTGGTAGTGCTATTTAATTACATATATGACTCAGGCCGATATCCTCAAGACTGGCTGAAATCAACTTTCATCACAATTCCAAAGAAAAGCCACCCAAGACAATGTAGCGACTACAGACTTATAAGTTTAATGAGCCACGCTCTCAAAATTTTTCTAAGAATCATTCACTCCAGAATTTATAAAAAATGTGAAGAAGCCATGGGACTATCTCAATTTGGATTTAAAGAAGGCATGGGTACAAGAGAAGCCCTACTCTCTATTCAAGTGTTAATACAGAAATGCAGAAATGTACATAAAGATGTTTACCTATGTTTTGTGGATTACGAAAAAGCCTTCGACACCGTACAACATGACAAAATGGTGGAAATCCTCACATCTATTGGCATCCAAGGAAAAGAATTACAATGCATCAAGCAATTATATTGGAACCAAACAGCACAAGTCGACATTAATGGAGAACTGACAGAATGCATTGCAATATCGAAAGGAGTTAGACAAGGTTGTATATTGTCGCCATTATTATTCAATATCTATACCGAAAGAATTTTTGAAGAATCAATGTCCAACGCTCGTAAAGGCGTATATATGGTGGAAAATTCGTCAACAATATCAGATATGCAGATGATACCACTTTAATTGCGAGTAGTGTATCAGAACTACAATTTCTTTTGAGTCGGCTAAATTCCTATAGCGAAAAGTATGGGTTAAAGATTAATATATCAAAAACTAAATATATGGTGATAACCAGGTCTAGAAACCAAAGTACAACCGAAATATATATAAATAATACACATATCGATAAAGTACAGAACTTTAAATATCTTGGCGTCAAAATAAATGAAAACTGGGACAACTCGAAAGAAATACGATGCAGAATTGAAATGGCAAGAGATGCATTTTTCAAATACAAAAATATTTTATGTAGTCATGACATAAATATGGAAACAAAAATACGATTTATTAAAACTTATGTCTGGTCGGTTCTGCTGTACGGCTCAGAAGTATGGACACTAAAAACCGCTGAAATAAAGAAATTGGAAGCCTTTGAAATGTGGATCTACCGTCGTATCCTAAAAATTCCATGAAGAAAAACATCATATCTTGGACATGTAATGAGGAACGCAAAATACAAACTGCTCCAAACCATAATCACTGGAACAATAGAAGGGAAGCCATCCAGAGGACGGAAAGAAATATCATGGATTGACAATATTCTTAAATGGACCGGCATTGGAAATATCTCAACCCTACTGAGTGAAGCCAGAAATAGAGACGCCTTTATGGAGATCATGGAAAATATATGAACATACCTTAAAATTTGTAACAGATAATTATATATAATTGTATTGGTCGCTTATATTCGGAGATCGAATATGCAAATAAAGAAGAAGAGGCATACTGCGACTCTTTGTACACTGTTCACTACCAAAAATTAACTTATCTGAAAAAAGTCGAGACATTCACGTAGAATAATATATTGGTAAATATAAATCCTGGACTAAAACAGAATAAATGCAAACAAAAATCTGCAATATCCTATGTCACCTGCAGTACAGATTGAAGTTGTGCTCAGTTTCCTTGCAATTTTAACGTCTGAATACTATGGTCATAGTGGACAATAAAACTAAATTATTTTCCTTACTATTTGTATGCCAAAGTGAATCTAAATTATTTTCTTTATTCAGTTCCCACTGTTCAATATCACATAAACTGACCTTAGCAAATACAAGTGTATATAAATATTTAGCGATTATTTTTGAGTGACAAATCACTATTGAATTGGGTGGTGTATTGCTCATTATCGTATGAGGGCAACATAAATATGTTACTAAGCCAAGGGTCATAAAACTTCCAAATAAAAATAATATATTATTTAAGAAACAAATTTGCTCGAAAAAAAAAGTTGTTGAGTAGGCACAGAACATTGCAGCGATAAGGCAATGAATGCTCCATATGTTCCCCACAAAAGTAAACAAATAACTTTTATGGTGATTAATTAATAGTGTTATTTAAATAGAAATATAGTGAGTTGTATATTTCCAAAAATTTGAGAAAAATTCAGTTATTGTTTTTTATTTAATTGTTTATTCTTTTATTTCCAGTAAATTCGTCCATCTATTTTGTGAAAAGCATTATATTTTTAAAATGTGAATTATTTGTTCTTTATAATTATCACAGGCAAAGTCATTACGGTCTGTAACTTTCGCGAATTTGTTGCAAATGACACCATATTCTCTTGTCCGATAGGTACAAAAAATATAAACATAAAATTCACGAGTTTATAAAGAAAAACCAAAAATTGTAATAGTGTCAAAAGTTCCTAATATGCTCCGAAATGGCGCGATTTGAGATCAAATTCGTCCAGAACGCTTTGATAATGATTTTAAATTAGATTACAAAAAAATAAAAATTTTAATGAAAAGCAAATATGTTGTTATAACAGATAAAATTAAAAAATGCATTTCTGAACTTCAATGCATTTGGTGCGGAAACTTTTTTCGCGATAGAGAAAAAATTACACCTTATTTCATAATAGTTTTTCATGCTCTACACGGCTATGTGGTGGTATTTTCGATATCTGCAAAAAAGTGCGAAAAGTTATATCCCTAATGTACAGCGGCGTTCACGTAACTAATTACTTATTTAGTAGGCCTATTACAGAACATTTGGCCATAGAAGCCGAACTAAGAAATGATTTCCATTCCTCTCTGTTTGTTGCTTTGCCTTTTGGAATACCGCGCTTTTCGATTTCGCCTTCCACTTGTTCGCTCCATTGAAGCCTTGGTCTGCCAGCTTTAAGCTGAAAACACATCCAACGTTTGATTAAAGTTTTGTGTTGGGCGTTGAGAAAAAAAAAACAACAACAACAGGGCGACGACGACACCAAAGTCGTTGATATGTTTGCCGGCATATATGTATTTCAAATGAATTTGAATTTTTCGGCATCATGCCGAACAGTGTAAAAACGGTCAAAACGACACAAAACTTTACCCAAACGTTGGATGTGTTTTCAGCTTTATGTGTAGGGTAGCTTCGTCATCGTTTTTTTTTAATGTACTCCGTGTTTTATGTCGGGCTTATATATTTATTTATATTTGGTGTATTCCAAGTAGAAACCTTTAGTGCGATTCTCTAAATTATTTTTTGAGTTACCGATTCTATAACTCATTTTTTGAGTTACCGACAAATGTCGGTAAAATTAAAATGCTTATCATTTCGGTAATTAACGATATTATTCGGTAGGCTAGCGACCAATGAGAAGTAGTTGTAAAGTTCTACAGTGTTGCCAACTTTTTTTTTGTACTTTTCATTCATAATTTTGCGATTTAATGTTACCGATTTTTGTCGATCACTCAAAAAATGAGTTAGAGAATCGCACTACTTATATTCAAAGAAAATTAAAATATGTAGCAGAAGGGACTAAACTATGTCAATTTTTCAATTTAGGAATATTTATTAGAAATGTATAAAATACGAATTTAATTAATCGAGCTTTTTATGACCTAAGGAGATTACATTGAAAAATTGATATCTAGCGAAGTCCTACACACACACATCAACCACTATGCGACGATCGTTTCGTTAGCTGGTTAGGCTAACATCATCAGGCATATTAGATGTTGTTGTTGTTGCTAGAAAATTTTCGCCATTTGGAGCTCCTATTTATACATCCAAGATTGCAATTTTGCATTTGTGAAGTTCAAAATATAATTGTTCCACAAACATCCTAGTAGGGATAAGAAAGCCTTCTGTCATATCAATGAGTGCACCGAATCCGAACGGTGTGTCGTACTACACCACCTATAGAGAAGTATTACATGGCCGAAATACCCAGGAAATGTCGCCAACTTTACTGAAAATATGAGGTGGCCTGACCTTATTCGTGTTCACTTCAATACAGTTAGTGGTGGAGGATATAAAAAATTGGGCCCGGCCGAACTAAACGTTAACATGCATACTTGTACTTCATTGTAACATGGTGAATTCTGCACTTCGCCATGTGAAAAACAACATCAACAAAACATTTACCCCTGTTTATGTATGTCGACCGAAAGGTTTCTTGCGCCTCCGAAGTGGAAAAAAATCATTTTCTGTTCATGTAAACACCTTCGAAACGAAAATCTATGCGACCGACAAGCCATATGAAATAACACGTAAACGTACACTTTTCCATGTATATTTGGGTTTACGTATTTCGAAAGGAATGTCTTTTATAGAAAGAGAATGTCAAAATCACTCACTTGTCTTGTAGCTGTCGAGTAGAATGTAAAATCGCGAATAACATCGAAAATTTTAAAACAAATTTATGCAACACATTCTTGAAACAAAATAAAAATTTTATAGACACGATTTAAGAAAAAACAGATTTGAAAAACACACTCAAATTTGGTAGTTTTTCTTACGCATTCATTTTCTTATCGACATACGTAAACAGGCCCTTAAATTTACCCTCCCCATATTAAAACCATCGTCAATTTCTTTCTGCAGAAAAATAAAATGTAATTAAACCATTGACACTGAATTTTCAACTAAAATACATCGATTAAAAAAGACTCAAATGTCTCAGACATTTTTTTCTTTTGCACTGAAGTTATGTTTTATTTATTTTCTGCAGTAAATCGTTAATTCTATCCGATGAAATGGTATTGCCGAAAGTCTCTCTTTAATTCTGTTATGCGACGGCTATATTATAAAGTATAAATATATTTCTTGACATAAGTTGTTTATCTCCAAGGCTACAAATTTCACCTGTAATGAACTTAGAAAATATCACCAAGTATTCTTTATTCTGAATACTTCCAAAGAACGTCAGCTGTGTCACTAACCTTCCAATAAAATCAAATAACAAACCAAGGTCTTTAAAATCAATGCAAGAAAAAAAGAAAACAACACACAAAATCAAACAGAATCAACCAAATATCAAAAAAGGAACCAACTAAAAATACTCAATAATCCTTTGTATTCGAATTTACTTCAATCCTAACAAATGACTATTGTTTGGTGTGTTGATGTCGTCGAAATCAGAGTAGATATTTGACCAGATATTTGTTAAGCAACGCCAAATGAAATAGAGACGATGAAATATGTGACGAAATTAAGTGTTGGTCATTCGGATGAAAAAAAAACAAATCTTAAAAAACAAAATCTGAACAAAAGAAATTTAAGAAACATGTCTCAAGGGCATTTCAATGTTTGAAGTAAGACTCTTTGTGGTAATTCGAGTGTGAGAACAATAGGAGAAAACTAAGTAAAGTAAACAGACATATATAGAAATAAGTAAGAAAAGTCTATAGTCGGACGGAGCCGACCATGGGATACCCTATACCACTATCCCTGGATAATCGCTCTCCACTGAACTTCTTTTCAATGATTGTGAAAATTTAATTATCAAATATCAGAGATGTAATGTATAATACTTATGACCAAAACCGAAAAGTTATCTAGCATGACAAAGACATTTTTGTAGCAGGAAAGGAAAATTTAGTTCACACAAACTAAAATGTAATGAAACCCACTTATGTAGTACTACTACTTCCGTTGTTTAACCGCTACGTTATTGAAATTTTTACCAATTTCACACAAAAGTTTCAGTCCATTTAACCCGCTAAGTATTATCTGAACTTGATGTTGGTTTGTACGCTTCTTCTTTATCATAAACTCAAACTTTTTTAAAATTTTGCGGATTATTATTTTGGCCTACAGAGCCGCTACAAAATTGGTTAAAATTTTGTTTTTGGTCCATTTCATTCCCTGAACAACAACTAATCATTTCTATTCTGGCCCGAACCCAACCTCCTTAAATTCGCTTGTTTACAATTTTTAATGGACGGACACACATCGCTAAATCGCTTTATCTCGTCGTGATATGAATTTCGGCATACCAAATAAGGGGTCTAGGACGAATATTTCGTGGTGTTACATAAACTTTTGGAGTGACAATAAGTCTCATGGGATAAGAATGTGGTTCTCTACACAGAAGCTATTATATATTAGGCAGTAGGAAGTAGGTCAGTAGGCTACTTTGCGAAATATATATGTATGTCCTTAAGGAATTAAAATATCGACCAAAAATAAAATTTTTATATTTTTCATGCAAATTTCACCCGCTAAAGAATACCAGATCATCATTCAAAATTGTAGGCATCTTTTTCGACCTATACTCTTACCCGGTGCAACATTTCGTGACTATTGATGTATAATTGCGACTTCTAGCGAGCTTATTATTACACTACAAACAAATAACGGAATATATTAGACTGTAACTCTGTTATCTGATCATGCGCCAACATAATTGGCATGAATTGAAAGGTCAAGCGTTCCACTTTCAAGTATATCTCACTTGTCCGGAATGTCCCTTCCAGGAATTAAGATATAAGCTGTATATAAAAAATTTTCACAATTTTCCCACAAAAGTTTTGGTCCATTTAACCCTCTATGTATTATCTGATCACCATCTAAAATTGCAAGCTTCTCCTTTGTGATATACTCTTACCTTATTTAAAATTAAAATTATGATCGGATTATTATTGAGACCTACAGAGCCGCTAGATATTTCACGATCATCACCAATAAGAATATGGATCTATTCTGAAAATTTCGTGACGATCGGTCCATAATTGCGGCCTGGAGCGTGTTTACAATTTATAATGGACAGACGGACGGACGGACACACATCGGGTTTACAATTTATAACTCTTATGTTACACGCTGAAACTTTCATACGAAACTTTCCCATTATTTTGACGTTCTTAGGTCGAGTTTCCCATTACAGTAATTTCATAAAATTACTTTTGTATGGAACTCGATCTATGAACGCCAAAATAATGGGAAAGTTTCGTATGAAAGTTTTAGCGTGTAACATAAGAGTAATGGACAGACGGACACAAATCTCAAAATCGTTTTATCTCGTCGAGATATGAAGATTGGTATACCACATTGGGGGTCTCCGACGAATATTTCGCGGTGTTACATGAATTTGTACCAAAACAAACTTATAATACCCTTTTCCACATTGTGGCAAAAACGTAGAGAAGTAAAGACTAGAAGAAATGCATTTTCCAAAAACATATGATAATAGCTCCACATTTTGGTTACAGATGGCTACACAACTCACTGGAATTGATATTGCTGTTATCAATCGTTTTTGATTCCCATTTCTCGCGGCAGAAAACATTTACGTCGTGTTTTGTGGCTGAAATTTATTTCTTTTCTTTTTTTATTGTTCATTCAATGAAAAAATCAAAACCGAATGCCGTCAAACTTGAGTTTTAATGTTTTTCTTGTCAATATTCCAATGAGTAACAGTTTTCGTTTAACAGAATGTTGCTATGATATCGTAGCAACAGAGGTTAACTCCCTCTACAGTTAATTTTTCACAATTGACTTGTCCTATCTTATAATATTGACATCTTTGAACAAAAGACGAAAACTTGTTGTTGAAATTTATTTCAAAAATATATATATGGTAAATTTCAAATTTCCTTTACAATTCCATCGAAAAAAAATTAAAAAATTTTTTTACAAGCACATTCACGATTTTTGGTACATGGGTTAAGAAAAAAATCGTGGTTTCAAATCTGTTCGCGTTCACAAAATTGGATGCTGCGCCCAAAAGTTATGGGGGGTTTTATTCCCTTATAAAGAAAAAATATTTAAAAATTCCCTTTGTGTTGTAATACCAAAATGTATATATAAATCGGTAACAACATTTAATATCTATCCGTAGACGCCTTAATATTTGCTAAATTTATTTTCATTTTCGCGGAAAATCAAAAAATAATGAAGGAATCTTGGAGTAAATTTTATTTATTCTAACTTAGAGTCTGTTTATAAGTTCGTAGATTTTTGCTCGCTACTGTCGGTTGGAGTTAGCGGTGACTGCGGCAAAAATTAGGAAATATGTAAAACCTAAAAGGTGTAAACATGGTAAATAGTTCACACACACTCATGCGCAGTCACCGGTAAATTCCAACCGATTGGAAGTAAATAAGCATAAAGTAGATTTGTAAATCGGTTAGCTAAGCTGATGCAAATTATTGCATCGGCCAGTTCTTTTTACAACCGCGATCGCATAAGTTTGAAAGTTCCCCCCCCCCCCCCCCCCAGTGACAAGTGCAAAACAGTGAACATTAATAACACACTTAAAATCGTTATAGAACATTGAACATACAAAAAGCTAAAATTTAAACAAAAGTGAATTTACACAAACGAAACCTACATTGAATTTGTAAACATAAAGAATCAACACACAAAATACCACAAAGTACAAAATAAATTAAAGTACAAAACACAAGAATATTGTTAAAGCTTAAAACCTAAATTTTCCTAAGTAAAATCTAATTATAAACTACAATTGTGCTACTTAAACTCTACTTACAAGTTAAAGTGTTAAAACTTACAAGCTAAAACCTAATTTAAACACACAAACAAATACTTACCGTAACTTACCTGAAATTTGCTAATTGAACTTGCCTAAAACTTACCTTCTAAATTACCTAAAAATTGCTATAAAATTTGCCTACTTAAATCTATGAAGTAAATTAAATTTGCTACTTAACCTAAACTGTAAATAAAACAAAGCATTGAATTTAAAACGAAAAACAACAAGTCTTATTCTTACAAAAAGGCATACAAAAGGTAAGCCGCGAAACAGAGTCCATAACAATGTCTAAAAAATAAATTAAAAATACGTACAGAATCTAGACAATGTCCAGAAAAATGTGAGACCAAAAATTTATAGATTGGGATTTTAAATTGCATATTGCAGCTACAACAAATGACAAAAGTTTATTGTTGGAACATAATTTCAAGAATATATTTTTTGGTTTAATACGAAAAATTAGAGAACATTTTTTGGGTGTTATTCTATTATTTCGCTAAATTTCCAAACAAAACCTGAATTATTTTGCTAAAACCTCTTCAAGGAAAATAGTTTATCATCGTGAAAGTATAATTGCTTAGTGTGATAAGCACTAGAATTAGGAAATAAAGAGTAAAAGTTAAAAACCGTATAACGCGCGAAATAGTTAAAATCAGTTGAGGCGCATGTGCTTTTCGCATAGAGCGAGTGCTTCTCTGTCAATATGTTTGCATTTTTCCATGTTTCATTCAGCGACCAAAGTGTGCTATCAGTTGCATCTTACTACACCAAAATGCTTCATGTGGGTAAAAATAACGCGATGTTCATATGATTATAAGGCGCATCCGATTTCAGTGACCCCCTGTTAAAAATACGTCAATAAGACAAATTTTATACAGATTCGTCAAGAACCGCGGATGTGCTACCTGATTCTATTTTTGGTTAAATACGAATACTACTCCCGAATCTCTGTAACTTATGACACACCTTTTTGACAAATATTATAATCGCGTATAAAGGATTCCATTTATGTAAAAAAATTTAAGGGAAATCGCGGTTTAGTATGCGGATTAGTCAAAATAAAAGTGCTCTGATTTTCCTATTTTCAGGGTATCTATATAAGCGGTTTTAGTGGATGGATTCGATCGCGGTAGGGCTCATTAAATCCGGCGCGGAAAAAAACTAAAATCACGCGGGGTTCAAGGGTACCTGAATCACAGTTGTAAATTTTGAAGCCAAAAAATATGTTTTTAAAGAAAAATTACGCACCAAAAATTCGACTTTGGACTCCTATTACTAGGGAGCTGTACGGAGCACACCCATGAGATATACATCAAACGACGTGGAATCACGAGTTCGACAATCCAATAAATAGTTTAGTTCATTATCTGGTTGCGCCCTCTAATTATAAGAAAAATTCCAAAAACCCCGATTTCAAAACTTCAAAATGTCAGCATCGATTTAAGGGGGATGCACTGTATATATCGAGAAGTCATACATTAGAACCATGTTGCCCAAGGGGTATTCTTCAATTCTTTCTTTGAGCTTAGGTCTGAATTTTCCTTGGTTTTACCAGAAATCAAGAAAAAACACAAAAAAACTTGCTAACTTCAACACATTTTTACCCATTTTTTTATATTACCACCAGCGCAGCTTCCACGAAAATTATTTGTTATGGTCCATATTATGAGATCGTAGCTTAACCCAGATATGCCGAGTGTACTACATGTAGTACACCTATTATTTGTAGGTTTATGTGCTTATTTTAAGTTAAATTTTCTAATAAACTTGCTGAGGCGCTACAGAACATAACGGTGAACAAAGCGTACTTTGATAAGTTTTGTCTAAAGTAATTGCTTGTGCATATTATTTATGATCAAAGATTTCAGTTTTGTGAAATTTGAAAAAGAGTGAAGATGCCACGCAACCTATGCGAAAAAAATTTATATGCATATTTTATTTTTGTTGGTTTTCTACGTTTTTCTAATTTTAACAGTTGTAAAAATCAATACGTAGCAAAAGTATGGGTCAAACAATTAATTAAATGTGATTTTAGTTGACACATTTCCTTGCGTACTACATGTAGTACGTTCGGCGCTTATGCGTAAAAAATAAAAATATTATTTTTACAGATTTTTAACATTAAATGAGATAATAAAGGCCTTAGAAGAAATATTTGAACATTTTGATATGATTTTAATGGTAATGCAATTATGCCCGCCGATGATATGATTTTAATGGTAATGCAATTGTGCCCGCCGATGATGTGAATACGAGGGCCACTAGATAAGTTTCTGGCCTAGGCAATATCGTTCAAAAACGGCCGTTGTGTCAGAAAACATTGATATTGTGCAAGAACTAATAATGCAAAATCGTCATGTGAGATAGAGACAGCCTTGGTAATTTTTTGCACCAGCTTACATTCGATATTGCATGAACACCTGTCTGTAAAAAAGGTTTGTTATCGTTGGAACCTCCACAATTTGACAATAGCTCAAAAAAGACTCGTGTCGATTGGTGCAAAGAAATTTTGAAAAAATACGATAGCAGTGCTTCACAAGACGTTCATACGGTCGTCACAGGAGACGAATGTTGGATATATACGTATGAGCCCGAAACAAAACAGCAATCGACCATGGGGTCTTCGAACACGAGCCAAATCCAACTAAAGTTGTTCATTGAAGAAGCACTTCGAAACAAATAGTCGCCTGTTTTGTGCGACTTAACTGATCATATGGCGACTATATGGCTTGAAAAACGTACGACGATAAATTCTGAGTGGTACACCACAATTTGCTTGATGTCTGATGTCTTCGGAAACGAAGAAGAAATCGAATCATTGTGCTCCATGGCAATGTGAGATCTTACATACCGATTCAAACCAAAGCATTTTTGACTGGAATTGATGGGTCATCCGCCGTACAGCCCTGACTTGGAACCCAATGTATTCATTTGATTCCCGCACATAAAGAAAAATTGTGTGGTCAACGATTTTCGTCGCCAGAAGATGCTGTTGAAGCGTTCAAAAACCATGTTTTGGAGATGTCTCATCCGGAGTGGAAAAAATGCTTGAACAATTGGTATAAGTGCTGCCAAAAGTGTATAAATCATGATGGAAAATACTTTATAACACAACAAAACTATTTTTGTTGATAAATATTTGCGTTTTCATTATTAGGCCAGAAACTTTTATAGAAGCCCCCCTAATTACATTATAGATGAAGATCCCGGAGCAAATGAAGCGAATTTTAAAAAATTATCTCCTCCATTATTAAATGTTGAAGCTGATTTTTTCGAAATATTTATTCCATTGTCTCAGATAGCGATGACGATATTGCACTTGCGTTATTGTAACTGATCTTGCTTTTTCCTTCTCACTGATGGCTTGATATGTCAGTGAAAAGAACGAAGCAAAATCTGGAAGACATCGATGCTATTATTTCAGCATGTGATCAGGAAATTTTACCTAAAACATTGGAATTGTTTTAAAAAATTTTTGATGGTGATTTGGTGCAAGTTATTACTCAATTCTCCAATGACTATGCCCCAAATATAATAAAACTACATTTGTCTTTTGCGTACGTATATGCCGAGTGTACTACATGTAGTACGGCCTTAAAAACCAAGTTAGAAAATACTTTTCTTTATTTTTTCTTCAGTTTTGTAATATTATCAGTCAGAATAACACTATTTTCAAAAATCACGAAAATTGCTTCATTAGTTTGCCCGTCGGCATATCCGGGTTAAACACCTCAATATATATAAATGTATTCATATTTTATAAAATATATTAAGAGTTCGCGACTTATTAAATGGTGAACCTTAACTTCAACGATTGTAAAACATTTTTGAATATTACCATATATATTTTGGTTTAATTCGAAAAATTGGAGAAATATTTTTGGGAGTTATCCTACTATTTCGCTAATTTTCCATACAAAACCTGAAGTATTTTGCTAAAACTATTACAAGGAAAATAATTTGTCATCGTGAAAGTATATTTGCTATTTGCGATAAGCAATAGAAATAAGTAGTAGGGCGTAATAATGAAATTACAACCAAAGAAAAAAACAGAAAAATTAAAAAGCGTGTAATTCGCGAATCCGTTTAAATCAGTTGAGGTGCATGTGCTTTTCGGATACAGGGAGTCCATGTCTATCAATATGCATGGATTTGCCCATGTTTTATTCAGCGGCCAAAGTGTGCCATCAGTTGCATCTTACTATTCAAAAAACCTTCAAGTGGTGATAAGGTGCATCCGATTTCAATGGCCGCCTATTAAAAATACGTCAATATAAATTATTTTAGACAGATTCGTCAAGAACTGCGGATGTGCCACCACATTCTATTTTGGGATAAATAGGGATATTACTCCCGAATCTTTGTAATTTGTGACACACCTTTTTGGCAAATATAATAATCGCGTATAAAGGATTACATTTATGTAAAAATATTCAAAGAAAGTCGCGGTTCAATTCGCGGAATTGTCAAAATATATTTTTGCAGATTTTCCTACTTTCAGGGTATCTATATCCGGCGTTTTAGTGGATGGATTCGAACGCGGAAGGGCTTATTAGATCCGGCACGTAGAAAGACTAAAATCACGCGGGGTTGAGGGGTACCTGTACGACAGTTGTAAATTTTAGAGCCAAAAAATAGGTTTTTTCAGAAAATTTACGCATCAAATTTTCGCCTTTGGACTCCTATTACTAGGAAGCTGTACGAAACACACTCATGGGATATACATCGAACGACGTGGAATCGCGAGTTCTACAATCCTATATACTAGTTTCGATTATTACCTAGTTGCACCCTCTAATTATAAGAAAAAATCGTAAAACACTGAAATCAAAACTTCAAAATGTCAGCATCGATTTTAGGGGGAACCATGTTGCCCAAGGGGTATTCTTTAGTTCTCTCTTTGAGCACAGGTTTGAGTTTTGCGTGGTTTGGCCAGAAATCAAGAAAGAACAAAAAAAAAACTTGTTTACTTCAACACATTTTTCCCATATTTTTATATTACCACCAACGCAGCTTCCACGAAAATTATTTGTTATGGTCCATATTATGAGATCGTGGCTAAAACACTTCAATTAATATAAATATATTCATATTTTATAAAATATATTAACAGTTCGCGACTTATTAAATGGTGAACCTCAACTTCAACGATTGTAAAACTTTTTTGAATATTACCATATGTTTGATTGCGATGAAATATGGAATGTGTGACTGAATTCGGTCTAAAAATAAATATGCCAAATTATATGGAAAATATATCAAGCTTTATGTAGAAAATTAACTTATGTTGAAACTGAGGTATGGGGTATTGTAACTCGCGATCAGTTTTACTATACCATAACTTTTGACCGCATTTCGGAAAAATAAACTGTTTTAGCCCGATTCACCGAGGGGTTTCTTAAAATAATAATTTAAGCGGAAGCTGTGGTCGTACTAATGTAAAACAAGTAAGAAAAGCGTTAAGTTCGGTCGGGCCGAACTTTTTATACCCTCCACCACAAATTTCAGCCATTTCGGTGGATTAATGTGGCCACAACCTTCAAAATACCGAAATTCGGAAGGTACCGTTCTATGGGGGCTATATGATGGCGTGGACCTATACCTAAAAATTTCTGGGGGAAAGTTTTATACGCCTAAAGAAGACTAAATACCAAATTTCAGCCATATCGGTGTGATAATGAGGCTAAAACGTTCAAAATATCGAAAATCGGGAGATATTGTATTATGGGGGCTATATCATCACGTGGACCTATATAAACATTTTATGGTAGAAATGTTTCTTAGCCTCTGGAAACACAAAATACAAAGTTACAACCGATTCTTTGGTCAAATGTGTCTAATACATTCAAAATATATTAAAATGACGCGTACTTTATAAGGGGTCTTATGTGGGGACTATGCCAAAACGTGGACCTATATAACCCAACTTTGGTAGGAATGTTTTTTGGCCTCTGGAGACACAAAGTACCAAATTACAACCAATTCGGTGGTAAAATGGGCCAAATATCTTAAAAATTCCTTAAAACGACGACGCGTCACGCGTCATTTTGTATGGGGGCTATACGAAAGCGTGGACCTACATAGCCCGCTTTCAATACCAAAAGTCCTACGTAAATATAACATATTTTCCCAAAATTTCATCAACCTACGTCAATCCGTTCGGACGCTAGAGTGATTTCCACAGACGGACAGACAGACAGACGGACAGACGGACGGACATGGCTATATCGATGTAGAATTGCACGCTGATCAAGAATATATGTATATACTTTGTGGGGTCTACAATGATTATTTCGAGTAGTTACAAACGTAGTGACAAACTTAATATACCCCCATCCTATGGTGGAGGGTATAAAAATCGGAAAAAATCGTTGAAGGAAACGATTTTTAAATGGTTAAATGGTTTTATTTAGCTCACCCCGTTTGTTTTATTATTTATTCTTGGGTCAAATTTAGTAATTCAAATTTCACCCTCTTCCTGTCATCCGATTAATCTGAAATTTTGTATACACTTTGCATTTTGGTGACAATACAATTATGTTTATTCATTATCATTATAAATTCAAGATGGCCGCCGCTACAAAATGGCGGATAACGTAGGTTTTATCGATCCCATCAATATGGGTATCAGATGAAAGGGCTCAACAGCAGAATACAATATACTATAAAAAATTGAAATCCAAGATGGCGGTCGCTAAAAAATGGCGGATAGCGTAGGTTTTATCAATCCCATCAATATGGGTATCAAATGAAAGGGCTCAACAAGCAGAATACAATATACTATAAAAATTGAAATCCAAGATGGCGGCCGCTACAAAATGGCGGATAACGTAGGTTTTATCAATCCCATCAATATGGGTATCAAATGAAAGGGCTCAACAAGCAGAATACAATATACTATAAAAAATTGAAATCCAAGATGGTGGCCGCTACAAAATGGCGGATAACGTAGGTTTTATCAATCCCATCAATATGGGTATCAAATGAAAGTGCTCAACCAGTAGAATACAATGTACTATATAAAATAAAAATCCTAGATGGCGGACTCTACAAAATGGCGGATAACTTAGGTTTTATCAATCCCATCAACATGGGTATCAAATGAATACAGTAGAATACAATTTACTATGCAAAATTGAAATCTAAGATGGCCGCCGCTACCAAATGGCTGATAACAATTTTTTATCAATCCCACCAATATGGGTATCAAATAAAAGGGCTTGACAAGAAGATTACAGTGCACTATATAACCTCAATATTTAAGATGGGCGCAGCCACTAAATGGCGTATAATTAAGATTTAAATTTAGAAATTGAATCTGTAATTTAGGTATCTGATTAATCCAGCCTGAATCCACCACCTAAGTCAAGATTTTTTATCGTGTTGAGGACTGTGTGGCGTTAGAGTGGTTGAAAATGATACGTCGTTAGCGGTACAGTTGGACTGCAATAAACTAACGGGCAAGAAACCTTGCAATAATGAAGCACTAAATGAATTAAACAGAATGCGAAATAAAAACTAAAAACTAGAAAATAAAAATAGGTAAAAATCTTTTTAAGTTAAACGGTTTTATGTTAAACATACATTGCAATGTTTAAGATAAATGTACTAAAAACCAAAAAATAATAAAATAGATACAGTCGTGGGAATTATAAACATATGCATAGACTAGACTAAAATAAAACCGTGGGGCACGTCACTTGTCTACAATCGTTGATTAAAATGTTTGTTTTGTAATGTTACACTATAATTAGGAAGTTGTTCAACCGACAACGATGGACGTGTGATAAGTAGGGCTAGAATGTGGAAACAAGCTAGCAAGCTCGATTATAAGCGAGTTTTAGGGTTTCATAGTGGTGAGCGAGTAGTACTTTGTCGATTAAAGACAAACTACGAGCAGTGAAACGATTCCTCGCCAGCCAGCAGTGTGAATGTCCAACGATAAACTAGTTGAAACATCTCTTTTATTTACATGGAGTGTATAACTATTGGAGTTTCCATGAGCAAGAAAATAGTAAGTAATTTCTTCACCGTCTGCGGGCCAACTGCCTAACGACGAATTAAACGATTCTTCTATCGCACATTAAGTCGATAATTTGTAGACAATTGACATTCCCCACGGTTTTATTTTAATCTAGTCTATGCATATGTTTATAATTCCCACGACTGTATCTATTTTATTATTTTTTGGTTTTTAGTACATTTATCTTAAACATTGCAATGTATGTTTAACATAAAACCGTTTAACTTAAAAAGTTTTTTACCTATTTTTATTATTATGTTATTTTCCAATTAGTGGTTTTACAACACAATGTAGAGCTTAATACTCAAAGGAGAAGTTACAGAGTACACTTCAGAGTTGAAGTTTCTAATGTATGATTTTTTAATATATCCACTGTATCTTCCTCAAACGATTATTTTTTGCATCATCGCAAAGGGTGCGAATTCAGTTAACGATAATAGGATATAACAGCTAACTATATTAAGCCGCGATTTTTTAGAATTTTTTCTAATTATCATAATTAAAACAGTCATATCTTTTGCGTGCAACGATCAAAGTTAGTAACGAAAACAGATTTGGAATGCTGATTTTTTTCTTAATCTATGTACCAATGCGATTGATTGCGATGAAATATGGGATGTGTGACTGAATTCGATTAAAAAATAAAATCGGTTCAGATTTGGATATAGCTCCCAAATATATGTATTTTCGGCCGATTTCAGGTATTTGCTGCACTAAACATGCTATACATGTTTGATTGCGATGAAATATGGAACGTTTGACTAAATTCGGTCTAGAAATAAATGTGCCATATTATATCGAAATCGGTTCAGATTTTGATATAGCTCCCAATATATTTTGGGCCGATTTCACATATATGCTGCACCAGACACGCTATATATGGCCGATTTAAATGAAATTTGCAATGTGTGACTAAATTCTGTCTAGAAATAAATGTGCAAAATTATATCCAAATCGGTTCAAATTTGGATATATCTTCCATATATTGTTCCCCCGATTTGAGGTATTTGGTGCACCAAACACGAAAATTCTGTCCATTGTAACGCAATTAGGAAAATATCACCGAATTATATTGAAATCGGTTTAGATTTGGTGCACCAACTTCACTATATCCCAGCAAAATTTGACGGAAGGGGTTCTTTGCGATGACGTGATTTCATGTCATCTTTTGCATTGGTTCAAAGGAAGTCGTGGAAGATCCGACCTTTTCATTAGGATTTGAACCAATGCAAAGGAAGTCGTGAAAGATCCGATCTTTTCATCAGCATTTGTACCCATTCCATCGATCCAATAGAGATGATGTTTGTGTTTTTATTTACACACCTGTTTATTTTCATTTTGGTATGTACAGGTACTGCAAAAATCTACTAATTTTTACTATTTTTTCTCGATAACATAAAGGAAAAATTGTTATCGTAATAAAAATAAGTAGATTCTGGAACAGACCAAAGTTGTTAGAACTGTGTTCGTGATGTTGTCTTACATTTCCTGCATATCAAACAACTAAAACTTCTAAACAATTGGTATTATATGAAGTCCCAACCATCGAGCTAAAAATAGAATCGGACTGCACACATTGCTATTTTAAAAGTTCCCTTGTCTGTTCTAAATCTGACATAGAATGAAATCAATCAAATCTCGCTTCTTGGAATTTGAAAAAAAAGTCCGAAACGAAAAGGAACAAAAATCTGAAAATAAAGAAGAAACTACTTTTGGAAAGAAACAATTAAAAATAAATTAATTAAGCATAAATGGCATTTTCCATAAAAAGTCTCTCCTCCCCGTTCGTTACATTTTGTTCTTAGAGATCCCTAAAGCAAGCCGGGTTGTAGATCCCTACATATTTCCGTCACTAAACAAAAGAGTATAAATTACCAAAATGTTGTTATAAAATAACAAAATTATAAAATAAAAGTAATTTACGAAATAAAAATACTTAAAGGAGTGCATTTGGAGTCCATGTCGAAATCTGAACTGGTGATGGGAAGATAATTGAAAAAACCTTTTGTAAGATGAAAGAATATCAGTTGCGGAGAACGGAGGAAGTAATCTTTTGCGTTGCAGCGGTGGTGATTACATTGCAATTTTGGATGTAAACTTTTGAAAAACTAAACTGATAAATTAATTGTAGTTATTTCATGAATTCGTTTGAATTAATAAAGAGTTTTTTTTCATGAAAACCATATTTCAATACAGCATTTCCACTTTCCAAACAACACATGAAAATTTCATGCCAAGGGGTTGGTGAAAATGACATGCCAAAGCATTGGTTAAAATGACATGTCAAAGCATGGGTGAAAATGACGTGTCAAAGCATTGGTGAAAATGACATGTCAAATCATTGGTGGAAATGACATGCCAAAGCATTGGTGGAAATGACATGTCAACGCATTGGTTAAAATGACATGCTTAGGATCCAGAAAAGAACGTCATCTTTTGGGGTCCACGCTCATATAAAATTCATCGATGAAGATGCTAAAAAGATGACATGCTAGATCACTTGCACCCATGATTGAATGTCATCTTTGGCATCGAACATTTTGCTGGGTATATGTCCAATTTGGATAAAATTTGAAATGTGGGACGGAATTTGGACTAGAAATAAGTTTTGATTTATTTTTTATTATTTTGAAAACTGTTTCGATTTCGATATGGCTCCCATATATGTTCCCTAGATTTAATATATTTGACGCACCAAACACAAAATTGAACAGATATTTTAATGAAATTTGGAAAATGTGACGCAATTTGCTCTAGAAAAAAAATCGACAAATTATATTGAAATCGTAGTGGTGTACGTTATCATATAGACGGCCCGCCCGACTTTGATCCTTTCCTTAATGGTTTTCATTTATTAGTGATAAGTGAAGTGATACGATTCTTTTCACACATCTTTCACAATCTAATTACTTACTTGCTAGTCAATAAAAGAAATAAATACAAAGAAGTTTTGTTGTACGATCTTATAAATGCGGATTTTTTAAAATGTCCGCGTATTTACAACAATTTTATTAATCAAATTAATCGCGACTTTTTATCTTATTGTCATACAATTTACATTAATTTACAAAGAAATAATGATATTTATTCCTCAGTTTCCTCCAAAATAGTTTTGAAAGAGAATGGTTGGAAGGCATAGCCCAAACCTTCATAAAATTTGCTCATAAATTCGACCCTGTAATAGAAAACGCAAAATAAATTAAGAACATTCTCATTTTAAAACAGATTTAAATTAGCTTACCAATGTAAACGCAAGGTGTGCAAGAAAGCGGATAGACCTTCAATCAATACCAAAATGCCAAATGTCAAAGCAGCCCAAGCGCCGAAGATGAAGAACAACATTACCGAACCAACATAGTTGGAAATACTGAAACCCAATGACATAACCATGGTCCACAAGACTTCAGATAATTCTGTAAGTTAGGGAAAATTGGAATACATTTCTGAGAATGAGAATTTTGGGGCACTTAAAGGAATACTTACGGGCATGAGCCAATGACAGGGCCCACAAACGTAGATATGAGGCGGTATGGGAAATGGTACTCAGGACATATTCAATGGTGTGAATGGCTTGTTGAATGAAAACTTCACCCATTGGTTCATCACCACTACCATGGCCACCGTGACCACCTGCAGCTGGTGCTGGTTTTGCTTCGATATCACCGTTACCATGTCCAACAGCTGCTTGACTTTTGCGTGTACACATAATATAGATGGGTTTACCCAACAACATCCATGGTATACAAATGACAGCAATAATGACAAACACGGTTTGCAACATATCCTGGCCATCGAACAAGTATTCTTCACAACCATCCAAAGGTTCCTGATGCTTGAACAACATCATGTTGATGAACAAAATCAAAATCGAAGGAGCACAACCGGGTGTCAATGGTTGTTCCTCAGCAGCTCCAGAATATTTCACAAACTTAAAGAACATCATAAAGACCATATAGCCGAAGAGTAAAACCAAGAAGACAATCTGAGGTATAAAGTCCATAATGATGTTGATGCCCTTCTTAAAGTGGGTATAGTTGACCAACGACATACAGACACCGAAAACCATGTGTAGAACACCGAAAATAATGGACAATTTCATTTTGTATGTGTTAAGGAAAATGATTTTGTTGTCGGCCAATTGCCAAATGGGATCCAGACCAACGGGATATACACCCTGGACATGGTATTTGGGATCCATTTGCAAATATTTGTTCTCCATAACTGTGGAGGTGTTATAACGCACTGTCCAACTGGAACCGAAAATATTCATGGACTTGGAGAACACATCATTGTATATGAACCCAGTATACAAAGAGAACAGACCCATCAACATGATAATATAACGACCACCAAAGAAAAGTTGGAAAATTTCACCCTTGATTTTGCGCAATTGATTCTCCTTGATAACCATGTACAAGGCGAACAGGAACAAGATCATGCCATGACCCAAATCACCAAACATCACAGCAAACAAAAAGGGGAAAGTAATGCAAGTGTAGAGGGCAGGATTTGCCTCGCGATAGGATGCCACACCATATGAATCGATAAGATTTTGGAAACCATTCGTGAATTTGTTGGTGCGCGTAAAGGTTGGTGGCTGTTCATTGCTTTCAATAACATTAACGAACGAGGGGATGGTACTTTCCACCATTTTAGAACCCCTAGCCAAGGCATTGCTTACAGTTTGGAAATCGTTGAGTGGAATCCAACCTTCACCAATCAAACATTTATTGGAGACATCCATGTTGAACATGTTCAAGGTGTGATAGATTGCCTTCATTTTCTTGATGCTTATGGTCCATGCTGGCAAGTTACGAGCAGCACTGACCAAAACACGATTACGATGATCGGCTGTACTATTCAAAACCATTTTCAAGTCTTCCAGCCGTGTGGAGACATCCTTTAACATATCCACACGTTCCTGGTGGGCACTGGGGCAAGGGTAGACAGCAGCATGGAAAGCAGAGCAAATCTTCTTAATTCTCTGTTTCAGCTGTTCACCTTGGAAAAAGGCCACAAACACAGTTTTCAACACCGGATGTCCCGTCTCGGGATCCTTAAGCATGCCGCTCAAATCACTACGTTTCAAGAAGACATTACCACGTGAAATACGCCACAGCATACGTTCAAAGGCAAAGAATTTCTCCAACTTGATTACACCAGCAATGAAACCCAATTGACCCCTTGGCTGTTGGACGTTTATATCATTCGGATCTATATAACGATTGGTATCCAAATTCATGATTTCTTTGTCATCAAAGAAACATTCGGTGTTTTCCAACACTGCCTTCAATTCGCTCATGTCATTGTAATTGACATTCAAATTTACACCATTTTGACTCAATTCTTTAAGCTCAGTTTCAATTGATTCCAAATGAGCTTCCAAATCGATAATCTCTCTGGGATTTGGTGCAGCCGGTTCGTGGTCTTCATCCAGCTTGGGCAATTCAATGCCATCCTTACGCATTTCACTCTCGACATAACGTATACGACGTTCCAGCTCATCACAGCGTCTAACTTCGGTGACGAATTTACGCTGGAAGGCACTTACTTCAACATTAAGCTAGAGAGAGAGAGAAAAAAATGAAATGAAATCACATTAATTATCCTGACCTTTTACCATTTCTAAGAGGATTATAATCTAGATGGGGACGGTTGGCGTAAATCTGAGCTACACATAACACAGTCATTTAAGGTTGATTGAATACTTACATCACGGAATTGCACACAACCCAATTCACCCAATTCAGCAACTGAGGCATAGGCCGCCTCTGGCTGTATGAAGAGCTGGCACAAAGCCATCTCTTCACTGCGAAACATATCACCCATGGCGGCGATTTATGGGACTTAGCACTGGAAAAAAAGGAAAGAGAAAAAGCATTTGGATTATTACTTTGTATGTATTTTTATAGGGATTTTGTTGAAATGTTGTCATTAGTTACAAATAATTCCGAAAAAAATTACAATTAGGTAGTAAAATGTCAGATCATGGCTTCTTTGCGTGCAACAAGTCATTCAGAATATTGTAAGATTGTTACAGATTGTTACCAGTTTTTATAACCTCATACTACGGTGGAGGGTATACTAAGATTGGCTTGAAAGTTTCTTTAAAAAAATCCACGTTTATTTGGCTGAGAGTGGCTTGAAAGTTACTTTAAAAAAATCCACGTTTATTTGGCTGAGAGTGGCTTGAAAGTTTCTTTAACAAATCCACATTGTATTTTGCTGAGACTGGGTTGAAAGATTGGCTTAAAAAATTCTTTAACAAATCCACGTATATTTGTCGGAGGTTGGCTTAAAAATTTCTTAAAAAAATCCACATTGTATTTTGCTGAGATTGTGTTGAAAGATTGGCTTAAACAATTCTTTAACAAATCCACGTTTTATTTGTCGGAGGTTGGCTTAAAAAAATCCACATTGTATTTTGCTGAGATTTGGTTGAAAGATTGGCTTAAAAAATTCTTTAACAAATTCACGTTTTATTTGTCGGAGGTTGGCTTAAAAAATTCTTTAAAAAATCCACATTGTACTTTGCTGAGATTGGGTTGAAAGATTGGCTTAAAAAATTCTTTAAAAAATCCACATTGTATTTTGCTGAGATTGGGTTGAAAGATTGGCTTAAAAAATTCTTTAAAAAATCCACATTGTATTTTGCTGAGATTGGGTTGAAAGATTGGCTTAAAAAATTCTTTAAAAAATCCACGTTTTATTTGGCTGATATTGGCTTGAAACATTCTTAAAAAATCCACGTTTGCTTTGGCTGATATTGGCTTGACAAATTCTTTTAAAAAATCCACGTTTGCTTTGGCTGATATTGGCTTGAAAAATTCTTTACGAAAACTAGGTTTTATTTGGCTGAGATTGGCTTAGAAAATTCTTTAAGAAATTCACGTTTTATTTGGCTGAGATTGGCGTATACAATTCTTTGAAAAACTTACATTTAATTTAGCTGAATTTGGCTTCAAAAACTCTTTAAAAAATCAATGTTTTATTTGTCGGAGGTAGGCTTATAAATTTCTTTGAAACATCCTCATTTTACTTGGCTGAGATTGGCTTAAAAAATTCTTAAGAAATCCACGTTTTAGTTGGCTGAGATTGGCTTGAAAAATTCTTAAAAAAATCCACGTTTTATTTGGTAGAGATCAGCTTAAAAAATCTTTAAAAATCCACGTCTTATTTGGCTGGGATTGTCCTTAAAAAATTCTTTAAAAAATCCACGTTTTATTTGTCGGAGGTAGGCTTATAAAAAAAATTCTTTGAAAAATCCACATTTTACTTGGCTGAGATTGGTTTGAAAATTTTTTTTTTAAAAAATCTGCATTTGATTTCGCTGAGATTGGCTTGGAACATTATTTAAAAGATCCATATTGTATTTGGTTGACATTGGTTGAAAAATTCTTTAAATATTCCACATTTTAATTGGCTTAGATTGGCTTGAAAAATTATTTAACAAATTCACATTGTATTTGGCTGAGATTGACATGAAAAATTCTTTAAAAATCCACATTTTATATGACTGAGGTTGGCTTGAAAAATTCTTTAAAAAATCCACGTTTTATTTGGCTGAGATTGGCTTGAACAATTATTTAAAAAAATCCACGTTTTATTTGGCGGAGGTTGACTTGAAAAACTCTTTAAAAAATCCACGTTTTATTTAGCTGATATTGGATTGTGAAATTTTTAAAAAAATCCAAATTTTATTTAGCTGAGATTGGCTTGAAAAAATCTTTAAAAATTCACGTTTTATTTGGCTGAGATTGGCTTAAAATTTTTTAAAAAATCCACGTTTGATGTGGCCTGAAGATGGTTTAAAAATTCTTTAAAAATCTACGTTTTACTTGGCTGAGATTGGCTTAAAAATTCTTTAAGAAATCCAAATTTTATTTGGCTGAGATTGACTTTAAAAATTCTTTAAAAATTTACGTTTTAGTTGTAGGAGGTAGGCTAATAAAACTCTTTAAAAAACCTACATTTCATATGGCTGAGATTGGCTTGAAAAACTTCTTAAAAAATCAACATTTTATTTGGCTGAGATGGGTTGGAAAATTCTTTAAAAATCAATGTTTTATTTGACTGAGATTGGTTTGAAAAATTCTTTGAAAAATCCCCGTTTTATTTGGTTGAGATTACTTACTTAGTTGGCCCATTACAGAACATTTGTTCCATAGACCGAACTAAGAAAAGATCTCCATTCCTCTCTGTTTTTCGCTTGACTTTTTGGAATACCGCGCCTTTCCATTTCTTCATCCACTTGTTTGCTCCATCGAAGCTTAGGCCTGCCGATTCTGCGTGCACCGCCATGTGGCATGTATTCATACGCCTTTTTAGCGGGTTCATCATCGCTCATTCTCATGATATGGCCTAGCCAACGCAATCGTTGCATCTCGATACGTTTAACTATATTCATGTCTTTGTATAGCTTATATAGCTCGTGGTTCATACGACGTCGATATTCACCGTCAACGCAAATCGGCCCGTAGATCTTTCGAAGAATTTTCCTCTCAAACACACCAAGCACTGCCTTATCTGCTTGCGCAAGTACCCATGCTTCGGAGCCATACATTAGCACGGGTAGTATCAGCGTTTTGTATAGTTTTTGTTTGACGAGATGTGGCTTACTTAGACCATAGTAGCATCTGTTGGCCAATACAATTCTTCTTCTTATTTCACAACTGATGTTGTTTGTTGTGTTTATGGCAGTGCCGAGGTAGACGAAGTCTTTAACTACCTCAAAATTGTAGGTACCAACTTCTACAGTTGGTCCGAGCTCTATGGACGCTTTGCGCGTCGACACCATCAATTTGGTCTTTTCGCCGTTTACCGCCAGACCCACTTTCGCAGATTCTGCTTCGATCTTCCAGAAGGTATCAGTTACTTCCTTTACTGATCGTCCCATGATGTCTATGTCATCAGCATAGGCAAGTAACATGTGGCTATTGGTGTAAATTGTGCCATTTCTTTTGACATTTGCATCTCGTATTACCTTTTCCAGCAAAATGTTGAATAGGTCACACGAAAGGCTGTCTCCTTGTCTGAAACCTCTTTTGGTACAAAATTCTTCGGAGAGGTTCTTTCCAATTTTAACTGAGGACCTAGTATCAGTTAAAGTCATCTTACAAAGCCGGATGAGCTTTGCGGGGATACCAAATTCAGACATTGCGTGGAATACCTTTGATCGGAGGGGACTGTCGAATGCTGCTTTATAATCGACAAAAAGGTGAAATATGTCGATCTGCATCTCTTGGGTCTTCTCTAGGATTTGCCGCAGGGTAAATATCTGGTCAGTGGTGGACTTGCCAGGTCTAAAGCCACATTGGTATGGTCCAATTATTTCGTTGACCATTGGCTTTAGTCGTTCGCACAATATCCCTGACACTATCTTATAGGCAATAGGGAGAAGACTTATGCCCCTATAGTTTGAGCATACAGTCTTATCTCCTTTCTTGTGGACGGGACATAGGATGCTCAGGTTCCAATCGTCGGGTACGCGTTCTTCCTGCCAGATGGTGCTAACTAGCTGATGCATACACCTTATCAGCGCGTCGCCTCCGGTTTTAAACAGCTCGGCTGGTAAGCCATCGGCTCCTGCTGCTTTATTATTCTTCAGCCGGTTGATTGCTGTTTTTACCTCACCTTGGCCGGGCGGTATACATTCTATACCATCTTCTGGGATTGGATCTGTGGTATCATCGTCTTCGCTACTATTGGATACCAGCAGATTGGAGAAATGTTCCTTCCATATCCTGAGCATGCTATCTGTATCTGTTACCAGATTACCTTGCTGGTCTCTACAGGAGAATGTGCCTGTACCAAAGCCATCTGTTTGATGTTTCACTCTTTGGTGGAATTTTCGGACTTCATTCTGTCTCCTGTACATCTCGATTTTTTCACACTCCCGCTTTTCCATTTCTCTCTTTTTCTTGCGGAAAAGCCGTTTCTCTTCTCTCCTTTTCTCCCGATATCTCTCTCGTGCGCTACGCGTTGCTACTGATTGTAAAGTAGCTCTATATGCCGCATTTTTCTTTTCGGTAGTAGCACGACACTCCTGGTCATACCATGAATTCCTTTGTGGAGGTCTCTGGAATCCAAGTATGGATTTTGCGGCTGTTTGCATGGAGTGGGCAATATGTTGCCATTGTGTTGTTATGTTATCGGGACAAGGAGTGCTCGCGTTAAGCAATTGGGCTAGTTGAGTGGAATATGCTGTGGCTATCTGTTGTGTTTTCAGCCTATCGATGTCCAACTTCCGCGTTGAGTCTGTTCGTGCTTTATTTGCAACGTTTAGACGGGCACGTACCTTTGCTGCAACAAGGTAGTGGTCCGAATCAATGTTTGCGCCTCGGAACGATCGTACATCCAACACGCTGGATGAATGTCTTCCATCTATTACAAAATGATCAATTTGATTACTTGTTCTTTGATCTGGAGACAGCCAGGTGCCCTTATGAATATCGAGATGATTAAATCTGGTACTGGTAACTACCATGTTTTTTGCAGCTGCAAAGTCTATCAGCCTCATACCATTGTCAGATGTTTCACTGCGGAGACTGAATTTCCCGACTGTTGGGCCAAAGACATCTCCTTTCCAATTTTGGCATTAAAATCGCCTAGAATGATTTTAATGTCATGGGCAGGGCAACGGTCATATGTTTCTTCTAAGCGCTCGTAAAATATATCTTTGGTCTGTTCGTCCTTTTCTTCAGTGGGAGCATGAGCACAAATAAAGCTGATGTTGAAGAATTTAGCTTTTATTCGAATTGCAGCAAGTCTTTCATTCACTGGGGTGAAGCTGGATACCAGATGTTTTAGTCTCCGACTAACTACAAATCCGCAACCAAATTCATGCTTTACGTCATGGCAGCTATAATACAGTGCGTCACCTTTAGGTGTTGTTGTGACGCCTTTCCCAATCCATCGTATTTCCTGTATGGCAGTAATATCGGCCTTGTACTTTTCAAGTACGTCTGCCAATGCGAAGACTGCACCTTCTCTATAAAGAGTGCGAATATTCCAGGTGCAGATTCGCAGATCATGGTCCTTAAAACGTTTGCGGGGTTCGTCAACTTTAGAGGGGTTTGTTTTTCTTTTCTTTCGGTTTTTCATAGTAGGCTGTTTTTTCTAGGGGAGGGTAACTAACCCGACGCCCAAACCCAAGTTTTTAACGTTCTTATGGGTGAACGCGCGGCACATGTTAGCTCACTACCTTTAACGGGTGTTAAAGGCAGTTCCCCAGGTGACACTACGGGGAGGTCAGTGTCCACTTGAGATGAAAGATTGACCAAGATAAATCCTGGGCTTTGCCATGTTAAAGCCGGTCAAGACCGTTGCTTGGTATCATTTGGTTGAGATTGGCTTAAAAAAATCCTTAGAAAAGATCCACTTTTTATTTGGCGGAGATTTGCTTGAAAAATCCTTAGAAAAAATCCACGTTTTATTTGGCTGAGATTGGCTTAAAAAAATTAATAGAAACAATCCACGTTTAATTTCGTTGAAATTGGTTTGAAAAATTATTTTAAAAATCCACCATTCATTTTAGTTGGCTGAGATTTATTTAAAAAATTCCTTAAAAAATCCACTTTTTATATTTCGGAGGTATGCTTATACAATTCTTTTATATGGCTGAGATTGGCTTGAGAAATACTTTAAAAAATCAATGTTGTATATGGCTGATATTGACCAGAAAAATTGTTTAAAAATTCCACGTTTTATTTGGCTGAGATTGGCGTGAAAAATGCTTTAAAAAAATCTAGGTTTGCTTTGGCTGATGTTGGCTTGAAAAATTCTTTAAAAACTTCAAGTTTGTTTTGGCTGATGTTGGCTTGAAAAATTCTTTAAAAACTTCAAGTTTGTTTTGGCTGATATTGCCTGGAAAAATTCTTAAAAAATCCACGTTTTATTTGGTTGAGGGTGGTTTGAAAAATTCTTAAAAAATCCACGTTTTATTTGGTTGAGGGTGGTTTGAAAAATTCTTAAAAAATCCACGTTTTATTTGGTTGAGGGTGGTTTGAAAAATTCTTAAAAAATCCACGTTTTATTTGGTTGAGGGTGGTTTGAAAAATTCTTAAAAAATCCACGTTTATTTGGTTGAGGGTGGTTTGAAAAATTCTTAAAAAATCCACGTTTTATTTGGCTGAGATTGGCTTGAAAAATTCTTAAAAAATCCAAGTTTTATTTGGCTGAGATTGGCTTGAAAATTTTTTTAAAAAGTCCACGTTTTGGTTTGCTGGGATTGGCTTGAATAGTTCTTAAAAATCCACGTTTTAGTTGGCTGAGATTGGCTTGAAAAATTCTTTAAAAAATCCGCTTGAAAAATTATTTAAGTATTTCATGCTTATTTGGCTGAGATTGGCTTGAATTTTTTTTTTTTTAAATACAAGTTTTATTTGGCTGAGGTAGTCTTGAAAATCCACGCAGTCTTAGCCCTTGTCCTGCTCATGTTGTGTTTTGTGGGAAAATTTGGTACCAACTTAGGAAAATACCAAAATTTAAGTGTTAATATATAATACATATATGAAATTGTTTATACGTTGTTTATTTTATGTTAGAATAAAAAGGTTTCATCCGTAGAAGTAGAAATAATAACTGTTATTCCGTAGTTTTTACAACATACCTTTAGAGATTATCAATTAATCATTTTAATATGTGAAAAAATGAGAAAATAAATTAATATTTATTCATTACTCGGCTATTATTGTTTAAAAAACGATTAAATCCAAATATTAATAATTTATTTTTATTTATTTATTTTTATTCGTTTCATTTTCCAATAATATTTATCAGCTCCACAACAATTTTTTTAATACCCGAAGTAACAGTAATATTTAATAAGCTTAACTTGTCAAAGTAGACAACAACAAAAAAATTCTTTAAAGGGTGGTAGTATTAAAAAACACTTATTAAACATGTTTCACCATATATGTATAATATTAAAATCCTCATTTGTGTGTGTGGTTATAAATAGTTTATTATCAATACACTTTAACGGCATTAAAGAAACATTTTTATTTTTGTGCATTGAAGCATCAAGGCGTAAAGCAAATACTTTACAAATGTGTCATTAAAATACATAAATACATATGTATGTATGTATTCAGTATTAATTATTGCAATGTATTGGAGTTTGAAGATGTGTATGTTTTGGACATCAAATGAATGCAAATTATTTTACATTTAAATGTCAATAGAATAAAGTTAAATTGCAACAAAACCTTAGGAATAAACCTATACATATTTTATTTAAGGCCCATCAATATGACCTCCCTCAAAGGCAAGAGGTTTATTTCGAGCTCTCTTAGGACGATAATTTTATGGAGAAAAAATTGTCTGGTATGTTAATACACGTATGCACTCTATTATAGTTTTACTATAATATCTAAATTAATATCCTTCTATTTACTAATTAAACGGAATATATTTAAAGTGCTGTGCATATGGGCAGCACATTAGATTCAAATAAAAAGGTTTTGTTGTGTGGCCATACATTCTGGTATTTCCAATTTAATCGATTATAATCTAAAAAAAAAACAAACATTTTACTCACAAACCATTATAAACTGATTTTTTATCAGGTCATAATACCAAACACCTAATTACCAAATAGCTTTAATGACCCCACCCCATAATAAAGTGTCATAATTTAGTCACGGGGTGCTTTGTATGGCTGCGTGGCATTAATGATACTTTGAACGAAGTTTTTTGTTAATAAGTAAATAATTGTTTCCCAATCACATGTCATAACAAGTGCTTGTCTTTATTGTCAAAGATAAAGTGTTCAAGCATCGTCATTTGGATTGTCAATTTTTGATATTCAAAGATAAATATTAGTTAAGAAAGACGTTTATTCATATGATTAAAATCACGTGCTTTGCGTCATAAACGTCACACCTAAACCACTCGATTGATATACAATTCAAAAACCTATCAATCGCAAAATGAGATGATGATAGGCTGGCAATATCGTAGCTATCAGCGACACCATCCATCCACACCACCATACATTATTACTCGCCTTAGCATTTGCTTATCAGTAAAACTGATAAGGATTATTAAAATCTCCCCAAGTTAATACCAGCGGTATTATGATAAGTGGCGTTAGGGAAACACATTATTAACTGTTAAATCAACATTTTGATTTATATTAATATCATAAATTTATCAATTGCATTGGTAAATTGGCATTTCTAGTTTAAAGTAGATTATCATACGTAATTCCACAGCGGGTAGATAAACTGAATGCTAATTTCACTATGTTCTATAGAAGTGATATCTGATCAATTCTTAAGGTGAAGTAAGGGAAAATTCTATAAAATATTCAAACGCAATTTCTAAAATACTGATACAATTCTTTCGAATTTACATTTATTATACCCTACACCACTATGTGGGGAGGGTATTATAAGTTGGTTTTGGCCAAAAAGTTTGTAACGCATCGAAATAATGGTCGTAGACCCATACTTATATATATCAAAATGAATGTCTCGACGAGTCGATCTGGCTATGTGTGTCCGTCCGTCAGTCCGTCCGTCCGTCCGTATGTCCGTCTGTCCATCTAAACCTTGTAATCACGCTACAGGTCGCAATTTTGATCGGATCGTCACGAAATTTTGGGTGTTGATGTGGGTCCCAGAGTGGAAGAAGCGTATTGATTTTGGTAATGTTCGGATAATATTTAGGGGTCGGAATGGGCAAAAAACTTATGTGGATAAAAAGACAACGTTTTTTTCCAAAGCGAATATCTCAGCTTCTATAAGGGGTATACCAAAAGCAAAACCTGACAATAAAAGTAGAAAATATCACCTTTCTAACGATGTAAAGTAGGTTCTCGTGGGTGATCAAACAACGAAGATACCACAATAGTCGCAAATTAAACCCAAATTTTCATTTTTGCGATTTTAGTTATAATGACGAATATCACAGCTTTGGTTGGATACTTTCCAACAGCAAAGCCTTACTATGAAAGTAGAAGATCCTATCTTTACAATGATGCAAACTAGGTCGGCGTAGGTGACCAAATAACGGAGATATCGCAATATTCGATAATAAATCCCATTTTTCCATTTTTTTGGAAATCACGCTACTGGGCGCAATTTTGATCGGATCGTCACGAAATTTCGAGGGTTAATGAGGGTCTTACAGAGGTTCTTCCTCTATTGATTTTGATGATGGTCGGATAATATTTAGGTCGGAATGAGCAAAAACTTTATTTGGAGAAAAAGTCAATATATATAAAATATCACCTTTACAACAATGTAACGTAGGTTGTCGTAGGTGGTCTAACAACGAAGATATCGCAATAGTCGCTAATAAAACCCAAATTTTAATTTTCGCGATTTTAATAATAATGACGGATATCACACCTTTGGTTGGGGACCTTCTAAAAGCAAAGCCAGACTAAGAAAGTAGAAAATCCCATCTTTGAAATTATGCAAAGTAGGTTGGCGTAGGTAGTCAAATAATAGAGATATCGCAATAGTCGTTAATGCATCCTTTTTATCCACTTTTTCTGCAATCAGACTACAGGTCGGAAGTTTGATCGGATCATCACGAAATTTTCTCACAGAGATAGAAGCCTATTGATGTTGATGATGTCGACAGTATTCAAATATAAAATTAAATATTAATTATTTTGGTTCAGTTCGCCTTAAGTCATTTGGTATAAAAGCCAGATAGGTGAAAACTTTCGTACCTCCATAAAAGAAATGTTTTCGAGTGAAAAAATTATTCACAGAGGTAGTGGTGTAGGGTATCACATAGTCGGCCCCGTACCGACAATAGCCTTTTCTCACTTGTTTTTATTTATTTGTTTTCTTTTTTTTTTTTTTGTAGTCTTCATCCAATACTTTGCCAAAGTTTGGATCAGCATAGAGGCATAATTTAAATTAATAAGAAAATATGTTCTTACCGAGAAATAAATCTCCTCCCTTTCGCTTTTAAATGGTGTAATGAGTAAAAGGCCACGGCTATGGTAAATGACTCAAGAGAAGCAAATCAATAGTCATCGTTTTGTCAATTGCAATTGCTGCTTTCGACAGGCCTTCAAAGTTGCTATAACCCGGGTACGAGCTTGGGTTTTACGCAAAGCGCAAGCAGTTGTTCTTAATTAAAAAAGGAAATGACATTACCGAACAGTTCAGTACCAAACGAAGTTACTGATTAGGGTAGACAGTCACACTATACCCTAATGAAAGCTTTGACACAACACAACAAGTCGAATAAAAAGAGCCGTAAGGTCCGCTTTTGAACATTGTTTTGGCAAAATTTTTTCTAGAAAAAATTGCGTCAGATTTACTAAATTTCGTGCAAATATCTGCCCAACTTTATATTTGGTGCGTCAAATATATAAAATCGGCTGAAAATATACATAATTTGCCTAACATTTTCCTAGACTTAATTCAGTGGCACGTTAAATTCGGTGTTTTTTTTTATCAAATACATGAACTCGACCGAACACGTGTATGGCAATAACCAAAAATGTTTTACAATAGATGAATCCGAGATTCACCCATTCAGAATTCGCTAACTGTTAACATATTCTATATAGTATGATTGAAATTCTTAAAATGAACTGTGTTAGGAGGAATCCCATAAGGTCGACCATTAAAATTAATTTACGTGGAAGCTGTGTTGGAATCAATGTAGAAAAATAGATAAAAATGGGTTAAAGCCAACAAGTTTTTTTATGCTCCCTTCCGATTTCTGGCTTAACCTTACACTTTATAGACATATGCCCAAAGAAAGAATAACGGAATACTTCATGAACAATATGATACTAGTGTATCATTTTTCGATATATCCACTACATCCACCTAAAATTGATGCTGACATTTTGAAGCCGGAATTTCGGGGTTTTTTGAATTGTTTTAATAATATTCAAAACTCATAATAGGATTATAAAACTCGTGATTTTACGTCGTTTAATGCATATATCATGAGTGTGCTCCTTACAGCATCCTAGTAATTGGAGTCTAAAGGCCAATATTTGATGCGAGCATTTTTTTAAAAAACCTATTTTTTGCGTTTAAAATTTACACGTGTCATTCAATTTCCTTTGTACAACGCGTGAATTTAGTTTTTTTACGCGACGGATCTAATGAGCCCATTCGCGATCGAATCCATCCACTAAAACCGCGGATATAGATACCTTGAAAATAGGAAAATCAGCAAGAATTTATTTAGACAAATCCGCGCACTAAACCGCGATTTTCTTTAAAATTTTTTACGTAAATGGAATCCTTTATACGCGATTATAATATTTGCGAAAACGCGTGTCATAAAGTTCGCGAGATTCGCGTGTAACATGGGTTTTTTAACCAAAAATAGAATGTGGAGGCACTTCCGCGGTTCTTGAAAAATCTATTTGAAATATGTGTATATAGACGGATTTTTGATGGGTGCTACTGCAACCGGATGCGCATCAAAATCGTATACAAATTGCGCGATTTTTACCCACTTTAAGGGTAAAAATATTGAAAGAGATTGATTCGCTGTATCCAAAAACGGATGCGCATCAACTAATTTTAACTAATTCGCGAATAATAGGCTTTTTAATTTCGACATTTTTTGAATGATTGTAATTTCAATATTACTCTTAATTTCCTATCCTTATAAGTTATCACAGTAAGCAAATAAGCTTTTGCGATGGTAAACCATATTTCTTGATGAAGTTTTAGCAGTACACTTAATTATCTTATAGGCTTTTAGCGAAATAGTTGGAAAACTCCCAAATATTTTTTTCTAATTTTTTGAATGAAACCAAAAAATATATTTGCAACAATATTTTCCAACAATAAGTTTTTCTCTTTTGTTGTTGCTATAATATGCAATTTATGTACCCAATCTTTATAAATTTGGTATCATATTGTTCTACGCATTGTCTAGATTCCGCATATATTTTTTAATTTATTTTTTGATGGTTTGTACGGACTCTGTGATAGGTTAATTTGGATTTACTTCAAAATTTGTTTATTTTTTGTTAATTTTCCGCGAAAATAATAACAAATTTTATAACTATTTAAAAATCTACGAATAGATATGGAATGTTGTTAACGATTTATACATACATTTTCTCATAACAACAAATAAGATATTGTTAAACATTTTTTCTTTATATGAGAATAAAAACCGCTACAACTTTTGCGCGCATCGTCCAATTTTGTGAACGCGAACAGATTTGAAATCAGACATTTTTTCTTAACCTCTATGCCAAAAATTGTACATGTGCTCGCAATTTTTTTTTTAATTTTTATACCCTACACCACTATGTGGGGAGGGTATTATAAGCTGGTTTTGGCCAAAAAGTTTGTAACGCATCGAAATAATGGTCGTAGACCCATACTTATATATACCAAAATGAATGTCTCGACGAGCTGAGTCGATCTGGCTATGTGTGTCCGTCCGTCTGTCCATCTAAACCTTGTAATCACGCTACAGGTCGGATCGTCACGAAATTTTGGACGTTGATGGGGGTCCCGGAGGGGAATAAGCCTATTGATTTTGGTGATGGTCGGATAATATTTAGGGGTCGGAATGGGCAAAAACTTATGTGGATAAAAAGACCAAAATTTTTTTCCAAAGCAAATATCTCAGCTTCTATATGAAGTATACGAAAAGCAAAACCTGACAATAAAAATAGAAAATATCACCTTTCTAATGATGTATAGTAGGTTCTCGTAGGTGATCAAACAACGAAGATATCGCAATAGTCGGTAATACATCCCATTTTTCCATTTTTTTGAAAATCACACTACAGGTCGCAATTTTGATCGGATCGTCACGAAATTTTGAGGGTTAATGGGGGTCACACAGATGAAGAAGCCTATTGGTGATGGTTGGATAATATTTAGGGGTCATAATGGGCAAAAAACTTATTTGGATAAAAAGACAACGTTTTCTTCCAAAGCGAATATCTCAGCTTTTGTATGGGGTATACCAAAAGCAAAACCTGGCCATGAAAGTAGAAAATATCACCTTTGCAACGATGTAACGTAGCAGCTTTGGTTCGGGACCTTCCAAAAGCAAAGTCTAAAAATGAAAGTAAAAAATCCCATCATTACAATGATGTAAAGCAGGTTGGCATAGGTATCCAAATAACGGAGATATCACAATAGTCGGTAATACATCCCATTTTTTAATTTTTATACCCTCAGCCTTTAGGCTAAAGAGGGTATTTACACTTTGATACGGCCAAAAATGTGCCTCATCGAAATAATGGTTTTAGACCCCAAGTATGTTTGTACGATATCCGTTTCAGACAATTTCGAGTCGATCTAGCAATGTCCGTCCGTCTGTCTGTCTGTCCGTCTGTCTGGCTGGTGCGCACGATAACTTTCGAACGGATCAATCGATTCGGTTCAAATTTTGGGTATCGAAATATTTTATCCAGATTTGATTTAAGTTCGAAGATGGGCCATATCGGTCCACTCCTTCAGGTACCTCCCCCACAAAAGTTCAAAAATGTTCGGAAAAATTGTCCGCACGATAACTCTTGAAGGGAGTAACCGAATTTGTCCATACTTTGCACATCGTGACATTTCTACCAGACATAGATGAGGTTCCAATATGGACCCTATTGGTTCACTCTTTTGGGTACCTCCCACACAAAATTTGGCTTAAGTGCAGTTTAAGGCCACTTGTATTCACTACCCCCATTACGACGATATAATTTTTTTCAGGAGCAAGTCCATATATCCTCAGAAATCAGCACGAAAACTGCAAACAACCCATATAATACCATTTGTCGTAGTTGGAGTGCACGATAACGGATAACGAACAGATCAACATATTTGGTTAAAATTTTGGGTCTTTCAATATTTTGTCCAAACTTAGTTTAAATTCGAAGATAGACCATATCGGTCCACTTCTTCCGGTACCTCCCCCACAAAGGTTCAACATTTTTCGCCAAGATTTTGGGCATGATAACTCTAGGAGGCAATAACCGAAATGAGCCAAACTTTGCTATTGGTAATATTACTTTCAGGCATAGATCGAGTTCTAATATGGACTATAGCGGTCCACTCATTTGAGTACCTCCCAAACAAAATTTGGAAAATGTATAGTTTAACAACTCCTCTCTGATCTTATTAATTTGTGACGCAGCAGGTTGCACTTGCGGCCCCTGTTACGACGTTGTAATTTTTTTCGTGGGCAAGTCCATACTTCCTGAGATAATGACCCAAAAAGGTCCAGAAAATCCTACCGCCACCACTTAAAAAAAAAAGAAAAAAAATATTTCCTACAGATTTGTATTAGGTCCGAATATGTACTACATCGGATCACTCCTATGGGTACACCCTACCCAAAGTTTGGAAAAAATGCACTCGTCTTGGATCATTCTTAATTTTGTTGCAACATGTAGTTTTTTACGGCCCTTTCCATCCTGGAAAATTTTCCCAACAGCTAAAAAACCTACCGAAGTATTGTGTTAACGTTTTTTCTTCGGGTACGTGGCTGAGGGTATATCTCTGTCGGCTCAGCTGACTGATACTTTCTTACTTGTTTTATAATCATGTCGCAATTTTAATTGGATCGTCACGAAATTTTGGGTGTTAATTGGGGTCCCACAGAGGAAAAAACCTTATGATTTTTGATAATGGTTGGATATTATTCAGGGGTCGGAATGTGAAAAAAAATATTTGAAGAAAAGGCCAACGTTTTATTTAAAGCTAATATCTCTCTTCTGTAGGAGGTATATCGAAAGCAAAACATGACAAGGAAAGTAGAAAATATCACTTTTACAACGATGTGAAGTAGGTTGTCATAGGTGGTCAAACAACAGAGATATCGCAATAGTGGGTAATACATCCCTTTTTCCATTTTTGTGCAATCACACTACGAAATTTTGATCGGGGGTTGATGGGGGTCTAACCGAGAAAGAAGCCTATTGATGGTTGGTGTACATCCTAATTTTCCATTTTTTTATTTGGGTTGTACCGACGATGCACTTAAATGCGTTTCAAAAAAATTGACCTGTGTTAATGAAGACATTCAGAGCAAAGGCGCTAAGCTATCCCAATTTTAATATTTTGAATTTTATTAGTCAAAAGCTTATGAACAGGGGTAGTGGTGGCGGCCCCGACCCGACTATAGCCTTGGTTCACTTGTTTTCAAATGGAATTGCAAAGGATTTTTCGTTTTTGCCATATACCCTTTCTGAGGGTATAAAAACAACATTTTTTAAGTGGGATGTAGTTAAAATTGATTTAATTTCTGGAAAGGCAAAGAATACTAGTTTCGTCCAACGCTACTTGGAATAATCAGTTCTTTGTTTCAATACAAAGAACTCAGTGTCCAAGTGGCGTTGGACGAAGCTAGTATTATTTGCCTTTCCCAAAATTAAATCAATTTTAACTACATTCCACTTAAAAAAACTTGTTGTTTTTAAATTTTAAAACACGAGATTTTACAACAATAAAATTTCCTACTTGTTTAATTTTAGGTCAGAATACTTCAATGTGGAGGTAATAAAAAGTTCGACACATTCCAAACTTCATTGAAATTGTACTACAAAGCGTGTTTGGTACATAAAATCTGCCGAAAATATATATGGGAGGTATATCCACATCTCACAGTGGATCGTAAGAATTGTTCTATGCTTTTAATACAAAATGTCATGAACAAAAGTACCGATTACCTTAAGATGCAAAAATATGCATGGGGAAACAAAACAATCTCCAAAATAACATTAAAATGTGTGTCTAAGACACCACTTTTGTAGAGAAGTTTTACATGGCTGAAATACTCAGGAAATGTCGCCAACATTACTGACGGGTATTTTGCCACCATTGAAAAGTGTTTTGATGTTGCCTGACCGGGAAATCGAACCCACGATCTTATGTGTGCAAGGCGGGTGTGCATACCATTGCACCACCACTTTTATTATAAGATAAATGAAATAAAAAATAGATAAAGCTGGAGCCCAAAGGTAGGGACTCTTCATTATTTGTTTTCATTTCTTATTTATTTAGAAGACTTCTTTGCTGTTTGATCACTTAGTTCCATAACTGTGGTTCTTAGCCCTTATTTTATAATTATTTACGTTAGTATTGCTATTCTTTTTATATATGCACATTGAAGTTGAATTTAACATAACTTTTAAAATAAATTCCAGCGTCTAATAATTCCAACATGGAAATTAACTTTTTGAGAAAATGTGTGACACATTATCTGTCGACACTTAAGGTGTTGAGACTTTTAATACAATTTCAAGTGTTCTGTATTCATTCTTATCTTATCATCAGTCACCACATGTAACAATGTGTACACTTTCCAGACAATAGTTTATGCAGGTAGGTATAATGCCCATTGTATGCACCTCAAAAGTTGTAAGTCGTGGGATGTCGGTAAACGCTATTCCCACACTTTTGGTAAATGCATTCAGCAGTGGAATATATGATGTAAGAATTTAGGTGTTGCTATATTGAATCAATGATAATTAACGTGATTATGAAATAATCATTCTAACATTTTACACACGATTAATAATTTGTGCGTGTTTTCTTTTTTGTAATAAATAAACATGAAGTGGGAAGCATATGACATACATTTTCCAAGCTAAATTTACAAAGAAAAAGGTCATCCATTTTTAAATAAAAAAAAACAGAATCTGCTCCTAAATTTTCACAAAATGAAGTAAATAACAACAACGAGAAAAATGGCAATATTCGACCTTGATACATTTGAAATCACGAGGAGTAAATAACGATTCTTTCAAGATAAATGGATGAAAAAATTTCAATAAAATGCTGGAATCAGTATTCCTTCCACAAACGAACTAAATAACCAACAAAGATGCTATGTATCTCTCATACACATATGAAGCAAAGAATTTTGGTAAAATTTTAGATTGAATGGATTGCGATTAACCCCGCCGTATGGCTATAATAATACCAGTAATTAAATGTTGATAATTAATATCCACTTTTAGATTATTTAGAACAACATCCTCACATTCACTTTAAAGATCTTTTTTTAGTATTATTTAAAATTCATGTTTGTTAGAAAAAATTCTCTCTTCCCCAACAGAAAAAAACTTAAAGTTGTTTCTTAAAAAAATTTTAATAATTATCTTTTGTTGACATTTACCACTATCTAATGGAGTTTTGTTCTGTCACAACGTAATTTCCGTAATATCCACCTTCACGTCGACGTTTTCGAAAAAAAAATCCCGTAAAAAATTCCTCTGCTAAACGAATCGAACTGTCGCCTAGCTGGTCGCGTTTACATCTGAACAATATTTACGATTTGAAATTATTAGAAACAATTTTTGAAGTACCAATAATTCTGATAATTAGCAGTCGTTGTGATAATCTCAAAAGAAATAGCAAGAACAAGCTAAGTAATACGATTACTTCAAATAAAATAACAACAATAAGTGGCAGAAAACAAGGTTCATAGCAAATAGCGCAAAAACAATTTAATACAAAAATAAAAATTGGAAAATTATTTTAAAATTGTTTATCACATGGTTAGCCTCAGGAACGACAACGGCAACAACAGCAGCAGAAGCAGTAAAATATCAGACATACACAGAGCAATAAAAACAAAGTTAATTGTTAATTTCTTATCAACGACAACATTTCAATGACCCATCTGCGTTCGGTGTGGCAGCAATCGCATCGTAAGAGTTTGTTTCGACACTCAATAACACCTTTTCAAGTGACAGATATGATAAACGTGTGTGTATGATTGTATGTATCTCTTTGCTGAAATCAATATGAAGATTCAAGAAATATATACGTCAGAGTCAGAAGCGATAATTTTTAATTTTGAAAGTTTGATTAAAAACCATTCCTAGAAATTACAATAAAGAATTAAGTAATTCCAAGGACGGAATTTCTTTTTCATGATTTGCGGCATTTTGCAGCCGTCCGGTCTTACATACATAGTATATACAATTAGACAACAAATCGTCGGTGTCATGCTTAAGTGTTCCATACGCCATTTGCCTGATTCGGGAAAAACTCAAGTTAATGTTTAAGGTCATACAGGAAAAAATGGTGCAATAATCCCATACTTTAAGAGCTCAATTCTACTTAACTAAACTCATAGAATATATCAGTAGTTTATTTTAGTTAGATATCTGTGATAGTCTAGAAGTTATGCAAATTTTTTTAATTGCAAAAAGTTGCTGAATTGTGCCATGGAATCTTTTTTTCATGTTTTTGGCAGTTTGTGTCACATGGAACACGTTTTGTCACATTTCAACCAAAACACTTTTTATCAATCGTGTTCCACCTCCCTTATATGAAGTGCTACTGTGGAGTTTAAAAATCAGGACTTTAAATGAAACATTTATTTTTCTCATATAAATACAATAAGGACCATTACTATAGGTTTCCTTAACATTTATTTAAGGGATTTTCTCCACTTATAACTATTTTTTTGCGGTAAAAATTTCGATCGGACAAAACGGATTGATATTTTGCATTTCTAAGGTAACATAAAACATTTAAACGCGAGTTTCTTATAATACCATTATTGTAGTCGGTTAGCTTCAAGTCAAATGGACGTTTTGGGTATATTTTTGTGGACTTACATCAAAATTTTGTCTTTAAACTATGGATTTTTTGTTTAAACGATTGATAAATTTTCGTTTTCTAATAACAATACAATATTCAAAAATATTTGGATTTAGGAACTATTATTCTTCAGTTTTTAAACCAAGTCCTTTAAAGCAATTTGTTCCATACGCCACACTTTTCCGTAACTTGACAAAAATGGGCAATTTTTTGTTCCAAACGCCATCATTTTTGGTGCGGAACAATTCGTTTTTGTCTCTTTTTGTTCCATACGCCAAACGACATGTTTTGTTTTGTTTTGTTCCATACGCCAGGCTTTATGGATATGGAGCAAAACGACGAGATTTTTTGGGTCACAAAGCGGATATGGAACATACTGGCATTTGAATATCTCAGAAACTATAAGAGATAGAGGAAAACCGACCAAAAAATTTGAAAGAGCATGGTTCAAAACCTTGTAAGGTACCTTTATCTCAAAATGTCAATAATGGCGTATGGAACACTTAAGCATGACACCGACGAAATGTATTGCAAAGACCAAAATTGTAAAAAATCTATTCAAATAAAAATCAGATGTAATGGCATCAGTTGAGAGCGGTTGGACCGATTTGGATAATTTTTTTGCAATGTTCGTAATAACCCAACTTAGGTTTTTTGCAAAGAAAAGTTTAACAAGTCCACTTTTACGCCCACTTTTTTCAATTTTAATCTTTTCTACAAAAACTACTGAACTGTTTTTATTGAAATTGTCAGGGAATGTACAGCGATGGCCCATGGTGAACATAGGCTACATAGTTTGTTGAATTTCGACAGGGAAGGCGTACTTCCCCTTCACCCTATTTCTTTAAAAATGCTATATCTATATAAATAAAAATCAAATGTAAAGGGATGGACCCGGAGAAAATAGGCTTGAATTTCAGAAGGGTCGAGGAACTTCCTTTCTTTATATGTAAATAAAAATCAAATGTCATTCGTTGGTAATGGCATCAGTTTAGAACGGCTGGACCGATTTTGATAATTCTTTTTTTTTGAAATGTTCGTCATAATCCAACTAAGGTTTTTATGCAAAGAAAATTTTACCTCTACCACTTTTTTCAATTTAAATTTTTTCTACAAAAACTACTGTACCGATTTTCCCTAAATTATCAGGGAATTTACAGGGATGATCCCCGAAAACCGGATACAATATTTATTGCAAAAATGACGAATATATACGTTTAAAAATTTACCAATTAATCTACAATCGAAGTACTTCTCTGGGGCCTAAAGACCCGACCACGCCACCATAATATGGAGGGTATAATTAAGTTTGTCATTCCTTTTGTAACACATCGAAATATTCTTCGGATACCCTATAAAGTATGTATATTCTTGATCAGTGTAAAATTCTAAGTCAATATATAAGATACAGCTCGCAATTTTTAAGAAGTTTCTATTACTCCTAGGATGTTTGGTACTGCAAATGGGTTATATTGGTCCACGTTTGCCCCATAGAACGGTACCACCCGGTTTTCGGTATTTTGAAGGTTTTAGCTTCATTATTACACTGAAATGGCTCAAATTTGGTACTTAGTCTTCGTTTTGTCGTCAGAATTTTGTCCCCGCCTTCATGTAGCCCCCATAGAACGGTACCTCCTGATTTTCGGTATTCTGAAGGTTGTGGCCACACTAATCCACTGAAATGGCAGAAGTTTGGTAATTAGTCTTTCTTTGGGGTATACAACTTTCTATATGGAATTTGTCGGTATAGGTCCACGCCTTCATATAGCCTCCATAGGTACAATACCTCCCAAGTTTCGGTATTTTGAAGGTAGTGGTCTCAATATTCCTCCGAAATGGCTGAAATTTGGTACATAGTATTCATTTGGGGTTTTAAGTGTTATATATGAAATTTGTCGGTATAAATCCACGCCATCATATAGCCCCCATAGAACGGTACATCCGAATTTCCTGTATTTTGAAGTTTATGGCTGTAATATTCCAACGAAATTGTTGAAATTTGCTATTTGGTCTTCATTTGGGGTATAAAACTTTCCATTATTATTAAATTTGTCAGAAGAGGCATATTGCCCTTATAGAACGGTACATTCCGGTTTTCGGTATTTCAGTCACCGAAATGGCTGAAATTTGGTATTTAGTCTACGGTGGAGGTAAGAACCTTTCCGAATGAAATTCTATATAGCCCCCATAGAACGGTACCTTCCGATTTTCGTAATTTTGAGGGTTGTGACGTCAATATCCCACAGAAATTACTGAAATTTGTTATTTATTCTTTTTTGTTCGTTCGTTCCCACGCCTCTCACACCCGCCGCTGCCGACCGAGGGGGCCACCTCCCCTTACGTAGGGAGCACGTACACACCATGGACCGGTCTATGACGGGTTAGTTGGGGATAAAACTACCGGCTACAAATTATATCAGCCGATATAAAAATTTAATTACAAACTAAGAACAACAACATAATTTAATTAGGGAAATTAATATGTATTAACATTAAAGGCTCTTTAGGCTGAATACTACTGGTTCCGCTGAGGGAGATGTAGTTTGCCGTTAAACAGAGCTTAATTTTTTAGACACTCAACTTTAGAACGCACTAGGGTGATAGACATAAATTAAAAATAGTTTCTGCTCATTAGCTGTGTTCTACTGTTCCGCAGAGGGAGTTGTAGATATACATATGCTGAGCTGAAGGGTTCTTAACAGGCACAAGTAGTTTACAGAACAATAGATTCTAAACTAAGTTACTAAAAATTTGAATACTACATTAATGAGGATTGGCAACCTGCTTGTTTATACATTATAAATGCAATATTAATTTTTTTTAAGTACTAGCAAACCCCGGTCCTCGTTGCTGGCCCGTCGTAATGAGTTTTAATGACAACTTTTTATCGACTTTATGCTTGAAAATTCAAAAATAGGTATTTTCTACCTCACTTCTCGGTCTATTGTCAAACCGAGAAGGATTTTTTGTCTGTAACCTTTCTTTTCTTTTACGGACTTTGTCGGATTTTTTCGCCAATTTATGCTTTTTAGGATTTATTATCGTCCATGTTCCTGTCTTTATCCTAAATCGATCTAATTTTAAAGGTTAAAAAGTGGTTAAATCGAATTATTCCGCTTGTTGAGACTTTTCATGGCTGATGGACCGTTGAACCTCACCATTCAAGTAAATTTGTAAATATATAGTTTTTCTTGATCGGGGGCGCAACCACCGTTGTCTCGAAAACTAATTTGCAACCCGATGCACTCATAACTTTAGCAAATATAGCGATTATAAAATAATAGGCCCCGAAATTCGTCTACAAATATATAGCATTTTGGACCACGGGACATTCATGAACATTTTCTGAATATTAGGTTCAGTAGTTTTGGAAAAATAATGTTTTGAAAAGAGTGGGCGTGGTCATCAATTTTCCAGATATAACATATTAAAAAAAGTAGGCCTGGTCCGGTATTTTGGCTCCAAATATGTACCTAGGGTGCACACAACTTCATTGCCTACCAAAATGTATGCTGAAACCGATATAATCATACATTTATTTGGCTTATATATAGCGTTTAACTGAAAGGCATGGGGAAGGTACCCCACCTCTTCCGAAATTCATAATACATACAAAACAACGGCAAACATTGAGCTTTTGTCGCAAATTTTATGGAAATCCCTTCAGTAGTATTAGAGTTATGATATATTAATAAAAACAGGCGTGGTCGGACCTATAGGACCTAAAGAAGTACCTAGATTGTAGATTAATCCGTAAATATTTAATCCGATACATGCATAATTTTTGCAAATATAACGTTTGTTAAAAATATCGCACAGGGAGGTACCCCGCTCCTTCTGGAATTCAATAAAATATGTAACCTGTTTTCGGGGGGCGTGGTAAACTTTTCTTTCCAAAAAACCTAAGTTGGGTTATGACAGCATTTGATTTTTATTCATAAAGGTAAGTCTTTTTTTAAAATATGCCCCCTTCAAAATTCAAGAAAATATGCCCGTACATTCCCTGACATTTTCAGGAAAATCGGTTCAGTAGTTTTGTAGATTTAAAACATATTTTAAAAAGTGGGTGTGGTCAAGTCATTGGATCCTAAAAAAGTGGGTAAGGTCTTCCGAAATACATGACACATTCGTAATTATTGTAAATATAGCATTTTTAAAAAAGTAGGGTATAGGGGAAGTACCCCGCCCCTTCCGAAATTCAACTGAATTTGTAGCCCATTTTAAGCGGGGGCCATCCTTGTACATTCCCTGGCAATTTCAGGAAAATCGGTTCAGTAGTTTTTGTAGAAATGATAATAATTAAAAATTGAAAAAAGTGGGCGTACATTTTCTTTGCGTAAAAAATATCGAAATCGGTTTAGCCGTTCTCAACTGATGCCATGACCAACGAACGACATTTGATTTTTATTTTTAAAGATTTAAAAGTTTAGACAAATCGCGATTTCCTTGAAAATCCCTTCAGTAGTTTTGTAGATATAACCTAATTAGAATGTGAGCGTGGTCGAATCTTAAGTCCCAAAATAAGTACGTAAGGTTGGAGACACAATCGCCATTGACTCGCAAATAAGTTCCGAAACCGATACATTCGTATTTGTTGCAAATATTGCATTTTTACAAAAATAGGGCATAGGGGAAGTACCCACCCGATCCGAAAGTCAAAAAATATGTAGCCTATTTTTATCGGGGACCAACCCTGTACATTCGCTGAAAGTTTCAGGAAAATCGATTCTGTAGTTTCGTAGATATAACATATTTAAAAAAGTGGGCGTTGTCCAGTCTTAATGCCCCAAATAAGCACGAGACACAATCGCCATTGACTCGGAAATTAATTTTCAAAGCGATACATTTGTAATTGTTGCAAATATTGCATTTTTACAAAAATAGGGCATAGGGGAGGTACCCCGCCCGATCCGAAATTCAACCAAATGTGTAGCCTATTTCAACAGGGGGCCATCACTCATCATCATCTGAAAATTTCAGGAAAATCTGTTGAGTAGTTTCGTAGATATAACATATTTATAAAAGTGGGCGTGGCCAATTTTTCTTTGCATAAAAACCTAAACTGGACTATGACTAACATTTCCACAAAAAATTATCCAAATCGCTCCAGCCGTTTTCAACTGATTCAATTACCAACAAACGACAATTGAGTTTTATATATAAAGATGTAATGGTTCAGTCAAAGGTATCGTATTATTGATGTTATTGTATATATCACACAACGAATGTAATGGGTTATTATCTTCATAATTAGTTTTCACAGTAGGCAAATTAATTGGCAAGAAATTACGGGTTATACGTGAAGGAACATTAAATCTTATTTCTCCTATCAAGTACGGACAGTCAATTAAGCCGCGTTACAGTTTAATAAAAAATAGCGCTCTTTGTGTAAATCTTCTTTTTTCAAGAGTAGGAAGATCAATTAACATTAAACGGCTTTCATAAGGTGGGAGTAGCGCGGTCGTGTCCCAGTGCAGACCACGCAGGGCAAACAGTAGGAATTGGATTTGAACCGACTCAATCTTATCAGAGTATGATTTGTAATAAGGGCTCCATAGAATGCAACCGTATTCCAGAACTGGGCGGTCAAGGCTAACAAACAAACGTTTCGTAAAGTATGGGTCATCAAATTCTTTAGACCAACGTTTTATAAAACCCAATAACGATTTAGCTTTATTAACACAAGAATCAATGTGCAAAGTGAAGCGCAATTTATGATCTAGTAAAACACCTAGATCTAGGAAAGAGTCAGCATTTTCCAATTGATGTGAACCAATATAATAATTGGAGAAAAACGGAAGTGATCTAAATAAGGACAATTTTTAACACTTTTTGAGATTCAAAGTCATCCCATTTGCGTAACACCAATTAGTAAGACAGTTCAGATCATATTGTAGATATATTGAATTCAGTTGAAAGAATAGCTTTACATCATCAGCATACATTAAAATTTTGCAGTAACGTATAGCTGAAGGAAGATCGTTAATATATAGTACAAATAAAAGTGGGCCCAGGTGGCTACCTTGCGGCACACCAGAAGAAACGAACAAGTCCTTGGAAAATGACTAGTTAAATAAAACTTTTTGGGTGAGTCCACTTAGATAAGAGGAAATCCAATTCAATAAAAATTGTGGAAATCCCTTGATATCAAGTTTATAAATCAAATGTTTATGCACTACGGTATCAAAGGCTTTACTAAAATCGGTATAAATAACGTCTGTCTGTTGTTTACAAGAAAACCATTTATAGACATGATTTACAAACTCCATGAGATTAGTAATTGTAGATCTGCCTTTCATAAATCCATGCTGAAAAGGTGAAATTATAGATTTAACAAAGTGAGATAGTTTTCGAGAAACTAAAAGTTCAAAAAGTTTTGGGATAGCACTAAGTTTTGCTATACAACTATAATTTTCAACAAAGCATCTATTACCAGATTTGTGAAGTAGAATAATGAAGCTCGATCTCCAGAAAGTTGGAACCATTATTTAAAGAATAATTAAAGAATTTTGTAAGAGGTTGATAAATGTCATTGGCACAATATTTAAGAATATGAGTAGGAACACCATCTGGACCGGGTATGTTTGAAGAACGAAGCGACTTTAAGCCTACAAGGACTTCTTCCTCAGACAATACAATATGAGGTAGATAATTCAGCGTGTCAATACTATAATTATATTGTTCATTTATAATTTTGGAAGAGTAGGAAGACTGAAAGAAGTCAGCAAATATATTAGAGATTTCGGATTTATCCGAAGATTCTCTGCTACCAAATTTCATACAGCTTGGGAAATTATTAGCCTTTCTTTTAGAAATAACAAATTTAAAGAAGCTTTTCGGGTTATTTTTGAAATTCCTACTCATTTTATTAAGATAATGCCGATAAAAATAAGAATTGGGAGAATTATATTTATTTCGGACTAGAATATAGCTAGAGTAATTCACTGTGGAGTTAATTTTTTTTTAAATTTTTTGAAGCATCTACTTTTTATGTTACGTAACCTCCTTAACGTCGATGTGAACCAAGGAGGGCCATGATCAGAAACTTTTGTTATATATGGAGTTGTTTTAGCGAAGGCAGAGTTAAGGTGATTATAGAAATTAGAAACGCTTAAATCTATCGTATCATTAATAACAAATCTTGTACTTAATAAAATTGTTTTTAGCCGATTAATATCTGTTTTTCCAAAATTAAATTTAGGATTAATATTTCTCTTAGACCTAGGGGTCGGTCTAGAAGTTTGTAGTTGAAGGTCAACTGAAAGTGTAGGATGGTAAACATCTTCTAGCATTACAATAGGTAGGCATCTATTCAATGCAACATTGAGTGTAGATGAAAAGACTAGATCTAAAGCCCGATCCTTTATGTTTAAAACATTGTTAACTTGGTAAAGACATTGACTAAAAATTAAATCCTTTGAATGACTTAATTTTTACTAAATGGATAAATGTTACCCTCTGCTATAGTAATAAATCTCTAAAAGTGCGCCAAATCCAATGGAAATTAAACCCGTACTGGAAAAGCTGGAATACCGCATTTTTGGGAAGTGTATTCTTCATCAAGCAATAATACTGTGCTCATGAACCAAATTTAAATGGAAGGTGCTTGCACCTGGGAAGTTTTTGCGGATTCTGAAAACCAAAAAAAAAAAAAAAAAAACGCCGGAGCGCTGTTAAATTAATCTTGATTCAAATTTACATTTTTAAGGGATTTTTTAGGTTTTCACGATTTTGCTTGGAAACCGCAAGTCCTATCGAAATGGTACTAAAGAAAATGTTGTAGCTATGAGAGTGAATTTTATGATATCTTCGTAGTTTTTACCGTTACTGATATATAGAAGTTCAAATTATGACAATGGATTGAATGGAATTAAATTCTTAACCATTTGGAAGGTATGAACCTGGCGGAATTAAACCCCTTTTGACTACAAACCCTCAAGTCTTTGTGGTAATAACCGCGAAAGTGCTAGTGATGGGAAAAAAACGACGGGATATGTGTTTTCTTTTCTGGTCTTCTATCACACTGCGGGTCAGAATAATGTTAATTTTCCATGACTCGAAAACTTACACACAGTATTGTGTTTGTCTTTTGCAAACACATGCACATTGACATGCTACGATTTTTCTACATTTGGCATAGATACCAAAACAATTTTGTAACGTAATAAATTATGTCCTAAACAAGTTAATCATATATATTTTTTATAGACGTATTCGACGTATAAATTCCTAATTGGTCTGTATTACTCTGATATGGCTTCTTATCAAAAAGAAAATTAAAGAAATACAAATAGGCGTGAGGTGTTAATTTAAAATTATCTCCAATAAGCTATAACCTAACCCTAATTTATCACCACGTAACAGTGTGACAGTAAATTTCGAAATCATCAATATGTATTCGTACATTTTTAACATGACATCAAAAAACCCCAGAAGTAAACATTTGAAAATATAAAACTTCTATACATATTGACATTATCACTGTTTTATAATGTCGGTTTTATGGATCTACCCACCAATCTGACCAACCTCATATCCATCGTTGTACTAGCATACATTGGGAAATATATGTATTTATGTACATTAGGGTTATGACTTTTCGACATTTTTTCTCAAATATGATTTCCAGTAGACCGGATAAATGAACTTTTGCCTATTTATCACTAAAATAATGTGTATTCGATTGAAAAATAAACAAGTAAGACCGGCGTTAAGGCCGAACTTGTTATACCCTCCACCAGGAGTTGTATTGAAGTAAAACGGAACAATTAGTTTCCTTTCGTTTATGAAGAAGACTAAATACCAAATTTCAGAAAGTTCGGTAAAACAATGTGGCCCCTCCCGTTCCATGGGGGCTATATCAAAACGCCGAACTATACCTACAAATTTCTGGAGGAAAGTTTTTAGACTCAAAGAAGACTAAGGGCCTTTTTCACTATGTCGAAAGAAAATGAATGCGAACGAAAAACACCTAAACTTTGCTTTTCATGGCATAGTGAAACAGGCTGTAAATATCAAAATTCAGATATTTCGGTAAAGCCTTCAAAATACCGCAAATCAAGAGATACGCTTCTATGGGGGATGTAAGAACCCGCTGACCTATACTGAAAATTCTCTTCTGGAATATTTTATAACCCCATGGAAGCCTAAATAACAAATTTCTGCCTTTCGGTGGGATATTGACGTCACAACCTTCAGAATTACGAAACTTAGGAGGTACCGTTTTATGGGTGCTATATCGAAACGTGGGCCTATACCGACGAATTTCAGTCAGAAAGGCTTTTACCTTCAACAATGACTAAATACCAAATTTCAGCCATTTGAGTGGGTTCCAGTGGCTGTATGAAGGCGTGGACCTATACCGACAAAAGTCTGGGAGAAATTTTTATACCAAATTTCAGCCATTTCGGTGTGATAATGAGGCTAAAACCTTCAAAATACCGAAAATCGGGTGGTACCGTTCTATGGGGGCTATATGAAGGCGTGGACCTGTACCGACAAGTTTCTGGGGGAAAGTTTTATTCTCCCAACGAAGACTAAATACCAAATTGCAGCCATTTCTGAGGAACATTGAGGCCACAACCTTCAAAATGCCGGAAATAGGGAGGTACCGTTCTAAGGGGGTTGTACTAAGGCGTGGACCTATTTCGCCAAATTTCACATGGAACGTTTAATACCACAAATGAAAACCAAATTTCAGCCATGTCGGTGGAATATGGAGGCCACAACCTTCAACATACCGGAAACTTGGAGGTACCGTTCTATGGCTATGGCGATACTAAGGCGTGGACCTGTACCGATAAATTTCTGGGGGAAAGTTTCTAACCCACAACAAAGGCTAAATACCAACTTTCAGCCATTTCTATTGGTTATTGTGGCCACAACCTTGAAAATACCGAAAATCGGGAGGTACCGTTCTATGGGGGCTAAATTAAGGTGTGGACCTGTACCGACAAGTTTCTGGTGGAAGTTTTATACCTACAACGAATACTAATTACCAAATTTCAGCTATTTCGGTGTGATAATGAGGCTAAAACTTTCAAAATACCGAAAATCCGGTGGTTCCGTTCTATGGCGGCTATATCAAAACGTGGACCGTTATAGCCAGTTTGCAATACCAAATATCGTAGGAGTAATAGAAACTTCTGTACCAAAGTACAAAGCTCTATCTTCAACATTGCGAGGTGTATCTTGATTTCAACAGACGGATGGACAGACGGACATGGTTATATCGTCTTAGAATTTTACCCTTAATTATACCCTCCATATTATGGTGGAGGGTACAAAAAAGTTCAAACACAAATCGATTTTAAAAAATACTCTTTTGAAGAAATGTATGAAATGAAAAATTTTTTATCTCAAAAATTATTTCCTGCTGCACGAATGAATAAATTTAAGCCTACTTACTACTTAAGCCTACTAAAATAACACTTATTCCAATGAAATATTGTAAACTCATCACGCTATGATACAGGGATATGAATGAGGTTGTAAAAAAGTCATAACCCTGATGTACATACATACGTATGTATCTTCTTACTCAATTCATCATTTTCATTGCTTCAAATATGTTTTACTAAGAAATACACACAGAGAGGAGAAGATAACATATTTGCATTACATACATACAAACATACATATTTATGTATGTACATTGACATTTATGTATGAAACGTTTTCCTATCTCTCTGGCCTGGCATATAAACTTGAATGGCATTCAGTCTATCTTGATTGAAATATCCATAATTGGCAATTGACAAGGTACAAATGAATGTACAGACAGCCATACTCAACCCCCTCATAATCAATGCTATTGACATTGTTTAGATATAATTGTAGATTTTAGATGAATTTGTTTTCATTTGACACCTTAAAAAATTCCGAAAATATTTATTATTGTGTGTGCAAGTTTGTGGCTGTGTATTTTGCATGGTGTGGTATGGTCTTATGGCAAATCATTTTATGGTTATTGAAATTTTATTGTATTCATTATTCGTTTTTGGAAAAAAAATCTGAAGATTGAAAATGGGAAAGTGCAAATTGAAAATTTCCGAGATATGCATAAATGAAATTTGAATCCAAACAACATGGTGCTTGAAAACTCGTAGCCTTAAAAGAGAGAGAGAGAGAGAGAGAGAGATAAGGAAATATAAGTAAATGCGTACAACCAAGGCCTACACAAGGTCGGCCACTTATAGATTTTTCGTTATTGTGATCTGAAATTCCTTGTATTTTAAATCACACTAATGATTTTGACAACAAACATAATAATCAGTAGTGGAATTCTGTAATTCATTTTTCTTGTTACCGCCAAATATCGGTAAAATTAAAATGCTTATAACTTCGGGAATTAACGAACCACCAAAATAAAGCTGTCGCTAACTCAACATATATTGATAATTTTCATTCATAATTTTGCGTTTTAATTTTACCGATTTTTGTCGGTAACTGAAAAGATGAGTTACAGAATTCCACTACAGGTGGGCTTATTGCCAGACCTTGTGAATGCCTTGTGTACAATAAGGTTTTATACCTTACGTCATAATTATACCCTACACCACTATGTGGAAAGGAAAACATCATGTAATGGAAAGGAAAACATCATGTAATGGAAAACATCATGTAATGTAAAGCGTGAAATATTGGTCCTAGACCCTCAGTGTGGTATACCAATCTTCATAAAGCGATTTTGAGATGTGTGTCTGTCCATCCGTCTGTCCCTTATAAATTGTAATCAAACTCCAGGCCGCAATTATGAGCCGATCGTCACGAAATTTTGCATGGAGGTTGGGCTTAGATCAGAATAGACACCTATTGTTATTGGTGATGATCGTGAAATATTTAGCGACTGAAATGGACCAAAAACATACGGGTATGTTCTGAGACACACTTCACTTCTCACTTCACGCCTCAAGCAGTTTGTTCACCTCATTTACTCCTATTTTTTTTGCGAATTTCTTGGGGCTAAGATTCCTTAGGGTATTTAAAAAGAAGAGTACACCATAGTCCGTCCATAAAATACTCAAAAAATGAGGGTAAATAGGGTGAACAAAATGCTTGAGGCGTCAAGTGAGAGGTGAAGTGTGTCTCAGAACATACCCGATAATTTTTATTCGATTTTTAGCTGCTCTGTGCTCGAAATTTTGAATAGTAGTAGTAGTAAAACTTCTTTATTGATTAAATAAATTTCTTAATAATAAACAATTCATTACAATTTTCAATTCTGTTATTTTCAAAATAAGAAGTTAAGAGGTTGGCGACAATGTTGTATGTAAACGTCTGTCGCATGTGATTTTAATAATTATATCTAATAAAAATCATTTAATATAATTTGCCGGTATTTGTAGGACATCTCTAGGTAGATTGTTAGGTTTTGCCAACTGTCTTCCTCTTCACCGTCAAGTATTCTAATAATTTCATCATCGCTTAGTATTGATTTCCGAAAAGCTGCCCGTCTGTGTTCTTGAAGTATAGGGCATATACCGAGGAAATGTTGTAAGGTTTCAATCTCGCGCATGTTGCATAGCTTACATTCCTTATTCATATCGTCTATATCAAATTTGTTGTACCCTAAGGGGATCATTCCGCTGCGAGCTTTAAATATCCATATAAGTTTATCAGAAGAGAATTTTTCATTTAGATAAAGCTGGGCTCTGTTCGGGTTTAGATGTTTATATAAACGTAAGCTTTGGCTTTGTAGTTTTCTGAGCAGTTTTTCTTCGTGAAGGTGCCATTTCATATTATGTATCAAGCTACCGCAGAAAGCATGCCAGCTAGCTTGTGATGTTATTGTTTGAGGCCATTCTGTGACGAATTTTTGAGATAATGACCTTAATTCTTTAGCCCAAAAAGTATCTTGTGCTAGTGTAAGTTTAGATAACCGATTTGGGAGTCTATTGCTGGTGTATTGAAACAATGTTCTTCCTATATAGTTTAAATGAAGTCCAATTGTGTATATTTGCGTATCTTCCACTCCGGTTTCCAACATAATTATATAATTTGGAGTAAAGTTTGGAACTCGCAAAATTCGCTTGAGAAAATATCTTTGCACTGCATTAGTTTCTTCAAAGTAAGAGTAACCCCACACTTGAGCAGCGTACGTTTGTATCGATCTACAAACAGATAAGAATAGCTTCCATTTTGCATTCATATTTACTTCTGGTTTATCTATAATTTTTTTCCAGGTTGCGTTTATAGCACCTTTTGCTTCATTATTCCTATATTCTACATGTTTGGTAAACTTCATTTTCGGGGTAAAAGTGACTCCAAGGTATTTGAACTCGTTAGATATCTTTATTTCCATACTATTATAGGTCCATTTTTCATATTTACTTAACTTTCCTCCATTCCTGAATACCATAATTTCTGATTTTGATAAATTTACCTCCAAATTCCACATTTTGCAATACATCTCCAATCTGTGTATCATATGCTGTAGCCCTTTAATATCATCAGATAATAGGACAATGTCGTCTGCATACAAGAGAAGTCTTAAGTTTAACTCGCCGAAAAACAGCCCACCTTCAATGAATTCGTGAAGGTCATTTATGTATAAAGCAAACAGCAATGGTGACAGAAGGCATCCTTGCTTTACACCCTTAGTCGTTTCGAAATATTCGGAGAGTTCTCTTCCATCCCACACTGCAGACTGAGTATTTTTGTAAATTTGTTCTATCATAGACGAAAATTTGTAGGATATTCCTATTTGACGCAGTTTATATACAAGTGCTTGTCTTGAAATATTGTCAAAAGCGGCTTTAAAGTCGATAAAAAAGGAGTAAACTTTTTTATTTTCTTGTAGTTTTAGATTAACTATAGAAGCAAGATTATAGATATTATCGACCGTTGAATAATTCTTCCGGAACCCAGCTTGATATTCGGTTAGAATATTATGTTTCTCTATCCAATTATATAATCTTTCATTTAAAAGCCCCATAAATATTTCCGCTCCACAGTTCATAAACGATATGCCTCTGTAATTTGCTGGTTCATTAGGATCTCCTTTCTTATGTATTGGGAATATTATTGTTTTGTTGAAGTACGGTTCAATTTTCCTTGTACTATATATGCTATTATATGTATCTAAAAGCCGAATGTGAAACTCATCCGTGCCATTAATGAAATACTCATAAGGTATTCTATCTTCGCCTGCCGCTTTATTCCTTTTTAGTTTTGTCAGCATCTTCTTTAGTTCATGGATAGTAAATCCTCTATCTAAATCTGCGTCTTCTTTATTATGAGGTGCGTAGTATATAAGTGAGATTTCGTTGGGGTTATTGAGTAAATCTTCATAATATCTCTTGAAAGCTTCTGGCGTAATGTTACATCCAATCAGGTTTTTTTGGTTACGGATTCCTCTAGCAATTCTCCACCAATCTTTGGAGTTTTTTGTATGGTTTAATCTATTAGAAATTGTGGTGTAATACGATGTTTTGCTGAGGTTACATATCGATTTGTATTCTTGTCGTGACATTATATAACGCCTTTTATCTTCTATATCCTTTGTCCTCCTGTAGATTTTGAGAAATTTGAAGCTCTGTATTCTTGCATTATTACAATTTATATCGTACCATTTATTTTTTGGTTCAAACGAGTGTTTTAAGCTAGACGGTTTTGAGCATGACTTCTTTATTAGGTCGCAAATTCCAGTGAAATCCATTTGTCTAGTACTATCATCTACACGTAAATATTCATTGATCCTTCTTTGGTAATTATTCTTATCCTTATCTTTCCATATAAGCTTCGGTAGAAGTGACATATTTTTAAAACTCTGTAGGTCGGACCCAAAATTGATTGTTGTAGTGATAGGGAAATGATCTGACCATATGTTATCATCCACTTTGAAATCCACAATACTTTCAAGTACTTCCTTTGACACCGCACAGATATCATTCACTGATTCGCCTAATGATGATAGATATGTTAAATTTCCCTCTTGATCACCTTTGGTTATCCCGTTTAAAATCAATAGGTTATAATCCTCACAAAATTGTAGGAACTGAATGCCTCTCTGATTCACGATTTTATCTTTAGATTTTCGGGTATTAAAGCCAGCGCAAAATCGTTCATTATATATTTCAGCAACTTTTTGGTTTAGTTCTCCAATTCGAACATTTAAGTCTCCCATAATAATAGGGTTAGGAATAGTTGTGGCTTCAAAATATTGTTTCAATTTCTTAAAATCATGTTCCCATGTGGCTGGTCTAAAATATTGTGGGATAATGGAGTATATTGCTTCTTTTGTATGTAGTTTAATAAAATGTTTTCCCTCAAAATCGTCTACTTCATGGGAAATACCAATATCCTTTAACTGTTTATTAATTCCAATGATTGTACCACCAGTTGCCCTACCAAATCTATGAATTCGTATAGCCGGTTCGAAGATCAGGTGGAATCCATTGAGGTACGATCTTGCTCTTTCTGTTTTTTCAGATACTAAATGCGTCTCTAGTAACATAAATATATCAAACGTTTTGATGTATTTAAAAAAAAGAAGGGTAAATATATTTATTTTCGAGGCCATTTATGTTATACGATACAATTGAGACATTTTTTGATTTTATTTCATGCGCCTTGTAGATTAGTTTTTTGAATTCGTATCAGTGTTTAATTCATTGTATTTTAACGGTATTGATTTTATTTGATCTCCGTATAATTTAACCAGCTCTCCTTCCCCATCAGCATTGCCAGATACGAGTTTGTTCTCATAATCCCATCTAAACCAGCGATCATTAATTTTCATTCTATCTTCTCTTACAATTATTTTGTGCTGTTTACTAAAGGATAAAATTTTCTTCTTTAAGATCAGAAAGGCTTTCTTGTGTACTTGTTTGTTCGGTATCATGTCACGTTCTATGGATATATTTGATCCTGCTAACTTTTTGGTATTTCGAAATACATCTTGCATCGCTTGTTCATTATCAAGCTGTATAATGACTGCCATTTTTCCATTGCGATCAAAAACTTTGTTCACATTTTTTACTATAGGCGCAATATTTAGTTTTTCTCTAAAGAGATTTTGAACTTCTTCCATTAAATTCTTATTACTTGGTAGGCCTTTAACAAATAATTTATAAGAAACGATTTGGTTTTGTAGCCACGCAATGTCCTTTCTGTGCTGCACATTTTCCTTTTGAACTTTGTTCAGTTCATCTTTAAGTATTTGATTTTCTATTTTCAGGGCATTTATATCTGTACTGATAGCACCAATTTCGACTTTTATTTCTTCTATGTCGGATTTTGTGGGTAACGTCTTAAGTTTCTCATCTAAATTTGAGTTTATTGTATCCTTTATTAAATGTATCAATTGATTTGAATCCATAATTGATTTAAATTTATTGGTTTCTTCTGGTGATGAGATATCTGAATGTTTCCGTTTGGCAGTTTGACTGCTACTCTTCATACTTCCCAACCCTGGCAATATCCATAAATGGCAACGCTATTGATTGTAGTTATGATTATCGATAACTAGTATTATGGTTATCGGTATTTTGACATCTGCAAACTTCAGCTGGTATACATATTTATTTTGTTTTTGAGTTTTTATTTACTCGTTGCATTGAAGTTTGAGTGTTTTTAAAATTGTGAAATTTATGATTATAAAATTAAAAAACTCTGCTCACCGCAACGTTAATAAATGAGACCTTCTTGAGGATGTAATGCAGGTGCTGGTGAGGTGCAATATGCTGTCCAAATCAGTGCAATATTCACGTTTATTTGTGGTTCTTTTTGGCGATTAATAAGAGCGGCTTTAAAACACGTCTGTCCTCTCCACTTAAATCTCTTGAATAAGGTAAGAGTATATGATAAAGAAGAAGCTTGCAATTTGAGATGGTGATAGGGTAATATTTAGAGGGTTAAATGGACCACAACTTTTGTGTGAAAATGGAAAATGGAATGGAAGATACATTCCAGGCATGTAAGCTATACTTGGAAAATTAACTCTTGACCTTTCTATTGATGCCAATTGTGTTGGAGCGCATGATCAGTTAACAGAGTTGCAGCCTAATATATGGGGTTTTTGTTTGTAGTGTAATCATAAACACGCTAGAGGTCGCAATTATAGGTCAATAGTCACGACATTTTGCACGAGGTAAGAGTTTAGGTCAAAGAAGATGCCTACAATTTTCGATGATAATCTGATATTATTAAGAGGTTGAAATGGACCATTACTTTTGTATGAAAAATATAAAAATTGTATTTTTGCTCCATATTTTAATTCCTAGACGGCCCATATATGGAAAAAGAATTACTGACCTTTCCCCTGATGCAAATTGCAATAATGTGTCTGCTAGATAACGGACCTACTGCCTTATGTAGAATGGGTTTTCTGTAGAGAACCACATCTTCCTATCTTTCTACAAATTGTCTCTATCATGCAAATTACGCGGAGTCCTAGCGTATTAACTGGAATTTTCTATACATATACATTGGATAGCTTCACTACCTTTTTTTTCATATGTACTCTGTGTCTTATGTCGGGCATATATATTTATTTATGTTAGGAGTATTCCAAAAAGAAACCAGACATTCAAAGAAATTTTAAATATGTAGCAGAGGGGGCTAAATAATGTCAATTTTCCAATTAAGGAATATTTATTAGAAATGTATAAAATATAATTGTTCCACAAACAACACAGTAGGGTCATATCAATGAGTGCACCCCGATTCATGGGACCTACTGTTTATCACCGATTCCGAACGGTGTGTCCTAAGAGACCACCTTTAGAGAAGTATTACATGGCTGAAATACCCAGGGAATGTGGCCAACATTACTGAGGGTATTTTGGCACTGTTGAAAAATGTATCTGGCCTGTCCTGGATTTTCGACACATCAAATTTTCAACGGTGGCAAAATACCCCTCAGCAATTTTAGCGACATTTAATGTGTTTATTAGTAATAGTTTTTACCCACCATTTGGGTAAATACTCGGATAGTTACCTACTTGCTTAGAGTACTATAAAACAGTCAATTTTGAAACGAGTTGACAACCTAAATCTAGGAAAATGGTGTAAGATGCTGTATTTGCTATTCGATATAGTAAATACCCTAATAAATGCCCACAAACGAATATTTACCCGGTATTTATCCAATTTATTTGCCCACTCTAAATATGGACTATATCGATCCACTCCATCGGTTACCTCTCACACGAAAAATTAAAATTTATCCCACTAGACACTTTAAGGGCATGTCTCGGATCGTTTTGAATTTGTGTCCTAACGTTCAAAATTGTGTTAAGCTAAAGCGCTTTTTGGGGATCGTTTTGAAATATTTATCGTATATACTGTTTGGGGTTCAGTTGTGTTTCGCGGGCAAGTCCATGCTTTCGGATATACTCGTAATGGCCGAATAGATTAAAAAAATTTACGGTCACCAAAGAAAATGGCTGTTTTGTATCTCTCGAAAGAAATCACTCCCTGCGAAGATTGAAGGCATTTAGGTGGTGCCTGTCGATTTTAGGTATTTTTATCATAGCCAAATTTTTGAGTGAACTGCAATCAGTTTGAGATTTATAGTTCCCAGTGGTCACAAAACATCTCCCCCAAAAATAGTCATTGTGAGTCCATGTTTTGGTATACCACCATATAACGGTACCTCCCGATTTCCGGGATTTTGAAGATTTTAGCTTCAATTATTGATCGCACTACCTGTAATTTGACATTTGAGGCTTTCTGCAGTCACGAAACTTCTCCAACAAAAATTTTCAACATAGGACTATGTTTTGGTATACCCCTCATATAATGGTACCTCCCGATTTTCAGTATTTTGAGGGTTTTAGCAAATTTGTTTGAACGAAGTATCTGCAAATTGACTTTTGAGGTTCTAAATGGTCACCTTTTTTAACCGAACCATTTGAGGTTGTTACTGGTAACAACACTTCTCCACCAAACATACAGTGAGCGTCAAAACGAACTTTACACCTCTCAACATTTTTATACCCTATACCACAATGTGGAAAAGGGTATAATAAGTTTGTTTTCCCAAAAATTCATGTAACGCCGCGAAATATTCGTCGTAGACCCCTCATGTGGTATACCAAACTTCATATCTCGACGAGATAAAGCGATTTAGCGATGTGTGTCCGTCCGTCCGTCCGTCCGTCTGTCCGTCCATTAAAAATTGTAATCAAGCTAGAGGCCGCAATTATGGACCGATTGTCACGAAATTTAGTATGGAGGTCGGGTTTGGACCAGAATAGAACTGATTAGTTTTTGGCGATGATCGTGAAATGTTAAAGGGATGAAATGGACCAAAAACAAAATTTTTGCTCGATTTTGTAGCCGCTCTGTAGGTCGCAATAATAGTCCGATCGGCGCGAAATTTTAAACGTAGTTTTGGTTTGAGATGAAGAAGTAGCGTGCAAGTCAACGGTATGATCGGATAATATTTAGCGGGTTAAATTGATCAAAACTTTTGTGTATACATTTAAATAAAAGTTATCATTTATCAAAAGCTAGCCCGGAAAGCTAGTGCACAGGGATAGTGGTATAGGGTATCACATGGTCGGCCCCGTCCGACTATAGTCTGTTCTTACTTGTTTTAAATTGCATTATTACACCGGCATAGGCATGTTATACATATAAGATATCAGTGTAACTTTTCTCAAACATTTAGTGGTGAATTAAACTCGTACGTTCTATTAGGAAATAAATGGTGATTACCAAAATGGTCCAAATTTTTACGCGTCAAAATAAAGTTTACACTTTGCCAAACGTAAGAAATTTTGTATTCCTTTAAGAAAATAAAGGCATACTGTTGGCTCTTGAACTTCTTGTCAGCCTGTCTTGTTCTTGGAGCCTGCGAACATTAAATTAAAAAGTGTTTTGGTGAAATCCGGTGATATATCCCCATTGGATCCGGGGTACCGCCTACGTGTAATTTTGGCAAAAATAGGCCTCTATTTAACTTTCTGCCGATTTTCTTCAACAATTATTCTAGAAAGTTCAGTGAGTAATCCTAGGTATATAGGAGCTTCAGAACCCTGCCCATATATTGCATACACCTTTGTTATTAGCCCATTCCTCTACACTATTGCCTTTAATATTCTGTCAATATGAGTGGAAGATATTGTTCTCATATCCCTGAACCGTTAAAAGCCATTTATCCGCATCCCGTTGTTGTCATGGGCCCCCCCTGAACATATTTAATTGTGTATACATCATTCTCATCGTTGGCTAATATTTTCGGTATTTTTAGGATTTAAGCCACATTTTCCTTTAAAATTAGTTGTAATTTGGTACTAGGAACCCAGTGGTCACTCAACTTTTCCACCGAAAGTTGTGGACATAGGTCAACCTTTTTAGGTATCGCCCGATTTTCTGTATTTTGGGGGCATTTAAGCTACATTTTCCTACCAAATTAGGTGTATTTTTGGTATTTGGTTTCCCAGTAGTCACAAAGATTGCCCACCAAAAATTGGACATAGGTCTACGTTTTGGTATTGTCCCATACATATAACGGTACCTCCTAATTTTCAGCAAGATTTGCAGCTAGTTGCAGCCGAAGGAGTTATCGTACGCACAAATTTTCCGAACATTTTCGAACTTTTGTGGGGGAGGTACCGGAAGGAGTGGACCGATATAATCCATCTTTGGACTTGAACGAACGGCAGATCCGTTCTAGAGTTATCTTGCGCTCCAACCACTACACACGGTGTCATAGGGTTTTTTGTAACTTTCAGGCTATTTTCTCAGGAAGTATGGACTTGCCCCTAATAAAACTTACAGCATAGAGGACAGCGAATACAACTTGCGTAAACAAAAATCAAAGCGATTCGAGACCAGGTCCTAAACTGAACTTTTATGAAATTTTGTGTGGGAGGTACCCGAAGGAGTGGACCGATTGAGTCCATATTGGAACCTCATATAAGTTTGGTAGAAATTACACGATGCTTTGCGCGTATAGATCAAATCGGTTATTCCCTACAAGAGTTATCGTGCGCACAAGTTTTGCGATAATTTTTGAACATTTGTGGGGGAGGTACCTGAAGGAGTGGACCTATATGGCCCATCTTCGAACTTAAATCGAATCTGGACAAAATATTTCGATACCCAAAATTTCAACCGAATCGATTGATCCGAATAGATTGATCGTGCGCACCAGCCTGCCAGACAGACAGACGGACGGACATTGCTAGATCAACTCAAAATTGTCTGAAACGGATATCGTACAAACATACTTGGGGTCTAAAACCATTATTTCGATGAGGCACATTTTTGGTCGTATCAAAGTGTAAATACCCTATTTAGCCTAAAGGCTGAGGGTATAAATATCAGTTGCATAAATAAATAAATATTTTGTCCAAACAAGGTTTAAATCCCAACAAGTAAGAACGGCGTAGAACGACGAGTTGTATTGAAGTAACATGGAACAATTAATTTCCTTTCGTTTATGAAGAAGACTAAATACCAAATTTCAGCAAGTTCGATAAAACAATGTGCCTAACCTTCAAAATACCGAAATTCGGGGGTACCGATCCATTAGGGCTATATCAAAATGTCGATCTATACCTAAAAATTTCTGGCGGAAAGTTTTTAGACTCAAAGAAGACTAAATACCAATTTTCCGACCAATTTTGGGTATTTTGGGTACCGTTCTATAGGGGCTATATCGAAACGTGGACCTCTACCGACGAATTTCAATCAAAAAAGCTTTTCACTCCAACCAAGACTATATACCAAATTTCAGCCATTTCGGTGGGTTGCTGTGGCCGCAACCTTCAAAATACCGAAAATCGGGGTTATATCAAGGCTCTTATACCTCCAATGAAGGCAAAGTACCAAATTTCAACCATTTCAGTATGATAATGAGGCTAAAAGCTTCAATATACCGAAAATCGGGTGTTACCGTTCTATGGGTACTATATTACGGCGTGGACCTATTTCATATGGAACGTTTAATACCCCTAATGAAGACCAAATTTCAGCCATTTCGGTGGAATATTGAGACCACAACCTACAAAACGCCGAAAATCATGAGGTACGTTCTATGGGGGCTATATTAAGGCGTGGACTTATAACGAAATATTTCATATGGAACGTTTAATACCCCAAATGAAGACGAAATACCATTTCTGTGGGTTATTGTGGTCACAACCCTCAAAATACCGAAAATCGGGAGGTACCGTTCTATGGGAGCTATATGATGGCGTGAACCAATACCGACAAATTTCTGGTGGGAAGTTTTGTACCCCCAACGAAGACTAAGTGCCAAGTTTCAGCCATTTTGGTGTGATAATGAGGCTAAAACCTTCAAAATACCGAAAATCAGGTGGTACCTATGGGGGCTATATCAAACCGTTGACCGACAATTTGCAATTCCAAACATCCTATGAGTAAAAGAAACTTTATACCAAATTACAAAGCTCCATCTTAAAAATTGTGAGCTGTATCTTGATTTCAACAGACAGACGGACGGACCGACATACGAACATATATCGACTTAGAATTTCACACTGATCACGAATATATATACCTTGTTGGGTCTCGGATGATTATTTCGATGTGTTACAAACAGAATGACAAATTTAATTATACCCTCCATATTATGGTGAAGGGTATAAAAATGGCGACAAAGTTCTGAAATCCTCCTAAATACATACTTTTCGAGGAAAAGAATTTTAGTTATGTTGCAGGTATCCAATCTGTCCATATATGAAAGTATCAATTCGCACAGGCTGAGGGTATATCTCTGTCGACCAAGCCGACTTATACTTTTTATACCCTCAGTATTTATGCTAACGAGGGTATATACACTTTAATACGGGCAAAATGTGCCTCACCGAAATAATGGTTTTTGTACCCAAGTATGTTTGTCCGAAATCCGTTTCAGACAATTTGGAGTTGATTTAGCCATGTCCGTACGTCTGTCTGTCTGGCTGGAGCTCACGATAACTTTCGAACGGATAAACCGATTCGGTCCAAAATTTGGCTTTCGTAATATTTTGTGCAAACTAAGTTTCCGTTCGAAGATAAGCCATATCGGTCCACTCCTTCAGGTACCTCCCCCACAAAAGTTCAAAAATGTTGGAAAAAATTGGGCGCACCATAACTCTTGATGGGAGAGAAAGACTAGGTTATTTTACACATCATAATATATCTAAATTTAATGAATTCGAATAAAATCGTTAAATATCAAATAACAACAGTAAGTGCGTGGAACTTTAAAATAGTTTTTAATAGTTTTCAGAGGACTTTGTCGATATTGTTGGTCCAGGTTTTCGTCTGTTCTATTGGATATATATTTGAAGTAAACGATATTTATAATAAAGTATATGTTGATCTGTTAAAAACTTATGCACTGGGGTGATGGTGTAGGGTATCACATTAAAGCTGGCAAAGTATCGATAGTCGGACTATCGTTTTGATCACTGTCGTAAAGCATTGTTTATAACGGACTCGGATGCAACTATGTTCTAAATAATTCGCGATAGATAACCCAAATAACTTGTTTTGGTGGCCGCCGTAACCTTTGTTTTACGACAGCAATCAAAACTATAGTCGGACTATCGATAGCTTGCCAGCTCTACATCACATATTCGGCCCCGTCCCGACTATATGCTTTTCTTAAGCGGGGTACACATGAACAGCTTTGACTGTTAGTTTTGCTCAAAACATCGGTTGCTTGCCAGTGTGGCTTTTCAGTTTTGTCAGTCATCATGCAACCACAAAATATTTTGTGGTTGCTGGACAGTTTGACATTTATCGATATTTCCTTCACTTGTTTCCTGTATCAGTTGGATTATGTATTTCAGTCTGAAAGATTGAGGAGTGAATATAACATTAGGTTTCCGTTGTGCTAAAAGTTTCAAATATCATAAAAATTTTGAAAAGCGAAAAAAACAAGCAAAAAAAGTATCAGTCGGCTTTGCCGACAGAGATATACCCTCAGCCTGTGTAAATTGAAACACTTGTATCCCAAAAAACTTATGTATTTAGGGGGTTTCAAAATTGTGGGCGTATGAACCGACAAAAATTTTGATTAGGATTAAAGTTCGAAAGGAGAAGGTACTTAAAGGAATGGACCGACATAGACCATGGTGTGCCATAGGGGGATTTTACACCATTCGGGATGTTTTTCTCAAGAATTATGGACTTGTCCCTGAAAAAACGTTTACTATCGTAATTGAGGCAGCGAATTTAATTTGCTTCAACAAAAATCAAAGTGATTCGATAGCAGGTCTTAAAGAGAATTTACCGGATGGAGTGGACAAATATAGTCCATATTCGAACCTGATCTATATCTGGCTGATATATTAGGATGTGTAAAGTATGGACCAAATCGGCCACGCCCTTCAAGAGTTATCATGCGCACAATTTTTCCGAACTTTGTTTAACTTTTGTGGGGGAGGTACCTGAAGGAGTGGACAGATATGGCTTATCTTCGAACTTAAACTAAGTTTGGACACAATATTACGAAGTCCAAATTTTGGACGGAATCTGCATCTCCGTTCGAGAATTATCTTGCACTCCAACCACTACACATGGTGTCATAGGGGTTTTTCAACATTCATGCTATTTTCTCAGGAAGTATGGACTTGCCCCTGATGAAACTTGTACCTTCGTATGGGGGACAGTGAATAGAAGTTGTTACAATAAAAACCAAGGCTATTCGAGAGCAGGTCCTAAACTGAACTTTTCCCAAAATTTTGTGTAGTAGGTACGCGAAGGAGTTTACCGACTGAATCCATATTAGAATCTCATCTAAGTCTGGTAAAAATTTCACGTTTTCAAAAATTATATTGCCCACAAATTTTCCGAACATTTTCGAACTTTTGTGGGGGAGGTACCGGAAGGAGTAGGCCGATACAATCCATCTTCGAACTTGAACTAAGTTTGGACAAAATATTACGAAAGCCAAATTTTGGGTTTTTTTTGTACTTTTCAGGCTATTTTCTCAGGAGAAAGAAAGTTATAGCGTCTTATGGGGGGCAGTGAATACAAGTTGCTACAACAACAAGTAAGAAGTCGTTAAGTTCGGCCGGGCCGAACTTTTTATACCCTCCACCATAAAATAGTCTTAATTAAAATGGAATAATTTTGGGTGCCACCGTGGTGCAATGGTATGCACACCCGCCTTGCACTCAGAAGGTCTGCGGTTCGATTCCCAGGTCAGGCAACATCAAATTTCCAACGGTGGCAAAATACTCCTCAGTAATGTTGGTGACATTTCCTGAGTATTTCAGCCATGTAAAACTTCTCTATAAAGTGGTGTCGTAAGACACTCCGTTCGGACTCGGATATAAACTGTAGGTCCCATATCATTGAGCTAATATGAATCGGGGTGCACTCATTGATATGAGAGAAGTCTCCCTTGTCCCGCCTGGGATGTTTGTGGAACATTATTATTATTATTATTAAAATGGAATAATTAGGGTCCTCTCACAATTTTAGGTGGAACAACTTTTCGACAATGGATAGACGCCTACTGCCTCCCACTATTGCTTAAATTACACTGTGAACATAAATGTTGGGGCAGAGATAATTCCTTTTGGAGATGAAAGCCATTGGTGTGTGTATATTAAAAACCCCGAAGGACAGATGCGCCGTGAGTCGATCTTCCGTGTTATGGCGTGATGAAGTTTTTGCAAGAGACCCTGTAAGCCATCATGAATTAGCATTATATCTTTGTTTGTTGTTTTTGTAGAGCACTTAAGCAACAGTGAACAAAGATATAACGCTAATTCTTGATGGCGCCATAACGCGGAAGTTCGACTCACGGCGGATCTGTCCTTCGGGGTTCATAATATACTCACCAAGGCCTTTCTTCCCCAAGAGGAATTTTTCGTGCCCCAGGCTTTCACTTCCATTTTGTGGCACAGTGTTATCTAATATAATCCAAAAAAAATGTGTTCAGCTAGGTGAAAGGTACCACCTACGGGGCTATATCAAAGAGTCAACCTATCTTTAATTTTTTTGGCGGAAAAGTTTTATAGCTGCAGGGAACTTCAAGAGTCAAATTGAGGGTAGTTTCATCAAAACAATGTAGACCCTCAAAAATGGACCCATGTTGACGAATTTTAGTGAAGAAATTTAGTGACCACTGAAAATTCCCGAAAATCGGGAGGTACAGTTATATGGGGGGATATACCAAAACATGGACCTGTATTGACGATTATTTTTTAAATAGACAAAATTGTAGCTAAAATTCTCAAAATACCGATCATTACAGCTAGTACAGTTAAAAATTGCAGCTAAAATTCTCAAAATACCGAAAATCGGGAGATACCGTTATATGGGGGTTATACCAAAACATGGACCTATGTTGACGATTTTTCGTTGGACATGTTTTATGACCACTGAGAACTTCAAATGTAAAATTACAGCTATTTCGGTTAAAAACTGTAGCTAAAACTCTCAAAATACCGAAAATCGGGAGGTACCGTTATATGAGGGCTATACCAGAACATGGACCTATGTTGACGATGTTTGGTAGAGATGTTTCATGACCACTGAGAACCTCAAATGGCAAATTACAGCTAGTTCGGTTAAAAATTGTAGCTAAAATTCTCAAAATACCGAAAATCGGGAGGTACCGATATGTGGGGGCTATACCAAAACATGGACCTATGTTGACGATGTTTCGTGGAGATGTTGTATGACCACTGAGAATCTCAAACGTCAAATTACAGCTAGTTCGGTTAAAAATTTTAACTAAAATGCTCAAAATACCGAAAATCGGGAGGTACGGTTATAAGGGGGCCATACCAAAACATGGACCTATGTTGACGATGTTTAGTAGAGATGTTTAATGACAACTGAGAACCTCAAATGTCAAATTACAGATAGTTCGGTTACAAATTGTGGCTAAAATTCTCAAAATACCGAAAATCGGAAGGTACCGTTATATGGGGGCTATACCAAAACATGGACCTATGTTGACGATGCTTGGTGGAGATATTTCATGACCACTGAGAACCTCAAATGTCAAATTGCAGATAGTTCGGTTAAAAATTGTGTCTAAAATTCTCAAAATACCGAAAATCGGGAGGTACTGTTATATGAGGACTATACCAAAACATGGACCTATGCCCATATGCTTTGGGATATAAGTTTGTTGATCACTAGGAACCCTAAGTGCCAAATTATAGCTAATTCGGTCAGCGAATGTGGCGAAAAACGTCAAAATACCTCAAATCCTGAGGTATCGTTATATGGGGGCTATACCAAAGTGTGGACCGATATAGCCCATCTTCGAACTTGACCTGCCTATGGAAAAAAGACCCTCGCGTGCAAAATTTCAGCACTCTATCTCAATTATTGCGGACGCTAGAGTGATTACAACAGACGGACAGAAGGACGGACGGACATGGCTAGATCGTCTTAGAATTTTATCCTGATCAAGAATATATATACTTTATAGGGTCGCAAATGATTAGTTCGATGTGTTACAAACGGAATGACAAACTTAATATACCCTCCATACTATGGTGGAGGGTATAAAAATCAAACCGATTCGAGAGCAGGGTATCAATTCTTGTTCTATGAAACTTTGAAATGAAAAATTTTATAAAGGAAATAAAATTCGAATGAATAATTTTATAAAGAAAATATTGTTCATTTCAAATTTTCATAGAGCAAGAATCCAGCCCCAGGTCCTAAACTGAACTTTTCCGAAATTTTGTGTGGGAGGTACCCGAAGGAGTGGAGCGATTGAGTCCATATTGGAACCTGATCTAAGTCTGGTAGAAACTTCACGATGTGCAATGTATGGACCAAATCGTCCTTTAAGAGTTATCGTGCGCACAAATTTTCCGAACATTTCCGAACTTTTGTGGGGGAGGTACCGGATGGAGTGGACCGATATAGCCCATCTTCGAACTTAAATGAAATTAAAAATTTTATAAAGGAAATAAAATTCGAATGAAAAATTTTATAAAGAAAATATTGTTCATTTCAAATTTTCATAGAACAAGAATCCAGCCCCAGGTCCTAAACTGAACTTTTCCGAAATTTTGTGTGGGAGGTACCCGAAGGAGTGGAGCGATTAAGTCCATATTGGAACCTGATCTAAGTCTGGTAGAAATTTCACGATGTTATCGTGCGCACAAATTTTCCGAACATTTCCGAACTTTTGTGGGAGAGGTACCGGATGGAGTGGACCGATATAGCCCATCTTTGAACTTATACTAAGTGTGGACAAAATATTATGCAAGCCAAAATTTGAACCGAATCGGTTGATCCGTTCGAGAGTTATCGTGCGCTCCAGTCAACCAGACAGACGGACGGCCATGGCTAAATCAACTCCAAATTGTCTGAAACACATTTCGCCCAAACATACTTGGGGTCTAAAACCATTATTTCGATGAGGCACATTTTGCCCGTATGAAAGTGTATATATCCTCGTTAGCATAAATGCTGAGGGTATTAAAACTGGTAATGATGTGGAGTCCTCTTAACATTTCTTGACTAAACCTAGAAAATAACTTTTGTAATTTTCCATTATTGGTGCATACTTAATAATACGCCTTTGTTTCTAACTTTTCAATATCAACTACTAATACATACGTATAACTTGACATTTTGACAAATTGTCATAAATGCGGAATACTAACTAAAAATGTTGTATGTCATGTTAAAGCCGGAAGTAATCACGTAATGTTATTTGACACAACATCAGATAACTTTGATATTTCGTCAAAATTAAGTTTCAAACTGAAGTGAACTTTTGTGAATAATTATGACAGTTGGAGGGCGATGGCGGAGAATATACATATTTTAAGAAAGAAGTTGTAAGCTGAGGATAAATTAGCAAAAAACCACAAAAAAGTTTTAAAAGTTTTTTATTCGCATTTTATAATACCGGATGGAATGTTGTCATGTCATGAAGATTTATGCGGTAAACATTAACTTACACATGTATGAACACACATTTTGTGCAAAGAATATGAAATACATATTTGATTTTATACATGTAATTTTGTAAGAATGAAACATTGTCTGTTGTATGTGTATGTATGTGTAATTGAAAATAATGAGGTATTTGGGGGGAGAGGATACTTAATATTTATGTTGGACCCTAAATATTTCTATTTAAGTCTGATAAAATCAAGAATCTGCCAATATCTTTTAACTCATCCCACAAGAAAACTGAAATCTTTGTTAGATTATTAATAGTTTTCATATGATTCACATTAAGTCAAGTAATGAACTCGTTTTCTATGGGTATTTTTGTGTCCATAAATATAGATTTATGTTATTAATCAAATTTTTACTTCCACCACCACCACCACGATACAAAATTGCTGGTGTTCAAAAAAAAGTTGGCAAGGGTGGCACAAACCAATGCCTAAAAGGAAGTAAACACCATAATAATGATTTCTATTCTATTATTCCCGTTTTGTTGATTTATTATTGATTATGCAAAAATATCTACCGCATGGATGGATCATCCTTGCAAAGGGGGTAAGGTGTTGTAAATGGTGCCATAACAATACACACTCCCACCAGGAAACCATAGAGAAATAAGCATTTAATTTTAGTGGTTTTCATCCCCTTTTTTCGTGTTAGTTGTATGCCATTGTGGGCATTATTTTCTTCTCCCGAAATGTTAAAATCCGAAATCATTTGTCATTCGTGGGATAGATGCAGTAAACATAAGTGTTGCTGTTTTATCCCTACATAAGTACGTCCGCATTTTCACATGCTTACATAAAAATACACAAAATATTCTTTAGAAAAATACTATAATAAAAAAAACTGCTTTTGTAAGGGTTTTAACATCATTTATCACCAAATATAGTAAGCACCGCTTCTATCATCGAATGCAGTAGTTTTGTCGTTATACACTCGAAGAAATGTTAATAGTTGTGTGACAGAAATGGGTTTGTAGGGGTTTTATTGAGAACAAAGTAATGTGATAGATACTGATTACAGCACTTAACCTAAAACAAGTAAAAAGTCGTTAAGTTAAACCGGGTCGAACCTTTTATGGCCTCCACCATAAAATATTCTTAACTAAATTGAAATTAGTTTCCTTTCCTCACCACAATTTTAAGTCCAAACATTTTTCGACCACGGATATCCCCAAGGGGTTTTATGTTGGTTCTATATCAAAGTGTGGACCTATCTTGATGATTTTTTGTGGAAAAGTTTTGTAACTGCAGGAAATCTCAAATGTCAAATTATGAATAGTTCTGTCAAGCAATGTAGATAATACTGAAAATCGGTAGGTGCCGTTGTATGGGGGCTATACCAAAACAGGGACCTGTTTTTTTTTGGTGACTGGGAACCCTAAACTTTTCGCATTGGCAGACGTACTTGAAAAGTACAAGGCCGATATTACTGCCATACAGGAAATACGATGGATTGGGAAAGGCGTCACAACAACACCTAAAGGTGGCGCACTGTATTACAGCTGCCATGACGTAAAGCATGAGTTTGGTTGCGGATTTGTAGTTAGTCTGAGACTAAAACATCTGGTATCCAGCTTCACCCCAGTGAATGAAAGACTTGCTGCAATTCGAATAAAAGCTAAATTCTTCAACATCAGCTTTATTTGCTCTCATGCTCCCACTGAAGAAAAGGACGAACAGACCAAAGATATATTTTACGAGCGCTTAGAAGAAATATATGACCGTTGCCCTGCCCATGACATTCAAATTATTCTAGGCGATTTTAATGCCAAAATTGGAAAGGAGAATATCTTTGGCCCAACAGTCGGGAATTTCAGTCTCCACAGTGAAACATCTGACAATGGTATGAGGCTGATAGACTTTGCAGCTGCAAAAAACATGGTAGTTAGCAGTACCAGATTTAATCATCCCGATATTTATAAGGGCACCTGGCAGTCTCCAGATCAAAGAACAAGTAATCAAATTGATCATGTTGTGATAGCGTGTTGGATTTACGATCTTTCCGAGGCGCAAACATTGATTAGGACCACTACCTTGTTGCAGCAAAGGTACGTACCCGTCTAAACGTTGCAAATAAAGCACAAAAAGATACAACGCGGAAGATGGACATCGGTAGGCTGCAAACACAACAGATAGCCACAGCATATTCCACTCAACTAGCCCAATTGCTTAATGAGAGCACTCCTTGTCCCGTTAACATAACAACACATTGTCAAAATATTGCCCACTCCAAGCAAATAGCCACAAAGTCCATACTTGGATACCAGAGACCTCCACAAAGGAATTCATGGTATGATCAAGGGTGTCATGCTGCTACCGAAGAGAAAAATGCGGCATATAGGGCTACTTTACAATCCGTATCGCACGAGAGAGATATCGGGAGAAAAGGAGAGAAGAGAAACGTATTTTCCGCAAGAAAAAGAGAGAAATGGAAAAGCGGAAAAATGAAAAGAAATGGAAAAGCGGAGGCGACGCACTGATTAGGTGTATGCATCAGCTAGTTAGCACCATCTGGCAGGAAGAACGCGTACCCGACGATTGGAACCTGACCATCCTGTGTCCCGTCCACAAGAAAGGAGATAAGACTGTATGCTCCAACTATAGGGGCATAAGTCTTCTCCCTATTGCCTATAAGATAGTGTCAGGGATATTGTGCGAACGACTAAAGCCAATGGTCAACAAAATAATTGGACCATACCAATGTGGCTTTAGACCTGGCAAGTCCACCATTGACCAGATATTTACCCTGCGGCAAATCCTGGAGAAGACCAAAGATCAAAGGTATTCCATGCAATGTCTGAATTTGGTATCCCGCAAAGCTCATCCGGCTTTGTAAGATGACTTTAACTGATACTAGGTCCTCAGTTAAAATTGGAAAGAACCTCTCCGAACAGTTGAGTACCAAAAGAGGTTTCAGACAAGGAGACAGCCTTTCGTGTGGCCTATTCAACATTTTACTGGAAAAGGTAATACGAGATGTAAATGTCAAAAGAAATGGCACAATTTACACCAATAGCCACATGTTACTTGCTTATGCTGATGACATAGACATCATGGGACGATCAGTAAAGGAAGTAACTGATACCTTTAGGAAGGTCGAAGAAGAATGTGCGAAAGTGGGTCTGGCGGTAAACGGCGAAAAGACCAAATTGATGGTGTCGACGCGCAAAGCGTCCATAGAGCTCGGATCAACTGTGGAAGTTTGTACCTATAATTTTGAGGTAGTTATAGACTTCGTCTACCTCGGCACTGCCATAAACACAACAAACAACATCAGTTGTGAAAGCAGATAAGGCAGTGCTTGGTGTGTTTGAGAGGAAAATTCTTCGAAAGATCTACGGGCCGATTTGCGTTGACGGTGAATATCGACGTAGTATGAACCACGAGCTATATCAGCTATACAAAGACATGAATATTCTTAAACGTATCGAGATGCAACGATTGCGTTGGCTAGGCCATATCATGAGAATGAGCGATGATGAACCCGCTAAAAAGGCGTATGAATACATGCCACATGGCGGGCACGCAGAATCGGCAGGCCTAAGCTTCGATGGAGCATACAAGTGGATGAAGAAATGAAAAGGCGTAGTATTCCAGAAAGCGAAGCGAAAAACAGAGAGAATTGGAGATATTTTCTTAGTTCGGTCTATGGAACAAATGTTCTGTAATGGGCCAGCTAAGTAAAGAACCCTAAATGCCAAATTGTAGCTAATTCGGTCTAAAAATGTGACAAAAAACTTCAAAATAGTTACAATCGGGTGGTATCCTTATATGGGGGATATATTATTTCAATAGACAGAAGGACAGATGGTTATATCGACTTTAAATTTTATGCTGATCAAGAATATACATTCTATTATACGATGGCTGAACGATAACTAGCTGACCTAACAATGAAAAGCTAATATTTACCATCAAAAATATGTTTATTGTCTTCTTAAGTAGTCTCCAGCATTATTTATACAATTTTTCATGCGCTCAAACCTATTGGCGAAACACTTTTTCCACTCCGAATGAGACACCTCCAAAACATGGTTTTTGAAGGTCTGGAAATACGCGGTGTTGCCTTGGCCGTGCAGTCCTCGTATAAAATGACGTTCGTACGTCAATCAAAATGTCGACCAATTTACAAACGATTTGTTTCGTTTTTGTTTTAAAAAATCAATTTTTTTTGTTTTTTCGTTCGGTCCCACGCCACTCACACCCGCCCCACCCGACCGAGGGGCCACCTCCCCATAACGTAGGGAACGCGTACACCCCATAAACCGGACTATGGAGGGTTAGTAGAATGATGGGATGACCGGCTACATATTATATCAGCCGGCAAGCTAAGTTACTACACAGATAAACAATTAAAATATGGATACATGAGGAAGTAAAATACGAAACATGCATTAATGTCTGGGACTCACTACATACGCATAATGACATTTTTAATAATTGTAGATGATCAGTTAACGATATGCTACATATACATATATTATTGAAAACTACACACAAACAACGCATGGGATTACTGGCTTCAAAATTAGATCTAACGAGTAGTAAATTTATTGGAATGAAATTGCGAGTAATTCGGGATGGAATATTAAAATTTATTTCGCCTAATAAGAAAGGAGAATCAAATATACCACGTATCAGTTTCATAATAAAAATTGTTCTTAACATAAAACGTCTTCTCTCAAGTGTAGACAGGTCGATTAACATTACACGGCTTTCATAAGGGGAAAGCACGATAGACGTGTCCTAATTCAAACCACGAAGAGCAAACAAAAGAAATTGGATTTAAACAGATTCAATTTTATCAGAATAACACTTATATGAAGGAAGGATTCCATAGGATACAACCATATTCTAATACAGGACGAACCAAACTAACGAACAAACGTTTGGTAATATAAGGATCCTGAAATTCTTCGGACCACCGCTTAATAAATCCCAATAATGACTTGGCTTTATTAACGCAAGATCCAATATGTAGATTAAATCTTAGTTTATTATCCAAAGTTACACCAAGGTCAACGAACGACATAACATTTTCTAGTTTATACGAACCAATATGGTAATCGGTGCGAATGTACTGAGCCCTAAATAGTGACAGCTTTTTAGATTTTTTAAGATTTAAGGACATTCCATTGGCGCTACGCCAGTTAGCCAAAGAATGTAGTTTAAATTGCAATTGGAGTGAATGACTTGGAGTGTCTATTTGATGGAACAACTTAACGTCATCAGCATACATTAATACTTTCGAGAAGCGTATAACGGAAGTGAGATCATTTAGGTATAACACAAACGGGAGAGGTCCTAAATGACTACCTTGTGGAACACTAGACGAGACAATGATATTCCTCGATAAGGAACCATTTAACAACACTTTCTGTGCACGACCTTCTAAGTATGTAGATATCCAATTTAGGAAAATATCAGGAAATCCCATTAAATTAAGTTTGAAGAGCAAAAGTTTATGTACAACCGTATCGAAGGCTTTACTAAAATCAGTGTAAATAACATCAGTCTGATATTTTTTTCTTCTAAATGCATTATGTACATGAGTGACAAATTCTAAGAGATTTGTAGTCGTAGATTTTCCTTGAATAAACCCGTGTTGCAGAGGTGAAATTATTGATTTCATGAGATATTGTAATCTACGAGATACTAAAAGTTCAAACAATTTAGGGATGACGCTTAGTTTGCTATACATCTATAATTATCTACCGAACATCTTTTGCCAGTCTTATGAAGTGGAATGATGTAACTAGAACGCCACTGGAATGAAAAACATCCCTGGCGTAATGATTCATTGAAAATCCTAGTAAGTGGTATGTACATTTCCTTTGCGCAAGATTTAAGAATGGATGTAGGAACACCATCCGCACGCAGAGAAAAAAATATGATTGATCCAACAATATTCGAAGAGCAAAATATGTATTGTAAAGATATTGTTAAATTCCAAATGTAGTATTGTGATTCCAACAATTGGGTTTTGTTAAATCCAAAAATAGTTTTTGTCAACTGGACAATAGTTCTCTCTTTTCTTCGACAATTTTTTCTCTTCTCTCGCTATTCGATGCCGTGTTGAAAAACAATTATGGTGAGTTTTGTTTGTATGACATGATGCCTTTATCTTTGTTTTTGTGTGTATGTATACCGCCAATGAGACTCTTGTTTTTATTTGTTTCTGTTTTGTTTCATTCTTCTATCTTCATTGTGCTTTGAGGTTTGGTGTTATACCGGAGTTTGTTATGGTGTTTAATTATTCCTTATGTTGTGGTGGGTTCTTGTAGCTTTTTGTTTGTCTTTGTTGTCAGCCAATGCAGCAAACCATGTATTGTGTTCATCAATGATTGCAATATTATACGCGACATTTATATCCAAGTTATGTGAAAATGTATATGAGAAGTATATACACTTAAATCAAAAATTTCTGGGCTGGTTTTCTGGGTTGACAATACTTTTTGTAAACAAAATTAGATTATGATAGTTCCTACAATCGGTATTGTTAACGATTTTTACAATATTGCGGAAATTCGAAAGTTGTTTTTGTTTTCTATGTTTGGAACAAAAGATGGTATTTTTGGATTTGGATTACAATGTTTGAACAAAACAAATACATTTTTGGAACCAAAACAGATATTTTTGTTCCAACAAAAGCGAAAAATATTTTTTCTCTGCGTGCGGTCCAGGTTAGATAGAGATACGCAACGCAGTTAAAGCCGGCAAAACCTCTTTATCAGTTTAAGTAATACAGGGAAAATGATTAAGTGATTAAATAGGAAAGTTATATTGAAAATTAAATCCAATAGAAGTATACGATGACTCAAAGAAATCAGCAAACATATTTGAGATTTCTAAGCTATTCACTACAACCAAATATCATACAACTAGAGAACTTTTGAGCCTTTCGTTTAGAGTTCACGAATTTATAAAAACTTTTGGGATTCTTTTTTAGATCATATTTAATTTTAGTAATATAATAAGAATAAGCCTTTGAGTTTTCAGTGTTATAATTATTTCGAGAAATAAAATATTTTAAATAATTTAATGAGGTATTGCATTTTTTTAAACTTCTTGAAGAGGCTACTTTTAATGTAGTGTAAACGTCTTAGAGTCGATGTGAACCAAGTACAGGGTGCGGCTAAAGTTACTATATGATGTAAAACAATTGTAACTTCTTTGCTTGCGAGTATTTAACTTTTTCTTTTTTCCTATTTCAGAAATAAAACTTGGGAGAATATTTAAAAATGGAACGCTATACAATTGCGCAAAGAACTAAGATTGTTTTTCTATTCATTGAAAATCATCGTTCGATAATTAATACTCAACGTGCATACAGAAGATTTTATGGTGTAAGAACTGCTCCAACGGGTCCAATCATTCGTTCGTTGGTGAATAATTTTGCTGAATATGGGACTGTCGGAGATTCAAGACGTACGGGCAGACCTCGAACTGGCAGATCGGCCGAAAATATTGATGCTGTGCGACAGAGCGTCGAAGAAAATCCGGAGACATCAACGAGAAGACGATCTTCCCAGTTGCAGATTTCTGACCGCACTCTTCGGCGAATTTTAAAACACGATTTGCACCTCTTCCCTTACAAAATCCAACTAGTCCAAAAACTAAATCCTGAGGACTTCGCATTGCGCTTGGAATATGCTAGAGCAGTTTTAAATCTCGTTGATCAAAATGACAATTTTTTGTCAAATTTAATGATGACCGACGAAGCGGATTTTCACTTGAACGGTTTCGTAAATAAACAAAACAACAGATTTTGGGGATCCCAAAATCCCAAAAATCTTCATCAGAAATCTTTACACGCAATTCGTGTTACCGTTTGATCGTATACCACAAGAAACACTCAACAAAGTTATGGAAAATGCCATTAAAAGAGCACATTTTTGCGTTAGAGAAAACTATTCTCATTTAACTGATATTATTTTTCATAATTAATGTAAAAAAATAACATAAAATAAACGTTCTTGTTATCATAAATTTTTTTTGTTTTTTTCATTCCATTCAATAGTTATTTAAGAAACAAATCATATACATAGTTACTTTAGCCTGGCTTCAGCCAAGTTTCTGTTAAAACTATTATTTTAAAATCTTAATGAAAATAATTTAAATAAAGATTTTTGAGCTTAGTGTTTAAGCCTCGAATCTTCTAGTTTTTTGAACTCGACGATATAGCAACAGGGTTTGCAGTTAATTTTTCTCTAAATACAAACTCTTTTACTAAAGGATCATCGGGCCAGAATAAACTATTCATTAATGTATCGAACCATTTAGCAGGAACAATAATTTTAAAAGACGAGATATCACGCGGTTTGCAGGAGTTATACTTAAAAATTTGTACGTCATTATCGGGAATATTCGGGATTTTTGACTTTTTGACGAATATTATCAGTCATGGTATTCGCATGCAATCTGGATATAAATATGCTTTTACGCGGAGCAACAACTATAAGTAAACAATGGGATAGTTTCAGTTAAATCGTCGAGAGATACAGTGGGTATGTTATTATTATCTGCAGGAACAGGATTTTTAACGATAATGCCTGAAGGTTTATTAACGGAATTTAAATTATCATTAATATCTGCAGGAACAGATTTTTTTTATTAATATCTGCAGTAACAGATTTTTTGTAAGAAGGAGGTTTAGTTACTATATCAGAAGGAATGCTAGTGTCTGCAGGAACAGACTTATCCTTCGATGTGTTAGGAGGAGATAGGGGTTTTTTATTAACTAAAGCATAAGATTTATGAGCCACGGTTGTGGGGGCCTGAGAACATAAACTAATTAAATTATCCGAACTTATACCAGAATTATCCTCAACACAGACCGACAATTTCTTCCTCTTTGGAGAACAAAACGTTCAATGTTATCAAGATTTTTTAAAATAGAGTTAAATTTTTTTTAATTAAGAAATTCAGATTTTGTTTCATTAAATAAACGATGCAAATGTATTTCTATGTCTCTACATGCCGGACATGACCAACGAAGACCTTTGGACCTATCCGTGATGTAGTCATACTGTTTACCATTAAAACCAGCGCACTTAAAGTGTGCATGGTCATCGCATAACCAGCATGTAATTAGACGTTCACTAAAGTTTCTAACAGTACACTCTTTATAAAGACATGCCATTATAATACGACTATATTAATTAAGACAGCCTGAAAATATGCTAGATAATAGAATTGGTAAGATAACACTATGCAACACTGAAAATGCAAACAACTTCTGGTATGCATTTTTTGAAAGTACATATTTAGACTACAAAAACCCTAGCGGGGTTTTGTCCTGTCAGATCCAGTTCGGATTTTATGGCCTCATCTAAACCGGGCTAAAACTACACTTTTTTGCATTTATCAGGCCTTTATCTCCAAAAGGAATATGAATTTGGCCTTGCTGTCTTTAGCAATATTGTAGCCCTAAAGTGGTAGAACTTATCTTTTAACAAAACCACATACGAAAAACTCCATCTAGGGCATCAAAATCTATAAAATAAAGAAAATTTTACATAATTGCTGAAATTCTGGTCAGTATCGGCTAAACTATTGGGAATTGAACCAAACCATTTGCAAAAATCTTCCAAATTCTTTAGAACATTCTGAAGCTCTAAAATGCTTACTTCATGTTGTTTCAGTGGTATTTTGCATCATATCTTTAACAACACATATTTAAAACACAGTTCACACTAACAGATTATTCTCGCATTTCGGATTCCACTACATTATTGACATTTTTATTAAATCGTCGTTGAAAAATGTACTGAAAACAACGGGATAGAGGAATTTTACTACAATCACATGTTCTGAAGAGTTGTGTATTACATTCCAAGGAATATTTTTCCAAAATAATATATACAGAAAAAATTACCGGTTTTGGAGATACAGTGCGAAATGTATACAAATTGTGACATTTTTGCATATATTTTGAAATTTGAGGCAATAAATGTAGTTTTTCGAGTTCATCATTTCTCCAAATATTTTATTCTTGTCCTTATCTACAAATTTGCTTCAGAGGTCAGAAGAAGATTCACATTGGTTTCAGAGATATAGCCCCAAGTTTCTTTAAAAACTCAATATTTAACCATGTTTAGATGGGGCCATAAAATCCGAGCTGGATCTGACACAACAAAACCCAACTAGGGTTTCTTGTCGGTTGGGTCTGTCACCTTAAAAATGTTGCACAGTGTAATACAACATTTTTAGTAGAAGAAAGTGGCAACTTTAAACTTTATGCCTAAAAGTATGCTCTAAATTATATATCAGATAATTTATTAATATCAATTATATATAATTGTTCAACAAACATCCCAGACGGGACAGGGGAGACTTCTCTCATTAATATCAATTAAAAAATAAAAAGAAAAGAAAAAAGCACGAAACAAATGTCAAAACAAAAAGCCAAAGAATGTAAACAATTACGGGAGGGAAAAATATGCAAACTCGCAATAATCACCAAATCACTCCACAATTATTAAATTCACAAACTTACACACACTTTCAATGTAAATTGTTACAGATTATTAATTTTTCACAAGTTTACACTAATTTAGGCACTAAATCACGTAATAATTACAAAATAAATTTTCTAATCGAAGAACGCAAAGAAAAACACATCTAAACAAACAGAGTTGCCAGACAGAGTTGCCAGACTTTATCCAAGGAAGGTTCTGACATATTTTATTTTTATACAGAAAAATCTTCTTATACATAACAGGTAAGAAAAGTCTATAGTCGGACGGAGCCGACCATGGGATACCCTATACCACTATCCCTGGACAATCGCTCTCCACTGAACTTCTTTTCAATGATTGTGAAAATTTAATTATTAAATATCAGAGATGTAATGTATAATACTTATGACCAAAACCAAAGCATGACAAAGACATTTTTGTAGCATGAAATGAAACTTTAGTTCACACAAGCTAAAATGTAATGAAATCCACATATGTAGTACTACTACTTCCGTTGTTTAACCGCTACGTTATTGAAATTCTTACCAATTTCACACAAAAGTTTCAGTCCATTTAACCCGCTTAGTATTATCTGATCTTCACGTTGGTTTGTACGCTTCTTCTTCATCATAAACTCATACTTTGTTTAAAATTTTGCGGGTTATTATTTTGACCTACAGAGCCGCTACAAAATTGGTTAAAATGTTCTTTTTGGTCCATTTCATCCCCTGAACATTTCACGATCATCACCATAAACTAATCATTTCTATTCTGGCCCGAACCCAATCACTTTAAAAAATTTGTTACAATCGGTCCATAATTGCGGCCTTAAGCTTGTTTACAATTTTTAATGGACGGACACACATCGCTAATTTGCTTTATCTAGTCGAGATATGAATTTTGCCATACCAAATAAGGGGTCTAGGACGAATATTTCGTGGTGTTACATACACATTTGGAGAGACAATATGTAGGATGGGATAAAAATGTGGTTCTCTACGCAGAACCTATTATATATTAGGCAGTAGGCCCTTTATCTAGCAAACACTTTATTGCAATTTACATCAGTAGTTTTTTTCCATATGTAGGCTACTTTGCGAAATATATATGTCCTCAAGGAATTAAAATATCGACCAAAAATAAAATTTTTATATTTTTCATACAAAAGTAATGGTCCATTTCATCCGCTAAAAAATATCGGATCATCATTCAAAATTGTAGGCATCTTTCTTCCCCGGTGCAAAATTTCGTGACTATTGATGTATAATTGCGACTTCTAGCGAGTTTATTATTACACTACAAACAAATAACGGGCTTTATTAGGCTGTAACTCTGTTATCTGATCATGCACACCAACATAATTGAAAGGTCAAGCGTTCTACTTTCAAGTATATCTCCCTTGTCCGGAATGTCACTTCCAGGAATTAAGATATAAGCTGTATATTAAAATTTTTCACAATTTTCACACAAAAGTTTTGGTCCATTTAACCCTCTAAATATTATCCGATCGCCATCTCAAATTGCAAGCTTCTCCTTTGTGATATACTCTTACCTTATTTAAAATTACGCGTTGATCGGACTATTATTGAGACCTACAGAGCCGCTAAAAATTTGGATAAATATTATGTTTTTGGTCCATTTCACCCGCTAAATATTTCACGATCATATCCAATAAGAATAGGGTCTATTCTGATCTGAACCCGACCTCCATACAAAATTTCGTGACGATCGGTCCATAATTGCGGCCTGGAGCGTGTTTACAATTTATAATGGACAGACGGACGGTCGGACGGACGGACACACATCTCAAAATCGCTTTATCTCGTCGAGATATGAAGAATGGTATACCACATTGGGGGTCTCCGACGAATATTTCGCGGTGTTACATGAATTTTTACCAAAACAAACTTATAATACCCTTTTCCACATTGTGGTATAGGGTATAAAAATCAACGTTTGTACGTTTGGGTGTTCCATATAAAACCAAAAACGGTAAAACGGATTTTCCTGACATTTTCAGAGTATGCACATGGATGACCCCTGGTGAAAATAGATTACATATTTCTGCGAAAAATTACAAATGAATTTGCGAGAAAATGGTGGTGGTTAGTTGTGGATATATGCCCTACGTCCTCTTTTTCACTTCTATTTATATATGTATATATATATATATATATATATATATATATATATATATATATATATATATATATATATATATATGAAGAAAAGACAAAATTTTTTAGTTTTCCATAAAAAAAAATTAAAAAAATTTCCAATTCTTAATCTGTTCGAGATACTAATTTTGGTTGTTGCGCGCAAAAGTTATGGCGGTTTCAATTCTGATAAAAAGAAAAAAATCTTTAAAAGACTTTAATCATTATATTGAGAAACTCTCTTAATTAGGGGCTCCCTACATACTATATGTTTACTGAGGTCCCATAACTAGTGAAAAAGTTGTAAATTTTCGCGGAAATTAGGAAAGCATTAAAAACAATTGGTAGTTTTCAACTTGTTCCAATAAAATTCAAGCTGTTTATGCATCTGAAAAATATATAAAAAATATGTCCGCAATCTAAACATCGCGAAGATTCAAATGAAACCAAAACTATACAAATCCTTTTAGCGGTTTGCATATTATAGCAAAAAACAAAAAATATATTGAGGAAATTTATAAAATTTTTGTAAGAAAAAATATTTATTAAAATTTATTTTGTGAGTTAGTTGAACAAAATGTAAGAAAAATAGGTCGGAGTTTTCCTTCTATTTTAGTTAAATTTCACGCAATTAATCACATTTTTTATTCTAATCACTTCTCGAAAACACGCTAACATCTAGCAGAAGATACGGATATCTTTCAAATAAATGTTGGGTTCCTTTAAATGGGGTATAATCTTGAAATAAAATTGTATCGGGTAATGTTCATTTTGAAATGCGTGTAAATCGCGAAATCCTCAAAATCACTTGATGCGCATGCGGTTTACCAATACAGCGAATTCTTCTCTTTTAATTTGTACACATTTGCCAGGATTTACTTTGGCCGCTAAGATGTAGCATCGTCTGCAGTTTAGTGTGCAACAAACTGTATAACGCTTATATTTTGCACAAAGTGCATATACTTTTTATGCGCATCCGATTTCACTATCAACTGTGAAAAAAATACATCGATCTAAACATATTTCAATAAAATCCATCAAGAACCGTGGATGTAGCATCACACAGTATTTTTTGGATAAATCGGATACAGCTCCCATGCCACTAAATTTTTCAAACCGCTGTTTTTTAGCACAAACGCGAGTGATGATTCATTTTCTTCATTGGAATGGAAACGATCCACATAAAACGCGAATTAGTCAGCGATATTTTGAAAAACATTTTTCGCAAATGTTTCAATTTTTGCAGTAGCCATTTCCGCCGTTCTAGTAGATGGATTTTTACGATCTGTGATTCATATGATCCGGAACGTCGAAAAACTAAAATATCGCGGGGTACCAGCACACTCAAAACGATATTGTAAATACTGTATCCAAAAAATAGGTTTTTTAGAAAAAATATCGCACTAAATTTTGGCCTTTGGCAGTAGACTACTCTGCTGCTGTGTGGGCTACATACTCAATATACATATCAGATTATGCGACATCGCGAGTTCTTTAATCCTATAATTGGTTTTTCGAAATATCCGAACGCGCGTCCCAGTTACATAAAAAATACAAAAAACACCTGAAATCCGGCTTCAAAATGTCAGCATCCATAAAAGGTGGATGCAGTGGAAATTTTGGAAAGTGATACATTAGAAGTGTAATCTTCATTTTGTATTGTCCTACTTTTACTTTGGACAGATGTCCGTCGTTTGAATGGTTTAATCCGAAATCGAATAGCAATGTAAAAAACCTGTTTAGCTTCAACGTGTTTTTACCTATGTTTTTTCCTTTACGCGGTCGTAACTACCACGTAAATTAAATTTTTTTACTAAATTTTTGAGCTTTGTACAAAAACATCTAAATTAATCCAGCAATAGTCATAGTTACTGGTAAACTACAATAGTTCGCGTATTATAATAGTGCAAACCTTGGCTTCATGGAAACTAAAAAATTTTGACTTTTCCTCATATATATATAATTTATGGGCTCACAACCGAGTATATTACTACATCGATTGAAAAAATCTATTTTTATGCTAAATGTATATATATTTTGATAGATCAAATATGTGCTTCATCGAAGTAACGGTTTTAGACCCCAAGTATATTTGAACGAAATTTGTTTCAGACAATTCGGAGTCGATTTAGCCATGCCCGTCCGTAGGTCTCTCTGTCTGTCTGTCTGGCTGGTGAGCACGATAACTCTCGAACGGATCAATCGATTGAACCAATTTATAGATATAGATCGGGTTCGAATATAGACTATAGCGGTCCACTTCTTTGGGTACCTCCCACACAAAATTCGGATAAAGTGAAATTTAATAACTCCACTCCGATCGTTTTGAAGTAGGTTGTCCTTAGGGCTCCCGTTACAATGGTAAAATTTTTTTCTTGAGCAAGTCCACACTTCCTGAGATATTGGCCTAAAAGCTCTAAGAAACCCTGATGGCACCAACAAAAATGGCAAATCCGCATGATAATCTTCGGAGGGAATTTCTGATTGGTGCAGTCTTTACACATCGTATTATTTTACTCAGTCATGTATCAGGTTGGAATATGAACTATATATATCGGTCCACTCCTTCGGCTAACTCCCACGCAAAATTCGGAAAAAGTGAAGTTGAAGAGCTCCTATCGCATCGTTTTAATTATTTTTCAGTAAGATGTTCTAGCGGCGGCCTCATTTACAACTGTACACTTTTTCCGGACTAAGTCAATACTTCCTGAGACAACGGCCAAAAGCTTTAAAACCCTGCCGACACATACTAAAATGGCTGTAGTGTAAGATAACTCCAAACCTTTTTCAAAATTTTCTTCCAAACTTTGTTTTACGTAATTTAATATTTCTGGTCCTTTATGAACAAGTTTGGTTACTAAAAATGTTTGGCATATGTCAATGATTTGGTATAGCCCCACATTACTGTACCTGTAGATTTTATGGAAACTCGTGATACAAAGTCAATAAATTTTATATACGGCATAATTATTGTGTATGGTTTGGTTTTGTTTCTTTGGCCAGTGGTTGAGGGCATATCTCCGCCAGCACAGCTGACTGACACTTTCTTACCTAAATTTATTGTACCTACCTCAACTCTGTGCTAGAATCTCTTTCTTTTTGTGAATTTTAGAATTATTTTTGATTATTCAATAGAAAACGTGTTCCTTTTTCGAATTATGTTGATATATAAGAAAGATGTATGGTAAATTACAGTTTTAGAAACCGCTGGTGAATGTTCCTTATCGACGGCGAAGCTGCCCATACGTGTGGCGCCTTCCCCACTTTTTGTAAAAAAAAATGTGTAAATTCTCAAAAATAATATTTTAAAAACAAAGTTATAACCACTTATATATCAAAACATATAGTCCAGATAGGCTAATATTTTTAGAAAAAAAGAATAATTGTTTAAATATATGTAATGTGTGATGGAATTTGGTCTAGAAATAAGTTTACCAAATTTTGTTGAAAGCGGTCCAGATTTCGATATAACTCGCATATATATATTTTCGGCCGATTTCATGTATAATTTGCCAAGTTATATTGAAATCGGTGGAGATTTGTAAAATGCGTGGAAATGTGGACTAGAATAATGTTTGACCAACTATTTAGAAAAAAGGGAAGAATTCAGGCTATCCTTTAATTAAAAAGGGATAATAATAAAATATTGAATTTCTGATTGATTATTTAAGGGAGCGACTTGAAGTCAGTAGAAGTCATCATTATAGTACGCGTTTACTTGTAGTCGGATAGGACTCTGATAGACTTCTTACTTATCGCATATATTAATCATTATTGGGGTAGAAATTGACAATAGAAGTAGAAGTTATCCTAACCCCCATTATTATAAGTCTTCTTTTGTTATAGTTTGGATTTACCGAACAGATTTATAGTGTTCCGGTTAAGTTAAAAGTGATCATTAAATTTCATGGAGGACCTTCTTGGCATTAACTTTTAACGTTAAAATTATATTTTTAATTCCTCCAAATTGGTTTATTTTGCGTTTTAAAATCCATACAATAGCTAAAGAACACATATAATAATGGTCCTAAGAGTAATTTAATGTGTCGCAATATGTTGATACATGCACTTGGAAAAAATTACTCCCATGAGCAATATAAATTACAACTATCCTCAAACTTAAGGTACTCAATCTTAGTGTTATTCCTAATTTAGTTATCTTCTTTAAATGGAGAGTAGGCTAAGATATGCTCGATTTGTCGAAATTAAGTGTGTAAGAGTATATGAAATTTGTAAATGTCACTCAGGTAGGGGTCATATAGTTGGAAAGGATTTAGGAGGAGTGTTACTTCCTGCAACATACACGGCACTGATTTTTTTTTTTTTAATTCAGTATTTATTTACATTCATTAAATACAAATTTTGAAATCGCTCCCCGCCTCTGATGGCAATATTGGAGCGAATAGGCAACCAAAAATAATACTAGAAAACAAATACTGTTACTATTGTTAAATTTAAGTAAAGACAAAAATAATATATAAAAGATTTTTTTATAGTGCTATCAATATAGAAAAATAAGAAAAATCATAGAAGTAATTCCACATTTGAGAGAAGAAATTCCATAACTCTAGTTTTAAAGATAGACAATGTGTTACTGTTTCTTATACTCAACGGTAAAAAATTGTATTCGATACTGCCGGAGTAGTCAATTCTTTGTCTGGTGATTTCAAGACGACATCTAGCAACTCTCAAGTCTGTAGAGTTCCTGGTATTAAATGTGTTTGAATTTACAAGGATGGGTACAGAATCTATTCCAATATTATGAACAGTTTTATACACACTATTTAGAAGTTGTTTTTTGTATAATCCGCGGATAGGTAAAATAGTTTTTCCATTATCTTTGTACAGGGATTTAGTGTTATGACGGATATCAAGATTGTACACACATTTAAGAGCTTTGTTTTGAGCAGCTTGTAAAGATTTTAACTCAGAAGTCATTTTGTTAGCATAGGCAATCGCCAAATATTCAAGATGACTATGAATTAGTGCCTGATAAATCATTTTCTTTGTAACTACATTGAGCTTTCTTCTAAATTTGTACAATACTCCAAGTGCCGAAGACAGCTTTGATTTTAAAAACCGAATGTGGTCATCCCATTTCAGATTGCCCTGAAGTCTTATACCCAAATAAGTTAGACTAGATACTTCACTTATCCAATCACCATTGACCAAAATTCTAAAATTGTCACTTAAACTTGGGGAAGACGGACGAAATCGTATTAAATTAGTCTTCTTTGGGTTAAGCACAAGTCCATTTAACCTAGCAAATTCACAAATTAATTCAGCATCCCGCTCCAACATTAATTTAAGGTCAGAATCACATTTATAAGGATAAAAATAGATAAATCGGCTGCAAACATCACAATCGACCCAGCAAGGCCAATGTTATTTATGTCATTGATGTATATCATAAATAGAAGTGGTCCGAGAATACTTCCCTGGGGAACTCCAAACTGCACCGATGATGTAGAACTCCTCACATCACCAATTTGCACAAACTGTTTTCTATTTAATAAATAACTCCTCAACAAATCCGCACTCTTTTAATTAACGCCATAAAAACCTAGCTTTTTCAACAAAATATTATGTTCTACTACGTCAAAAGCCTTAGTAAAATCATAGAATACACCCGCTACACCTGAAGAACCTCCATCAAGACCTTGACATATTTTATTAACCACACTCAGTATGGCTTCATCCGTTCTACGACCCTTTCTATATGCAAATTGTGTGTTACATATTAGACTTCCCTCCTCAAAAAACTGTAGTAACTGGGAGTGAATTAAACGTTCGAATATTTTATCAATCGATGACAATATAGCTATAGGTCTATAATCTTGTGGGAGTGTAGGTCTTGAAATATTCGGTATGGGTATAACCTTATGAAGCTTTAATACATCGGGATAGATTGAAGTCGCAATCATCGTATTAAAAATGTTAGTGATGTAGGGTGTTACAATGTCAGACGTTTTACATAAAAGTTCAGATGTAACATTATCTTCACCTGGACACTTTGACTTTTTCATGTTTTCAATTACATTTTTAACATCAATTGGAGTGACCATCGTCAACTCAAAGTCAGATCTACGTCTGTCCAATGTTCTCAACTGGTTATAGTGATCACAAAGATGTCTATTTAAGTCATTCTTCAACATAAGAACCGAATCCACAAAGTAATTATTAATCATCTGAGATTTAACAACATCATCCTCAATAGGAAGACCTTCATTATTGAGAATCGTCACACCATCCTTAATATGTCTTCCCAAAATATTATTCAAAAATCGCCAACAATTTTCCAATTTGTAGTAAATTGCTCTCAAAATAATTGAGCATAGAATTTCGCAGTGCTATTTTTATGATTTTGCTGATTCTTTTTAATCTCTCATTAATGAGTACCCGATTCTTTGATTTTCTTCTCCTCCGCAACAACGTTTGCTTTTCTTCCATCAACAACACTAAATTACGATTGACCCAAGGGGCTACATCAAACCTACACTGCCTGGAGTATTTTGAAAATGATTTGCTTGAGTCTACAGCATCATTTATTACACCAATAAGACCTGATGTCATAACTGATGGATCCGAACTACCAAGTAAACTTGGAACTTTTTGCGAAAGAACCCTTTGAATATTATTGTAATCTAAAAATACCTTAGACACCTCATAGGAACTCTTTGCCACAGAGTCCAACGTTAGTCTTAAACAAACAAAATTGTGATCACTCAGTTCATTTTGTACCGACGCCACAAAATAATTGCCATATATATTTGAAAAAATATTGTCAATGCAAGTTCTACTACTCGGCCTTGTAATCAAATTGTGACAATTCACAAAGTCATATGACTGAAACAGATTCAACATACTATTCGAATGAAGACCAGCTATGAGGTCAATATTTGAGTCACCCATTACTATTGATGGGCCATTCCCAAATTGTGATAAACGTTCATCCATTATATTTAAAAAACAAGAAATGCTACACTTAGGAGACCTACAAAATGATGTTAATTTTAGCATCTTACCATTCACCTTTATATTGTGTACTTTCAAAATTACTATATTAACAAAATCGACTGTTTCAGAAAGCTATAGAGAGAATTCAAAACAATCTCGAATAAACACAGAAACACCGCCATAACCATCCTCTCTACAACAATGGACAACCTTATAATGCGGCATGGAATACAGTTGTAAACAGTCTTTACTAAACCAAGTTTCATTAACCGAAACAATATCCGGCAAATTTGGCATGCTAGCAAGGAGTGATTTAAATTCATGGAATTTATTCAACGAGGAAATGGTTAGGTTAGGTTAGGTTGAAAAGAGGGGCGAATATAAGAATCGCCACATGCCCGTATGGGGCATACACTTAAGCCAGTATAGGCCTGTTGTGCGCTCTAATTTCGGAAGCCTAAGGGGAATAAATTTTTTATTGCTTAATTTATTGAAAAGAAAATAAATTTATCAGTTAAGAAATTCTGTGCCATTGACATAATCTCTTAAGTTTTTGAACTCGCTTGCCCTAATTTGGTGGAGTTCTGGTATAGTGTTATTTCCTAGAAATTGGTTTCTTAGCGTCGCGAAGGCTGGGCAATGACAGAGATAGTGTTCCAACGTTTCGTCGTCCTCTCCGCATGCTCTGCATTCGCTGCTTTCTGCACAACCGATTTTGTGCAGGTGTGCTTGTAGCCCTAGGTGTCCTGTAAAGATGCCTGTCAGTCTACTAATGTCTTTTTTACTCATTTGAAGGAGTTCCTTTGTTTTATCCTGGTCTGGGTTTCCCCAGAGGATTTTTGTATTTTTCCCTTTCTCTTCAGTATTCCAGAGGGATGTATGGGCGTTTTCTGCCCATGCTTTTAACTCTAGACGCGCCGCTTTTAAAGGCTTAGCATTATCTAGGCTTATCGTAGCTTGCTCTCTGGCTTGCCTTGCCAAGGAGTTGGCTATCTCGTTACCCCTAATCCCTTTATGTCCTGGTACCCATATAATGTTAACAGAACCATGGTGGGAGTAGTCGTTGATTGATTTTTTACACTGCAGGACAGTTTTTGATTTCACCGTCTTGCTTGTTATTGCTTTAATTGCTGCTTTACTGTCCGTTAGGATGTTTACAGTGATTGGCCTTGTGTTAACTTTAAACCAGTTCAGACACTCTGTGATCGCTCGGATTTCGGCCTGTAGGATCGTATTATGATCCGGCAGTCGAAGGGAGATTCTAGTTTCCTGGTCTTCGATATATAGACCCAGACCCGTTCTCCCCCCTAGAACGGCCCCGTCTGTGAACCCACAGCTTCCAGTTGGTATCCGTTCTAGGGTTCCATCGATCCACATGTCCCTGTCTGGTATTAAAATTTCACACAAGGCGGATTCAATTGTTTCAGGTATACGGTCTGATACAATATGATCTATTGACTCACCCGTTGTAACCTGTAATATGTTTTGGTGGTATGTTTGGTGGTCTCTTACGATCCACTCGCTCATCGACTTAAGTCTTATAGCTGCGATGGCTGCCTCATACCTTACCTGAATTTCTATTGGGTGGACAAATAAAATTGTCTCTAAAGCCCTAGTTGGTGTAGTCCTCATTGCCCCGCTAATACTTAAGCAGCACGTTCTTTGGACTTTTTGCAGTACTTTTACGTTGCATTTCTTGTCCGTAGCTGTCCACCATACCACAGAAGCGTAAGTTAGAATCGGTCTAATTACGCTTCTGTATAACCAGTGTGTCATCCTAGGATTGAAACCCCATTTTGAGCCTATAGCTCTTCTGCAGGTTGACCAACATCTGTGGGCTTTATTAGCCCTTTCCTGAATATGGTCTCTCCATTTAAGTTTCCTGTCTAGAATTACTCCCAGGTACTTAATTGTTGGAGAAATGTTTATCATCTTATCTAGGAAAACGGGTTCTTCGTAAGCTCCTATTTTCGTTTTCCTAGTGAATAGACATAATTCTGTTTTTTCCGGGTTGACATTTAGACCTCTCGGTCTAGCCCAGTTGTATGCTATTTTTAGAGCCGTTTCGGCCCTTCTACAGAGTATATTTGGATTCTTTCCCCTAAGAAGTATTATAACGTCGTCTGCATAGCAGATGGGTTCAAATCCTTCGTCGGTTAAGTTCCTTAGTAGACTATTTATGGTGGTAACCCATAGGAGAGGTGATAGTATTCCTCCCTGTGGCGTCCCCTGACCAACTTTGTCTCTTTTTGTTACGTCTTGTAGCGCGCAGCTTATCCATCTATTCCTTAGCATGTGGTCTATCCAGTGCCTCAAGGCCCGGTTTACCTGAAACTCGTCTAAGGAGTGGATTAGCGTTTCGGTGCTGACGTTGTTGAACGCTCCTTCGATGTCGATGCAAACTGCGAGAGTATACAATTTCATCTCGAAGGTTCTCTCTATGTGGTGTACTACCTCATGTAATGCGGTTTCCACTGATCTACCTTTTACGTATGCATGTTGTTTGTACTTGAGCATATCGTTAGGGATGTTACTCTTTATCATGGTGTCGACCGTCCGTTCCATTGTTTTGAGTAAGAATGAAGTTAAACTTATCGGACGATAAGATTTTGGTATTGCATAACTTGACTTGCCGGGCTTGGGAATGAATACTACCCTTGCCTCTTGCCAGGCCAATGGAGTATACGCAAAGTTTAAGCAAGCATTGAAAATCTCGACCAGATTGGACGAAATATAGTCCACTTCCCTTTGAAGTAAGGCTGGGAAAATCTGGTCTGGTCCCGCTGCTTTGTATGGTGAGAAGCTCATTATTGCTTCTTTAATCATCAAGTTGTTGATTTTTGGTGCTTCTTCTGATGCATAAGCTATCTCCATCGGTGACACTGTATGTGCCGTAGTACTCGACGGGAAGTGCGTTCTCATCAGAAGGCTTAGAGTTTCCTCGGCTGTTTCCATCTTTTTACCCGTCTCATCAACCAGAAGCTCGGGTTGTGAGTGAGTTTTAGATAGAAACTTTTTAATTTTAGAGACGTCATTCACGCTATCTACCTGTTCACAAAAAAGCTTCCAGGAGTTCCGTTTGGCGTTTCTTGTCATTTTGTTGTATTCTTTTAGTTTTGTTTGGTAGTTGTCCCAGAATACAGCTGCTTTTTTACGTTTTGCCCTATTGTAAAGTCTTCGGACCTCTTTGCCTTTGTTACGAATTTCCCCTGTCATCCAGGGTTTTTCGTAGGCAGATTTCCTCTCTCGAAGTGGACAACTTTCTTCGAAAGACCTTACTAGAGCCTCTGTTAGTTTATTGACATTCCTATCAATATCTTCTTTGCTTAGGCAAACCTCAACTTCTTGCCCTAGTCTATCTTTAACTTGTTTTCCGAATTTAGCCCAATTAGTTTTGGATTTATTTCGGAAAGTTATCGGATTCGGCGGTGGCCTTGATATTTTAAACCTAATATACCTATGGTCAGAGAAGGAGTGTTCCTTTGAAACTCTCCACTCGTGTACCTCGTTTATTAGATTTTCTGAACATATTGTTACATCTAATACTTCCTCCCTAACTCTGTTAACAAAGGTTGGTGTATTTCCTATGTTAAGGGTTATCAGGTCGTTAGTATTCAAAAATTCTAGAAGGGCTTGACCCCTCTTGTTAGTATTAGTACTACCCCACGAAATGTGGTGAGAGTTAGCATCGCTACCTACTAGTACTTCGTTACCTGTTTGCTTGATTTTCCTCACCAGTTGCTGTAGCTCCGACGAAGGTGGTAATGTCGGCGAGTCGAACGGCAGGTAGATTGATGCGAGGTATATATTACCATTCCCTTGCTTCAACACTGTGGCGTCCGAGGTTGACAACTCTGGGGAGAAAAGAAAGCATAAGTTTTTATGGCATATAATACAGGTCCTCGGTCGGTTTCCTGTATTAGCGTAAAAGAGTTGGTAATTAATGTGGTTTAGTCCGGAAACCTTGTTCTTTACGGTCCAAGGTTCCTGGATTAAACCGATGTGTATTTTACCTTTGTTTATTTTATCCATCAGGGCTTGAGTTGCCGTTTCGCTCCGATGGAGGTTTATCTGGATGACCTCAATCATGAGTCATCCAGTAAGCGTGCTTCTTGGGAGTCGCTGATGGCTTCGACCCCCTCTTCGGAATTGCTCGGTGGTTTGTCCTCCTTGCTGGTTTGGTGGGCATCCTCTTCTTCTTCCCCGACTCGTGCCCTTCCAACTTTAAAGGTGACTGCATTACAGATGTAGTACGCCTTACCCTTTGTCTTTGTAAGACTGGATAGTGAGAGGTCGTCAATTCCAACCACAAGGAGAGTGCCATCCTCTTTCTCCTCCCTGTGGAAGACTTCCCACCTCTTCACTTCCAAGGTCTCATTTTGCTTCCCAAAGACCTCGAGCATGCGTTCTGTCTCGAACTTGCAGCCATACCCTTTGACGTAAACCGTCGCTTTAGTCAGATGAGGTATCTCGTCCTTCCTCACCAGCTTCAATTTTCCGCCTTCCCAAGGAGTTGTCACACTGTTGATGACTTCCTCGAGAGCGGCCGGGTTCGCGTGCGGTCCCAAGTGGTATACTAAGAGGTCCCCTTTGAGCTCGCTGCTGACTATTTTTATTGGCCCACTCTTTAGAATGTGTTCCAGTATTTTATCGCTGACCATATTTTCGATGGCCTGCTGGTGTTCTTTAGGTAATCTGCCGGACCCTCTACTGGTATCGATCACTGCATAGCACCTCTCGTCCCTGTAGTTCTTCCTGGCCACCTTGGCGTAAGTAGATGGCGGCTCCGAGCCAGTCTCTGCGCCCATCTTCCTCTTCTGGAAGGCCCTGGGCTTCTTATCAGAGCCCTTGGTACTTCCAGAGGATTCCGCGGTCGCGCTCACCTTCTTCGTGCCCGAGCACTCCTTTTCGCCCTCCGTCGAAGGGTTCTTTGGGCAGTCTCCTTCGCGTGGGTTTTGAGAGGAATTGCTTGGGGCATTTGATGGTGGGAAGCTCATTTTCTTCTTACTTGGTTTGGCGGTATTTTCTTCCTCTGGAGATCTAATCCTCTTCGCCGCTTCCGAGGAAGTGGAGGGATTGTTGATCTCTTTTGGTGCGGCCCGCTGTTTTTTGTTTAGCTGTGCCTGGATCCTCTGGTACCTACGTCTCTGGGCTCCAGTCCACCGAACTTTTTTCTCCGTTGTAAGTTTAGATATGCTTTCGCTTACCTCTTCTACCATCTTGTGGACCTCCTCGTTAACTGGCTTCTCCACAACGGTGGTGTTGATTTTGCAACTGCTGTCTGATTCGGAGTCAGGGTCGCTCCCATCCTCGGATGGCTGGGTCCAGATTAAACTCTCCCTTCGCTTCCCTTTCTCCTCATCTTTTTTACCTTTCGGTTGCGTGCTTGTAGCAGTACCGTCGACCACAGATGCCAAGGCACCCACATCTGTGGGAGATGTTTGCTCACGATCGCTTGATGACGACGAGGTGTGACTCGCAGGCAGATCACTATTCCCCGCCGGTACTGGGTTATTTAGGCCCTGCACCGTAACTTTTATTCCTTCTTTGTCCTCCATGTTTGTTTTTTGTTTTAGGGGAACACCCCCGTAGTCAGTTTTTTGTCCGCGGGAACCTCAGAGGTTCCAGAGGTAGGTGGTCGTGCCACTCCACCCTAGACGGGTCATGTCACAAGTGATTTCCCTCGTAAATGATAGAGTAGCCCGACCATCCACCTCCCCCTATCCGCCGGTGGGGACGCGCCCGGTAGGAGAACTGACAAACACCCTCGGGTCAACGAGGAAATACTTCTAACATTTATTGTAACAAAATTAATAAATTTACCATTCGAATTGTTTGAAAAATGAGAATACAAATTTAAATTATTAAAGTAGATACTCATTATGAGATATATAGGAATTTATAGATATAAAAAAAAAAACAAAACAAGTATGATTATTTCTTTATATTCTGCGAACTCACAGACGGCTCATCATCATCACTACTCAAATCAGCATTAATTGGCCTTTGTGTGCTACTCCTCGATGTTGAGTTATAAGTGGCTGCTTCTAACAGTAGATTATCAACATCACCTTCGCATTTCACAATTTTCGCACGAGATTTTTAATTTTTCTTGACAAAAATATTTCCATTTTTATGAAATACGAAGTTATATCCAACCTTTTTCAAAGCCTTAGCGTAGTTGAACAGAGAATAGGTTTCGGAGCATAGCAAATCATTAACAAAGATTTTATTTGTTTGATCATCTGAACCTAGAGCAGGTTTGGCTTTCATAAAAATGGATTTCGATTTAGTTTTAGTAAACTTTACTATCATACTTTTGCCAGTTGTTTGATTGCCGCGCTTGTTAATGAAAAAGGCATCATCTATATCTTCAGCAGTTATGACCACACCCATTGTCTTGGATAAATCCAATACAGTATCAACAGCCGTTTTATCATCATCGCCCTGAACACCAATAATAATACAGTCTTTTTTGACTCTTTCATTGTTCAAAAATTTAACAGATGTTTTTAAATTGGCTATCTCCTGTTTCAAAACACTGTTCTCATTCCTCATTACATCCAATTCCTTTTTATTTTCACTCATTGCTTTCAAAACAATGTCATATTGAGACGATAAAAACTCAATCGATTTTTTTATATCGGTCAGCTGATCTAACTTTCCTCTTATGATCTTCAATTCTCCTTTTATTGAACTGTCATCATCTCCCTTGCATATGAAACATATGTACTTAACAGACTTATCATCCAATATTCTCTCTATTTCTCGTTTATTAAGTTTCGCGCATTGTGTATGCATCACCTTCTTACACTTATCGCATGCGATAAGTCTGTGTTTAGACACACAAATTTCTCGGGAAAGTGCTTTTACGATTTCTTCCGGGCATGTTTATTTCACTTCTCACAACTTGTAATTTAGTTTATCTCTCACTACTGAGCAAATAACAATCACACAACCGGCAAAATCGTTGATTATTTAATATTTTTTTTGTAGAGCGACGGAGTTAATTGCAAAACAGATGTGAACACGACCAGGGTTGCCAGGGTTTGCCAAGAATAGGCAGAGAACGCCTTCATATTTGTTACCAAGACATTTTTCAACTTAATTTGCTGTAATGCGGCACCAAAAAGTTTTAATGCACATTGAACCTCCCTGCGAAAAATTGTCAGTATTGGTCCATTATTTGGTATACTTTCTATATGATTTTTATATCGATTTAGTTAGGCAGATGTCAACCAAATATTCTAAGCGAATATGTTCTTATAATGAACTCAGACTTCAGTACACCATCTTATAAAGAAGTGTCATATCGGTCCACTTTTAACCACGGCCTCCATATAGGGTTACCATCCTTTTCGTGGTACTTTAAAATCTTTATAACCACATTTGTCTGCAGAATTACTTGTAATAATGTATTTTTGGTTCTCAGTGCACTTTTTAGCGTGCTCCAACATTAGGGTGTCCCAAAAATAAAATAAGTTATTTGTTAAAGGGCATACCCCCAAATCTTTTTTCTTTCGGGAGTTTTCATTACAGCTCTGAGTTACCATGACCATAGAAATCTCTAACAGTCATAAATGCCAAAACCGCAAATTTCCGCAAAAATTTAATACAGCGTACAAAAGAGAACAAATGTTTTGATTTGTTATTGTTTTATAGCTTGCGTCAATACAAACTTACTAACAGACTGTTATAATTTGCCAATATTTTGAAAGCATTCACATTTTCTCCGTTCTCTTTTTGGTCATGTCTGGTTTAAAAGCAAATCTACATCTAGTCAAACAAAAATAACGCTTTACAAAACGCCGATAACGTGTAGTATAGTTCCGAAGCCAGGGTTCTCGCGCAAGCAGATAAGACGGTCTTTGGTGTGTCTGAGAGAAAATTTCTTCGAATGATCTACGGTCCAATATGCGTTCACGGTGAATAGCCACGTCGCACAGTGTCACGACCGTGGCCAAAAATGGTAAAAACTAAATACTTCGTTGAACAAATTTATTGATGGGGAGTGATAGAAAACATATTAATTAAGAAGAATCTGAATTTTGGTAGTATATACGTGAAGTAGTTTTTGCTATATCAGGATTTAAATCCGACAATTTTAGTTAATACGTATTTTTGTGTTTTTCTTCCTAAAATTAATAATTTATATTATGCGTTAATATTTAAAATTAAAAAGTAACAATCGCTGCAAAAATGGTTCCTAAGTTCTCTTGGGATGTAATGAACTTGGCTACACTTTTGTTTGTATGTAAATATTAATCATATGGTGTTTACATTTACCCAAACATGTATTACTAAGTTTATTAATTTCTGAAGCAAATTTGAAATTGAGTAGAGTGGGAAAAAATGGTATAAAAGTGTATATCGATATTTTTTGCTGTATGAGTAGTAAAAAGTGAGTACTTCAAATATATAAAGGTCCCAGCTGCAGAGGTTTGCAGACGAATGTGTCATTTCTCTTTTTCAGCGACCACCTCACTGAGAGGATACCCCCTTTTTTAACAAATCGTTTTGCGGTGTTGGCTATAGCGCGAAAACGAATGAACCGATCATCATATATTTTTGTGGGCTTATTAAGTACCTAATAATCTTGCTTTAAAACGAGAGAATTTTAAAAATATCAATTTTTAAAAAAATATTGTGAACAGCGAAAATCAAAATTCGATTTTTTACAAAAAATTACCGTTTTTGACCACTAATCGGTCAAAAAAATTGTTTAAAGGAAATTTCGCATATATAAAGACAATATTTTGATATATTCAATATGCTCACAAACAATATGAAGATTAAACACCAAATTTCAGTCATATCGGGTGGATATTGAGGCCACAACACTCAAAATACCGAAAATGAGGAGGCGCGGTTGTATGGGGGCTATAGGAAGGCGAGGACCTATACCGACATATTTCTGGTGGAAGGTTATAAGACATCCAACGGAGACTTAATACCAATTTTCAGCCATTTCGGTGTGATAATCAGGCTAAAACCTCCAAAATACCGGAAATCGGGAGGTACCGTCCTATGGGGGCAATATGAAGGCGTGGACCTATGGAGACAAATTTCAAGGTGAAGATATAATGCCCCCTATGAAGACTAAATACCAAATTTCAGCAATTTCGGTGCAATAATGAGGCTAAAATCTTCAAAATACCGATAATCGGGAGGTACCGTTGTATGGGGGCTATATCAAAACGTGGACCTAAGCCCACAATCCTCTGTTGGAATGTTTGATACCTCTGTCGAAGACTAACCACAAAATTTAAATACTTTCGGTTGGTCATTGTGTCTAAAACATTCAAAATACCAAAAATCGGGAGGTACGGTTCTATGGGGGCTATATCAAAACGTGGACCGACCAACCCAATTTTTTGTCCTGAAGATTGTAAGTCAATAATAGGTACGTGTACCAAAATTGATGCACCTACGACAACTCCTTCTATTTTTGGCCACAGTTAATATGAACTCGCGACATTGTGCGTCGCACAATGGTGCCTCAATGGACAAGAATCGAAAAATGTTGTATTGACTTTTTTTCTAATTTTATGTTTTTATAGCTCCAACTAGTTCCGAGACCTATGTAGTTCAATAAATCGTTCTCTTTCATCCTTCTTTTTCTTTCCTTCGTTCAAATTGTTGCGGTCCACACTAGCATGAATTTCATTAAAAAATGTCATGAAATTATGCGTTCTTAAATCGAATTCCCCACTACAGAAATTTTATGATTTTACTCTACTATGGAAGTCGATCTAGAGACGCACAATTTCATGCAATTTTTTCAATGAAATCACTCTAGAGTGGACCGGGACTTAGGACTTAATGAAGAAATTATACAATCGGTCAAATGCTTCCATGTCCTTTCTTCCTGACATATTGATCCAAAACTTTTAAAAATCCTACTGTGATGTGCAACGTAGTATTTCTCTCAAGCAGGGTTTAAAATGTTAACGCCATATTAGCAAAAGCACCGCTTTTCCTACTAAAATTTTTTCGAAATATGTTTAGCAACAATGAACAACGGCAACACGTAGCAAAAAATTTCACAAAAATATTGCTAGCGATGCTGATGCTATGCGATATTGTTGCTATATCGCAACAGCATTGGAAACGCATACTCATATTTTGCAGCACACATGATCAACACATATCTGAAAAGAGAATAAGCAACAGAGTTTCAACGGCTTGGCCAGATTTTCAGCAAATAATTGTTTTTGAGATCAGGGTTACCAGTGTAATGCATTAAAAATCACTATATAATTAATTCAACTTTTTCGTTCAATGAGCGTGTGAATTTTTGGTGAAGCCGTTTAATATTTGTTTTTGTTATTTTTAAACAATTATAATTAATATTTTTTATGTTCTACCATATGATGGAGGCATTTTTTTGCGTTGGCAACACTACTCTCAAAAACACCCCTGTCGATTTGCTTCGACGATTGGTCAGCCGAGTGCTAAATATGTGACGTGGTAGTCGATTATGCCTAACAAAAAAAAAAAAAAAAAAAAAATACTTAGGTGTAAAACACGAAATAAGCAGAAATGTACATAAATAAATATATACGTTCGGTTTCTTATTTAGCCGTGCCTCTCAATGTTGTGTAGCGGTTGAAGTGTTCACCTAATGCTAATGGTTTTAGATGCTGGCTTTTAAACCCTGCTCTCGAAGATTAAATCTAGTTCAGTGTTAATCACCACTGGGCTCGCGAGCCGTGTCTGTGTGAACACACACAATCTCAATTGTGGTGAGTTTGAACGTTGCTCTCACCACCGATCATCTTCTTTGTTTTAGCAATGAATTAACGCACACGATGTTTATCTAGAGAGGGATATATAATCTCGTGTGTGTACCCAACACAAACGCAGCGGTTGAATTTGTTGTTGCTGGTGAACACTGATCTAGTTCAATGATAGGACAACTTCTTCCGTTACCACTCTCGCAAAAGATTAAAATTGTGCCTTACGTACAAGTTAAGGGCTGTTCGAGAATAGTTTTTTATGTTTACATCGAATCTAAACTAAAATTAAACTAAATTAAATTTATTAACAAAACATCCGCATTTGTTCGGAACGTCCACAATCGTTAAGAGAAATTTCCCAAAGTTTCTATATTGATACACTCAGCCTCATCAATCTAATGGTTTTAAATCCCAAGTATGTTTTGGAGTCGATTTAGCCATGTACGTCCGCATGGTTGGCTGACTCGCATTCTCGAACGGATCAGCCGATTTTGTTGAAAATTTGGTACTCGTAATATTTTGTCTTTGTACAAGTTCGAAAGTGGGTCATATTGGTTCATGCTTTCCTGTATAATATTTTTCGGGGCAAGTTCGTACAACCCAACTAACTAAAATGACGGAAATGTTGCATATCTTAACTATGTCAGACAACACCTTCCGGTAGCTCCCTCACAAAAGTTCAACATTTTCGCTTACGTGCACTTTAGTTCATTGTTTTGAATTTTTCGTCGAATGTAGTCCATTTCGTGCGCAAGTCCATGCATGCAGACATAATGGTCCAAAAGTTCTAAAAAATCGCACGGTACCAACATAAATTGCACGTGGGCACGATAATCGAAAGAAATGATTGATATTGGTCACTTGACCAATTATGTCTTTTTGGAAGCTAAATGTTCAAGAGGTGTATGCAAAATTATCATTCCCGAGGGATCTCGGGTCTCATAAAAATACCCTGCGTTCGTCCCTGTTTCATACTAGCCTCTATAATGGCCCAATAGCATCAAAAAAACGCTTCCATATGTAATACATCGTCACCATAAATGCCCAAAGACGTAACAAACAAAATAATAATTTTACAGGAGATGCGAAAAACGTTATAAAATGAAAAACTGTTTATGAAATATTAATCTTATTAGGGTGAGTATTTGGGATATTATCAATCATTTACGAATGGGATTAAGTAATGAAACCAATATTGCGGCAGCAAATGGTTTTGGGATCCGTCATTACAAAAAAATCTGCAATGTTATCCCATTTTTCGAAATGCCTTTTCTTTAATAGGATCGTTATTTTTGAACGTAGAAGCTTGAAATTTTGCAAGAGCATGTGCTTTAACCTTATGTATTAGATTCAATCACAAAACTAATTTTAATTTTTTTTTTTGGTACGTCTTCGGGCATTTTTGGTGATATGAAATATTGTGGATTTTGTTCGCTTCGGCAGTGTTGATTCAGTGCAGTTGTCAAGTTCCTTTTCCAGTTTTCTTAAACATTATCTGTTTTTACGTTACTACAACTGAAATATAACCGCCTGTTCATGTATGGCGCACGGAAACCTGTACGAAAGGAAAGCAGTCACTCACTTCCGTCTAAAAATGCGTTCATGTATTTCGCAAACTATCGTGCGACTGCCGTTACGTATCCTATGCGAAATACTACTAATTTGAATGTACATTTGTACAACTATGCTCCATAAATGAGAGCCAAATAAGAAATGAAAACAAAATCCACATATACATACAAGCATTGGAATATGTGTGATTTGTTTTGTTTGAAAAAAAAATAAAATGTGTCGGTATTTTGAATTATTTTATTTTATTGATTTCTTCAAAATAATGAATGAAACCGCCATTAAAACGTGTCTATAAAATTTTATTTTGTTTCAACAATGTGTAGCATAAATTTGTTTTAAGATTTTCGGTGTTATTCGCGATTTTACGTTCTATTCGGCAGCTACAAAGCAAGTGAGTGATTTTGACATTCTCTTTCTATAGATCATGGCCACACCTGAGTGTTTCATTGAAATAATTTCATGAAAACAAGGGCTCGACCTAGGGAGTTCCACAGTAGAGTAATATCATGAAGTTGTTGTAGTGGGGAACTCGATCTACAAATACCTAAAAATTTCAATGAAACCACTCTAGTGTGACCTTCGACATAAGAGACAGTCCTTTCGAAATACATAAACCCAAATTTAATGGAAAACTGTACGTTTACGTGTTATTTCGTATGGCTTGTCGATCGCATAGATTTTCGTTTCGAAGTCGTTTACATGAACAGAAAATGATTTTTTTTCCACTTCCGAAGCGCAAAAACCTTTCGGTCGAAATACATGAACAGGCTGTAAGTGTTTCCCACTAGAAAACCAGTTTCAATGAATTTTTGTTTCTGTTATTCAAAACTTTGTTTTAAAATTTGCCAAAGCACTTACTTTTTAAAGTTCAATGTTAAGAGCTCCGTTTCCTTTTACATTTTTGGAACACTCTTCAATCTGACCGAAAACCTTGAGTGTAGTACTATCATAATCTATGACTTCGCACAGTGTATGCTCTGGCATGCTCACCACATATATTATTTTATGTACATCACAGGAAAAAAAGCAGAGAAAAAAGACAGGCAAAAAATACTGTGGATTGTTAAGCGTTAAGCTATTATGGCAAAATGTTGATACGATTTAAGCTCTGAGCACACAAAACGCACGAAAACAAACAAACGTACATACTCGTAGTATGTGCATGTGTGTGTACAAAATACATACACACCCAGCAAACACAGAGTCGGACGTCCGACGCGTCTGCTCAAAGTCGGAAGTTTTTTCCGATGCGTCTGACCGACTTCGGTCCGAACTCTGTCCGACTAGTCTGACGAACTTTTTCCGTCCTCTCTCTCCCTCTCTGAAGGGAATTTTTCTATTTTCCCTTGTGCTGCTTTGGCAAAATTAAGCGTAAATAAGCAGAGAGAAAATAATTGTATATGTTTCGCTCGCACATTGTAAATGTGCAATTGTTGATGTGCCGACGCAGTACGAACGAAAAATTGAGCGATCGGGTTTAATTTCTTTATCGGAGAACAAATTTGGTTTATTTTTGTTATGCGTGTTGATGCATGATAGTGTTTAAGTGTTATTTTTAGTGATCGGTTGCATACATATTTCTTTATTTTTATGAAGTTAATGAAAGTAAAGTTTTTCTTCGCAAACTTCAACACTATTCCGTGGAAAGGCATATGTTTTATATTTGTATATGGCCAAAGTTAAGTTTCTTAACACTTTTATGTGTATCAAATTTTTTTGCATTTGAAGACATGTATTTTTTCATATATTAATAGCTGTGTTCGTTTACTCACAATTTGTACAAGTTTAGTAACTTCTTGTAATCGCCTAAGGTCTTTTGCATTGTACTGTAGAGTAAACGAACAACATCCAGTAACAATTTGAGTAAACGAACACACATAATAACAATTTTTTTTAAATATTTCACAGATCGTGTTGACGAATATGTTGTTCTCCGCAGTTTGTTTTTCCACCAAGTCGCGCATTTAACACAGTATAATATGATATTAAAACCTTGAATATGTTTATAGCAGATAAACTTTTATAGGATTTGGATATTTCATGAACTAACTGGGCATTTTCAACATCTTTTAATAATAAAAACAAATTCTGGTCGAATACTGGTAAATAAATCAGAAATTCATACGATAGTTTATCCGACTTCGGACCGAATTTGGACCAAATTCGGTCCGAAAGTCGGCAAACACTTTCGAATTTCATAAGATTTTACTTCCGAATTCGGACCGGTAACTGTCCGAAAGTCGGTAAATAAATCAGAAATTTATACGATAGTTCATCAGAGTTCGGACCGAAAGTCGGCTAAAACGTCCGACTTTCATCCGAATTTCGGTCAGAGAACACGTCAACCACGCCATATGACTTTCGGTCAGAGTTCGGACCGAATTCGGATCCGAACTCGGACGTTTTAGCCGACTTTCGGACCGAATTCGGTCCGAACTCTGATGTTTCTTCCGATTTTGGTTTGCTGGGCAGATACTCACGCGGTTATGCAAACAAAAAGTGGAATCTTCATTTTGTGTTAGAGTGTTAGCCCATTTAATTGTATGTGTGTGTGTGCACATTATCAATGTGTGTGGCTGTCCAAGTGTATATATGTGTGTGTGTTTGTTTGAATGAGTGTAACTCTCTGCAGTTTAGATTGATGGTTTATGAGGTCAAAGAGGTTATAAACCACACAAACCAAGGATATGCTATCATTTCAAAATGAAATCTCGCACGCATACATATACACTTATCTACACACACACAAGTATGCACAAACACACATGGTAATGCAAATTAACAATGTGAGTAAAACCAAACAACAACTACACACAAAGCACTGACTCTTTGTGTCCATCCTTAATTCATTCAATTCTATTCAGTATTTAAAGCTTACCATTATTTCTAAACCTTTTCCGAGAAGTGGTAAGATTTTTGGGTACAGCATATACCACAAATCGGATCAATGTTGACCGTCACGAGTTCTTTGGGCTGCAGGTTTATTTAAAACTAAACAATTTGTAAACGTTAAAGGATATATCGACAATTTGGGTTGAAAATGATGTATGTTTGTAAAGATGTGCAAGGATTTACAGTAACGTGAATCGGAATTAGGAAGTGCACAAAATCGACAGAGCTATGATATTTTGCAATATTCGTGATAATTAAGGTTTCACAAATGTAGTTATATCAACAAATTAGAAGTAAATTACACTGTGACACAAAATTGAGGTGAAAATCTGGGGCAGAGATTATTCCTTTTGGGGATGAAAGCCCTTGGTGAGTATAGTAAGAATCCCGAAGGACATCCGCCGTGAGCCGAATTTCCGAGTTATGGCGTGATGAAATTTGTACTGAGCCAAAACAGGGTAAATGTCAAAAATGACCAAGAAAACGCGACAAAATCGATTAGTTGTTAATGAGAGACGTACCCAAAAAAATAACATTTTTGCAGAACATTTCGAAGCTGAAAAACGTCATCTTGTGGTACTTTTATAGCGGCTCTTGAAGTAAGGGAAGAAAAGGACATTGAAAGAAGCGAGTCAGAAGGTCGAAATGCTCTACGAAAATAATTCTCATTCGATTTGACTGAAGACATGTCATCTCATAAATAAGCTAAAACAATTGTTCACAAAGATATAACGCTAATATCAGATGCCTTATATGGTCTTCAGAAGAAACTTCATCGCGCCATAACTCGGAAGTTCGACTCACGGCGGATCTGTCCTTCGGATTCATACCCAAAAGGAATTACCTCTGTCCCAAAATTTCGGTTCACAGTGTTATTTGATATTTTTCTATTCGGGCAATATTGATTTTTATATTCTCAGCTTTATGGAAAATGATGGTGATGATGGAACCAAACAAATATATGTTTGCAACATTTTGTAACATATCTCAATTTTATTTGTTTGGGTACCAACATATTTTTATATCCTCAGCATTTATGCTAACGAGGGTGTATATACACTTCATACGGGCAAAATGTGCCTCATCGAAATAATGGTTTTATACCCCAAGTATGTTTGGACGAAATCCATCCATTTTTTTCAAACATAGTTTATCGGTTATATCGGTTCACTCCTTCTGGTACCTCCCCCACAAAAGTTCGAAAATATTCGGAAAATTTGTGCGCACGATAACTTTTGCAGGGACGATTTGGTCCATACCTTGCACGTCGTAAAACTTCTTCCAGACTTAGATGAGGTTCCAATATGGACTCAATCGGTCCACTACTTCGGGTACCTCCTACACAAAATTTGGCAATAGTTCAGTTCATCAGTGGCAAGTCCATACTTCCTGAGAAAATAGCCTGAAAGGTGCAAAAAAATCGTATGACACTGTGTAGTGGTTGGAGCGCCAGATAACTATTAGTTATCTGGATAGATAGTTAAGTTCAAAGATAAGCCATATCGGTCCACTCCTACAGGTACCTCCCCCATAAAAGTTTAAAAATGTTCAGAAAAATAGTCCGCACGATAAATCTTAAAGGAAGTGACCGATTTGGTCCATAATTTACACATTCTTATATATCTTCCAGATTTAGATCAGGTTCGAATGTGGAATATATTTGTCTACTCCTTTGGGTACCTCCTACACAAAGTTTTGGATAAATTCATTTTAAGACCGGCTCTCGAATCACTTTGATTTTTTGTTGATGCAACTTGCATTCGCTGCTTCAAGTACGACGGTAAAAGTTTTTTCAGGGACAAGTCCATACTTCTTGAGAAAACAGCTCGAAAGGTGTAAACAACCCCTATGAAACTACAGGTAGTGGCACGATAACTCTCGAACTGATAAACCGATTTGGTTCAAAATTTGGCCTGCATCATATTTCGTTCAAACTTAATTCCGGGTCGAAGATGGGCAATACCGGTCCACACCTTCTGGTACTTCCCCTATATTTAAAAACTGTCACTTAAATGGTATGCACCATATCTCTTGAACGGGGCAACAAATTTGGTCCAAACTTTGGATCTCCTAATATTTCGTCCAAATTTATTTGATCTTCTAAAATGGTCCACATTGGTCCGCTCCTTAGGATACCTCCCCCACAAAAGTTCAACATTTGTGTCTAAGTGCAGTTTAGGGTCTGTTCGATGATCCTTTAGAAATGTATACCGATGCTGTTCGTTGTGGTCCTATTTACAGTGATATTATGTTATCCGTGGACAAGTCCATGCTTCCTGAAATGACTAGCGGGTGCGATATCTATCGAAAAGATATGACTCCCAAATAAGATCCACTTCCTTTTTAAACTTTAATCCTAATTCACATTTTGTAAGCAAGTTTAAAAGTCCAAAAAAGGGCCATAAGTTCTGAAAATACCCTAAATACATTCGATCTTACCGTAGTTGAAAGTTTCAATTCACATAGGCTAGAGTATATCTCTGTCGGCTAAGCCGTCTGATACTTTTAAAATGGTTTTATTTAGCTCACCCCGTTTGTTTTTTTTATTTATTATTTATTCTTGGGTCAAATTTAGTAATTCAAATTTCACCCTCTTCCTGTCAACCGATTAATCTGAAATTTTGTATACACTTTGGATTTTGGTGTCAATACAATTATATTTATTCATTATCATTATAAATTCAAGATGGCGGCCGCTACAAAATGGCGGATAACGTAGGTTTTATCAATCCCATCAATATGGGTATCAAATGAAAGGGCTCAACAAGCTCAACAACAATATACTATAAAAAATTTAAATTCAAGATGGCGGCCGCTACAAAATGGCGGAAAACGCAGGTTTTATCAATCCCATCAATATGGGTATCAAATGAAAGTGCTCAGCAAGCAGAATACAATATACTTAAAAATAGAAATCCAAGATGGCGGCCGCTACAAAATGGCGGATAACGTAGGTTTTATCAATCCCATCAATATGGGTATCAAATGGAAGGGCTCAGCAAGCAGAATACAATATACTATAAAAAATTGAAATCCAAGATGGCGGATAACGTAGGTTTTATCAATCCCATCAATATGGGTATCAAATGAAAGGGCTCAACAAGCAGAACACAATATACTATAAAGAATTGAAATCCAAGATGGCGGATAACGTAGGTTTTATCAATCCCATCAATATGGGTATCAAATGAAAGGGCTCAACAAGCAGAATACAATATACTTTAAAAAATTGAAAACCAAGATGGCGGATAACGTAGGTTTTATCAATCCCATCAATATGGGTATCAAATGAAAGGGCTCAACAAGCAGAACACAATATACTATAAAAAATTGAAATCCAAGATGGCGGATAACGTAGGTTTTATCAATCCCATCAATATGGGTATCAAATGAAAGGGCTCAACAAGCAGAATACAATATACTATAAAAAAATTAAATCCAAGATGGCAGCCGCTATAAAATGGCGGATAACGTAGGTTTTATCAATCCCATCAATATGGGTATCAAATGAAAGGGCTCAACAAGTAGAATACAATATACTATAAAAAATTGAAATCCAAGATAGCGGCCGCTACAAAATGGCGGATAACGTAGGTTTTATCAATCCCCTCAAAATGGGTATCAAATGAAAGGTCTCAACGAGTAGAATACAATTTACTATGCAATATTGAAATCTAAGATGGCCGCCGCTACCAAATGGCTGATAACAATTTTTTATCAATCCCACCAATATGGGTATCAAATAAAAGGGCTTGACAAGAAGAATACAGTGCACTATACAGTACATCTTATACACCCGAAAGCCATACAGTTTCCAGCTAAGTACAATTACGGGACGGCTGAAAGAAGAATGTTGCCTTTAATACTATCATGGGCTTCTACTATACATAAAATGCAGGGCAGCACTGTGGATCACGCAGTCGTATACTTAGGTGCGAAACTGTTTGAAGAAGGTCAAGCCTACGTGGCTCTTAGTAGAGTAAGATCTTTGCAGGGACTACGTATAGAGGAGTTGGACTGCAATAAACTAACGGGCAAGAAACCTTGCAATAATGAAGCACTAAACGAATTAAACAGAATGCGAAATAAAAACTAAAAAATAGAAAATAAAAATAGGTAAACAAACTTTTTAAGTTAAACGGTTTTATGTTACACATACATTGCAATGTTTAAGATAAATGTACTAAAAACCAAAAAATAATAAAATAGATACAGTCGTGGGAATTATAAACATATGCATAGGCTAGACTAAAATAAAACCGTGGGGCACGTCAATTGTCTACAAATTATCGACTTAATGTGCGATAGAAGAATCGTTTAATTCGTCGTTAGGCAGTTGGCCCGCAGACGGTGAGGAAATTACTTACTATTTCTTGCTGATGGAAATTCCAATAGTTATACACTCCATGTAAATAAAAGAGATGTTTCAACTAGTTTATCGTTGGACATTCACACTGCTGCCTGGCGAGGAAGCGTTTCACTGCTCGTAGTTTGTCTTTAATCGACAATGTACTACTCGCTCACCACTATGAAGCCCTAAAACTCGCTTATAATCGAGCTTGCTAGCTTGTTTCCACATTCTAGCCCTACTTATCACACGTCCATCGTTGTCGGTTGAACAACTGCCTAATTATAGTGTAACATTACAAAACAAACATTTTAATCAACGATTGTAGACAATTGACGTGCCCCACGGTTTTATTTTAGTCTAGTCTATGCATATGTTTATAATTCCCACGACTGTATCTATTTTATTATTTTTTGGTTTTTAGTACATTTATCTTAAACATTGCAATGTATGTGTGACATAAAACCGTTTAACTTAAAAAGTTTTTTTACCTATTATTATTATACCCTATACCACAATGTGGAAAAGGGTATTATAAGTTTGTTTTGGTAAAAATTCATGTAACACCGCGAAATATTCGTCGGAGACCCCCAATGTGGTATACCAATCTTCATATCTCGACGAGATAAAGCGATTTTGAGATGTGTGTCCGTCCGTCCGTCTGTCCATTATAAATTGTAAACACGCTCCAGGCCGCAATTATGGACCGATCGTCACGAAATTTTGTATGGAGGTCGGGTTCAGATCAGAATAGATCCCTATTCTTATTGGTGATGATCGTGAAATATTTAGCGGGTGAAATGGACCAAAAACATAATTTTTATCCAATTTTGTAGCGGCTCTGTAGATCTCAATAATAGTCCGATCAACGCGTAATTTTAAATAAGGTAAGAGTATATCACAAAGGAGAAGCTTGCAATTTGAGATGGCGATCGGATAATATTTAGAGGGTTAAATGGACCAAAACTTTTGTGTGAAAATTGTGAAATTTTTTAATATACAGCTTATATCTTAATTCCTGGAAGTGACATTCCGGACAAGTGAGATATACTTGAAAGTGGAACGCTTGACCTTTCCATTGATGCCAATTATGTTGATGTACGAGGTCAGATAACAGAGCTACATCCTAATATATCCAGTTATTTGTTCGTAGTGTAGTCATAAAGACGTTAGAGGTAACAATTATAGCTCAATAGTCCCGAAATTTTGTACGAGGTAAGAGTTTAGGTCAGAAAAGATGCCTACAATTTGGACGATGATCTGATACTATATAGCGCGTAAAATGGACCATTACTTTGGTATGAAAGATATAAAAAATTTATTTTTGGTCCATATTTTAATTCCTGAAGGGCATATACCGGCAAAGCAGCCTACATATGTAGAAAGAGCTACTGACGCTTCCCCTGATGCAATTGCGATAATGCGGCTGCTAGATAAGGGGCATACTCCCTAATATATAGTGGATTTTGTGTAGAGAACCACAGTTTCCTCACATGTTTCTAATTGTCTCTATCATGACAGAGAAATTCCCAGTTCTGGCATTATTGCTAATTACGTGGAGCTTCAGCGTGTTAATTGTCCAATTGGATTTTTATACATATATTGCAGCATGGGGTCGCTTAGCCACTTTTTGCAAAATGTACTCGGAGTCGCTATAGCTAAAGTAAAAAAGTATCAGTCGCCTCAGCCTATATGAATCGAAACTTGCATCTACGCACAGAGGGGAAATGTGTGTTAAAAGTTGATCTTGTTCGGAGACTGTACAAAAACAATAAATCTTGAAAAATATAAATTTTCGCGAAAATAATGTCATTTTAATGTTCACCTAATTTCTTAGTTTTCGAAAATTTACTTTTTGTTTTCAGTATGGCTGAGTTCAATCGACTGCTGCATTGGATTGGTTAATCTTACAAAGTCGAGGATGGTTATAGCAAATGTAGAAAAGGGTCTGGCTGCCGTTTATCAAAATTTTTTCATAAAAAAACGATTTTCATATTTTGAGTTTTGAGCAACTTTAGGCATATGTTTCCCCTCTGTGCTACGTACAGAATTTTGTGACTCTTTTTGAACAATTGAACTTGCCGACAAAAATGTGGATTTGGATTAAAGTTCAAAATGAGGTACTTAAAGGAATGGACTACATAGTCCATATGGTAGTTGATCTTATTTTGGGGGTCATATCTTTTCGATTGATATAGCGCCCACTAGTCACTTTACTGGGTCATAGTATAACTTTTGGATCAGTTGGACCACAACGAACAGCATCGGTTATACATTTAAATGTTGAACTTTTGTGGGGGAGGTAACCTAAGGAGAGGACTGATATGGACCATTTTAGAAGTTAAACTAAATTTGGACAACATATTAGGTGATCAAAAGTTTGGATTAAATTGGTTGCCCCGTTCAATATATATCGTCCATACCATTTTAGTGACATTTTTTAAATATTGGGGGACGAAGACCAAATTATGGACCAAATCGATTGATCCGTTCGAGAATTATCTTGCACTCCAGCATATACACACGGTGTCATGGGGGTTTTTTGTACTATTCAGGCTATTTTCTCAAGAAGTTTGTACTTGCTCTTGATGGAACTTGTACCGTCGTATGGGGGGCAGTGAATACAAGTTGCAACAGCAAAAATCAAAGCGATTGAGAGCAGGTCCTAAACTGCACTTTTCCGAAATTTTGTGTGGGATGTACCCGAAGGAGTGGACAAATATAGTTTATATTCAAACCCGGTGTTATTAGGATGTGTCAAGTATTTTTCCGAATAGCTTGCACAAAATATTACGAAGGCCAAATTTTGGACCGAATCGGCAGATCCGTTCGAGAGTTATCTTGCGCTCCAACCACTACACATGGTGTCATGGAGGTTTTTTCCATGCTATTTTCTCAGGAAGTATGGACTTGCCCCTGATGAAACTTGTACCGTCGTATTGGGAGCAGTGAATACAAGTTGCTACATAAAAAATCAAAGTGAGCGAGCAGGTCCTAAACTGCACATTTCCGAAATTTTGTGTGGGAGTTACCCAAAGGAGTGGAGCGATTGAGTCTATATTAGAACCTCATCTATGTCTGATAGAAATTTCACGATGTGCAATGTATGGACCAAATCGTTTACACCCTTAAAGAGTTATCGTGCGCACAAATTTTCCGAACATTTTCGAACTTTTGTGGGGGAGGTACCGGGGGGAGTGGACCGATATAACTCATGTTCGCACTTAAACTAAGTTTGGACAAAATATTATGAATGCCAAATTTTGGACATAATCGGTTGATCCGTTCGATGAACGGACATTGCTAAATCTACTCCAATTGTCTGAAACGGATTTCGTCCAAACATACTTTGGGTCAAAAACCATTATTTTCATAAGGCACATTGTGCCCGTATGAAAGTGTATATAATATCCTCTTTATCATTATAAATGGGATTCTACCCGGTATTTACCCATGTTTTGGTACCTTTTTTTGGGTGTTTATTTGGGTATTAAAAAATGTATGTACATATATTGAATTAACATTTTGTTTTTCTGTCATAAAAAAAATCAAATATGCAAAAAAAAAGACTAGAAAAACGAATTAAATGCGGTATCTCGACATTTTCAATGCTTCATATAAAGCGTTTAATTTGTATGTGAGGGGAAAAAGCTGCAAAAATCTCAATTTTACCGAAGATGAGCAAATTTCAAGATAATCAGCTGAAATCGAGGGTAAAACCATTTTATGTTGGAAATATGATGAAGCGAGATTCAACATTGGTGTTTTCCAGCAAGAAACACTTCAAACAACTGCTCTAAATGCTCTAATATACCAAAAATGATGCTGTTGCTATTTTGGGAGTTTTATCAAACTATGGACCAAAATAGGTCATGTTTAAACTGTTTTCATATGGAAATAAGATAATCTCAATAATATTGAATCCAAAATTTGCTAAAATTACACGTTTTCTCCCCTAATAAGAGCATTTTTGGTTGCATAGTTTTTACCTACATTTTGGATAAATTTCTAGGTATTTACCCATTTTTACCAAATTTACCCATTTTAATGGGTATTTACCCATTTCCCATCTCTAGTTATCATAAATGTTGAGGGTATAAAAAGTTTAGCGGTATGGAAGCTGTATCCGATTTATTCCAAAAATTGGTTGTGAGTGTACATCCACGGTTCTTGATAGATTTTATTAAAATTGGTTGCTTTGCCTTCACCAAAATTAATACTACAAAAAACTTTATGTGGCGAAGCGAACCCATGCTGCAATATATGTATAAAAAATCCATCTGGAAAATTAATATGCTATGGCTCCACGTAATTTGCAATAATGCAAAAACTGTACTTTCTCTGTCATGATAGTGACAAGTTTGTAGCATGGGAGGAAAATGTGGTTCTCTACACAAAACCCATTATATATTAGGCAGCAGGTCCGGTATCTACCAGATGTATTATTGCAATTTGCATCAGGGGAAAAGTCAGTAGTTCTTTTTGCATATGCAGGCTACTTTGCCCTCCAAGAATTCAAATATGGACGAAAAATAATTTTTTTATATTTTTCATACAAAAGTAATGGTCCATTTCACCCGCTAAATAATATCATAGGATCATCCAAAATTGTAGGCATCTTCTTCTAAATAAACTCTTACAATAAACTCTTACTTTTACAATTTTCACACAAAAGTTTTGGTCCATTTAACCCTCTAAATATTATCTGATCATCATCTTAAATTGCAAACTTCTTCCTTGTCATATACTCTTACCTTATTTAAAATTTTGAGGCGATCGGGCTATTGTTGTAACCTACAGAGCTACAAAATTGGATAAAAATTATGTTTTTGTTCTATTTCACCCGCTAAATATTTCACGTTCATATCCAATAACAATAGGTGTCTATTCTGGTCTGAACCCGACCTTCATGCAAAATTGCGTGACGATCAGTCCATAATGGCGGCCTGGAGTTTGATTACAATTTTTAATGGACAGACGAGATGTATGAAAACCTTTTTATACCCTACACCACACCGCGAAATATTCGTCAGAGACCCCCAATGTGGTATACCAATCTTCATATCTCGACGAGATATGAAGATTGGTATACCACATTGGGGGTCTCTGACGAATATTTCGCGGTGTTACAAAACAAACTTATAATATCCTTTCCACATTGTGGTGTAGGGTATAAAAAGGTTTTCATACATCCGAATACACAAATTGCAACCATTTCGTAGGCAAATTTGACAAAGACCTCAAAGGTACCTTAAATTGGCGTGTTGTTTAAATGGGACCTATACCAAAACATGGCCCAATGTAGACAGTTTTTTGGTAGATATTTCTTTTACATTTGAAAACAAAAAAAATTCAAATTACAGCCTATTGGGTTGGTAAATGTAGTCAAGACACCACGTGTTGCCAGGCGCCATTTGACATTTTCTTGGAAAGTTTGACAGTTTTTAGCCTAACCCTGCGTTTACACATGACAGGACAGTTGAGTACATGTATTGATTGTCAAAAACCCAAAACTTGCCTGTGTGACGTAGGCGTCCAGACAACTGCAAAAACAGTTGTAAAATTATGAATGAAAATCGTCGATTTATTTTTGTTTTCCGTTCACATATTTTGTTTTTGTTCATATTCTTTTATTTTCAACACATTTCAATTATCGTTTAATTTCTTTTTTACAAAAACATCAAAAATATGTTAAGCCTACTGTCTCTGAAAAAATGACGGACAGCTGGGAGACAAACGACAAATGTATGTATGTGTTAGTAAATCAGAGTTGTATTTGCAGACAGTCTGTCTTGTGTAAACGCCTAGTAAACGTACTCAGGACAGTTTGTCATTACGGTGCGCCTTAACTAACTTTAAATGGAACGTGCTTACACGTGGGAAGTTTTTGCGGATTCGGAAACTACAATGTTCATAGATGAGAAAAATCAAACAACCAAAAAAATCGCCGGAGGGAGGGAGGGCAGGTACCTTTCGATGGGGGATATATCAAAACGTCGATCTATACCTAAAAATTTCTGGCGGAAAGTTTTTAGACTCAAAGAAGACGACTATAATACCAAATTTTCGATATTTCGGTAAGGTAAAGTGGCTAAAACCTTCAAAATACTGAAAATAATGGCCCGTTTCACTAAGACGATTCGAATACAAATTCGTTTGAACTACTACCGAATTTCTTTTTTTGAAAAACATTTGATTCATTTTTTGTTTTCAATCAAACAAACATTTTGGACAAAAACACGAGTTTAGTAGTAATTCGAACGAATTTTAATTCGAATCGTCTTAGAAAAACAGGTCATAAGAGGTACGCTTCTATGTCGATTATTTCTCTTCTGGAATATATTATAACCCCATGGAAGACTGAAAAACAAATTTCAGTCTTTCGGCGGGATATTGACGTCCCAATTTTCAGGACTACGAAAATCGGGAGGTACAGTTATATGGGTGCTATATGGAAACATGGACCTATACCGACGCCTTTCAGTGCGAAAGGTTTTTACCTCCAACGCAGACTTAATACCAAATTTCAGCTATTTTGGTGGGTTGTTGTGGCCAAAACCTTCAAAATACTGAAAACAGGAAATACCGTTCTATGGGGGCTATATGAAGGCGTGGATCTATACCAACAAATTTCTGGAGGATTATTTTATACCACCAAAGAAGACTAAGTACCAAATTTCAGCCATTTCGGAGGGATATTGAGGCCACAAACTTCAAAATACCGAAAATCGGGAGGTATGGTTCTATAGGGGTTAAATGAAGGCGTGGACCTATACCAACAAATTTCATATGGAAAGTTGTATACCCCAAATGAAGACCAAACACCAAATTTCAGCCATTTCCGTGGAATATTTAGGCCACAATCTTCAAAATACCGCAAATCGGGATGTACCGCTCTATGGGGGCTGTATGAAGCGTGGACCTATACCGACAAAGTTCTGGGAGAATGTTTTGCACCCCCAACGCAGACTAGGTACCAAATTTCAGCCATTTCCATATGATAATAAAGCTAAAACCTTCAAACTATCGAAAATCGGGTGGTACCGTTCTATGGGTGCTATATCAAAACGTGGACCGATATAGCCCATTTGAAATACCAAACATCCTAGGAGTAATATAAACTTCTATACCAAATTACAAAGCTCTATCTTAAAAATTGCGAGCTGTATCTTGATTTCAACAGACGGACGGAAGGACGGACAGACAGGACATGGTTACATCGACTATATTTCGATGTGTTACAAACGGAATGACAAATTTTATTATACCCACCATGTTATGGTGGAGGGTATAAAAACCATCGCGGTATTTCAAACGACATTTATAAGATCGTCGTAGACGACGAATCTTGGATCTGTGCTTAGGAGACCGAAACAGAACAGGAATCGATCGTCCCGGTCTTCGAAAGCGAGCCAAACCCAACGAAAGTGGCTCATGTAAGAAGCACTTCGACAAAACTGACAGTGTGGTAAATTTGTTTGCCTGAAGTCTCATGAGAAAGTCGAAAAACGAACAAGAGAAAACGAATCATTCTAAATCATGACAATGCGAGCTCTCCCACATCAATTCAAACCAGCCCCAGTTAACCGGACCAAACGTGGAATTGATGAGTCATGCGTCGTAAAGGCCTGACCGGGGATCCAATGACTTCACTTGATTCCAGCCGTGGTCAGCGAATTCGTCGCCACAAGACATATTAATTATTAATTTTTTAATATAGACATGTAAATATATTTTTTTCTTACAAAAGTAGTAAAAATAGTTTTTTTTTTCAATGGAGCGATTTTTATAGTACTTTCATAATTGTTCCAAAAAATTTGTATTTTCTTAAATTGTGAAAATATTTTTGTTAAAATCGACCGATCGACCCTTTCTGTTTTTCAGAAGGTATTTGCATATTTTTACAAAACTCTTTATTTTCTAAAATAATGAAAATATTTTTGTAAAAAATCGAGCGATTTTTTCAAAAATATTTTCTCCATTGGCTCTTTTTACTTTTCAGAACGTATTTGCATACTTTTACAAACACTTTTTATTTTCTTATATAGGGAAAATATTTTTGTAAAAAGTCGTGCGATTTTTGAAAAAAATATTCGCCTTTGGACTGTCCTGATTTAGAAATGTCAATTGCATTAAATACATATTTTTAAATATCTTTAATTTTCTTAGAATGAGCAAATATTTTTGTAAAAATCTCGCGATTTATTTTAATATTTTCTTCAGAGGCGCTATTCTACTTCCCGACACATCACCAATTAGCTTCATAAGCTTCATTTCCATTCATCATAAGGCTACTAAAAAACAGAAAATAATCCGACATGCAAAATTTTGTTAAAATGTTGATTTGTATTGGCTACTACTGCTACTACTTAATTTTCTTACAAATTTAAAGTAAATTATAAATCGTTTTGTGAAATGAAAAATGTCTATGAAATTTAATTTATTTTTTAATTTTCTTATGCATTTGAAATAAAAATTGTATTTAAAAAAATTTGAAGAACGGACATAAATCCCATTGGGAGTTATGACCGCAAGGGGTAGTCGGGCATAGCTCCCAACAAGGCGGACATAACTCCCAAAATTGTTTTGGGAGTTATGTCCGTTGTGTATTATGTCACGGCACCCAACTTAAGAACACAATAAAATTATTTTTAATGTTAAATGTTCGCGTTTTCATTGTAAGGCCAGCTAGTTATCGTGCAGCCCTCGTATACCCGCAATTATTCGGTGAAATGTAAAAAAAGAATTTACACTTTAATGGTTTCATGCTAAACTTTAAAGGTTTCTGTTAATCAAATTTATGGATTTAGAGGCGTGTCCAATTTTTGGCATGAAGTAAGTGTATATGTAAATCATAAATTCATCTTCAATAGTAACATTAAACGGGATAATTGTGCACAACTACACTGTACTGTAGCGGTAAAATGTGAGTTGCTGTAATTCGTGTCAATATAAATGCACAAATTTACAATTTACATTGTGGCGTTTTGTGGTATTCGAAATACGTGAAAATGAAGCACTTAAGTGACCAAACGATTTCATGTTCATTAACGTAATCAACACCATTATAACCGCAAACGTTTGAATGCATAAAATGGGGTTAGCTAAACATACGTACATATATCATCTTTGCCAGTATTCTCTTGTTGTGGCAAGTTCTTTGCAGCGACCAAAATATCAAATAAAATGAAGACTGTGGTAAAATTATGTTTACTATTGGGTAGATAACAATTGATTAATTCCGTGAAAATGAAGCACTTAAGTGATTATATCAAGGAATTTTCAAATATAAATTTAAAAACAATTAAAAAATATGTAATTAAAACTGCACTAAAAACTAGAAAATAATTTGTTCTTAGTTTTTACTATTTGTTAGTACTTTTTGCCTTCCTGGAAGTCAAAATAAAACAAATCGAAATATAATATGGTAATTAATTTTTTACAAGTTGTAATATTCGTACCAATACTTGTGATAATAAGAAAAAACTGTGTTTTTAGTTTTCCATGTACTTCATGTGGTTTTCATATATGTTTTTCTTCGAAAATTAATTAATTTTTACAGTGTTTTGTTTAACTTTCTTTGTTGTCTGTCAGTGTGTATTTTTCAAATTTAGTAACTCATTTTTAACAAAGTTGCAGTTGGCCAATCGAACTAAAACTTTGCACACTTTTTTGATTTGGATGACAATACATGAATCGACTGCAAGTCAATTACTCCAGTGGAGAAGTTGTTTTATTTGCGTCAGAGTACACAAGGGGAAGCTTTGGAAATAGTCAAAAAATCTCCTTTGACAAATAATGGTTTCGAAAATGCTTGGTCTAATCTCAAAGAAAGATATGAGAATAAGCGAATTTTGGTAAATAGCCAATTGAAGATTCTTTTCAATCTTGTTACTGCTAAGACTGAATCTGCCGGTGAAATCAAAAGACTTCAAAGGGACGTCAATAATTGCATTACATCCCTAAAGTTGCACCAAATTGATATTGATAGTTGGGACCCAATATTTGTGTTTTTGTGCTCCACCAAACTGCCTATTAATACTTTGTCGTTGTGGGAGCAAACAGTCAGAAATAAGACTGATATTTCCAAATGGTCCGATTTGGATGATTTTTTAACTGCCAGGTTTCAATCGTTGGAAACCGTTTTTGATTTGAAAAACACCGAGTCTCTAGAAATAGCTGATTCTGAAGAGATTCCTTCTCCGAGTAAAAGAATGAAACATTATGGTTCAAAATTGGGCAAGAGGTCTTGTTTTGTTTGTTTTGAAGATCATATTTTGAAATATTGTCCAACTTTTTTGAAAATGAGCCAAGATGAAAAGTTTCGGGCTGTTAAAAAGAATAATCTTTGCATAAGATGTTTTGGCAACAATCATATGTTGAAAAATTGTTCAAGTACATCTTGTTGCTCCATATGTAGAGGCAAACACCATACTATGTTGCATAGGGAATTAGTCCAATCGAATTTGGAGCACTAGTCAGCAGACTCAACATAATTCGAATAGCGAGGCTAGTATACAAAATTGTTTTGACGATACTAGTAGTCAAATTTTATTGGGAACAGCAATTGTTGAAATAGATGTTAATGGAATTTGTTATACGGCCAGGGCTCTTATTGATTCAGGCTCTCAAGCTTCATTTATATCTGAGAAATTGCAGCGGCGTCTGAGTTTGCCCGTTAAAACAGTTAATACGAGAGTTTCGGGACTAAATAATGCATCAGCTGGATCTTCAGTGAAAAAATGCAATTTAGTTTTGAATTTCGATTTTAAAGTGTGTGTATCCGCCTTTGTTTTGCTAAGATTAACAGGAAATTTGCCCAGCTATTCAATAGCTTTTCCTGATACATTTTCGTTGGGGATTGTGCCTCTAGCTGATCCCAAATTTGGTAGAAGTAGCCAAGTAGATATTCTGATTGGAGGAGACATTTATCCTCAGATTTTGTTGGATGGGGTTCGCAGAAATGTTTTGAATTCTCTAGTGGCCCAAGAAACTATTTTTGGTTGGGTTTTAACGGGACCAATTTCTGAGGCAAGTTCTCTGATCTCATGTTGCACTTTGGTAGATAGTGAGCTACCTCATGTTTTGAAATACAGTCCACAAATTAAACGTTGTGAAGAGAAAAATGATATGGTTGTACGATCAGTTGATATAATGCCACATTTAAAGGGAATGGGATCTAATTCGTCCGTATCCCAATCAATAATAGGACCTAGTTCGTCCTATGCATATTCTAGGCATGGACCGCGTTCGTCCAAAGCCATTTTAAATAGTGGACCTCGTTCGTCCAAAGTTAAATCGAAATTTTTTTCGAAAATTGTTTCTCAAAATGGACCTAGTTCGTCCAAGGAGAAAACCGAAAATGGACCTAGTTCGTTCAATGATAATGCCAAAGGTGAAGATCGTTCGTCCAAAGGCGTAACTGGAATGGAACCTAGATGCCCTGAGATCGCAATTAATAGTATGCCAGCCTTTTACAGAAGGAAGACTTTTACGGATGGCGACAGTCCGAATTTAATGATGCCAATCGATGGACCATGTGGCCGAAGACAAAATGTTGTGAACAGACCTAGAACAGTGCATCGTGTTGCTGGATGTATAGATTGGTAATTGTGGCAGAGCCACACCATTTTTAACTTTTTCTTGTTTTTGTTTTTGGTTTGAGACTTTTCAGAACCGGTGATTCCCAAAGACTGAAGGGGGGCCAGGATGTTCACGTTCGTGAAGCGCCGTTGTTTTTGGATACCTTGGCGGCGAAGACGAAGTGACAACATTTTCTGGAGATAACCTTTTGGATATGGCAAACCTTTTCGAAGCTGTCACTCGCTGTACATTTTTGAGCGAATATTGCTTTTGTGGTTGTAATTCAAGTTACAAATATTAGTTATTTTAGGTCTGTTAGCGCGAAGACGCTTTTTATTAAGATTATTAAATAATAGTTGAGTTATCATTGTTCGAGCGCGTAAATATATTTGGCGCTATCGCTTTTTGTAAATTAATAATTCGATTAATTTAAAATAACTTTGAATTTTATATATAAACATTTTGAAAATTGTCTGTAGATTTTTATACCCTACACCACTATGTGGTAAGGGGTATTATGTGTTAGTGCATTTGTATGTAACATACAAAAGGAAGCGAGATAGACCCATAGTTTCTTCTAGGGATATACATAGAATCACTTTCTGAGTCGATTTATGCATGTCCGTCCGTCCGTCCGTTCGCAACATACAGGTCGCATTTGTTGACCGATTTCGCTGAAAATTGGGGAATACCATTTTTTTAGCCGTCGGAAGATCAAGTTCGAAGATGGGATATATCGGTCCACGTTTTGGTATAGCCCCCATATAACGGTACCCTCGATTTACGGTATTTTGACGTTTTCAGCTACATTTTCAGACCGATTTGGCTATAATTTGACATTTAGGGTTCTTAAGTGTCAATAAACATATATAACAAAACTTGTGGACATAGTTCCACGTTTTGGTATAGCCCCCATATAACGGTACCCCCCGATTTGCGGTATTTTGACGTTCTTAGCTACATTTTCAGACCGATTTAGCTATAACTTGACATTTAGGGTTCTTAAGTATCAATAAACTTATATAACAAAAGTTGTGGACATAGGTCCACGTTTTGGTATAGCCCCCATATAGCGGTACCTCCCAATTTACGGTGTTTTGATGTTTTTAGCTACATTTTCAGACCGATATAGCTATAATTTGACATTTAGGGTTCTTAAGTGTCAATAAACTTATACACGCAGAGAAAAAAATATGTTTGATCCAACAATATTCCAAGAGCAAAATATGTATTGTTAACATATTGTTGGATTCCTCATGTAGTATTGTAAATCCAAAAATAGTTTGTGTCAACTGAACAATATTTCTCTCTTTTCTTCGAAAATTTGTTTCTCTTCTCTCGCTATTCGATGTCGTGTTGAAAAAACAATTTTGGTGAATTGTGGTGTGTTTGTATGACATGCTGCCTTTACCTTTGTTTTTGTGTGTATGTACTTGTGAGACTCTTGTTTTTATTTGTTTCTGTTTTGTTTCATTCTTCTTTCCTTTTCATGTTTGTTATGGTGTTTAATTATTCCTTATGTTGTGGTGGGTTCTTGTGGCTTTTTGTTTGTCTTTGTTGTCAGCCAATGCAGCAAACCATGTATTGTGTTCATCAATGATTGCAATATTATACGCGACATTTATATCCAAGTTATGCTAAAAGTGTATATGAGAAGTATATGCACTCAAATCAAAAATTTCTGGGCTGGTTTTCTGTATTGACAATACTTTTTGTAAACAAAATTAGATTATGATAGTTCCTACAATCGGTATTGTTAACGATTTTAACAATATTGCGGAAATTCGAAAGTTGTTTTTGTTTTCTATGTTTGGAACAAAAGATGGTATTTTTGGATTTGGATTACAATGTTTGAACAAAACAAATACATTTTTGGAACCAAAACATATATTTTTGTTCCAACAAAAGCGAAAAATATTTTTTCTCTGCGTGTATAACAAAAGTTGTGGACATAGGTCCACGTTTTGGTATAGCCCCCATATAACGGTACCTCCCGATTTACGGTATTTTGACAGTTTTAGCTACATTTTCAGACCGATTTAGCTATATTTTGACACTTAGGGTTCTTAAGTGTCAATAAACTTATATAACAAAGGTTGTGGACACAGGTCCACGTTTTGGTATAGCGCCATATAACGGTACCCTCCGATTTGCGGTATTTTGACATTTTTAGCTACATTTTCAGACCGATGTAGCTATAATTTGACATTTAGGGTTCTTAAATGTCAATAAACTTATATAACAAAAGTTGTGGACATAGGTCCACGTTTCGGTATAGCCCCCATATAACGGTACCCCCCGATTTAAGGTATTTTGACAGTTTTAGCTACATTTTCAGACCGATTTAGCTATATTTTGACACTTAGGGTTCTTAAGTGTCAATAAACTTACATAACAAAACTTGTGGACATAGGTCCACGTTTTGGTATAGCCCCCATATAACGGTACCCCCGATTTGCGGTGTTTTGACGTTTGTAGCTACATTTTCAGACCGATGTAGCTATAATTTGACATTTAAAGTTCTTAAATGTCAATAAACTTATATGACAAAACTTGTGGACATAGGTCCACGTTTTGGTATAGCCCCCATATAACGGTTCATTTAAGTTCATATTTCGTATAGCCCAGATACCTCCGAACTAGCTGTTAATGACATTTGAAGTTCCCACGTTATGTACCGATTTTCGATATTTTGACCGAATTTTTTTTTAACCGAATTAGGAGTTATTTGACATTAAAGGCTCCCATCAAAAACTGTCAACATAGGCCCATGTTTTATTATAACCCCTATATAACAGTACCTCCCAATTTCTAGCCCACCAAAAATTGTCAACATACATAGTTAGATATAGGCACCATAAAAAAGGGCCTCCCGAATGAAGCATAAATGTACATAAACATTATCTGACATTTTAACGTACCCACTTAAAGTTGGGGACAGGAATGAAAAGTAATTATTCCATTTTAGTTCAGAATATTTTATGGTGTAGGGTATGAAAAGTTCGGCCCGGCCGAACTTAATGCTTTTTTACTTGTTTATAATAATAAAAGGAAAGTGTTTCTTTTTAACCGATATCGTTCGGGAATAAAAAAGTGTTTTTTATTCTTTTCATTTCTTTTGCAAGTATTGTCCCTTTTTTCTCTCTTCGTTGGCTCCAATTTTGCTCTCCAGTTACCACTTTGTTTTGTTGTTGGGATTTTGCCCAAATAGTTTCGAGAAGAAACAAATACTATTCAAAAATACTATTTTGCTGGGAAGTTAAATAAAACACTGTAAAAAACTAAATAATTTTTGAAGAAAAACATATCGTCTGCCTCGTCGGTAAAGGTCGTAAGTCCACTTTTTTTGAAAATCGCGTTTTTATTACAGAATTATATATAGTGCAAGTCAAAATACGTCGTATGATACAAAGAATATTATAGTATGTCGCATTTTTCTATATGTTTTGCCCTTGTCGGAAAAGGTCGTAAGTCCACAAAATTTAGAAATTTGAGTTCGAAAAGGTCGTAAAGGTCGTCCATGTTTGGGGTACATTGCAAAGAACTATCCTACACATTTGGATGATAAACAGATGATATTTGGCGGAGCCAGTGCACCAAATTTTTGAACAAAAATCTTATAATTTCTATTTTGCAACGACAATTTACAATTGACAGCTATTTTCCATTTTCTATACATTTATAAGCTATTTTACCGAAATTTGACCTGCATAAATTAAAATATGCACCAAAAATTAAATTTGCCAAATTTGAACACCACATGGTCATTTTCACCCGCCGAATACTATCCGATCATCATCCACAATTATTATAATCTTATAAATAAGTCCTCTAGCGTGATTAAGGGTACACAACGAACAATTAAAACTGTGGGACCTCGGTATATATTAGGCTGAAACTCTGTTATCTGACCATATTCATCAATATAATTGACATCAATGGAAAGGTCAAGAATTCCTCTTCTAAATATATAACGTACGTGAGTGGAAGGAGTATACCAGGAATAAATATATAGTCATCATATTAAAAAAATAACAATTTTCACCCAAAAATGTTGGTCCATTAAACCCGCTAATTATTATCTGATCGCCATGTTAAATTGCAAGCTTCTTCATTGTCTTAAACTCAAATCATTCTTAAGATTTCGTGTCGATAGGAATATTATTGCGATCTACAGAACAGCTACAAAATCGGGTTAAAATTTTGAGTTTGGTCCATTTCACACCTTACAACATCTAATGGGGTCACTTCAGGTCGGAACTCGACACTCCACAAAATTTCATGACGATCGGTCCATAATTGAGGCCTGGAGTTTTATTCCAATTTTTAATGGTCGGACGGACACACATAGCTAGATCGCTTTACCTCGTCAATATATGAAAAAGTGGCAAGGGGAGGGGGTCTACGACGAATACTTCGCGATGTTACACAAATATTGGACAAAACAATCTTATAATACCCTTTCCACATTGTTGTGTAAAGTATACAAATTTTATTGTAAAAAAAATCGTAAATTGTAGGAAGAGATCGTAAGTCCCTGCAGACATACAAAAGTGTACAAGGAAAAGGTCGTAAGTCCATAGACATCGAATTACCTCCCAAACGCAATGGAATTTGATCAAACAAAATACATGTATTGAAGCGGAATAAATAAGCGAAGAATACTGTCTTTACAACCATAATAAAATCTTTAATACAGAAAGCGCGGGAATGTTTTTTCTTCCTCCTGAAAAATTTATGAAAAGGGACTTACGGCCTTTTCCGACGAGTCAGACGATATATGAACACCATATGAAGTGCATGGAACACTAAAAACATTGTTTTTCTTATTTCTAGATCACAAGTCTTGGTACGAATATTACAACATGAAAAAAACAAGTAAGAACAGACTATAGTCGGACGGGGCCGACCATGTGATACCCTATACCACTAAACGCGTCTTCTTGGGATAAAGTTATAAGATGTGCATTAGAAATTTTACCAATTTTCACACAAAAGTTTTGATCAATTTAACCCGCTAAATATTATCCGATCATACCGTTGACTTGCACGCTACTTCTTCATCTCAAACCAAAACTACGTTTAAAATTTCGCGCCGATCGGACTATTATTGCGACCTACAGAGCGGCTACAAAATCGAGCAAAAATTTTGTTTTTGGTCCATTTCATCCCTTTAACATTTCACGATCATCGCCAAAAACTAATCAGTTCTATTCTGGTCCAAACCCGACCTCCATACTAAATTTCGTGACAATCGGTCCATAATTGCGGCCTCTAGCTTGATTACAATTTTTAATGGACGGACAGACGGACGGACGGACGGACGGACACACATCGCTAAATCGCTTTATCTCGTCGAGATATGAAGTTTGGTATACCACATGAGGGGTCTACGACGAATATTTCGCGGCGTTACATGAATTTTTGGGAAAACAAACTTATTATACCCTTTTCCACATTGTGGTATAGGGTATAAAGAGCAAATTTTATAAATTTCTTTTGGAGCTTTACAATACGACTAATTTGAGTAATTGATGTGGGATTCCAAACAATCAGAGCATACTCTAACTTAGGCCGAACAAGTGTAGTGTATATCAGCTTACGAATATAAGGATCAACAAAATCAGTACATTGTCGCTTAATGAAAGCAAGAAGGGCATACGCTTTAGGCATGATGTAATCAATATGAGCATTAAAATTTAATTTCGAGTCATAATAAACCCCTAGATCTAAAATTTCTGACACTTGAGATATATGTTTGTCTGCAATGTAGTATTCCATGACTATTGGTGAACGCAGTCGACTAAAACACACGTAATAACATTTATCATAATTCAACTTTAAAAGATTGTTTTGGCACCAATTATTAATTGCTGTTAAATCACACTGTAACAGCGTAGCATCTAAAAGACTTTTAACGGACTTAAAGAGTTTTATATCATCTGCATATAATAGGCAGTGAGAATGTGAAACACATTTAGATATGCCATTTATGAAAAGATTAAATAAGAGGGGGCCAAGGATACTACCTTGAGGAACCACAGAATTGGCAACATAAGGTTCTGAATTTATACCATCAATAGACACCATATAAGTTCTATATGACAGATACGATTTTATCCAAAGTAAACAATTGGAATGAAATCCCATCTTTTCCAACTTCGCTAATAAGATGTTGATAGAGACTTTGTCAAACGCTTTCGACAAATCCAAGTAGATAGTATCCACCTGATTGTGTTTTTCTATACTTTGTATACAAAAATTCGTAAACGTTAATAAATTTGTTGTTGTGGAACGACTCTCAACAAAGCCATGTTGATAAGGAGATATAAAATGCTTAACAGAAAAATAAATTTTGCTATGCATAGCATATTCAAAAACTTTGGATATTGTCGATAATTTGTAGATGGGTCTATAGTTTTTTATGTTGGACCTGTCTAAAGATTTGAAAATTGGTGTTACAGAAGAAATTTTCCAACAATCAGGAAAAACTCCTTCTATTAATGACGCATTGAAAATAAGAGCCAAGGGGACAGAAATTGATGTAGATAATTGCTTTACAAGAAAAGCAGATAATCCATCAAGGTCGATTTTATTTGAACTCTTTAAACAATCAATAGCTTCTATAATTTCTTTAGGATCCAATAGAAAATAGCCAAAATCCAGGCAAGGCTCAACAAAATCCAAAAATCCCGTTTGGGGAATTTCGATATTGTCAATAAAATTAGATTTAAAGAAAGTAGCAAATAAATTACAAATATCTGAAGTTTCATGCACAACAATGTCATTCAAGCACATTGCAGATGGATAATCTCTAGTTGTTTTTTTCGATTGCACAAATTGCCAAAAAGACTTAGGATTGTCTTTGATTTTTTCTTGAAAACTGATAATATATTGTTTATATAAAAACTTATTAAGGACAGTGAATTCTCGCGAATATTGCTTATAAAGATTGAAGCTTTGACCATCATTGTATTTCCTGTATAAACGATGAAATTTATTTCTCAGATTTTTTAGTTTCTTTAAGCCAGGAGTGTACCAGGGAAGTTTATATACATTACCATTGCATGTACGCACAAATTTATTAACAAAAGAGCTAATTACACTAACAAATTTCGTGTAACTTTCAGAAACTGATAAGCTGGAAAACCCGTTAGCCCAATCATATGATTCAACAGAATTATTTATCGAATCAAAATTACAATTAACAAAATCAAAAAACATATATTTTTTGTTATTAATCGTTTAAATCAAGTTCTAAAGCAAGATGATGCATATCAGGAACACAAAAAGGAAAATTGCAAACACGAAGTTTTAGCTTTAAATTATCACTTAAGAAAATTAAATCCAAAATGCGATTTAATGAATTAAAAAAACGGTTAATTTGTCTTAGATTAGAGCTAAGTAGGCTATCAATAACATTGATTTCAATTTCAGAATTAACATTCATGGGGTATAACTATTCTTCATTGGGCAAGTCACTCCAGATTATGTTACCCAAGTTAAAATCACCAAAAACTGCCAACTCACTTTGACTGAATTGTTCATAGATTAAGGTTATGTTCTGTACATGTTCATCATACATTATATAAGAACTGTTAGGAGGTATATATGAAACCATAACGATTAAGGACATTTGACCAACAATATTAACACATAATTGGTCCAGCATAGGATTATTATACGGTAAATTGACTTTTAGAGCATTTATACCACGACGAACAGCAATTATTACTCCACCACCTCGTGAACAGCCCATACCAACAAAATCTCTATCCTTCCTGAACACTTGATATAATCGAGAATCGAAAAACTCATCATCGGAGAAGTCATTATTTAACCACGTCTCGACTAGAATGATAACATCATACGAAGATTGACAAGTTTGTAAGAAAATTTCCTGGCTTTTTGTCCTTAGGCCACGAACATTTTGAAAATAGAAACTTAACTTATGGCATGTAGGCTCAAGGGTTACATTTGTTGTGCTGTTATTTGTCTTCGCTGAAAAAACCGGAACGGACGTATCTTGACATTAATTGGCCAAATATCCGGATTTAGTAAAACATTATAAAACTGCTCAGAGATACCAAGTTTAAAACTTATTTTCGTCAAGGTTTCTATATTAGTATCCTTCTTCACAAGCTTTCGGCACAATAAATGTTCTGGCCCAATTTTAAGACGGTTTTGTACGAAAGATAAGATCTGCTCTTCTGACACTGTTGGCTTGAATGCAGAAATATGCACCCATTTTCTGCTAGGTATAACGTCCAGATCAATAATCCTGTTTTGACCAACGACAATTACCTTTTTTCGCTTGTTTATTTTATTTGATACATTTACCCAATTATAAACGTTTGCTGGGTTACTAGATATATCTCTATACTCCGTATTTTCAGATAAAGCATGAGAGAACATTGCTCCTGAGTGACTTTCCTGAGTAGATAGACAAGTAATATCATCATCTGCATTGACTATGTTGTTATTGTTAACAGCACTAACGGACGACGAAAGAGCAGTGGGTGCGTTTACAACAACACCATTACATTGACCTGCATTGGATAACACTTCGACATTAGTGACAATTGGTTGTTTGTTTTCACTATTATTCTTTATGCTACGTTCGTTGCTCGAAACCATTGTTGCTCCTAGAGAAACAGACGGCTCATTAATAGCAGGAATAGAGGCGAGATTATGAGTAAAAGTATTATCTCGTTCAAAATGAGTAGAAAATCCAGCTCCCTCTGTGCTCTCGTTTATAAATGATTTCAACAAAAATTTGAGCTCTTTCACCTCAGCAGATAGTGAACAGACTGCGCCAACTAAATCTTTGGATGTTTTTAGGCAATCCTCACAATTAAACACAATGTTTTTATGTTTGTGAATAACATTATAGACCGATTGATCATCAATTTCTGCGCAAAATAAATGTAATTTTGAATTACAGATACAACATTTAATGTATTTGCCACTTTGCAAAGGCTTAAAGCACTTCGCGCACAAGTTTTTAGGCGGAGAACACATTATCACGTCCGTACAGAAAGACTATTCAGTGAACACTTATGAACCTATTTACTGTATTTGTATATCATTAGAAAGCTATTGAAATTCACAATCACATAAAATTACCTTGCATTATAAATTGTATGCGGTTACCGATCTAGAATAAAACAAGTAAGAAAAGTCTATAGTCGGACGGAGCCGACCATGGGATACCCTATACCACTATCCCTGGACAATCGCTCTCTATGGAACTTCTTTTCAATGATTGTGAAAATTTAATTATCAAATATCAAAGATGTAATGTATAATACTTATGACCAAAACCAAAAAGTTATCTAGCATGACAAAGACATTTTTGTAGCAGGAAAGGAAAATTTAGTTCACACAAACTAAAATGTAATGAAACCCACTTATGCAGTACTACTACTTCCGTTGTTTAACCGCTACGTTATTGAAATTTTTGCCAATTTCACACAAAAGTTTCAGTCCATTTAACCCGCTAAGTATTATCTGATCTTCACGTTGGTTTGTACGCTTCTTCTTCATCATAAACTCAAACTTTGTTTAACATTTTGCGGGTTTTATTTTGACCTACAGAGCCGCTACAAATTGGTTATTTTTTTGGTCCTTTTCATCCCCTGAACATTCCACGATCATCACCAAAAACTAATCATTTCTATTCTGGCCCGAACCCAACCTTCTTAAAAAATTCGTTACAATCGGTCCATAATTGCGCCCTTAAGCTTGTTTACAATTTTTAATGGACGGACACACATCAAATAAGGGGTTTAGGACGAATATTTCGTGGTGTTACATAAACTTTTGAAGAGACAATATGTAGCATGGGATAAAAATGTGGTTCTCTACACAGAACCCATTATATATGTATAAGGCAGTAGGCCCGTTATCTAGCAAACATTTTATTGCAATTTACATCAGAGGAAAGGTCAGTAGTTTTTTCCCATGTGTAGGCTACTTTGCGAAACATATGTGTCCTCAAGGAATTGAAATATCGACCAAAAATAAAACTTTTATATTTTTCATACAAAAGTAATGGTCCATTTCACCCGCTAAAGAATATCAGATCATCATTCAAAATTGTAGGCATCTTTTTTGACCTATACTCTTACCCGGTGCAAAATTTCGTGACTATTGATGTATAATTGCGACTTCTAGCGAGTTTATTATTACACTACAAACAAATAACGGGATATATTAGGCTGTAACTCTGTTATCTGATCATGCACACCAACATAATTGGCATCAATTGAAAGGTCAAGCGTTCCACTTTCAAGTATATCTCACTTGTCCGGAATGTCACTTCCAGGAATTAAGATATAAGCTGTATTATAAAAATTTTCACAATTTTCACACAAAAGTTTTGGTCCATTTAACCCTCTAAATATTATCCGATCGCCATCTCAAATTGCAAGCTTCTCCTTTGTGATATACTCTTACCTTATTTAAAATTACGCGTTGATCGGACTATTATTGAGACCTACAGAGCCGCTAGAAAATTGGATAAATATTATGTTTTTGGTCAATTTAACCCGCTAAATATTTCACGATCATCACCAATAAGAATAGGGATCTATTCTGATCTGAACCCGACCTCCATACAAAATTTAGTGACGATCGGTCCATAATTGCGGCCTGGAGCGTGTTTACAATTTATAATGGACAGACGGACGGACGGACGGACGGACACACATCTCAAAATCGCTTTATCTCGTCGAGATATGAAGATTGGTATACCACATTGGGGGTCTCCGACGAATATTTCGCGGTGTTACATGAATTTTTACCAAAACAAACTTATAATACCCTTTTCCACATTGTGGTATAGGGTATAAAAACCCGTATTCTTTAACCGTTTCTTAACGCTTGTGAGTATACATTTCTGTGCATGAAAAATTATGATCAAGGGCAGGGGAGTGGAAAATTCCTTTTACGGAAAAGATACTTTCTTGAGTATGTTGAAAATCAGGATGAACATTTTTCCGCAAGTCGAACTACTGAGTTATGGTGTGATGAATTTTCGGTCTCTGACCCTTTATTCCAAGATTAAAAAAGTTATATAACTCAATTTTCAGCGGTTGCAGGTTTTTTCAGGGATGATAAACCCTAAATCAAATCCGCTGAGGATTATTATACCCTCAGCCTTTAGGCTAAAGAGGGTATGTACACTTTGATACGATCAAATATGTGCCTAATGGAAATAATGGGTTTAGATGTTTTAGATGTTTTGACGAAATTTGGAATTTGGAGTCGATTTAGCCATGTTGCGCACGATAACGAATATCGAACGGATCAACCGATACGAACCAAATTTTGCACTTCGTAATACCGGCCGACTCCGTCGCGTACCTCCACAATAAAAGTTAAAATTTTTTCTGTAAAATGGTGTGAACAAGGGTGCAATCGATTTGTCCAAACTTTGCTCATGGTATAATAACCTATCGATCAACTACTTAGGGTACTTCCCACAAAAAATTTCGAAAAATGCATTTTAAGACTTCCTCTCGAATCCTTTGATTTTTTATTGTACAATTTTTATTCGCTGCCCCCATTACGACGGTACAAGTTTTCTCAGTGGCAAGTCCATATTTCCTGAGAAAATTGCCGAAAGCAGTAAAAGCCCTATGACACCTTTTGTAGTGGCTGGAGCGTGCGAATATGTTTGGAATATTTTCATGACAGCCCTAATTGACAAACTCATATTCAAAATACTACTGGCAATGTTTTGGTATGCTCAGATCTCATAACCCTATATCATAGCGTGATAAGGAGTTTCGGTGAAAAAACCTCACGCACAAAAGGATTTTAAAATTAGAATTTATTAGAATTATGGGTAATTTTGTGAAGTCACTGTAAGTTGATATATAATTGAAAATAAACTTAAAGTCATATGGGATAACCAAACTGACATAACATTTGTTTCTCACTACTTTTCTTTTCTAAGAATCACAAAAAATGTCGTAAACGCGTTCTTCAAAGATATAATTTTTTAACAAAAAACAAAATATTCAAAATTTTTCTCAAAGTGGTTGGTGCATGACCTTTTTCAATATTTGAATGGAATAAACGTTATTTTAGTTATTAGTAGGCTTAAGTTTATTCAAGCAACAGGAAATAAATGTTGAGAAAATTTTTTCATTTTATACTTTTGAAAAAACAAAACGTATTTTTTAAAATCAATTTGAGCGTGAATTTTTTTATATTTCAATGAAATAAACGTTAGTTTAGTGATTAATAGGCAAAAGTTCATTCATCCGTGCTAGAGGAAATCATTTTTGAGAACAAATATCGAAAATCATAACCCTAGTGCATATCAGAAGTAAGTAGTTTTGCCATGTAAAATATTTAAGAAATAACCCATTATTTTTCGGATTACTGGTAATGCAGAGGGTAGTTTGTTTACATTTGTAATGGGTTATTCGGTGCATGTGGCTTCCAATTTTTTTCTGGGTACAAATGGCAAGATACAGCTAATTCTAATTCGAACTGACATGCATAGATCGAATCAGACTTTACGTGATCACGAATACATACTATATGGGGTCGCAAAATTTAAAATTGTGTGCCAGAGTCGTACTACGCGATCGGACAATAGATCGTAATACCGTTGACGTGATTGAGCATTGTATCGAACAGCTCAATCAACAGGACTGCTCCAGTTATGTAAGGACCATGTCCATTGAAAATTCGCCAAGCAGCCTATCGTGAACCACTTCATTAGCCCCTGTTATTACACTGTGAACCGAAAATTTGGTGAGTTTAAGTTTTTGCTGAAGACCCTGTAAGTCTTCGGTCAAATCGAATGAGGAATATTGTTGTAGAGCATTTCGACCTTCTAACTCGCTATAAAACCACCACAATATGACGTTTATCAGCTTCGAAATATTCTGCAAAAATGTCGCTAAGAAAATGTTCTCATTGACAACTAATCGATTTTGTTTTGTTTTCACAATCCTTTTGTGTAATAACGCGCTTTTTTGTTTAGAAAAATACTATATATTGTTTTTTTTTTTTTTGTATATTCGTTATTTATTGGTTGTTCGAATATACAGAATATATATATAAACACAAAACATAGTTGTTTCTGAGCCAAAATAGGTTAAATGTCAAAAATGATCAGGAAGACGCGACAGAATCTATTAGTTGTCAATGAGGGTCATACATAAAATTTTTCTGAGCGACATTTTTGAAGAACATTTCGAAGCTGAAAAACGTTATCACGTTGTACTGTTATAGCTAAAACAACAGTTAACAAAGATATAACGTTAATTTCAGATGCCTCTTATGGCATTCAGCAGAAACTTAATCACGCCATAACTCGGAACTTCGACTCACGGCGGATCTGTCCTTCAGGATTCTACGATTCTCGTAAATATACTCACCAAGGGCTTTCTTCTCCAAAAGGAATTATCTTATTTTTCATTTGATTTGGAAAAGGTTTCATTTGTTTTGGAAAAGGTTTCATTTAATTTGGAAAAGGTTTCATTTAATTTGGAAAAGGTTTCATTCAATATGGAAAAAGTTCAATTTGGAAAACGTTTCATTTAATTTGGAAATGCTATATAAAAATTCAAAAAATATTGCAATTTACCCCAAAACATTGTGCTATTGAGTGAAAACGCTGCACAATTTCCTGACAATTGACGCAAGGGAAATTGTCTAATATAAATATGGACTTAGCTCGAAATGAGTACAAAAAATGTTGATGTTAATTCAAAACTGGAAGTCCAATGTCCAACGGGTCGTATGGTTATTATATGATACTAGCAAATTTGTATACCATGTAGTACTCTTCGTACACATACATATGTATAAAATCACGAATTTTAAAACTATCTAAATCATCCACTTCAAGAGTAATCTTAATTCCAGCTCTATCCGTTCACCCTATCCCAAATTGTACCGCATTTAGTATATTTTAGTACCTTTCGTACAAAATTCAGGATTCCAGCTTTATCCGCTCACCCAAATCCAAATTATACCAAATTAAGTACAAATTAGGACACATAAGTACGAAATTCAAAATCTACCTCCATATGTCAATCCTGTAGGATAATTCCAAATTGTTTGAACCCATCTCTATCCGTTGATCCAAATTATACCAAACTAAGTACCATTTAGTACTTTTCGTACACATAAGTACAAATTTCCAAAACTACTTCCTTGCATCTATCCCCAACACCCCAACAGGAATCTTAATTCCAAATTTCAGGTTTCCAGCTCTCTCTGTTCCCCCAAATCCAAATTGTACCAGTACGTTTTGTACACATAAGTACGAATTTCCAAAACTATCTCAATCCTTCATTTCAACAGTAATGTCAATCCTGTAGGATAATCATAATTCCAGATTTTAGGATTCCAGCTCTATCCGTTCACCCAAATCCAATTTATACCAAATTTAGGTTCATTTAGTAATTTTCGTACTCATAAGCATTAATTTCCAAAAGTACCTTTATAGATCTATCCTACACTCCAACAGCAATCTTAATTCCAAATTTCAGATTTGCAGCTCTATCCGTTCACCCAAACACAAAATGTACCATATACTACTTTTCGTGCAAATGAGTACGATTTTCCAAAACTATCTCAATCCTCCACTTCTCCACTCGTTCATCCAAGTCCAATTTATACCAAATATAGTACAATTTAGTACTTTTCGAAATTATAAGTTCGTTCTTCTAAAAGTACTTCCATATCTGAATCCTTCACTCCAAAAGTAATCTTTATTCCAAATTTCAGGATTCTATCTCTATCGATTCACCAAATATCAAATGATACCAAATTTAGTACTTTTCGTACATATAAGTACGAATTTTCAAAACTACTTCCATACATCCATCCTACATTTTAGCAGCAATCTTAATTCCGAATTTCAGGTTTCCAGCTCTATCCGTTCACCCAAGTCCAAATTGTACCAAATTTAGTACTTTTCGTACACATAAGTAAAAATTTCCAAAATTATTTTAATCCTTCACTTCAACAGTAATCATAGTTCCAGATTTTAGGATTCCAACTCTATCCGTTCACCCAAGTCCAATTTGTACCAAATTTAGTACTTTCTAATCTACACTCTAACAGCAATCTTAACTCCACATTTCAGGTTTTCAGCTCTATCCGTTCACCAAAATACAAACTGTACCAAATTTAGTACCATTTAGTACTTAAGTGAGAATTTGCGAAACAATTTCCTTATATCAACGCCACTTCCCAACCTTGACTCTCATACCAAATTTTAATATTCTAGCTATATCCGTTAAAAATATACAACTGGTACTAAATTTAGTAACTTTTAGTACTTTTCGTACAATTATCGATCGAATTTCCAAAAACCTTTTGGTAAATCTTTCTCACTCTCCATTAGCGACTCTCATTCAAAATTTCTGAATTCTAACACTTCCCGTATTTAAAGAGAAAAGATTCATAAAGTTTAAAAAAAATCTTTTTCAAAATTTTTTCGACGTATTTATTATTTAACGTTTCGAATTGAAATGATTTTCAATATTTTCTGTACAATATATGGTAACTAGCTGACCCGGTCCGCGTTGCTGGCCCGTTGTTTGGGTTCTCCGTGTAAACTTTAGTTATCTATACAGTATTGATACACCCATAATTAGGCATCCCTCTAGAAACTTCATAATATAAATCAATGTTTTGACATAAATTCCATGTAATGGTATCCCCCAAATTTAAGATATAAAATCTCTTTTATTATACCCTTCACCAGAAATCGACAGTTTAAAGCACTTTGTGACCCACATATAATGGTCGGTGCACGTCAATTAGCATTGCTATATATTGGATTGTTGGTCTCGGTTGGGGTCGTAATTATTACTGCAGAGAATTGTTAGTATAGGTCCACGTTTTGATATAGCTCCCATAGAACGGTACCGGCTGCTTTTCGCTATTTTTGAGGATTTAACATCATTATCACACCGAAACGGCTGAAATCTGGTTTTAATATATTTTAAAGAGGAGAGCATAAATATTCGGATCGACAGAAAGACATGCCTTTTTATTGGCGCTTGGTATGTAACAGTTATAGGTTCACGTTTTGATATAGCTCCCATAAAACAGTACCTCCAGATTTTCAATATATATAACGCCTTGCTCGCCGTCTTCTGATTACGAGCTGCCTCTATACTGGGCATAGGCTGTCTATAAATTGTCTCCATCTCTGCCGGTTTGTAGCTACTTCACTCAGTTCTGCAATGTTATTATAGGATCTTCCAAGACTGTGGGACATAGAGTTAATTTCTGATATCGTTGACCTTCTCCATGTTGTTTTCGGTCTACCCCTTTTTCGGCTTCCTTGAGGGTTGTAGACTAATGCACGGTTGCATACTTCTTCTGGGGTTTTTCGCAGTGTGTGGCCAATCCAGCCAAATTTTCTTCTACGGATTTCGATATTTATGTCAACCATATTTGCTTTCCTCCACAGATGTTCGTTAGATATTCTGTTTGGCCCAAAAATACGTAAAATTCTACGTAGGCACCTATTAACGAACGCACGCAGTTTCCTCTGTATGTTCTCTGTCACAAACCATGTTTCGCAGCCATATAATAATACAGAGAGAACACAAGCTTTAAAAATTTTAATTTTCGTCCGGGTGCTATAAGTATTCGCATTCCACACATTCCGCAATTGTGTAAATGATCCGAGGGCTTTGCCAATACGGGTTTCAATGTCTTTTTTGGCACCGCCATCTTCGGAGATGCAGGTTCCAAGGTATGTGAACTCCTGTACTCGTTCTACACATGCATCAAAGAGGTTTAATTGTTCCGTGGATGTCGAGTTTATTCTCATTTCTTTGGTCTTTGCCGTGTTGATTTTAAGACCCACTTTACTGGATTCTCTCGCAAGATCATTTAGTTTTTGTTGCATATCGCAAAGCATATGCGAGAGTTCGCATTTGTCGTCAGCGTAATCCAGAGATTCCAACCTTTCGTTAGGTTTTAGTGGATCCCACACAATACCTCTAGGTTTTTCATGGTAGGCACGCCTCGCTACGGCATCGATCACAACCAAGAAGAGCAAAGGTGACAGAAGACATCCTTGCCTAACACCCGAGATTGTATTAAAGGGTTCTGACATTTTACCCTCGTGCATAACTGTACATTCGAAATTGTCGTAGCTGCTACGTATAATCGAAATTATTTTTTGTGGCATCCCCAGGTTTTTTAGTTCTGCCCAAATGCATTCTCGATGTATGGAATCAAAAGCCTTCTCATAATCGACAAAAAGAATGTACAAAGGGGAACGCATTTCAATTGATTGTTCGATAATGATCCGTAGGGTATTGGTTTGATCGACGCAAGAGTGTCCGCTTCGAAATCCAGCTTGTTCTGGTCGCAATTTGTCGTCAACTTGTTTGACGATTCGCTCCAGCAGTATTTTCATGAAAACTTTCATTATTATACACAGTATAGTTATACCTCTCCAGTTATTGCAGTTTGTGACGTCACCTTTCTTTGGGATTTTAATAATTATACCCTTTAACCAATCTTTTGGGAAAACTTCTGTATTCCAAATCTGTTGAAAAAGTGGATGTAGAATGTTTCCGAAGAATACGGGGTCAGATTTTAAAATTTCAGCGGAAATGTTGTCAGTTCCCGCAGATTTTCCATTTTTTAACGATTTAATGGCATCAACAATTTCTTCTTTCGACGGCGGTTGGGTTTCGATGGGAAGAACTGGTGTAGTGTCGTTGTTGGTTACAACGGTATCTTCTCTGTACACATTTAGTACTCCCATAAAGTGTTGTCTCCATCTCTTTAGTTGCTCGTCAACTTGTGTTAAAAGCTTCCCTTCTATGCTTTTCACCGGTAGAGTTTTTTTATTTGCGAGTCTGCGATTTTCCTTGTAATTTTAAAAAGGTCCTTCATGTTCTCCACTGCTGCAGCGTCCTCTGCCTCCGAAATCATCTTGGACATACTTGCCTTCTTGTCGTCCCGTATTGACTGTTTTACTTGTTTATCAAGTTGGCGATATTCAGCTTGTTTTCTTCTTCTTTCTTCTGGGTTTCTCAGGGAGTTTATTTCATTTTTTAATAAAGCTCTGTTATTAATCAATGACCATGACTGAGCGGATATGAATTCTTCCCTTTTTTTCTTTTCGCGACCTAGACCATCCTCGCAGGCCTTCGTAACTTCGGTTTTGAATTTATTCCAGGTTTGGTCAACATTATTGGAAGATTCGGTGACTTTTATAGTGGAATGCAGAAGCTCGGAGAATGTATGCCGTTGCTCAGGGATATTAAGCTTATTAGTGTTGTATTTTATTCTGCTGTAATTCGATTTGTGTGACTTACTCTTTATAGAGAATTTTATTTTTCCAACCACGAGATGGTGATCTGATGCAATATCAGCGCCTCTTTTACTTCGGACATCACAAAGACTATTGCTCCATCTTGCTGAGACACATATGTGATCAATTTGATTTTCGGTGTTGTTATCCGGTGATACCCAGGTTACTTTATGGACGGTCTTGTGAAGAAATAGGCTTCCGCCAATTTTGAGCTCGTTCATCCCACATAACTCAATTAGACGTTCACCATTGTCGTTCCTTACTCCTATAGAGTTTTTGCCCACGATATGCTCCAAATTTGAGTTTTCCGCTCCTATTTTAGAGTTAAAGTCTCCCATAACCAACATCAAATCTTTTTTTGGTGAGTTCCGTATTGTGTTGTGCAGAATATCGTAGAATTCAGTTTTGGTTTCATCCGAGGCATCCTCTGTTGGGGCATAACACTGTATTACGGTCAGATTTTTCTTATGGCCTTTGAATCTCACAGACATTGTCCGTTCGTTAATAAATTTATAATCAATGACGGAGTTACTAAATTTGGCATTAACCAGCATTTCTACCCCATATTGATGTGTGTCATTTTCGCGTGGCATGCCAGACCAATACATGACATGTCCATCATTTGTTTTCAGTTGACCGCTTTTGTTCCATCGAACTTCGCTCATTCCCATAAAGGATAGCTTATACTGTATTAATGTCTTACAGGCTTGTGATAGTTTACCGGCTTGGTATAGCGTTTTTACGTTCCATGTTCCAAATCGTAGTCCTTTATCAATGCATAGAGTCGTCATCGGTATTCGGGATCGATTTTCATTTATAGACATTCTGGGAATTGATGATTGTTTCAGATATAACGGGGAATCAACCCATCGCATCCTAACCTGCTTGATGGGGCTGCCATCTTCGCCAACAGGTTGGCTGATTGTGACATCATTTCCTCTGTCACGCTGGTTAGAGTTATACCGCTCATGATCGGTCGCCATTGCCTTCTCTGTTAAAAGCAGGGTATACCACGTGCAGGTGAAGGTTGACAGTTGCGTAGGAGAGGCTACATAATCGCTTCACTACCCCCAAATACCCCCCAGATTTTCAATAGTTCAGAGATATAGCCACTGTTGGGGGTCGTAAACAGTCTTGCAGAGAATTTTCAGTATACGTCCTCGTTTTGATATAGCTCCCTTAGAACGGTGGCGCCTGATTTTCGCTATTTTTGGTGGATTTAACCTCATTCAGCCCGATCGAACGTAACGCCTTTTTTCTTCGCGCTCTATATGCAATAGTAGTAAAATACCCCTCAGCGAAATGTATGTTCCTTCGGGATATGTATAGCAACATTTATATAATTCATAAAAATTACTTCTATAAATTGTAGTCGTTATTATCGAGATTTTGCTGTATTTAAAAAATGTGTCTTTATCTAGTATTCGATATTCTGATTCCAATGATGATATTGTATTGTATATCAATAACTTTGTCTGATTTCCAATCGATCTTTCTGGAATTTCGATCTTGTGACATCTCAGGTTATCGGGATTTTACTGTATTCCAAAATGTGGAGTTGATCGCGCTATCCCACTTATTGTTTAGTGTTCAGCGTTTATAGCGTTTTTTAGGCACGCTTACAAAATTATGTATATTATCTGAAATAATAAATGTTTGCAAACTTTGTGATGACCGCGATATTTCACTTTTCGCGATATTTCACTTCCGCGAAGACCATTCAGGGTCAAGACAGTAATTACAGTAGTATTGCAAACAATCTGGAAACAATACGTTCAAAAATATCATGGACTTCAGATTTAAAAAAAAAAAAAATTGAAGTAGAACCTCCGGTCACTACACATAGCCATATTAAAATAGCTCACGACCGCGCTATCCCACTTGTTCAAGCTAGTGTTTATATCATTTTTGTGTCACGCTTACTAAAATTATGTATATTAATAGAAATAATACATTTTTGAAAACTTTGTGATGACCGCGATCACTCAGGGAAAACAATCTGTAAACAATACGTTCAAAAATATCAAAGATTTCAGATTTTCTTAAAAACATTGTGGGGGAGCACCACCGGTCACTACTCTTAGCCGTATAAAAACAGCTTACGACAGTTCTAATTAATTGAAATAATACATTTTTGAAAATTTTGGGATGACCGCGATATTTCACTTCCGCGACGACCATTCAGGGTCAAGACTGTAAGTACCATAGCATTGCAAACAATTTGTAAACAATATATTAAATCGTATCTTGAATTTCGCGGTTTTCTTAAAAAAATTGTGGGGAGGACCACCGGCCACTACACTTAGCGGGATAAAAAAATAGATTACGACCTACTCTCAGACCTAAAACTCCACATACAAAATTTCATAAGATTTCCCAATCGATTTTTCGGAATTTCTATATAGTGACATCTCAAGTTATCGGGATTTTACTGTATTCCAGAACATGGCGTTGACCGCGTTATCCCACATATTGAAGCCAGTGTTATAGCGGTTTTGTAGTCACGCTTACTAAAATTAGGTATATTATTTGAAATAATACATTTTTGAATAATTTGGGATGACCGCGATATTTCACTTCCGCGACGACCATTCAAAAAAAAATATAGCCTATTTTCACCACCGATGTTCCCAGTACATTATCTGAAATTTTCAAGAAAATCTATTCAGCCGTTTTTGAGTCTATTCGGAACATACAAACATACAAACAAACAAACATACTAACATACACACATTGCCTTTTATATATTAGACTAGCCGGCCCGGTCCACGTTGCTGGCCCTTGAAACAGTTTTATGTTACCTTTTCTTAAGTAAATTATATTTTTCTTGCGTCGCAAAATAGTCGGGAACTGCAAGTGACTATAAATAAAACATCTTCAGAAATGTTGGTGTCTATATGAAATTTTGGCGGTATATAAACTGATGACTTGAGGCATGTATTTATTTCATCTGCTGGAATAGTATAACTGCCAGTGTCTGTCTGAAATCTAAACGTGAATTGCTTTTAAATCCTTTAAGAATCGTTCTAAAGCTTCTTGGGAATTTTTATGTGCCATCGTACATTCGTTCCAGATGATAACTTCTTTTTAATATTGCATGTGTGCAATTCAATCAAAAGAATGTCCAGTGGCAACTTAAGGGTCGACTTTATCGTCCTTGCACCTTCTTATAATGTATACCTGATGAAGCTATAGCTATCGATAGGTTGCCTTCTAATCTAAAGTTTTGCTTTCCAATAAGGCCAAAGCTTCGTTATGCATAACATCTGGTATTTCCATTGATTTGTAACAAATGTCAGAAATTGGGAGTGGTCGGGTCTTACGGCTAAATATGTACCCAAGGTTAGGGAAACGGACACGTTCGTAAGTTTATATAGCCTATTTCCACCAGGGGCCTTCCCTGTACATCATCTGAAAATTACATGGAAATCGGTTCAGAAGTTTTGGAGATATAACGTATTTAAAAAATGGGCGTGCTAAAAGGATATTAAAAAAAGGAGGGTATGCCTATTTTCACAACGGGTGTTCATGGTGGGCCATCGCTGTACATTCTCTGAAATTTTAAAGAAAATCGGCTAAGTAAAGCAAAGACAGGGTTTTAATAAAATAGAGCAAATGGGAGGTACCCCGCCCCCCTCAGAAATTCAACAAAATATATAGCCTATTTTCACCAGGGGCCATCCCTATCCATTCCCTGAAATTATCAAGGAAAGGATAGGTTTATTAGTTTTGGATATATAAGATATTTAAAAGTGGGCGTAGTCTGGTCCCAAATGAGTACATAGGGTCGGAGACACAACCACCATTGTCCCCAAATTATTTTTCTCTCCGATACGTTCTTCAGCTTTGTTAAAATGACGTTTTCAAAAAAAAAATAGGGCATGGAGGAGGTTCCCAGCCCACTCCGAAATTCAACAAAATATATAACCTATTTTCACCACGGGTCCTCGAAGTAGATTCTCTGAAATTTTGAAGAAAATCGGTTAAGCGGTTTTTGATATATAAGCTATTTAAAAAAGTGGGCGTGGTCGGGTCTTTAGGCCCAAAATCAGTACCTAGGGTCGGAGACACAACAACCAATGTCTCCCAAATTAATTTTCTCTCCGATACGTTCTTCAGTTTTGTTAAATTATCGTTTTCAAACAAATAGGGCATGGGTTAGGTTCCCCGCCCCACCGTAATTCAACAAAATATATAATTTTTTTCACCACGGGTCCTCCCAGTAGATTCTCTGACATTTTGAAGAAAATCAGTTAAACAGTTTTTGATATATAAGAAGATTAAAAAAAGTGGGCGTGTTCGGGTCTTTAGGCCACACATCAGTACCTAGGGTCGGGGACACAACAACCATTGTCTCGCAAATTAATCTTCTTTTCGATACGTTCGTCAATTTTGTTAAAATAGCGCTTTTAAAAAATAAGGCATGGTGGAGGTTCCCGCCCCTCCGAAATTCACCACGGGTGTTCCCTATACATTCTCTGAAATTTTCAAGAAAATCTGTTCAGCCGTTTTGGAGTCTATACGGAACATACAAACATACCAACATACTAACATACACACATTGTCTTTTATATATAAGATTTAAAAAAGTGGGCGTGGTCGGGTCTTTGGGTACCAAACCAGTACCTAGGGTCGGAGACACAACAACCATTGTCTCGCAAATTAATTTTCTCTCCGATACGTTAATCAATTTTGTTAAAATAGCGTTTTAAAAAAATAGGGCATAGGGGAGGTACCCCGCCCCCTCCGAAATGCAAAAAAATGTATAACCTATTTTCACCACCGCTGTTCCCTGTACATTCTCTGAAATTTTCAAGAAAATCGGTTAAGCAGTTTTTGAGTCTATACGGAACATACAAACATACTCACATACAAACATACTAACATACACACATTGCCTTTTATATATAAAGAAGAAGAAGAAGAAGACGATATTCAAAAAAGTTTTTCAATCGTTGAAGTTGAGGTTCACCATTTAATAAGTCGCGAACTGTTAATATATTTTATAAAATATGAATATATTTATATTAATTGAAGTGTTTTAGCCACGATCTAACAAATAATTTTCGCGGAAGCTGCGTTGGTGGTAATATAAAAAATGGGAAAAATGTGTTGAGTAAACATGTTTTTTGTGTTATTTTTTGATTTCTGCCCAAACCACGCAAAATTCGAACCTGTGCTCAAAGAAAGAACTAAAGAATACTCCTTGTGCAACATGGTTCTAGTGTATGACTTTTGGATATATACACTGCATCCCCCTAAAATCGATGCTGACATTTTGAAGTTTTGATTTCAGTGTTTTTCGAATTTTTCTTATAATTATAGGGTGCAACTAGATAATAATCAAAACTAGTTTATAGGATTGTAGAACTCGCGATTCCACGTCGTTCGATGTATATCTCATGAGTGTGCTCCGTACAGCTTCCTAGTAATAGGAGTCCAAAGGCGAAAATTTGGTGCGTAAATTTTCAGAAAAAAACCTATTTTTTGGCTTTAAAATTTACAACTGTCGTACAGGTACCCCTGAACCCCGCGTAATTTTAGTTTTTTTACGTGCCGGATCTAATGAGCTCATCCGCGGTCGAATCCATCCACTAAAACGCCGGATGTAGATACCTTGAAAGTAGGAAAATCTGCAAAAATATATTTTGACTATTCCGCGAATTGAACCGCGATTTTCTTTGATTTTTATTTTGCGTAAATGTAATCCTTTATACGCGATTATAATATTTGCCAAAAAGGTGTGTCACAAATTACAAAGATTCAGGAGTAATATCCCTATTTATCCCAAAATAGAATGTGGTGGCACATCCGCAGTTCTTGACGAATCTGTCTAAAATAATTTATATTGACGTATTTTTAATAGGGGGCCATTGAAATCGGATGCACCTTATAATCATATGCACATCGCGTAATTTTTGCCCACTTGAAGGTTTTTTGAATAGTAAGATGCAACTGATGGCACACTTTGGCCGCTGAATGAAACATGGGAAAATCCATGCATATTGATAGACATGGACTCCCTGTATCCGAAAAGTACATACACCTCAACCGATTTAAACCAATTCGCGAATTATACGGTTTTTTAATTCTATGTTTTTTCTTTGATTGTAATTTCAATATTACTCTGTACTTCTTATTTCTATTGCTTATCACAGAAAGCAAATACACTTTCACGATGACTAATTACTTTTCTCGTAAAAGTTTAAGCAAAATACTTCAGAATTTGGATCGAAATTTAGCGAAATAATAGAATAACTCCCAACATTTATTTTTCAAATTTTTCGTATTTAACCAAAAATATATTTTTGAAATAATTTCCTATAGTAAGTTTCCGTTCTTTGTTGTTGCTGTAATATGCAAGTTATAAACGCGATCTTTATAATTTTGGTCTCACATTTTTCTACGCGTTGTGTGGATTCTGTACGTATTCTTAAATTATTTTTTTTAGAGATTTTTTGGACTCTGTATTAGAATAAATAAAATTTATTCCAAGATTTCTTCAATATTTTTTGATTTTCCGCGAAAATAAAAATAAATTTAGCATCTATTTTAGCATCTACGGATGGATATCAAATGCTGCTAACGATTCATACATACATGTTCTTATTACAACACAATAGGAATTTTTAAATATTTTTTCTTTACAAGAGAGTAAAACCGCATATAACATTTGAGTGCAGCATCCAATTTTGTGAACGCGAACAGATTTGAAACCACGATTTTTTTCGTAACCCATGTACCAAAAATGGCGGATGTGCTCGACAAAAAAAGTTTTTAATTTGTTTTCTATGTAATTGTAAAGGAAATTTGAAATTTACCTTATGTATTTTGAATAAAAATGGGAAGTTTCAAGTTTTAATTTCATAGCATACAACTATATACAGTATAGTCTCGATAATCCGGACACTCGTTAATCCGGACAACGCGGTAATCCGGACACTAGAATTTTTTACACTGTAGACTCGGTAATCCGGACATCTCACATTTTTCGTACCTCGATAATCCGGACATTAATACTTTTTTCCTGTCTTGAGCATTAGATTCTTATTTATTTCATAGACGTTTTCGTTCTTAGCAATAGCAATTGGTGTGTAAATACGATAAATTAAGTTTTTCGAAGTTTTCGGTCCACATCTCGTCTTTCTGGCAAGCCACTGTTAACTCAGTTATACAGTCAACATGGAATTAACTATGTATTTGAATCTGTCGAATGATGTTTCTACCCTTCAAACATCGATAGCTGACTATGATAAGCAACAGTATTTTAAACCTAGAATTGGGTAGCTTACTTACTTACTTAGCTGGCCCATTACAGAACATTTGTTCTATAGGCCGAACTAAGAAGAGATCTCAATTCCTCTCTATTTGTTGCTTTGCCCTCTGGGATACCGCGCCTTTTCATCTCATCATCCACTTGTTTGCGCCATCTATTCCTTGGCCTGCCAATTCTGCGTGCACCGCCATGTGGCATGTATTCATACGCCTTTTTAGCGGGTTCATTGTCGCTCATTCTTATGATATGGCCTAGCCAACGCAATCGCTGCATCTCGATACGTTTAACTATATTGATGTCGTTGTATAGCAGATACAGCTCGTGGTTCATGCGACGCCGATATTCACCGTCAACGCAGATTGGTCCGTAGATCTTTCGAAGAATTTTTCTCTCAAACACACCAAGCACTGCCATGTCAGCTTGCGCAAGTACCCAGGCTTCGGAGCCATACATCAGCACGGGTAGTATCAATGTTTTGTAGAGCGTTATTTTTGTTTGACGAGATGTGGCTTTGTTTTTAAACTGCTTACTTAAACCAAAGTAGCATCTGTTGGCCAATACAATTCTTCTTTTTATTTCACAACTGATGTCGTTTGTTGTGTTTACGGAGGTGCCGAGGTAGACGAAGTCTTTTACTACCTCAATATTATAGGAACCAACTTCCACAGTCGGTCCGAGCTCAATGGACGCATTGCGCGTCGACACCATCAACTTGGTCTTCTCACCGTTTACCGCCAGACCCACTTTAGCAGATTCTCCTTCGACCTTTATAAAGGTATCAGTTACTTCTTTTACTGATCGGCCTTTCTTTTACTGATGTCTATATCATCATCATAAGCAAGTAACATGTGACTATTGGTGTAGATTGTGCCACTTCTTTTGACGTTTGCCTCTCGTATAACCTTTTCTAGCAGGATGTTGAAGAGGTCACACGAAAGGCTGTCTCCTTATCTGAAACCTCTTTTGGTACCAAACTCTTCGGAGAGGTTATTTCCTATTTTAACTGAGGACCTCGTGTCAGTTAAAGTCATTTTACAAAGCCGGATGAGCTTTGCGGGAATACCAAATTCAGACATGGCTTGCAATACATTTGAAAGCAGCGGGCTGTCGAAGGCTGCTTTATAATCGTCAAAAAGGTGGTAGGTGTCGATCTGCATCTCTTGGGTCTTCTCTAGGATTTGCCGCAGGGTAAATATCTGGTCAATGGTGGACTTCCCAGGTCTAAAGCCGCATTGGTATGGTCCAATTATCTCGTTGACCATAGGCTTTAGTCGTTCGCACAATATCCCTGACACGATCTTGTAGGCAATAGGGAGTAGACTTATGCCCCTATAGTTAGAGCATACAGTCTTATCTCCCTTCTTGTGGACGGGGCACAGGATACTCAGGTTCCAATCGTCGGGTACTCGTTCTTCCTGCCAGATGGTGCTAACTAGCTGATGAATACACCTTATCAGCGTGTCGCCTCCGATTTTGAACAGGTCTTTTTCCTGCGGAAAAGACGTTTCTCCTCTCTCCTTTTCTCCCTGTATCTCTCTCGTGCGCTACGCGTTGCTACGGATTGTAAAGTAGCCTTATATGCCGCATTTTTCTCTTCGGTGGCAGCACGACACTCCTCATCATACTATGGATTCCTTGGTGGAGGTCTCTGGTATCCAAGTATGGATTTTGCGGCTGTTTGCATGGAGTGGGCAATTCTTTGCCATTGCGCTGATATGTTATCGGGATGAGGAGTGCTTTGATTAAGCAATTGGGCTAGTTGAGTGGAATATGCTGTGGCTATCTGTTGTGATTGCAGCTTACCGATGTCTAACTTTCGTGTTGTGTGTGTTCGTACTTTGTTTGCTACGTTTAAGCGGGTGCGTACCTTTGCTGCAACAAGGTAGTGGTCCGAATCAATGTTTGCGCCTCGGAACGATCGTACATCCAACACGCTCGATGAATGTCTTCCATCTCTCACAACATGATCAATTTGGTTTCTTGTTTTCTGATCTGGAGACAGCCAGGTGCCCTTATGAATATCGAGATGATTAAATCCGGTACTGCTAACTACCATGTTTTTTGCAGCTGCAAAGTCTATCAGCCTCATACCATTGTCAGATGTTTCACTGTGGAGACTGAATTTCCCGACTGTTGGGCCAAAGATATTCTCCTTTCCAATTTTGGCATTAAAATCGCCTAGAATGATTTTAATGTCATGGGCAGGGCAACGGTCATATGTTTCTTCTAAGCGCTCGTAAAATATATCTTTGGTCTGCTCGTCCTTTTCTTCAGTGGGAGCATGAGCGCAAATAAAGCTGATGTTGAAGAATTTAGCTTTTATTCGAATTGCAGCAAGTCTTTCATTCACTGGGGTGAAGCTGGATACCAGCTATTAGCTGTTAGCTCACTACCTTTAACGGGTGTTAAAGGCAGTTCCCCAGGTGACACCACGGGGAGGTCAGTGTCCACTTGAGATGAAAGAGGGACCAAGAAAAATCCTGGGCTTTGCCATGTTAAAACCGGTCAGGACCGTTGCTTGGTATGTTCCATCCCCTACGTCACAGAATTGGGTAGCTTAGTTCCCTTAAAAGTCAACGTTGGGTCTGCCTTTCCTCTAAAGAAATTAGTTAATTAGGTCTCCGATTAGTTAAACCATTTAAACCGTTGGGAATAATAGCTTAGTTTTTAGATTCTGTAATTAAATTTTAGTTACCGACAAAAAATCGGTAAAATTAAATAGAAAATGATGAATGAAAAGTTTAAATAAAATTTGACAGCACTCCTGCTATAGGCGGAACTTAATGACCACATTTTTTTGGTTTGGTAGCTAACTTACTTAAAAATATCGTTAATTACTGAAATTATAAGCAATTTATGTTTATCGATTTTTTCGGTAACGCAAAAAGTGAGTTGGAAAATTGCACTTCTTGTATAGAAATTTCAATAAATATATTCACCATAATGAGATAAGTGCATTTGAATTCTGAAGTTATATCTCAAGTTGTAAGAGGCTATTGTCCCATGGACACTGAAAATCAATACCTGTACATGTGCAACAATGTTTACATCCTTAAAAAAAATATTAATAAATATACGAGTACACCAACTGCAGCATTGTGCAATGGTATGCACACCCGCCTTGCACGCTGAAGGTCGTGGGTTCGATCCCCCGTCCAGGCAACATTAAACCTTTTTCAACGGTGGCAAAATACCCTTCAGTAATGTTGGCGACATGAGTATTTCAGCCATGCAAAACTTCTCTACAAGTGCTGTCTTAAGTCACACCGTTCGGACTCGGCGATAAACTGTAGGTTCCATATCATTGGAGCTAATATGAATATGGGTGCACTCATTAATATGAGAGAAGTCTCCCTTGTCCTTTATGGGATGTCTGTGGAACAACTAGAAGGTTTTCTTATAGAAGACCAAATTTCAAATGTTCATAGAACAAGAATCGAGCCCCAGGAATGCTGCTTAAAATTGTCGCAACTCGTGATATTTGGTTAATATGAATTCGTTTACCTCAGATGTCATGTTATTATCCGATATTAAAGATTTAACTTAAAAAATTATGTGTTTTTGTGTCTTCTCGGTAATCCGGACAATTCGATAATCCGGACATCGCCGAAACATGTGGTGTCCGGATTATCGAGACTATACTGTATTTCCTACAGTAAAATTTCCATTTTCAAAATATCATAGCAGCTCACAAGAGTATAAAAATCACATGCCTTTGTATTACATCGTGGTAAAAAAAAACTATTGCTCTTTTACCAATATGAACGCATATCTGCACTACCTTTGGTATTATCTGAAACATACAAAAGATTGTGGCTAATACTAATTAAAATTTTATCTCACACACAAAAGAGAGGAAATGCTTCTTTCAAATATTCTTACAATACTATTGAAAAGGAAATGCGAACACACTGTTGTCACTGAAGCAATCCATTGAAATATAGTTATCAACAGGTGAATAAACTGGTCATCATTTTAATTGTGTGCTTGGTAGTTTAGACCCATACATCACATGACCACTTGTATTTATCTATTCAAAAAGATGTTTGATAGAGTAACGGATGAGTTATAAGGTTTTAATATAAAACCAAATGAAACTGTTCACAACCCTCATCCGGTTTATCACCCACTGACCACTCCAGGCCACACATGTATGCAAACAAATGTGTGTGAGTGTGAGTTATAGTTTATCGCCTTGGTCGCTAAATACATATGTAATCGTATGTAAGTATGTAAGTGGTATCGGTTTGTAATTGACCGGAAGTTGTAAATTTCTATTCTGGTTACAGTTCAATGCTTTATTAATCGCCTTAAATGCGGTCACTATTTACTAATTGGAACAGTTTTAAGAATGACCAAAAGGTCCTTTCTGCTATAAATTGGGGATTATTTTGAAAATCATATTTGTTTCATTTATTAAAGTGTATTTTTGGGTGGTTAACCGGAGTAAAAGGGGTTGTTATAGCAACATGTTGTTGAGAATATTGTACATATGTATGTGAAACTGAAATTTTACCTCAAGTAAAATGTGGCGATGTCCTTAGGGGGAGAGTGTTATGAAGACGTTTTCTTTTTCGGTCAATAAAAACCACATGTGGTTAAACACATCGACATTGGTTTAATTAATTGTAGAATTTTAGTTTTATTTTATGACATATGTCAAACCTATCAGGAAACAATGGGCGAAAACAAGTTATGAAGAGTCTTAGAATTGTGTTCTATTTTTAAATTTGTTTGAGCACAACTTTCGTAAAATTTGTCCAGCCTTTGTACAATAGGGGTATGAGTTCTTTACACCTCATAACCCTGGATCATAGCGTGATGAGTTTCTTCATAAGATTACATAAAATCTTAATTATAAGGTATTCGGTGAAAAAAACCTCACACACAAAATGATTTTAAAATTTGAATTTTTCAGAATTATCGGCAATTTTGTGAAGTCACTGTAAGCAGATATATAATTGAAAATAAACTGTAGGGCCACATGAGATAACTAAACTGACATAACATTTGTTTCTCATTCTCATGTTTCTATTATGATTTTTCAAAGATACAATTTTTTAACAAAAAAACAAAAAATTCAAAATTTTTTCAAAGTGGTTGGTGCATGATCTTTTCAAATATTTGAATGGAATAAACGTTAGTTTAGTTGTAAGTAGGCTCAAGTTGATCCATTCGTGCAATAGGAAATAATTTTACAGAATTTTTCCATCTCATACATGCCGACCATGTGATACCCTACACCACAACCTCTAGGAATTGGCTATGTGCAACCCCGACTTGCACGCTGAATGTCCAGGCCACAAATTTTCAACGGTGGCAAAATGCCCCTTAGTAATGTTGGCGATATTTCCTGAGTATTTCAGCCATGAAAAACGTCTCTCCAGCATCTTAGAAAAATCCTGGGCTTTGCCATGTTAAAACCGGTCAGGACCGTTGCTTGGTATGTTCCATCCCCTACGTCACAGAATTGGGTAGCTTAGTTCCCTTAAAAGTCAACGTTGGGTCTGCCTTTCCTCTAAAGAAATTAGTTAATTAGGTCTCCGATTAGTTAAACCATTTAAACCGTTGGGAATAATAGCTTAGTTTTTAGATTCTGTAATTAAATTTTAGTTACCGACAAAAAATCGGTAAAATTAAATAGAAAATGATGAATGAAAAGTTTAAATAAAATTTGACAGCACTCCTGCTATAGGCGGAACTTAATGACCACATTTTTTTGGTTTGGTCGCTAACTTACTTAAAAATATCGTTAATTACTGAAATTATAAGCAATTTATGTTTATCGATTTTTTCGGTAACGCAAAAAGTGAGTTGGAAAATTGCACTTCTTGTATAGAAATTTCAATAAATATATTCACCATAATGAGATAAGTGCATTTGAATTCTGAAGTTATATCTCAAGTTGTAAGAGGCTATTGTCCCATGGACACTGAAAATCAATACCTGTACATGTGCAACAATGTTTACATCCTTAAAAAAAATATTAATAAATATACGAGTACACCAACTGCAGCATTGTGCAATGGTATGCACACCCGCCTTGCACGCTGAAGGTCGTGGGTTCGATCCCCCGTCCAGGCAACATTAAACCTTTTTCAACGGTGGCAAAATACCCTTCAGTAATGTTGGCGACATGAGTATTTCAGCCATGCAAAACTTCTCTACAAGTGCTGTCTTAAGTCACACCGTTCGGACTCGGCGATAAACTGTAGGTTCCATATCATTGGAGCTAATATGAATATGGGTGCACTCATTAATATGAGAGAAGTCTCCCTTGTCCTTTATGGGATGTCTGTGGAACAACTAGAAGGTTTTCTTATAGAAGACCAAATTTCAAATGTTCATAGAACAAGAATCGAGCCCCAGGAATGCTGCTTAAAATTGTCGCAACTCGTGATATTTGGTTAATATGAATTCGTTTACCTCAGATGTCATGTTATTATCCGATATTAAAGATTTAACTTACAAAATTATGTGTTTTTGTGTCTTCTCGGTAATCCGGACAATTCGATAATCCGGACATCGCCGAAACATGTGGTGTCCGGATTATCGAGACTATACTGTATTTCCTACAGTAAAATTTCCATTTTCAAAATATCATAGCAGCTCACAAGAGTATAAAAATCACATGCCTTTGTATTACATCGTGGTAAAAAAAAACTATTGCTCTTTTACCAATATGAACGCATATCTGCACTACCTTTGGTATTATCTGAAACATACAAAAGATTGTGGCTAATACTAATTAAAATTTTATCTCACACACAAAAGAGAGGAAATGCTTCTTTCAAATATTCTTACAATACTATTGAAAAGGAAATGCGAACACACTGTTGTCACTGAAGCAATCCATTGAAATATAGTTATCAACAGGTGAATAAACTGGTCATCATTTTAATTGTGTGCTTGGTAGTTTAGACCCATACATCACATGACCACTTGTATTTATCTATTCAAAAAGATGTTTGATAGAGTAACGGATGAGTTATAAGGTTTTAATATAAAACCAAATGAAACTGTTCACAACCCTCATCCGGTTTATCACCCACTGACCACTCCAGGCCACACATGTATGCAAACAAATGTGTGTGAGTGTGAGTTATAGTTTATCGCCTTGGTCGCTAAATACATATGTAATCGTATGTAAGTATGTAAGTGGTATCGGTTTGTAATTGACCGGAAGTTGTAAATTTCTATTCTGGTTACAGTTCAATGCTTTATTAATCGCCTTAAATGCGGTCACTATTTACTAATTGGAACAGTTTTAAGAATGACCAAAAGGTCCTTTCTGCTATAAATTGGGGATTATTTTGAAAATCATATTTGTTTCATTTATTAAAGTGTATTTTTGGGTGGTTAACCGGAGTAAAAGGGGTTGTTATAGCAACATGTTGTTGAGAATATTGTACATATGTATGTGAAACTGAAATTTTACCTCAAGTAAAATGTGGCGATGTCCTTAGGGGGAGAGTGTTATGAAGACGTTTTCTTTTTCGGTCAATAAAAACCACATGTGGTTAAACACATCGACATTGGTTTAATTAATTGTAGAATTTTAGTTTTATTTTATGACATATGTCAAACCTATCAGGAAACAATGGGCGAAAACAAGTTATGAAGAGTCTTAGAATTGTGTTCTATTTTTAAATTTGTTTGAGCACAACTTTCGTAAAATTTGTCCAGCCTTTGTACAATAGGGGTATGAGTTCTTTACACCTCATAACCCTGGATCATAGCGTGATGAGTTTCTTCATAAGATTACATAAAATCTTAATTATAAGGTATTCGGTGAAAAAAACCTCACACACAAAATGATTTTAAAATTTGAATTTTTCAGAATTATCGGCAATTTTGTGAAGTCACTGTAAGCAGATATATAATTGAAAATAAACTGTAGGGCCACATGAGATAACTAAACTGACATAACATTTGTTTCTCATTCTCATGTTTCTATTATGATTTTTCAAAGATACAATTTTTTAACAAAAAAACAAAAAATTCAAAATTTTTTCAAAGTGGTTGGTGCATGATCTTTTCAAATATTTGAATGGAATAAACGTTAGTTTAGTTGTAAGTAGGCTCAAGTTGATCCATTCGTGCAATAGGAAATAATTTTACAGAATTTTTCCATCTCATACATGCCGACCATGTGATACCCTACACCACAACCTCTAGGAATTGGCTATGTGCAACCCCGACTTGCACGCTGAATGTCCAGGCCACAAATTTTCAACGGTGGCAAAATGCCCCTTAGTAATGTTGGCGATATTTCCTGAGTATTTCAGCCATGAAAAACGTCTCTCCAGCATCTTAGGACAGGCCGTTCGAGCTCGGCGATAAAAACTAGGTCACATATCAATAACTTAATATGAATCCATTGATATAGGAGAAGCCTCCGTTGTCCCTATAGGGATGTTTGTGGACAAATTTTATAAATTATATATTTCTAAAAAATATTCGATTATTGGAAAATTCACATTGATTAGCCCCTCCTACTACATCTTCAAATTGTCTCTGAATATCAGGTTCCTTTTTGGAATAACCTAAAATAAATAAGTATATATACAATGCAATTTGCTATATCTCTGATGTTTAATATTTCGGAAAATTGTGAGTTTATTGAAAATCAATCGTCCAAACATTGTGCACTTGTACCTCACATATGCTTGATAATGCACGTAGTTTTGTGCTTTTTAGGATATTTCGAAAGTATTTCATTGTGGGTATATATTGTGATATCAAAAATATATTTTATACCGGTAGAAATAACTACAAATGAATAGAAATTCAAATAATTTGCATGCAAAAAAATTTACAAATCCCAAAATTATTCGTATTTAATTACACACAAAAGAAGATAGTATAAGTCAGCTGCGCTAACGGTGATATACCCTCAGCCTCCGACAAAAAAAGACACAAACACAAATACGTGGAATCTGTATGTATCAAAATACCTGGAATCTGTAGGTAAGCTATACCAAATCAACTTTAGTAAGCTAACTTCTGATTTTTAAAAAAGTTTGAGAACTATTTTTCGGATTTGTAATTTTAGTTGGCAGTGGTTTTTGGAACTTTTGGACCATTATCTCAGGAAGTATGGACTTTTCCCGTAAAAATATGTACCGTTGCAATAGGGACCGTGAACAGAACATTCTTCAAAAAATTCCAATAGATCCGATACGAGTCTTCAAACAGCACTTTTCCCAAATTTTGTGTGGGAGGTATTCGAAGGACGGGCCGATATAGTCCATATTCCAATGATACATGACTGGATGAAATAATACGATGTGCCACGTTTGGACCAATCAGAAAATCTCCTTGAGAATTATTTTGCGGATTTGCCATTTTATTTAGGTTTCTTGTTTGTTATTCAGGGTTTCTTGGAGCTTTTCGGTCATAATCGGTAGATCCGTTCGATAGAAATCGTGCGCACTAACCAGCTAGACAGTAAGAGAGACAGATGAACGGACAGGGCTGATTCGAATTCAAATTGTCTAAACAAATTTCGTCCAAACATTCTTGACATTCATTTCGATGAGACACATCTTTGGTCGTATTTTGTATGTATCCCCTTTACTGTAAATCCTAAGTTATAAAATAGTTGGCGAGGCGACCCCATGCTGCAATACTTATATAAAAAATCCAATTGGACAACTGAACTGAAAATGTCTCTGTCATCATAGAGACAATCCCATGTATCATGGGAGGAAATTGTGGTTCTCTACACAAAACCCATTATATATTAGGCAGTAGGCCCGTTATCAAGCAGACACATTATTTGCATCAGGGAAAAGGTCAATAGTTATTTTTCCACATGTAGGCTACTTTGCCGGTATATGCCCTCCAGGATTTAAAATATGGAAGAAAAATAAAATTTGGATATTTTTCATACAAAAGATATGGTCTATGTCACACGCTAAATAATATCAGATCATCATCAAAAATTTTAGGCATTTTCTTCGACCTAAACTCTTACCTCGTGCAAAATTTCGTGACTATTGAGCTATAATTGCTACCTCTAGCGTGTTTATGATTGCACTGCAAACAAAAAACTGGATATATTATGCTGTAACTCTGTTATCTGATCACGTACATCAACATAATTGACATCAATTGAAAGGTCAAGAGATCGTCTTTCAAACATAACTCATGAGGGAGGAATATGTGTTTCAGGAACAAAAATATAAGCTGTATATTAAAAATATTCACAATTTTCACACAAAAGTTGTGGTCCATTTAACCCTCTAAATATAATCTGATCGCCATCTCAAATTGCAAGCTTCTTCTTTGTCATATACTCTTACCTTATTTAAAATTTCGAGGCGATCGGACTATTATTGCGACCTACAGAGCCTCTACAAAATCGGATAAAAATTATGTTTTTGGTCCATTTCACCCGCTAAATATTTCACGATCATCACCAATTAAAATAGCGATCTATTCTGATGTGAAACCGACCTCCATACCAAATTTCGTGACGATCGGTCCATAATTGCGCCCTGGAGTTTGATTACAATTTATAATGGACAGACGGACGGACGGACGGACGGACACACATCTCAAAATCGCTTTATCTCGCCGAGATATGAAGATTGGTATACCACATTAGGGGTCTCCGACGAATATTTCGCGGTGTTACATGAATTTTTACCAAAACAAACTTATAATACCCTTTCCACATAGTGGTGTAGGGTATAAAAAAAATTAAATCGATCTGTGAGTGAACTTTATATTTCAATGGATTTATCGTTAGTTTATTGATTAATAGGAAAAAGTTCATTCATTTCCGCTACAGGAAATAGGTTTTCAGAAAAAAAGGTCAAAAAGTCATAATCCTATTGTACAAATTTAATTTTCATACTCAAACAAATGTTGATAAATTACAGAGGATGCTTGTTCTAATTACTGTCCCGCTAAGTATTCCGAACCGTAATTAAAATGTGAAAACATCCTCTAATTTACTTTACTTTGAATTCTAAATTAAAACAATTAAGTAAATCCACAAACTACTCCCCAAATGGAAACACCTTCGTGTTTCTTAATTTGTTAAACTATAATGATGACAATTTATCTTTATAAATGTTGTAATGCTTGTTGTTCTTGTCGCTGTATCATTATTATAGAAGAGAACGAACAAAAAATGAAAATGCATGATGTAACCGTGATGAAACCTTCAATTTCGTAAATAGGTTGGAAATAATTTATATGCACATATACATTTTTGTAGGTGTGTGTGTGATGGAAAAACGAACGCATAGACACCTTACTATTACTATGACTTCACAGTACATTCTATGACATCGAACCTATTTTGTGAAGTATTGTACAGGGTTGTTGCAAGAAGGCCTTAAAAAAAGGAAAATTTAATTCGGTTGTTTAGTTCGGGTCCACACTAGAGAGATTACATTGAAAAAAATTAGTGAAATTATGTGTCCCTAGATCGATTCCCATAGGAGAGTAATATCATGAAATTGCTGTAGTGGTGAACTCGATCTAAGACAACCTAGTTTCATGAAATTTTCTCAATGTCAAAATGTACATAAGCAATAGTTTTGTGATCTAACAGCAATTTTTTTTTATTTTCATAAATGGGAAAGTCAACATTTATTTTCAATACTCGTACATAAGCTACTTTTAAGAACAATGTAATCGACAAAATTAAAATGTGGTTAAAAAACAAATAAAAAGGCATTAAGTTCGGCCGGGCCAAACTTTTTATACCCTCCACCGTAAAATATTCTGATCTAAAGCTGAATAATTATTTTCTTTCTTGTCCAAAATTTTAGGCGGAGATATTTTGTGACCACTGATACCTAAATAAGGTAAAACTAGCATAAACCAGTTAAAACGTTGAGTACCGCAGTCGGAACTCTAAAACTCTTAGTGCTTCGCAGTCGGAGCACTAAAAATCGTAGTGTTCCGCAGTACGTAAAGATAATGTACCACACACGAGTTTATTATGATTTGTGAGCAAAATGAAATATTTTATGTTTTTTTGAGATATGTACAAATTAAGAAATAAAAACACAGATAAATCTGTTAAATCCATGTATATTAATTAATAACGTTGGGAACTTAAGTGGAAAATATGGCGCACTAAAGATTGTAGTGTTCTCTCAAATACACCTGATTTGTTTAGTGTTCGACTGCCGGAACACTAAAAATCGTAGCGTACCACGAGCTGAACCGCTAAAAATAACGTTAAGGTATCGTCTGTTTATTATGATTTGTGAGGAAAAGTAAATGTTTTATGGGATGGGATTTGAACCCACGTCCTTGAAAACATATCAAAAAATTTTGTCACGGCGTGTTAGCGTTCAAAGCCAAAACTCATAAGGCAGCGCAAAAAAAGCGTTTGTCGTGAAGAAAATACATTTCTGTGGCCAAGTATCCGCGTAAATGTACAAAACACATTTGCATTTGAAAAACGATAAGTTCTAGGACAGAGAAGCCATTACATAGTCGATACGTCCGAAGATTTGCTTTACTACCAATGAAACCAGGTAACGTAATTTGGTGACTATGTGGGTTTGAGTCCTTGGCTTTCCTTTTTCACTTGTAAATAATTTCCGATCATCAAGCTTAACTCTAAACGAGAAAATTAATAAAAAATCATTAAAAAGATTTTCGCCCTTACAGGCAAAATTTCAAATGTTTTATATTTTTTGGACCATGGAACACTAAAAATCGTAGTGTTCGACTGCTGGATCACTACAAATCGTAGGGTACAAAGAGTCGAAACGCTAAAAATAATGTTAAAATAATTGTCTGTTTATTAGTATTTGTGAAGAAAATTAAATATTTTTTATTTGGATAATTCTTTTTTTTGAAATGTTTGCTATAACCCAACTTAGGGTTTTATGCAAAGAAAATTTGAACACGCCTGAACTGATTTTCCTGAAATTGTCAGGGAATGTACAGCGATGGCTCCCGGTGAAAATAGGCTACACATTTTGTTGAATTTTGGAAGGGACGGGCTACTTCCCCTATACCCCATTTCATTAAAAATGCTATCTATATATATAAAAAAGGATGATGTTAGTTACTACGCTTATAACTCAAGAACGGCTGAACAGATTTTGACAATTCGCACCAATTCGGAATGGTCTCATGGCAGAAAAGGATAAAACCTTAAAAAATCGCGAAAATTTGCGAAAATTTTGCAAATATATTTTTTCAATAAATTCAATTTTTCCACAAATTTCTATCGAGCTTCGCGTTTGGTGTAAATCTTGGCACTTATTTCGACAGTTTTTGGCGAAAATTGTATTTGCGCTTACTGTGAGGGTCCTGTATGTACAGATGTCATTTGAAAAAAGGATGATATTCAAAATTGGAAAAAAAAAGAAATCGGAGGTACTGGAGATTTTTTTTTGGTCGAATTATCTGACAAATATTCTTTATCGGCGACATAAGTAGGTAAATACTTATTAATCGTGAATTAGTTTGTGACATTAATTAGACTATGTTATTTACGTCGAAATTAAATATGGGGTGACCAAGTAATCGACAACAGTCACGTGTTAGTGTGACAAGACTTCAAGTATCTGAAACACACAAAGAACGGCAACTAATAGAATAGCTCTGTCCATGTTACCAGAGCCATTGCATGTAATACCGAATTTTCAGTGCAAGTAGAATTCGGGAGATCACATTAAATAGAGAAGTCAGAAAAAATAAGTAAAAAAGCGTTAAGTTCGGCCGGGCCGAACTTTTTATACCCTCCACCATAAAATATTCTGAACTAAAACGGAATTATTTTAGACGAAGATATTTTGTGACCTCTAATACCCAAATAAGGTAAAAAACATAAAAAATGTATTCATGGGGCTATAACAAAACAAAAACACAAAAAAACACACAAAAATTACAGATAGTTCGGTCAAGAAAAAATCCACCAAATACAGAAAATCGGGAGGTACCGTTATATAGGGGCTCTACCAAAACATGGACCTATGTTGACAGTTTTTGGTGGAGATGTTTTGTGACTACTAGGAACCTCAACTGCCAAATTACAGGTAGTTCGGTTAAAAGTTATAGCTAATATCCTCAAAATACCGATAATCGGGAGGTACCGTTATATGGAGGCTATACCACAACATGGACCTATGTTGACGGTTTTTGGTGGAGATGTTTTGTGACCACTGGGAACCCCAAACGTGAAATTACTGGTAGTTCGGTTAAAAATTGTAGCTAAAGTCCCCGAAATAACGAAAATCGGGAGGTACCGTTATATGGGGGCTGTACTAAAACATGGACCAATGCTGACGGTTTTTGGTGGAGATGTTCTGTGACCACTGGGAACCCCAAACGTGAAGTTACAGGTAGTTCGGTCAAAAATGTAGTTAAAATTCACAGAAAAACAAACTTAATATACCCTCCATATTATGGTGGAGGATATAATAAATTTGGATTGACTCCTACCCAAATTTAATCAATAATATCCTCTAAATATTATCCGATCATCATTACGTTCATTATAAATTGTAATCAAAATTGGGCCAAAACTTTTGAGTAAACAAGTAAAAAAGAAAAATTCGAATTCTATAAAAACTATATGCAAAGAAATACTCATAATTTGTTTAATACACTGTGCCACAAATTGGAACTCAAGGTCTGTGCGGTGGAAACTTCCTTTTGGAGATGAAAGCCCTTAGTGAGTATATTAAGAACCCAAAAGGAAATTTTTCCCCATAGGTCAAGTTTCTGAGATATCGCGCGATGAATTTTTCGAATTTTCGCCTATGATGCTTGAGAAAATAGCTTTATATCTCTGTTTGCCGTTATTAAGGCTTCGTTTTGAGATTACTTGTCTTCAGTCAAATCGAATGGCGAATCTTTTTGTAGAACATATCATTCTTCTAACTCAATTCCTTTTATGTCCTTTTCGTCCTTTATTTCTTGAACCGTAGTAAAAGTACCACAAGATGAGGTTTTACAGCATCCAAATATTCCACAAAAATGTTGCTCAGAGAATTTTAGGTACGGTTCTCATTGACAACTAATCGATATTGTCACGTTTTCATTGCCTTTTTTGACATTTATCCAGTTTTTGTTCAGAAAAAACCTATGTTTTGTTTTTCTGTATATCCGTTATTTGTTATGTATTGGTAGGTAGACATACCCATTGGTTATCGCTTATATTGACATCTGGGATGTATCTGAAATATTTACCATATATAGCTCCCGATATGCTGAACACGTTAATGACAAATTTTCTTGGAAAATAGATCCGGTTATCTAATATTTTGAACCGGATATAGCGATATAAAACCCGGATTTTGTACCGATTTTAAGTAACCGATTAAGCTTATATGTATACCATTAAAAAGCTAATAAAATTGTCAATCGGGGAAAATAAATTTTTTGATAGCATCTTACCTGAGTTCGGTGCTAAAACAAAAAACCCGTATTCTTGAACCGTTTTTAATGAGAAATATCACTGCGCGTAAATATGAAGATAAACTCAGTGTGATTGGGTGCAATTTTCGCGATTTAATATTTAAAATCAATTTTTAACAGCGATTGTACTATCTAAGTCCTATTTGGTAGTGGGATTCGAATGATTACTATTTTTTCTTAATTTTGTAAAATTTGTTAAAACAATTTTTCCTTTATACCACTGTGAAACATTTGTTATTTTAACAAATAAAAAAAAACAAGTAAGCAAAGGCTATAGTCGGACGGGGCCGACCATGTGATACCCTACACCACAACCTGTAGGAATTAGCTATGTGCAACCGCCGCCTTGCACGCTGAATGTCCGGCTTCGATTCCCATCAAATTGTCTACGGTGGCAAAATGCCTCTTAGTAATGTTGGCGATATTTCCTCAGTATTTCAGCCATGAAAAACGTCTCTACAAGTGACAACTTAGGACACGCCGTTCGGACTCGGCGATAAAAACTAGGCCACATATCAATAAAATAATATGAATCCATTGATATAAGAGAAGCCTCCCTTGTCTTTACTGGGATGTTTGTGGAAAATTATATAAATTATACATTTCTAAATAATATTCGAAAATTGGAAAATTCACATTGATTAGCCCCTTCTGCTACATCTTCAAATTGTCTTTGAATATCAGGTTCCTTTTTGGAATACACCTAAAATAAATAAATATATACCACGCAATTTGGTATATTTGATAATTGGGAAAATTGCGAGTTTATTGAAGATCTATCGTCCAAAAATTGCGCACTTGTACCTCACATATGTTTCGAAAATAGTTCATTGTAGTTCATATTGTGATATCAAAAATATATTTTATACCGCAAAGAAGATAGTATAAGTCAGTTGCGCTAACGGTGATATACCTTAAGCCTCTAAAAATATGTTTATTTTTTAACACGAGTTTGCTTCAAAATGCGTGGGATTGTAGGTATCGTAATATGAGGCTATACCAAATCAATTTTAATAAGCTAAAATCTGAATTTTGGAAATATTTGAGAATTATTTTTTCAGATTTGCAATTTTAGTTGGAGCCGGGCAGGGGTTTTTGGAACTTCTGGACTATTATCTCAGGAAGTATGACTTACCCCGGGAAAGGGACCAGAATAGGGACCGTAAAAAGAACCTTCTACAAAAAAGAAAATAATCAAATAGATCTGATACGGGTTCTCAAACTGCACTTTTGCCAAATTTTGTGTGGGAGGTACTCAAAGGACGGACCGATATAGTCCATATTCCGACCTGACACATGACTGGATGAAATAATACGATGTGTAAAGTTTCGACCAATCAGAAAATCACCTTGGGAGTTAACTTACGGATTGGCGGCGCAAGTACAATCTGCTGAAAAAAATTCAAAACGATTCGAGAGGACTCTTAAATTTCCCTTTTCCGAATTTTGTGTGGGAGGTACCCTAAGGACCGATCTATATCTGGAAGGAATAATAATATATGGAATGTTTGGAGCAAATCAATTGCTCACTTCGCCAGTTATCGTTCACACAATTTTTCGAAAACAATTTTGAACTTTTTTGGGGGAACTTAAACGAACTTAAACAAATTTTGAGCAAAATATTACGTTGTATAAAATTTGGTTCTAATCGGTAGATCCGTTCGAGAGTTATCGTGCGCACCAGCCAATTAGACATTAATAGGAACAGATGAACGGACAGCGCTAAAAATACTCCAAATTGTCTGAAACGAATTTCGTCCATATACATATACTTGGGGTCTTAAACCAATATTTCGATGAGACACATCTTTGGTCGTATTTTGTTTGTATCCCCTTTAGCCTAAATCCTGAGGTATAAAATAGCTGGCGAGGCGACCCGATGTTGCAATATTTGTATAAAAATCCAATATGACAACTGAACTGAAAAATTCTCTGTCATGATAGAGACAATTTGTAGCATGGGAGGAAATTGTGGTTCTCTACACAAAACACAATATATATCAGGCAGCAGGTGCGTTATCTAGCAGACACATTATTGCAATTTGCATCAGGGGAAAGATCAGTAGTTATTTTTCCATATGTAGGCTACTTTGGCGGTATATGCCCTCCAGGAATGAAAATATGGACCAAAAATAAAATTTGTATATTTTTCATACAAAAGTAATGGTCTATGTCAACCGCTAAATAATATCAGATCATCATGCAACATTATAGGCATTTTCGTCAACCTATACTCGTACCTCGTGCAAAATTTCGTGACTATTGAGCTATAATTGCGACCTCTAGCGGTTTTATGATTACACTACAAACAAGAAACTGGATATATTAGGCTGTAACTCTGTTATCTGATCACGTACATCAACATAATTGACATCAATTAAAAGGTCAAGAGATCGCCTTCTAAATATAACACACGAGTGGGGAATGTGTCTTTCAGGAACAAAGATATAAGCTGTTTATTAAAAATTTTCACAATTTTCACACAAAAGTTGTGGTCCATTTAACCATCTAAATATTATCTGATCGCTATTTCAAATTGCAAGCTTCATGTTTGTCATATACTCTTGCCTTATTTAAAATTTCGAGGCGATCGGACTATTATTGCGACCAACAGAGCAGCTACAAAATCGGATAAAAATTATGTTTTTGGTCCATTTCACCCGCTAAATATTTCACGATCATCACCAATTAAAATAGCGATCTATTCTGATGTGAAACCGACCTCCATACCAAATTTCGTGACGATCGGTCCATAATTGCGGCCTGGAGTTTGATTACAATTTATAATGGACAGACGGACACACGGACGGACGGACGGACACACATCTCAAAATCGCTTTATCTCGCCGAGATATGAAGATTGGTATACCACATTGGGGGTCTCCGACGAATATTTCGCGGTGTTACATGAATTTTTCCCAAAACAAACTTATAATACCCTTTCCACATAGTGGTGTAGGGTATAATAACTACTGACCTTTCCCCTGATGCAAATTGCGATAATGTGTCTGCTAGATAACGGGCCTACAGCCTAATATATAATGGGTTTTGTGTAGAGAACCACAACTTCCTCCCATGCTACAAATTGTCTCTATCATGACAGAGAAATTTTCAGTTCAGTTGTCCAATTGGATGTTTTATACAAATATTGCAGCATGGGGTCCCCTCGCCACCTATTTTATACCTCAGCATTTACAGTAAAGGGGATACATGCAAAATACCACCAAAGATGTGTCTCATCGATTTAGCCCTGTCCATTCATCTGTCTCTCTTACTGTCTAGCTGGCTGGTGCGCACAATAACTCTCGAACGGATCTACCGATTCAAACCAAATTTTATACTTCGTAATATTTTGCCCAAACTTATGTTAAGTTCAAATATAGGCTATATAGGTCCACACCTCCTCCATAAAAGTTCAAAATTTTTTCGAAAAATTGTGTCAACGATAACTGGCAAAGTGAGCAATCGATCGATAGATCGGGGAAGACTATATCGGTCCACACCTTCGGGTACTTCCCACACAAAATTCGGAAATGTGAAATTTAACAGTCCTCTTGAATCATTGAAATGATTTTAGCAGATTGTCCTTGCGGTCCCCTTTACGATGGTACAATTGCAATAGCAAGTCCATACTTCCTGAGATTATGGCCAAAAAGCTCCAAGAAACCCTGAACAACAAACAAGAAACCTAAATAAAATGGCAAATCCGCAAGTTAACTCTCAAGGGGATTTTCTGATTGGTCCAAGCTTTGCACATCGTATTATTTCATCCAGTCATGCACCAGGTTGGAATATGGACTATATCGGTTTCGTCCTTCGAGTACCTCCCATACAAAATTGTGGAAAATTGTAGTTTGTGGACTCGTATCAGATATATTTGAATTTTTTGAAGGAGGTTCTTTTCACGGACCCTATTGCAACGGTACAATTTTTCCGGAGTAAGTCCATACTTTCTGAGATAATGGTCCAAGGGAGGGACAAGGGAGGCTTCTCTTTATCAATGGATTCATATTAAGTTATTGATATGTGACCTTGTTTTAATCGCCGAGTCTGAACGGCGTGTCCTACGTTGCCACTTGTAGAGACGTTTTTGATGGCTGAAATACTCAGGAAATATCGCTAACATTACAAAGGGGTATTTTGCCACCGTTAAAAATTTGATGTGGCCAGGCCTGGTTATCAAACCCAGACATTCAGTGTCCAAGGCGGTTGCACATATCTGATTCCTAGAGGTTGTGGTGTATCACATGGTCGGCCCGTCCGACTATAGCCTTTGCTTACTTGTTTTAAATATGATATATCGCCAACACTACTAAACCGATTTCCATTAAATTTGCAGCAAAAGCTCAATGTTTGCCGTTGTTATGTATATTTTATGAATTTCGGAGGAGGTGGGACACCTTCCCCACGCCTTTCTTTTAAACTCTCTATGTATAAGCCAAACTTATAATCATATCGGTTTCAGCATACATTTTGGTAGGCAATGGGGTTGTGTGTACCCTGGGTACATATTTGGAGCGGAAATACCGGACCACACCCACTTTTTTAGATATGTTATATCTTGAAAACTGATGACCACGCCCACTCTTTTTAATACATTATTTTTCCAAAACTACTGAACCCAATTTCATGCAATTTTGAGAAAATATTCAGGAATGTCCTGAAGTCCAAAATGCTATATACAAAGTGTTTTTTAAGCTAGATAGAACTTTAAATTGTAAAAAGTAACACAAAAAATTAAATTTTGATGAAACTTTTTTTTATTTGTTTCAGTATACTCTGACAAATCATCGTGAATAGACTTACGCTTGAACAACGCTACGAAATTATCCAAATTTACTTTGAAAATCAGTCGTCGAATCGCGAAACGCAGTTGGCAAATGACCCGTTGTTTTATCGCAAAATTGTGTTCAGCGATGAGGCGCATTTTTGGCTTAACGGGTTTGTTAATAAGCAAAATTGCCGCGTATGGAGTGAGACCAATCCACAAGAGACCCTACAGACTCCATTACATCCAGAAAAATGCACCGAATGGTGCGGTTTTCACGCTGGTGACATCATCGGACCTTATTTCTTCAAAAATGAGGCCGGAGCTCGCGTTACTGTCAATGGAGATCGTTACCGCACCATGATCAATGATTTTTTGTTTGAAAATATGGATGACATTGATCCGGAGGAGATGTGGTTTCAACAGGATGGCGCTACGTGCCATACGGCGAACGCAACCATCGACTTATTGAAATCAAAATTTGGCGATAAGTTGATTTCGAGAAGTGGACCTGTCAATTGGCCTACAAGGTCGTGCGATTTGACACCTCTCGATTATTTCCTGTGGGGCTACGTGAAGTCACTGTTTTATGCTGATAAACCAGCAACAATTGATGCCTTGGAGGCCAGCATTGTTCGTGTTATTCGTGACATACGGGCAGCAGTGCTCGAAAAAGTGGCCACAAATTGGACGTCCAGAATGCACTTCGTCAAGAACAGCCGCGGTGCCCATATGCCTGAAATCATTTTCAAATGCTAAAGTCACGTATTGATCTTTCGAATAAAAAAAATTTTTGATTACAATTTAATTTTTGTGTTATTTTTTACAATTTCAAGTTCTATCGGGCTTAAAAAACACCCTATATTTGTAGACAAATTTCGGGTGTCTATTTTTTGTAAGCGCTACATATATTTGCTAAACTTATGAGTGCATCGTATTGCAAATTAATTTTTGAGACAACGGTGGTAGACATTTCACGATATATTTGCAAATTTCCTTAAATAGTGAGGTTCAACGGTCCATCAGCCATGAAAAACTAAAACATATAAGTCTCAATAAGCGGGAGAATTCTACTTAACAATTTTTTTTTAATTTTTACAATTAGATCGCTTTAGGATAATGACAGGGGACTTGGACCATAATAAATCCTAAACAGTATCACTGGGTGAAAAAATTCGACAAAGTCCGTATGAGAATAGAAATGTTACAGACAAAATCTGTAGATACATTTAAAATCTTCCTCGGTTTGAAAATGGACCGAAGAAGTGTAGAAAATACCAATTTTTTAATTGTCAAGCATAAAGTCCATAAAAGGTTGTCATTAAAACTCATTACGAGGGGCCAGCATCGCGGACCGGGACCTGCTAGTAAATAAATAAATAAAAAAACTTTGGACCGAATCGGCTGATCCGTTTGAGAGTTGTCGTGCGTTCTAGCCTCTACACATGGTGCCATAAGGGTTTTCTACACCTTTCGGATCATTTTCTTTGAAAGCATGGACTTGGCCCCGAAAAAACTAGCACTGTCGTAATGGTAGCAGAAATATTGTGTGGGAGGTACTCGAAGGAGGAGTGGACCGCTAGAATCCATACTGGTACCTCATCTATTTCTGGTAGAAATTTCACCATGTTTAAATAATGGACTAATTCGGTCACTGCCTTCGAGAGTTATCGTGCGCATTGTTTTAGCGAAGAATTTAGAACATTTGTAGGGGAGATACCGGAAGGAGTGTACCGATATGACGCATCTTCGAATTTAAGCTAAGTTTATTATATTACGAAGGCCAGATTTGAGAGTCAGACAGATGTACTCGTATCAAGATACAATGAGCGATGATGACATAAAAATACGGGCCGCATGGGTGCGCACGTAGACTTAGAAGGCCAGGACTTTGATGGAATCAACAAGTGGAAGACGAGATCGAAAAACACGGTATGCCAATCTCTTAGTTCGGCTTTTCTGCAAAAGTTCTTTATAGGGCCAACTATGTAAGTAAGTACGAAGATCCTCTGAAAGTATTTCTAAAAATCTACAAGGCTTTCATAAGTAATAATTTAATCTTTCACAGACCGCCTCTAGTGTAGCCACCATTAGACAGTTTCCTACTGAAAAAAGTCCGCCTCTGCAATAGTGTACTCTACCAATAGCAAGAACAACAACCAAATACACTCAGTTACACAAATATTCATTTATCTAACAAGGATATCTAAGAGAAGTGCATCAGGTGAATAAACAGCAGCATACTCTTGACTCGTACAGGTTGCTAAAGGTTTAGTGTTCATGCCATTAACAGCAACAGCAGCTACAACAAAAACAACAACAAAACGAGATATGATTCCGAAAAAATAAAAACACACAATTAAAGGTAAGTCCCAAAGAAATGACGACAACAACATTGAGCTTAACGGGCTATTTAACTTGGAAAAATTATAGTGGATTTAAAAATAAACAACATTTGACAGTATGTGTATGTGTGTGTGTGCTCATTAATGTTATACTGATGCAGCATCTGTAAAGTCATCGATTTCTTTTGACCATGATTATGATTAGATTTAAAGACTAGGCAGAGCGATTAAATTTTACTATCCAATTAAGGCTGAAGAAAGAAGTCACCTTTGCAAACGTATTTATGTGTTTAATTTTAACTGTACGGACTTTACAAACAGTTATTTGAAAATTCAAATATGTATGATGAGAAACAGAAACTCCATGTATGGTGGTAGGTAGGAAACACTTATAGTTGTGGTATTGAAATACCTATGGCCCTGTTAATATTGACCTGTTTGCGGACACTTGTATGGTGTGCAATTTTCTGCATTGACATTGAGGCAATTTAAGCAATCGATACTCACATTGAATCAACATAAACATTGGGATGTAAATTTCAGTTCATAAAAAATGGAATTAGAGTATCGGACGAAGGAAAGACTAACATAAGACGTGGTTTTGTAGCAGGGTAGACAGTATCTATGTATGCAAATGTTGTATTAGGGTAAACAGCATCAATGTAAATGGATTTTGGAATTTCTTTTGGTTGGTTTGGCGGATTCTGAAACTACAATATTCATAGATGAGAAAAATGAAAAAAAAAAAACAAAGTCGCCCGAGCGGTTTTTAAAGTAATCGCGATCAAAGTTCACATGTTTAGTGTTACGATTTTGCTTGGAAACCGCAAGTTCTATTGAAATGGGATTGGAGCAAATGTTGTAGCAGTACAAATTCTCAACAAGATTGACCTTTATGACTTTTTCCTAGGTTTTACCATTTTTTGAGATATAGAAGTTCAAATTGGGACAATGACGTTCCTTACAAAAAATGTACACGGTGCGGTGCGGCTAAACTAACTTTGAATAGAAGGTGCTTACACATGGGAAGCTTTTGCAGATTCTGAGTCTATAATGTTCATAGCTGAGAAAAGAGAAAAATCAATGAAAAAAGTCGACGAAGCGATTTGTAAATAAGTCGTGATTAAAAGTTACACTTTCAGGGTTTTCAGGTTTTTGCTTGGAAACCGCAAGCCCTGTCGAAATGGGACTAAGGAAAATGTTGTAGCAAGCAAAATTCTCTCAAACTTTTTTGTTACCATTTTGTACCATTTTGACAGGACTTGCGGTTTCCATGCAAAATCCTGAAAACCTAAATAACCCTAAAAATGTGAACTTTGATCGCGATTAATTTAAAAATCCCTTCGTCGATTTTTTTTTATTTATTTTTTTTTTTTTTTTGATTTTTCTCATCTGTGAACATTGTAGATTCAGATTCGACAAAAACTTCAATTTAATGTTGGTTCAGGCGCACCGTGTACGACATTTTTTTGTAAGGAGGCGTCAGTTCATTGTCACGAACATCAAAACAAATAACATCAATGAAAGGTCAAGCGTTCCTCTTCTAGATATAAATTACACAGGTTTAACATAGTTTTCAGGAGTTTTCACACAAAAGTTCTGCTCCATTTAACCCGCTAAATATAATCTGATCTTCACGTTGAATTGCAAACTACTTCTCTGTCGTAATCCCGAACCTCACATAAAATTTCTCGCCGATCAAACGACCTACAGAGCCGCTACAAAATTGGATAAACATTTTGTTTTTGGTCTATTTCACCCGAACAGACCCTGAACTGCACTTAAACAGAAATGTTGAACTTTTGCAGGGGAGGTACCAATTTGGGCCATTTTAGAAGTTAAACTAAATTTGTACAAAATATTAGAAGATCCAAAGTATGAACCAAATTGCTTACCCCGTGCATACCATTTTAGTGACATTTTTTTAAATATTGGGGAGTACCGGAAGTTGTGGTATTGCCCATCTTCGAACTGAAACTAATTTTGGACAAAATATGACGAAGGCCAAATTTTGGACCTAATGGGTTGACCAGTTCGAGTGCTATAGTGCGCTCCAGCAACTACACATGGTGCCATTTACAACTTTTGGGCGATTTTCTCAGGAAGTATTTACTTGCCCCTGAAAAAAATTGTACCATCATAAAGGGGGTCAGTGAATGCAAGTTGCTTCAACATAAATCAAAGTGATTCGAGTGCAGGTCTTAAAGTGAACTTATCACAAATTTTGTGTGGGAGGTACCCGAATTAATGGACAAATATAGTCCATATTCGAATCTGATCTATACCTGGTAGATTTATTAGGATGTGTAAAGTATGGACCAAATCGGTCACTCCCTTCAATTGTTGTTGTGCGCAGAATTTTTACGAACATTTTTTAACCTTTGTGGGGAGGTACCTGAAGGAGTGGAACGATATGGCTTATCTTCGAACTTAAACGAAGTTTGGACAAAATATTACGAAGGCCAAATGTTGGACCGAATCGGCAGATCCGTTCGAGAGTTATCTTGTGCTCCAACAACTGCACCGTGTGTAGGGGTTGTTTGCAATTTTCAGGCTATTTTGTCAGGAAGTTTGGGCTTGCCCCTGATGAAACTTTTACCGTCGTATGCGGGGCAGTGATTACAAGTTGATACAACAAAAATCAAAGCGATTCGTGAGCTGGTCCTAAACTGAACTTTTCCGAATTTTAGTGTGGACCGATTGAGTCCATTTTGGATCCTCATGTAAGTCTGGTAGAAATTTCATGATGTGCAAAGTATGGACCAGGGTTTCGGAGTCGGAGTCGAGCAATTTTGCTGGAGTCGGAGTTTGAGTCGAAAAAAATAACTCGACTCCGATTTCGGGCAATTTTTTTACAATATTAAAATCATAACAATAAATTCGGGACACCAATTAAGGAACCGGTATACTATGCAAATTTAGAGAACGATTCACAGGATATTTATTGGCCTTTGAATTCTAGTCTTTTCATCTCTACTTTGATTACAATTGCATGTCCAGAATATTTTTGATCCAGTTGATACTTTATTTTCGTTGCAAGCAAAAATAATGTTCTATGACAATCGAATTATAATTGGACATCCTCTGATCTTCTCACATTGTCTTTTGTGAGATGTCATCCTTGTCTTCTATTAAAGGACCAGTTGGACTCCTATGAATGACATTGTGGTCGGTATGGGAAATTTTTCTATATATATATATAAATCGGTAACAGCATTTAATATATATGCGTTAACGCCTAAATATTTATTTTATTTATTTATTTAATCCATATAATAATACAAACCCACACATAAGGTCGTGGGTTCGATTCCCCGGCCAGGCAACATCAAAACACTTTTCAACTGTGGCAAAATATCCCTCAGTAATGTTGGCGACATTTCCTGAGTATTTCAGCAATGTAAAACTTCTCGACAAAAGTGGTGTCTTAGACACGCCGTTCGGACTCGGCGATAAACTGTAGGTTCCATATCATTGAGCTAATATGAATCGGGGTGCACTCACTCATATGTGAGAAGTCTCCCTTGTCCCTTATGGGAGTTTGTGGAACAATTATTAGTATTATATTATTATTTTCGACTTTGGACTCCTATTACTAGGAAGCTGTAAAGAGCACACTCATGAGATATACATCAAACGACGTGGAATCACGAGTTCTACAATCTTATAAATAGTTTATGTCATTATAAGGTTGCGCCCTCTAATTTAACAAAAACTCAAAAACGCCGAAATCAAAACTTCAAAATGTAAGCATCAATTTTTGTGTGATGAAGTGTTTATATCGAAAAATCATACATTAGAACGATGTTACCCAAGGGGTATTCTGTAATTCTTTCTTCGAGCACAAGTCTAAATGTGGCGTGGTTTGGCCAGAAATCAAGAAAGAACACAACAAAACTTTTTTTACTTCAACTCATTTTTACCCTTTTTACTATGTTTACTATGTTTTATTTAACTTGCTTCGTTGTCTGTTTAGTTCAAATCTGGTAACTCATTTTTCACACAGTTGCGGTTGACCAATCGAACTGAAACTTTGCACACTTTACAGATTTGGATGACAATACATGAATATGAAACCAAAACCAATATGGGTCCATTATTTCCTATAGCCCCCATTAGCGGTACCACCCGATTTTAGGCATTTTGGGGATTTTATCTTCATTTTTAGTCCGAATTGGCTGTACTTTGGGATTTGGAGTTTCCAATGGTACAGAAACTTCCCACCAAAAATTTTGGACATAGGTCAAGGTTTTGGTATATCCCCCATATAGCGGTACCACCCGATTTCAGGCATCTAAAATGTTGTTGTTAACTAAAAACTTAAAAATAAAATATAATTTAAAAAAAATTAAGTTACAATGTTTTATTTATAAGTGCACCAAAAAATTATAAAATAATTGTTCGCGTAGCCTTAGTAAGTATATTCTTCTTCATGATGGAATCTCTCAAATAAAACACTTGCCGTTTAATTTTGTTCCCATTTTTAATTTGAAGGCAAGTGTTTTATTTGAGAGATTCCATCATGAAGAAGAATATACTTACTAAGGCTACGCGAACAATTATTTTATAATTTTTTGGTGCACTTATAAATAAAACATTGTAACTTAATTTTTTTTAAATTATATTTTATTACTATGTTTTATTTAACTTGCTTCGTTGTCTGTTTAGTTCAAATCTGGTAACTCATTTTTCACACAGTTGCGGTTGACCAATCCAACTAAAACTTTGTACACTTTTCAGATTTGGATGACAATACATGAATATGAAACCAAAACCAATATGGGTCAATTTTTTCCTATAGCCCCCTTTAGCAGCAACACACAATTTCAGGTATTTTGAGGATTTTATATCAATTTTTAGCCCGAATTGGCTGTAACATGGCATTTGGAGTCCCCAATGGCACAGAAACTTCCCCACCAAATATGTTGGTCATAGGTCAAGGTTTTGGTATAGCCCCCATATAGCGGTGACATTAGATTTCTAGCACTTTAATGTTTGTATTCACATTTTCGCCCTAAATTGGCTGTAATTTGGTTATGGGGTTCCGTTGAAAGTGAAAAGGCCATGTTGAGAGGGGGAAGTTCGGAGGAGGGATATTCGGAAGAGGTTGTTCGGGGGAGGTTGTTGGAAGTTTGGAGAAAGGACGTTTGGTGGAGGTTGTTCCCATACGCATTGTGGTATGGGATGGTCGTATTTTCTTCCAAAACTCGTACACCTCAAACAATCGTACTCCCAAGAACAAAATACACATAAACATGAAATATGTCTTATTTGTTTTGTTTGTCAAATTGAAACGTGTCGGTAATTGCAATAGTTTATTGAATTGATTTATTCGAATAAGTGAATTAAAACGCCATTGTTTGGAGGACAATAACTGAACATGAAACAAAAAGCAAACCAAACCAAAAAAAATGCAACTGCTACTCAACGGAAACGAAAACTACAAAAGGCAAGAGAAGTATATCAAGAGAAACGACTGAATGAAACTGAGGAAGACAAAGTTGTGAGATCTGTTAAAAGGAGTAAGTATTTAGAAAATGAAACAAGAGAGCAACGTAATGCAAGATTGGATAAATGTCGTGCAAATATGGAGCATTTGAGGAGGACCAAATCATACGAGCAACGTAACGCTACACTAAGGCAAGATTCATTACGCCATGCATCACAAAGGCAAATGGAAACATCCGAAGAGCACGCATATAGATTAATAGATAATCTATCTAGAACCTCAGCAAAGAGTGCATCAAAATTAGGCTTTGAAAACTCTATAAACGTTTTCAGTAATCAAGTTTGTGACGTATGTAAAAAATCTTGCTATCCGAATCAAGTTTCGACAATGCAGTGTACCAAGTCATATTTTCCAGCTGAATTGTCTCATAAGCAATCACTTACCCTATGCTGTCGATGTCGCAAACATTTATCTAATAAGAAGAAAACGACCCCTCCATCAAAAGCATACTGGAATAATTTGGAGCCTGGTGATATTCCTGAAGAAATACGAATTCTATCTCAAACAGAACAAAGGCTTCTTTCAAGAATAATACCGTTCATAAAGATCATTAAATTCAATGGCATGTTTGGACAATATGGTTTCCGTGGGCAAGCAGTTCTCTTTGCCCAGGATATATTTGAAGTTACCGATAAACTACCAAATATGTTACCAAGATCGACTGATGAAACAGGTATTGTAATTGTAACGGAACATCTCGAGAATATAAACATAACACGTGAGTTCACAATATCTCGTGAACGAGTTTTCAATGCTCTAAGGTGGTTAATTGCTAATAACCCTCTTTACAAAGATGTAACGGTTAATGAATGTGTAAATTTAAACGAACAAGATGTAATCCAATTAGTCAACCAAAATAGAATTGAGCCAATCGAAAATCAATCTGAAGTAGTTGATGCCTACATACCAATAAATGATAATGCAAGAATACTTCGAGCATCTTGGCATCAGGGGAACACTGACGTGTTTGTAGACTTTGCAGGTGTTCAATGTACAGCAATGACTGTAGCTAATATAGTGAGATCAACTATTATTCACCCAAACATATGGTCTACTATGATACTGGATACAAATTTGTTAGAAGGTGATAAACTTTACAGAACTATACGTCAAATCACACCTGCCGATCAAATACCGATTAATGGCTACTTGGAAATACAGAACTTTGATTGTGTCAAGAGTAATATCGTAATGTTCAATAGAACATTCCAAATAGATTATGATGCAAATACACGTCTATTTGGTAGTTTAAAAGACAGCGTGAATAGAGGCAATATTGGTAAAACGTTGCATGAATCCCTTGTAGAACTATTCAGATCATCGGCAGCAGGAATTTTAACAGCAGCATCAAGATCTGTAGGAGTAATACATTCTGAAAGTAAATATTACTTTGCAGATTCTCATTCTTGTGGTCCAAAAGGAGCTAGTGCAGCTAGCGGAAGAGCATGTATAATGTAATGTGATAGTATAGAAGAACTTCATCGTATATGTAAGCGGTCAACTGGGTCAAATAACACTCAGTATACTATCACCTACGTTGATGTCTATTCAATAAGTCAAGATAATCACAACGTATCTAATACAACTGAAATTCAACAATTAGCGCAGATAGGCAATGAACAACATACCCAAATTCAAACATCAGTAATAATTCCTATTGATGATCATACAAACGTATCTAATACAACTGAAATGCAACAATTAGCTCATATAGGCCAAGTACAACATACCCAAATTCATTCATAATGATCCCTATTGATTGTGTACAGCCAGATGTTGAAGATGAAATTGAGGTATCAGATAATGCGAATGAAATAAGACGCAAGACGAAGGATAATATTGTTAATGAAGCATACGAACTGAAAGCTGAAGAGTTTGCTTGGTATTATCTGTTCCCATATGGTATAAATGGATTGAAAGAAAGTAGACCTGTTAAAATTACACCATTGGATTATTATCAGTTCAGAATATTAGGTAATGATAAACAATTTCAGCGGAATGATTATCTTTTCTATGCTTTGTCTATGTTTGAGTATTATCGTGTAAAATCTAATATAGCTGCATGTGGAAGAAAGATTGAAGGTCAACATGGTACCAAAGTAGAAGATGTACACCTCTATATAAAGAACCTTAGAGGCTCATCTGCATATTGGCGCACCGCATTGAATGATCTCATAGCACAAATAAGGTGTCTTGGCCCACCAACCTACTTCCTGACTTTCAGTTGTAATGATCTTCATTGGCTTGATATGCGTAAAGCGCTACTAATAGCTGATGGAAGACCAAATGAAGATCCAATGAACATTGCTATCAATGAAATACAACGGCTCGTTGAACTCCATCCGGTAGTTGTAAGTCGCCACTTCATGGTACGAGTAAAAGCCCTAATGAAATTTTTGAAGAACAACAACGAAGTACTAGGAGGTAGAATTATCGACTACTGGTGGCGTATCGAATTTCAGAATCGTGGAAGTCCACATTTGCACATGGTAGTATGGATCGAAGGGCATCCAGCGATTGAAACACCTGCTGGAATTGATCTTATCGATAAAATATGTTCATGTGAAATGCCAACTGAAGGAACTGAATTGTATGAAATAGTAAAGAAGTGTCAGGTTCATCATCATACACATACGTGTAAAAAAAATCATACGACTTCTTCAGTATGTCGATTCAACATGCCAAGACCAGTTTGCTCACAAACGCACATAGTAGATGCTTCAACCGATGAATTCATACAAAACGGTGGTCGGATATGCCTGTTAAAACGAAGAGCTGATGATCGATGGATTAACAACTATAATCCAACTTTACTTGAGCTTTGGAAGGCTAATATGGATATTCAACCATGTGGATCGAACGAATCAATCGCATACTATGTTGCAAAATATATATCCAAATCAGAGCCAACAGATTTGGACGCTGGCATAAGAGAAGCAATACAACAAATTAGACGAGACGAAACCAATGTTTCAACGAAAATGTTCAAAATTTGTATGAGATTAATGAAGGAGCGACAAGTATCAGCATGTGAATGTGTCTTTCGACTGTGTCATCTCAATTTACGAAAAAGCTCTAGAAAAACGGTGTTCCTGAATTCTCGTAAACCGGAGCAGCGATATAAAGTGATTAAATTCGATGAAACAGGTCAAGCTAATGGATACTTTGCAAATGTATTTGAGAGATATGAAAAGCGCCCTACTGAACATTTAGAATTCAACTTTACAGACATGAGCCTTATGGAGTTTGCAATTCGCTTCGAACCATACTATACGAAGCCAGTAGGCAACGATGATGAGAATATTGATGAAGATGCCTATGAACAAGATGAACCAATGAGAAAGATAATAATCAAGTTATCCGACAACACAAGAATTGTTGCAAGAAAAACACTAGCTGTAATCCGAGTGCCTTACTTGGTAGCAGCTACTGATCCAGAGAACTACTACTACAGCCTCCTACTACAATATTTACCATATCGTAATGAGGAAGAGCTGCTGCTAGGTTTCGACAGTGCCCAGGAAGCATTTTTAGCACGAGAACAAACATTGAAAGAGATAAATGAACATATGGAGTTATTGCGTCAACGAGATAGACAACTTGAAAACGCCTTTCATCAAGTGCATGCTTTCCAGATTTTGGAAGAAGCAGATCCTCTCGAAATTGACGAAGAAGGACCACTTCAGCCTATAAATGAGAACGAGTTTCAGGCAGCACAGCGTGCAATGAATTCTGGACAACGAGAAATATTCTCTCACATTACTCGAAGTATTCAATCACAGTCGACAGGCAATATAGAAAGACTGAAAATATTCTTTACAGGTGGAGCTGGTGTAGGCAAAACGTTTTTATTAAACTTGTTACGTTATCAAATTAATAGATGCTATGCAAAAAATGCAGTTAAAGTATGTGCATTAACAGGAGTTGCAGCTCGCTTAATCAGTGGCTCAACGATCCACACTACGCTAAAGCTGCCTGTTCAAAAAGATGGTAGAATTACGGGATTGTCACCACTAACTGGAAACTATCTAAGAATTATGCGACAGCAATGGAGAGATATAGAGTTTATCATAATAGATGAAATATCTATGGTATCTTACCAAATGCTTTGTATGATAGATTTTCGATTAAGGCAGTTGAAAAATAAGGATGACGAGTTTTTTGGTGGTGTAAATATTCTTCTCTTTGGAGATTTAATGCAGTTACCGCCTATCAAGATGTCAGGTAATCCCGTGTATAAACAACCTCAACATCTAGAGCCAGCAACAAATCTGTCGCACCTCTTTACGCTCTGTGAACTCACAGAAAACATGAGGCAACAAGGGGATAATACATTTGCAGAGCTACTAAATGCACTACGCATTGGAGAAATGAAAGCAGAACATTTCGAAATATTGTCAGAAAAAATTTTAAAAGAAGCAACGGAAGAATTTGCAATTGAAAAGGCGTTAAGAGTATATCCAACAAATAAGCAAGTTGAAGATCACAACACAGCTGTACTGCAATACTTCAAAAACCAAAATGTTAAAATATATACAATCGAAGCACAAGATCGATTAGTAGACGCAACACGCCAATTGGAAAACAGAGATTTGAATGAAGTCATACCCACTGACATCAATAAGACCGCCGGATTACCAAAAACTTTGGAAATTTTTGTTGGAGCAAAAGTGATGCTCCGATCCAACATAGATCAAACAAAGGGATTAGTAAATGGAGCAATAGGATATATAACGGATATAATTTGGCCTCACTACCGCAGAGAACAAATGTACTTAACAGATATACCATCAGTAAGGGTTGACTTTGATAGAGTTGGTACTCATATAATACAACCAAAAACAATACAATTTTCGGCTAAGTTCAGTTACGGAACTGCTGAAAGAAGAATGCTTCCACTGATATTATCATGGGCCTCAACTGTCCATAAATTACAAGGGTCAACCGTAGACTACGCAGTGGTGTATCTGGGATCAAAGCTTTTCGAAGAAGGGCAGGCATATGTGGCATTGAGTCGCGTAAGATCGCTGGATGGATTGAGAATAGAAGAATTAGATTGCTCAAAGCTAACTGGAAAGAAGCCATGCAATAACGAAGCGTTAACAGAAATTAATAGGATGAGAAACTACCAACCTAAATAAATGTTTATTAACATTATAAATATAAACTCTTCATTAAATATCTGTTATAATTTCATGTATGTACAATAAAAACTTAAGATCTCAAAAATTTGTTAACTAAAAACTTAAAAATAAAATATAATTTAAAAAAAATTAAGTTACAATGTTTTATTTATAAGTGCACCAAAAAATTATATAAAATATAATTTAAAAAAAATTAAGTTACAATGTTTTATTTATAAGTGCACCAAAAAATTATAAAATAATTGTTCGCGCAGCCTTAGTAAGTATATTCTTCTTCATGATGGAATCTCTCAAATAAAACACTTGCCTTCAAATTAAAAATGGGAACAAAATTAAACGGCAAGTGTTTTATTTGAGAGATTCCATCATGAAGAAGAATATACTTACTAAGGCTACGCGAACAATTATTTTATAATTTTTTGGTGCACTTATAAATAAAACATTGTAACTTAATTTTTTTTAAATTATATTTTATATAATTTTTTGGTGCACTTATAAATAAAACATTGTAACTTAATTTTTTTTTAATTATATTTTTTTTTGTATTGCCACCAACACAGCAAATTATTGTTATGGTACATATTATCAGATCGTGGCTAAACACTTCAATCAACCACAATATATTCATATTGTATAAGATATATTTACAGTTCGCGATTTATCAAATGGTAAACCTCAACTTCAACGATTGCAAAACATTTTTGAATATTACCATATACCCTCGTTAGCATAAATGCTGAGGGTATAAAAATACAAAAACGATTTTTTTATTTGGACCTATATTAAGGAAGTTATGAGTATTTCTTTGCCTCAAAATATTATCTGACCATCATCTCAATTTGCCAATATCTTCTTTGTCTTATACTCTTACCATATTTGAGGCGATCGGACAAACCAACAAACCAAACAACTACAGTGCGTTTGGTGTCGAACAAAACAAAGTTCGTATAGTCAAATACTTCGCAACTACAAATTTGTAATTTCTTTAATATAAAGGCAACATCTAATTTCTCAACCTAGTGTTGATAGACTCAACATGTATGTATATATGGTTCATATTGTTCTGCTATGCTTACAAGGCGATAACAACTACAGTGAAAATCTTTAGAAGAAACGGTAAGTTACAATATTAAAAAATAATAGAATTAATAAATAAAAAGCGACAGCGGTAGTTGTTGTGTGTGTGGTTTCCCAGCTAACATTTTCTTCCGAATTCGTATCGAATTCGGACAGAATTTCTGAAAAAATATCCGATTCTGATGCCGAATTCGTACCGAATTCGGTACGAAAGTTCTATGGACGTGGTCACCGAATTCGGAAAGAATTTTCTAAGGAAATTCTAAAAAAATATTAGAGTTTCGCGACGAATTCGGTCCGTATTCGGAAGTAAATTCTTAGAAAATTCGGAGAAAAATTTAGATTTTCTGACAGAATTCGGTCCGAATTCGGAAGAAAATTCTGGAAAATTCGATGAAAAATTTAGATTTTCTTAAGAAAATCCGCCCGAATTCGGAAGGAAATTCTGGAAAAATTCGGAGAAAAGTTCAGATTTTCTGAAAAAATCGGAAACAATTCTGACGCTGACGCCTTTGATATTGACACCACACGTGTCGTACTGTACTGAACACACCCCACTCAATGTACTATTTATGGAAGATTATAATTTCAAACTTTCTAATGATTTTGCCTGTTGTTATCATTTTATGATTAACAGTAGAACAATGTGCAGAAGTATGTTGAAGCTATCAACACTAGCTTGAATTATTATATGTTGCATTTATATTAAAAAAAATTATAAAATTGTATATGCGAATTTTATGACCAGTCATTTTGTTCTTCGACATCAACCGAAAAAAATTCCCTTAGAAAATCCATTAGAAATCGGAACGAATTCGGAATGACGAATCTTAAGATTCTTTAGAAAATGTGCGGAGATTCTTAAAATAAACTTATAGAAAATCGGTCCAATTTCTAAGAAAATGTTAGAAAAATCGGCCACATTTCTTAAAAAAAATCAGAAAATCTCAGAAAAAATCTGATATCAGAGCCCTCGGAAAAAATTGTTAGCTGGGTTGTTGATAGTCTCAATGTGATGGTGAGACGATGGTGGGGGTTGTGTTGTGGTTTGTTGATACGTTGTCAATGTGATGGTGAGACGATGAGACCGATGAGAATGTAGGGAATAACAGGAAAGTGATTTTGCATCATATGAAAATCATACATAGTTTTAAAAAAATGGTGGCTTTCGTTTGGATATAAGAAACTGCACATGTATCTTATGTAAGGTACCTGTACAGTAGGGATATAACTTTTTGCACTTTTTTGTTTTCTAAGAATATAAGCTAAATTCTTTGACCGAACTACCAGTAATTTCATATTTCAGATTCCCAGTGGTCACAAAACTTCTACACCAAAAACTGGCAACATAGATCGTTGTTTTTATTGTCCCCATATAACAGTATTTTCCGGTTTTTGATATTTGATGATTTCGGCTACGTTCCTGGACCGAAATACTTGTAATTCGATATTTAAGGTTCACAATGGTGACAAAACATCTCCTCCAACAATTGTCAGTATAGGTCCATGGTTTCGGAGTGGATGTATTTTTCGTTCCACTCCGGAGTCCTCTTTTCCACGACTCCGCAGGTAATTTCCAATATCACCCAATATGAATATAATATGAACAAGTTTTCAAATGTTGCAACCGCATTCCTATAGGGCAGCTTTCGTTGATACTCTGCTAAACAACTGTCAAGCATACGGCACTGTCTCGCACGACACTTAACAATCCTAAACCAATATTTATTGGATATACCAATAAGAAGGTTCATCACTTCTTGGTTGGAAAATATATGGGGATTTCTGGGTGAAATCGCACACTTTTTCAAAAAGTGGTTTTGATTTCCTTTATGTTTTTGCTGTGGTGATGCTGCTCATCAGCAAAACATTTCAGTATATTTTCAGATATTTTTGACTAAGGTTCCAGAGATACCGCACCTTGAAAAAGTCTGTAAAAATACTTACTCATAACTTCTTTAATACTGGTCCAAATAGAAAATTCTTTTTCTGTTTTTTTATCAGTTATCTAATAAAAAATAGAAGAAACAAGTAAAAAAGTATCAGTCGGCTTTGCCGACGGAGATATACCCTCAGCCTGTGCAAATTGAAACACTTTTTAGGGGGTTTCAAAATTTTGGTTGTATGAACCGACAAAAATGTTGATTAGGATTAAAGTTCAAAAATTTTGCGGAAAAGGTACTTAAAGGAATGGACCGACATAGATCATGGGGGTGCCATAGGGGGTTTTTACAACCTTCGGGCTGTTTTCTCAAGAAGTATGGACTTGCCCCTGAAACAACTTTTACCATCGCCATTAAGGCAGCGAATGTAAGTTGCTTCAACAAAAATCAAAGTGATTCAATAGCAGGTCTTAAAGTGAACTTATCCAAAATTTTGTGTGGGAGGTACGGGATGGATTGGACAAATATAGTCCATATTAGAACCTGATCTATATCTGGTAGATATTATGAGAATGTGTAAAGTATGGATCAAATCGGTCACTCCCATCAAAAGTTATAGTGCGAAAAATTTTTCCGAACATTTTTGAACTTTGTGGGGGAGGTACCTGAAGGAGTGGACCGGTAGGGCTTATTTTCAAACTTAAACTAAGTTTGCACAAAATATTACGAAGGTCACATTTTGGACTGAATCGGCAGATTCGGTCGAGAGTTATCTTGCGCTCCAACCACTACACACGGTGTCATAGGGCTTTTTTGTACCTTTCAGGCTATTTTCTCAGGAAGTATGGACTTGCCCCTGAAGAAGCTTGTACCTTCGTATAGGGGACAGTGAATACAAGATGTTACAACAAAAACCAAGGCGATTCGAGAGCAGGTCCTAAACTGAACTTTTCCGAAATTTTGTGTGGGGAGGTACTCGAAGGAGTTTACCGATTGAGTCCATATTGGAACCTTATTTAATTCTGGTAGAAATTTCATAATGTGCAAAGTATGGACCAAATCGGTTGCTCCCTTCAAGAGTTATCGTACGCACAAATTTTCCGAACATTTTCGAACTTTTGTGGGTGAGGAACCGGAAGGAGTGGACCGATATAATCCATCTTTGAACTTGAACTAAGTTTGGACAAAATATTACGAAAGCCAAATTTTGGACCGAATCGGCAGATCCGTTCGAGAGTTATCTTGCGTTCCAACCACTACACACGGTGTCATAGGGTTTTTGTGACTTTCAGGCTATTTTCTCAGGAAGTATGGACTTGTCCCTAATGAAACTTACAGCGTCGTATAGAGGACAGCGAACACAACTTGCGTAAACAAAAATCAGAGCGATTCGAGACCAGGTTCTAAACTGAACTTTTCCGAAATTTTGTGTGGGAGGTACCCGAAGGAGTAGACCGATTGAGTCCATATTGGAACCTCATCTAAGTTTGGTAGAAATTACACGATGTGCAAAGTATGGACCAAATCGGTTATTCCCTTCGAGAGTTATCGTGCGCACAAATTTTCCGAACATTTTCGAACTTTTGTGGGGGAGGTACCTGAAGTAGTGGACCTATATGGCCCATCTTCGAACTTAAATCGAATCTGGACAAAATATTTCGATACCCAAAATTTGAACCGAATCGATTAATCCGTTCGAGAGTTATCGTGCGCACCAGCCTGCCAGACAGACAGACAGACGGACGGACATTGCTAGATCTACTCAAAATTGTCTGAAACGGATATCGTACAAACATACTTGGGGTCTAAAACCATTATTTCGATGAGGCACATTTTGGTCGTATCAAAGTGTAAATACCCTCTTTAGCCTAAAGTCTGAGGGCATAAAAAATTGCACATTGGGTTGGATGCAATTTTCGCTATTTTATATTCAAAATCAATTTTTTCAATGAGTGTAGTCTTCGATTATCTTGAATTTTTTTGTATAAAATTACAATTACAAAAAATTTAAGTCCTATTTGATAGTGGGTGTCACCGTGGTGTAATGGTATGCACATCCGCCTTGCACGTAGAAGGTCGTGGGTTCGATTCCCAGGCATGGCAACCTCAAATTTTCAACGGTGGCAAAATACTCCTCAGTAATGTTGGCAACATTTCCTGAGTATTTCAGCCATGTAAAACTTCTCTACAAGTGGATTCTTAATAGCACGGTTACACTACAGTTTTTTGCCGGGTTAACCCACTTTATGAGGATTTATTGCTTAATCTGGTCAAATCTGACCAGATTTGTCATACAAAAATTAAATCCTCTCACGACTGGGTTTATTTTAAATCCGGCACAAATCCACCAAAAATACAGTGTTGTATTCGGTATTTGTGCAAAAAAATCCAACTCTACTCAAAAAGTACCAAAAGATGCAACTGTTTTTGCAACAGAGTATGTCGTGTTTTACACGTTTACGATTGGTCGCATGAGATTTTATGGAGTTAATAAATCTAAAGTTATTTGAAAATCATAAAATTATTTATTTTTACTATGTTTTATTTAACTTGCTTCGTTGTCTGTTTAGTTCAAATCTGGTAACTCATTTTTCACACAGTTGCGGTTGACCAATCCAACTAAAACTTTGTACACTTTTCAGATTTGGATGACAATACATGAATATGAAACCAAAACCAATATGAGTCAATTTTTTCCTATAGCCCCCTTTAGCAGCAACACACAATTTCAGGTATTTTGAGGATTTTATATCAATTTTTAGCCCGAATTGGCTGTAACATGGCATTTGGAGTCCCCAATGGCACAGAAACTTCCCCACCAAATATGTTGGTCATAGGTCAAGGTTTTGGTATAGCCCCCATATAGCGGTGACATTAGATTTCTAGCATTTTAATGTTTGTATTCACATTTTCGCCCTAAATTGGCTGTAATTTGGTTATGGGGTTCCGTTGAAAGTGAAAAGGCCATGTTGAGAGGGGGAAGTTCGGAGGAGGGATATTCGGAAGAGGTTGTTCGGGGGAGGTTGTTGGAAGTTTGGAGAAAGGACGTTTGGTGGAGGTTGTTCCCATACGCATTGTGGTATGGGATGGTCGTATTTTCTTCCAAAACTCGTACACCTCAAACAATCGTACTCCCAAGAACAAAATACACATAAACATGAAATATGTCTTATTTGTTTTGTTTGTCAAATTGAAACGTGTCGGTAATTGCAATAGTTTATTGAATTGATTTATTCGAATAAGTGAATTAAAACGCCATTGTTTGGAGGACAATAACTGAACATGAAACAAAAAGCAAACCAAACCAAAAAAAAATGCAACTGCTACTCAACGGAAACGAAAACTACAAAAGGCAAGAGAAGTATATCAAGAGAAACGACTGAATGAAACTGAGGAAGACAAAGTTGTGAGATCTGTTAAAAGGAGTAAGTATTTAGAAAATGAAACAAGAGAGCAACGTAATGCAAGATTGGATAAATGTCGTGCAAATATGGAGCATTTGAGGAGGACCAAATCATACGAGCAACGTAACGCTACACTAAGGCAAGATTCATTACGCCATGCATCACAAAGGCAAATGGAAACATCCGAAGAGCACGCATATAGATTAATAGATAATCTATCTAGAACCTCAGCAAAGAGTGCATCAAAATTAGGCTTTGAAAACTCTATAAACGTTTTCAGTAATCAAGTTTGTGACGTATGTAAAAATCTTGCTATCCGAATCAAGTTTCGACAATGCAGTGTACCAAGTCATATTTTCCAGCTGAATTGTCTCATAAGCAATCACTTACCCTATGCTGTCGATGTCGCAAACATTTATCTAATAAGAAGAAAACGACCCCTCCATCAAAAGCATACTGGAATAATTTGGAGCCTGGTGATATTCCTGAAGAAATACGAATTCTATCTCAAACAGAACAAAGGCTTCTTTCAAGAATAATACCGTTCATAAAGATCATTAAATTCAATGGCATGTTTGGACAATATGGTTTCCGTGGGCAAGCAGTTCTCTTTGCCCAGGATATATTTGAAGTTACCGATAAACTACCAAATATGTTACCAAGATCGACTGATGAAACAGGTATTGTAATTGTAACGGAACATCTCGAGAATATAAACATAACACGTGAGTTCACAATATCTCGTGAACGAGTTTTCAATGCTCTAAGGTGGTTAATTGCTAATAACCCTCTTTACAAAGATGTAACGGTTAATGAATGTGTAAATTTAAACGAACAAGATGTAATCCAATTAGTCAACCAAAATAGAATTGAGCCAATCGAAAATCAATCTGAAGTAGTTGATGCCTACATACCAATAAATGATAATGCAAGAATACTTCGAGCATCTTGGCATCAGGGGAACACTGACGTGTTTGTAGACTTTGCAGGTGTTCAATGTACAGCAATGACTGTAGCTAATATAGTGAGATCAACTATTATTCACCCAAACATATGGTCTACTATGATACTGGATACAAATTTGTTAGAAGGTGATAAACTTTACAGAACTATACGTCAAATCACACCTGCCGATCAAATACCGATTAATGGCTACTTGGAAATACAGAACTTTGATTGTGTCAAGAGTAATATCGTAATGTTCAATAGAACATTCCAAATAGATTATGATGCAAATACACGTCTATTTGGTAGTTTAAAAGACAGCGTGAATAGAGGCAATATTGGTAAAACGTTGCATGAATCCCTTGTAGAACTATTCAGATCATCGGCAGCAGGAATTTTAACAGCAGCATCAAGATCTGTAGGAGTAATACATTCTGAAAGTAAATATTACTTTGCAGATTCTCATTCTTGTGGTCCAAAAGGAGCTAGTGCAGCTAGCGGAAGAGCATGTATAATGTAATGTGATAGTATAGAAGAACTTCATCGTATATGTAAGCGGTCAACTGGGTCAAATAACACTCAGTATACTATCACCTACGTTGATGTCTATTCAATAAGTCAAGATAATCACAACGTATCTAATACAACTGAAATTCAACAATTAGCGCAGATAGGCAATGAACAACATACCCAAATTCAAACATCAGTAATAATTCCTATTGATGATCATACAAACGTATCTAATACAACTGAAATGCAACAATTAGCTCATATAGGCCAAGTACAACATACCCAAATTCAAACATCAGTAATGATCCCTATTGATTGTGTACAGCCAGATGTTGAAGATGAAATTGAGGTATCAGATAATGCGAATGAAATAAGACGCAAGACGAAGGATAATATTGTTAATGAAGCATACGAACTGAAAGCTGAAGAGTTTGCTTGGTATTATCTGTTCCCATATGGTATAAATGGATTGAAAGAAAGTAGACCTGTTAAAATTACACCATTGGATTATTATCAGTTCAGAATATTAGGTAATGATAAACAATTTCAGCGGAATGATTATCTTTTCTATGCTTTGTCTATGTTTGAGTATTATCGTGTAAAATCTAATATAGCTGCATGTGGAAGAAAGATTGAAGGTCAACATGGTACCAAAGTAGAAGATGTACACCTCTATATAAAGAACCTTAGAGGCTCATCTGCATATTGGCGCACCGCATTGAATGATCTCATAGCACAAATAAGGTGTCTTGGCCCACCAACCTACTTCCTGACTTTCAGTTGTAATGATCTTCATTGGCTTGATATGCGTAAAGCGCTACTAATAGCTGATGGAAGACCAAATGAAGATCCAATGAACATTGCTATCAATGAAATACAACGGCTCGTTGAACTCCATCCGGTAGTTGTAAGTCGCCACTTCATGGTACGAGTAAAAGCCCTAATGAAATTTTTGAAGAACAACAACGAAGTACTAGGAGGTAGAATTATCGACTACTGTTGGCGTATCGAATTTCAGAATCGTGGAAGTCCACATTTGCACATGGTAGTATGGATCGAAGGGCATCCAGCGATTGAAACACCTGCTGGAATTGATCTTATCGATAAAATATGTTCATGTGAAATGCCAACTGAAGGAACTGAATTGTATGAAATAGTAAAGAAGTGTCAGGTTCATCATCATACACATACGTGTAAAAAAAATCATACGACTTCTTCAGTATGTCGATTCAACATGCCAAGACCAGTTTGCTCACAAACGCACATAGTAGATGCTTCAACCGATGAATTCATACAAAACGGTGGTCGGATATGCCTGTTAAAACGAAGAGCTGATGATCGATGGATTAACAACTATAATCCAACTTTACTTGAGCTTTGGAAGGCTAATATGGATATTCAACCATGTGGATCGAACGAATCAATCGCATACTATGTTGCAAAATATATATCCAAATCAGAGCCAACAGATTTGGACGCTGGCATAAGAGAAGCAATACAACAAATTAGACGAGACGAAACCAATGTTTCAACGAAAATGTTCAAAATTTGTATGAGATTAATGAAGGAGCGACAAGTATCAGCATGTGAATGTGTCTTTCGACTGTGTCATCTCAATTTACGAAAAAGCTCTAGAAAAACGGTGTTCCTGAATTCTCGTAAACCGGAGCAGCGATATAAAGTGATTAAATTCGATGAAACAGGTCAAGCTAATGGATACTTTGCAAATGTATTTGAGAGATATGAAAAGCGCCCTACTGAACATTTAGAATTCAACTTTACAGACATGAGCCTTATGGAGTTTGCAATTCGCTTCGAACCATACTATACGAAGCCAGTAGGCAACGATGATGAGAATATTGATGAAGATGCCTATGAACAAGATGAACCAATGAGAAAGATAATAATCAAGTTATCCGACAACACAAGAATTGTTGCAAGAAAAACACTAGCTGTAATCCGAGTGCCTTACTTGGTAGCAGCTACTGATCCAGAGAACTACTACTACAGCCTCCTACTACAATATTTACCATATCGTAATGAGGAAGAGCTGCTGCTAGGTTTCGACAGTGCCCAGGAAGCATTTTTAGCACGAGAACAAACATTGAAAGAGATAAATGAACATATGGAGTTATTGCGTCAACGAGATAGACAACTTGAAAACGCCTTTCATCAAGTGCATGCTTTCCAGATTTTGGAAGAAGCAGATCCTCTCGAAATTGACGAAGAAGGACCACTTCAGCCTATAAATGAGAACGAGTTTCAGGCAGCACAGCGTGCAATGAATTCTGGACAACGAGAAATATTCTCTCACATTACTCGAAGTATTCAATCACAGTCGACAGGCAATATAGAAAGACTGAAAATATTCTTTACAGGTGGAGCTGGTGTAGGCAAAACGTTTTTATTAAACTTGTTACGTTATCAAATTAATAGATGCTATGCAAAAAATGCAGTTAAAGTATGTGCATTAACAGGAGTTGCAGCTCGCTTAATCAGTGGCTCAACGATCCACACTACGCTAAAGCTGCCTGTTCAAAAAGATGGTAGAATTACGGGATTGTCACCACTAACTGGAAACTATCTAAGAATTATGCGACAGCAATGGAGAGATATAGAGTTTATCATAATAGATGAAATATCTATGGTATCTTACCAAATGCTTTGTATGATAGATTTTCGATTAAGGCAGTTGAAAAATAAGGATGACGAGTTTTTTGGTGGTGTAAATATTCTTCTCTTTGGAGATTTAATGCAGTTACCGCCTATCAAGAGGTCAGGTAATCCCGTGTATAAACAACCTCAACATCTAGAGCCAGCAACAAATCTGTCGCACCTCTTTACGCTCTGTGAACTCACAGAAAACATGAGGCAACAAGGGGATAATACATTTGCAGAGCTACTAAATGCACTACGCATTGGAGAAATGAAAGCAGAACATTTCGAAATATTGTCAGAAAAAATTTTAAAAGAAGCAACGGAAGAATTTGCAATTGAAAAGGCGTTAAGAGTATATCCAACAAATAAGCAAGTTGAAGATCACAACACAGCTGTACTGCAATACTTCAAAAACCAAAATGTTAAAATATATACAATCGAAGCACAAGATCGATTAGTAGACGCAACACGCCAATTGGAAAACAGAGATTTGAATGAAGTCATACCCACTGACATCAATAAGACCGCCGGATTACCAAAAACTTTGGAAATTTTTGTTGGAGCAAAAGTGATGCTCCGATCCAACATAGATCAAACAAAGGGATTAGTAAATGGAGCAATAGGATATATAACGGATATAATTTGGCCTCACTACCGCAGAGAACAAATGTACTTAACAGATATACCATCAGTAAGGGTTGACTTTGATAGAGTTGGTACTCATATAATACAACCAAAAACAATACAATTTTCGGCTAAGTTCAGTTACGGAACTGCTGAAAGAAGAATGCTTCCACTGATATTATCATGGGCCTCAACTGTCCATAAATTACAAGGGTCAACCGTAGACTACGCAGTGGTGTATCTGGGATCAAAGCTTTTCGAAGAAGGGCAGGCATATGTGGCATTGAGTCGCGTAAGATCGCTGGATGGATTGAGAATAGAAGAATTAGATTGCTCAAAGCTAACTGGAAAGAAGCCATGCAATAACGAAGCGTTAACAGAAATTAATAGGATGAGAAACTACCAACCTAAATAAATGTTTATTAACATTATAAATATAAACTCTTCATTAAATATCTGTTATAATTTCATGTATGTACAATAAAAACTTAAGATCTCAAAAATTTGTTAACTAAAAACTTAAAAATAAAATATAATTTAAAAAAAATTAAGTTACAATGTTTTATTTATAAGTGCACCAAAAAATTATATAAAATATAATTTAAAAAAAAATTAAGTTACAATGTTTTATTTATAAGTGCACCAAAAAATTATAAAATAATTGTTCGCGCAGCCTTAGTAAGTATATTCTTCTTCATGATGGAATCTCTCAAATAAAACACTTGCCTTCAAATTAAAAATGGGAACAAAATTAAACGGCAAGTGTTTTATTTGAGAGATTCCATCATGAAGAAGAATATACTTACTAAGGCTACGCGAACAATTATTTTATAATTTTTTGGTGCACTTATAAATAAAACATTGTAACTTAATTTTTTTAAAATTATATTTTATATAATTTTTTGGTGCACTTATAAATAAAACATTGTAACTTAATTTTTTTTTAATTATATTTTTTTTGTATTGCCACCAACACAGCAAATTATTGTTATGGTACATATTATCAGATCGTGGCTAAACACTTCAATCAACCACAATATATTCATATTGTATAAGATATATTTACAGTTCGCGATTTATCAAATGGTAAACCTCAACTTCAACGATTGCAAAACATTTTTGAATATTACCATATACCCTCGTTAGCATAAATGCTGAGGGTATAAAAATACAAAAACGATTTTTTTATTTGGACCTATATTAAGGAAGTTATGAGTATTTCTTTGCCTCAAAATATTATCTGACCATCATCTCAATTTGCCAATATCTTCTTTGTCTTATACTCTTACCATATTTGAGGCGATCGGACAAACCAACAAACCAAACAACTACAGTGCGTTTGGTGTCGAACAAAACAAAGTTCGTATAGTCAAATACTTCGCAACTACAAATTTGTAATTTCTTTAATATAAAGGCAACATCTAATTTCTCAACCTAGTGTTGATAGACTCAACATGTATGTATATATGGTTCATATTGTTCTGCTATGCTTACAAGGCGATAACAACTACAGTGAAAATCTTTAGAAGAAACGGTAAGTTACAATATTAAAAAATAATAGAATTAATAAATAAAAAGCGACAGCGGTAGTTGTTGTGTGTGTGGTTTCCCAGCTAACATTTTCTTCCGAATTCGTATCGAATTCGGACAGAATTTCTGAAAAAATATCCGATTCTGATGCCGAATTCGTACCGAATTCGGTACGAAAGTTCTATGGACGTGGTCACCGAATTCGGAAAGAATTTTCTAAGGAAATTCTAAAAAAATATTAGAGTTTCGCGACGAATTCGGTCCGTATTCGGAAGTAAATTCTTAGAAAATTCGGAGAAAAATTTAGATTTTCTGACAGAATTCGGTCCGAATTCGGAAGAAAATTCTGGAAAATTCGATGAAAAATTTAGATTTTCTTAAGAAAATCCGCCCGAATTCGGAAGGAAATTCTGGAAAAATTCGGAGAAAAGTTCAGATTTTCTGAAAAAATCGGAAACAATTCTGACGCTGACGCCTTTGATATTGACACCACACGTGTCGTACTGTACTGAACACACCCCACTCAATGTACTATTTATGGAAGATTATAATTTCAAACTTTCTAATGATTTTGCCTGTTGTTATCATTTTATGATTAACAGTAGAACAATGTGCAGAAGTATGTTGAAGCTATCAACACTAGCTTGAATTATTATATGTTGCATTTATATTAAAAAAAATTATAAAATTGTATATGCGAATTTTATGACCAGTCATTTTGTTCTTCGACATCAACCGAAAAAAAATTCCCTTAGAAAATCCATTAGAAATCGGAACGAATTCGGAATGACGAATCTTAAGATTCTTTAGAAAATGTGCGGAGATTCTTAAAATAAACTTATAGAAAATCGGTCCAATTTCTAAGAAAATGTTAGAAAAATCGGCCACATTTCTTAAAAAAAAATCAGAAAATCTCAGAAAAAATCTGATATCAGAGCCCTCGGAAAAAATTGTTAGCTGGGTTGTTGATAGTCTCAATGTGATGGTGAGACGATGGTGGGGGTTGTGTTGTGGTTTGTTGATACGTTGTCAATGTGATGGTGAGACGATGAGACCGATGAGAATGTAGGGAATAACAGGAAAGTGATTTTGCATCATATGAAAATCATACATAGTTTTAAAAAAATGGTGGCTTTCGTTTGGATATAAGAAACTGCACATGTATCTTATGTAAGGTACCTGTACAGTAGGGATATAACTTTTTGCACTTTTTTGTTTTCTAAGAATATAAGCTAAATTCTTTGACCGAACTACCAGTAATTTCATATTTCAGATTCCCAGTGGTCACAAAACTTCTACACCAAAAACTGGCAACATAGATCGTTGTTTTTATTGTCCCCATATAACAGTATTTTCCGGTTTTTGATATTTTGATGATTTCGGCTACGTTCCTGGACCGAAATACTTGTAATTCGATATTTAAGGTTCACAATGGTGACAAAACATCTCCTCCAACAATTGTCAGTATAGGTCCATGGTTTCGGAGTGGATGTATTTTTCGTTCCACTCCGGAGTCCTCTTTTCCACGACTCCGCAGGTAATTTCCAATATCACCCAATATGAATATAATATGAACAAGTTTTCAAATGTTGCAACCGCATTCCTATAGGGCAGCTTTCGTTGATACTCTGCTAAACAACTGTCAAGCATACGGCACTGTCTCGCACGACACTTAACAATCCTAAACCAATATTTATTGGATATACCAATAAGAAGGTTCATCACTTCTTGGTTGGAAAATATATGGGGATTTCTGGGTGAAATCGCACACTTTTTCAAAAAGTGGTTTTGATTTCCTTTATGTTTTTGCTGTGGTGATGCTGCTCATCAGCAAAACATTTCAGTATATTTTCAGATATTTTTGACTAAGGTTCCAGAGATACCGCACCTTGAAAAAGTCTGTAAAAATACTTACTCATAACTTCTTTAATACTGGACCAAATCGGTTATTCCCTTCGAGAGTTATCGTGCGCACAAATTTTCCGAACATTTTCGAACTTTTGTGGGGGAGGTACCTGAAGTAGTGGACCTATATGGCCCATCTTCGAACTTAAATCGAATCTGGACAAAATATTTCGATACCCAAAATTTGAACCGAATCGATTAATCCGTTCGAGAGTTATCGTGCGCACCAGCCTGCCAGACAGACAGACAGACAGACGGACGGACATTGCTAGATCTACTCAAAATTGTCTGAAACGGATATCGTACAAACATACTTGGGGTCTAAAACCATTATTTCGATGAGGCACATTTTTGGTCGTATCAAAGTGTAAATACCCTCTTTAGCCTAAAGTCTGAGGGCATAAAAAATTGCACATTGGGTTGGATGCAATTTTCGCTATTTTATATTCAAAATCAATTTTTTCAATGAGTGTAGTCTTCGATTATCTTGAATTTTTTTGTATAAAATTACAATTACAAAAAATTTAAGTCCTATTTGATAGTGGGTGTCACCGTGGTGTAATGGTATGCACATCCGCCTTGCACGTAGAAGGTCGTGGGTTCGATTCCCAGGCATGGCAACCTCAAATTTTCAACGGTGGCAAAATACTCCTCAGTAATGTTGGCAACATTTCCTGAGTATTTCAGCCATGTAAAACTTCTCTACAAGTGGATTCTTAATAGCACGGTTACACTACAGTTTTTTGCCGGGTTAACCCACTTTATGAGGATTTATTGCTTAATCTGGTCAAATCTGACCAGATTTGTCATACAAAAATTAAATCCTCTCACGACTGGGTTTATTTTAAATCCGGCACAAATCCACCAAAAATACAGTGTTGTATTCGGTATTTGTGCAAAAAAATCCAACTCTACTCAAAAAGTACCAAAAGATGCAACTGTTTTTGCAACAGAGTATGTCGTGTTTTACACGTTTACGATTGGTCGCATGAGATTTTATGGAGTTAATAAATCTAAAGTTATTTGAAAATCATAAAATTATTTATTTTTTTACATTAGACACTTTTTTAACAAAAAGTACGCTTGATACCGTGATACAAAAATGTATCCCTGTGTGTAAAATATACCAATATAAGCAAAGAGGGGACAATATCTCATACGAGAAATTGTAAAAGTGTAAAACACGACTTTATTAGTTATTTTGTATGTATACGTAAACAAACATCAGCTGACAGTTTATATCCTCGAAAAGCTAAGTGTAACCAGCAAAGATTAACCCACTGGATCTATTAAACCCAGTGGGTTAACCTTCAATAGTGTAACCGGGGTATAAGACTCCGAATAAAACCAGAATACATATTCGGGTGGTTGCACGAACTGAATGAGAATTATTATTGAATGGGATTGTTGTCGACTGTCGCTGAACCCAACTTATGCTATATGATGATTGAGTATGGCGTGAGTTTGTAAGTTTGATACTGAGGGTATAATGGAAATATTAAGGTGGGATGGATATTAATGCGGGTCGAATGGGATGTAAGAATTGTATGAAACGGTCACGTTACAATCTTTTAAAGGGAGTAATAAAATTGCCTAGAAAATGTTTGATCATTTCACAATTTACATCTTCAAAGTCTTAAAATGAAGACGTGGCTTCTTTGAATTTTGCCGTTGGGCTCAACCACTGTGCCTGTGTGGGTTTGTTGTTGGGGTGGGGGAATTCAATGGAGTATGCTGATGTGTCCCCATCATATGTCCAACACACTAGAAAAGTTTCTTCCATTTATCTATCTTTCATCTATCTTAACTTGCTCTCGTTTTCACGTGGCTCTCTCTTGAGAAATGGTTATATATTATTTATTTTAAAATTTATCTAACGATATTGGGTGTATTATAGAAACTCTCTTATTATTGAATACCTCAATGCGCACAAAAACTTCTTCCAAAAAGTATATATTAATAGATAACCCATTATTTGTTAGACATTAAATTATGTTAATGCTCTATTTAGCACATTTTCATAGTTATTATTTTTGATGTACGATGACAAATCTCTCCGTCTAAACATACCCCTTATATTACTCCCAGTACATTTAAATTCACTCACATCTAATATCCATCCATATTTATCTAATCACTGTACTGCTTATCATTATCATTTTCCCTCTGAGCTATATTACCCGAATTAATCAAATTGTTAACCTCCAACCGTCAATTTTGATTTCCAATGGGATATTATAGTCATCATTAGGCTAATTGAAACATTTATATACCAATACCATTCTCATTCCTCTTGAGGCGTATGAGTAATGTACGACAAACCTTCAATTAAGTATACACTAGATAGCAAATAAAACTCCTTGAGGACATTTGTCAATGCTTTCGTTCCTAGTTGTTGTTGTTGTTACTGCTGTTGATGTTACAACACATCCATCGCTTAATAAACATTTGCAAAGACAAACAAACGTTTAGATCATTAAGTAAACAAACATTCACACCAATCCTTCATACAACACTTGATTCGCGCGTTGTGTTTGAGTCGTTATTTATCACTTCGTTGCACTGCTGCTGTTGGCTGTTGGGACTCCTGCCGTGAAACGCCTAATTAATTATTATTTTGTTTCGAGTACTTTTTATGTTTTTATTTTCACTTTGCTTTTAATGTAATTGATTTACAAATGAACTTAATTGCAGTAATAAAACCACAAACACACATACACACACGCAAACAACTATCCTTCACAATCTCTCAGTTTGCAGTATTTTATTACATTTGCTTGTTGTTTACGAGTACGAGTTGTATTGTGTTAGAAATCTGTTTTTCTTTTCACTCTCATTAATACTGTGGAAGAATAGTTTTCTACAAGGTCGATTGAACGACGCAGGAGGAGGAGAAAAATACGAACAGTTCCAAAATGGTATTGTTTGATTTTATCCTGATTCCTTTGTCATCTCACACGTTAAGGTAGTAGGCCAACAAAACCGATGAGGACATTGAGAAGACTACTCTTCAGCGAAGTTTGAAACGTAGGATCAACAATTATTCGTGTGAACGCCAGTCATTTTTGGAATTCGGAACAAGAAGTCCAAGCCCCGTATTGTAAAACAGGGAGTTAGTTCCCCAAGGTCGGGTGATATGCCTGCAACTTTCTCTTTCTATCTCTCAACCTCTCCTGTGTTCAGACCTAGCAGACGGTATTAAGATTTTAACATAAGTGGATGATTTTATGATCTTGGCGTCAGGTACCTTCCCTGATGTCACTTGTAAATGGCTGACTTCCTATCTGGCTGATCTTACAACATTTTTCCAACGCGAGAATTATGCAAATATCCACCACTAAATCTACGGCCACTTTGTTCAACAGGTGGCAGATTTTGGGGTGCAGATAAAACACCTCGTTGACCACATATAACGCGATAGGTCGGTATGTGGTAAGCTATGCGGCGCCAGTTTGATCCGCTTATATAAGTGTAACGAAATAGAAAAATATTCAACCCTGTAAGAATACCGCCCTAAGAACTGCAACTGAGTGCCTCCTCATGTCTTCAGTGGACTATCTACAAGAGGAGACAACGATTCTTCTATTACAGCAACACCATGGCATGCTTTCGTTACTGTGAGATCCATTCTAATCACCCAGGCATATCAGGAGGGATCTTCATGATCTGGAAAGAGAGGTCTTGCTTTACAACAGAGAATCCCTGTAATTTGTCATTATGGTTCTTGGTAATCGGAACACATCTCCACCAAAAATGTCAATATAGGTCAAAGTTTTAGTATAGCCCCCCGATAACGGCACCGCCCAATTTTAGGTTTTTTGAAGGTTTTAGATAATTTTTTTACTGAACTATCTTTAATTTGACAGTCACAAAACTTTTGTACCAAAAATTGTCCACACATTGTGGTATAGCCCTCAGATAACTGTTCCTCCCGATTTTAGATATTTTGAGGATTTTAGCTACAATGTTTGACCGAACTATCTTTAATTTGACATTTGACGTTCTCAGATACATTTTTTGACAGAACTATCTGTAATTTGACTTTTGAAGTTTCAAGTGGTCACAGAAGTTCTCCAACAAAATTTGTCAAAACGTGTTTTGTTATAGCCAGGGTTTCGGAGTCGAGGTATTTTTGGCTCGACTCCAGACCAGTTTTTTTTTTCACGACTCCGGGTCGACTCCGAGTGTAAATTCCTCTACCACTAAAAATTAATAAAATGTGTACAAAATTTTAACTTTATCCGATGTTTGGCCCCACATAGGCTAATCTGTTAGGTTTTCCTAACACATTCTTTAGAAAGGGCATTCGTTCGAATATAATATACATTTTTGTGGGCTTTATGGATAGAAGGGAAGGAAAGTAATGGATATAAAAAGTCAAATTTATATCCATTACTTTCAAATCAATTGCTGTATTAAAATGGAAGTTGTTGGTCATAAACGGGCACACACAATATGAAAAAAAACATCGATCGATGAATTACTAGATTTTGATGTCTTTACTAAATTTTTATTGAATCACCTAATAATTAAGATTTTATCTAATCTTATGTAAAATCTCATGAAATATGATATGGGGTTGTAAAAAAGTCTACTGTGTTATGACCATCCGAATTTTATACTTTGTTAACCACGGCGCGTCTTAACGAACTTTAAATGAAAGGTGCTTACACCTGCGTATTCTGAAACTACAATGTTCATAGAAGAGAAAAATCGAAAAACAAAATATCGCCGGAGGGATTTTCAAATAAATCGCGGTCAAAGTTCACATTTTTAGGGATTCTTTTAAGTTTTCACGATTTTGCTTGGATACCGCAAACCCTATCGAAATGAGATTAGAGAAAATGTTGTAGCAGTGAAAATTCTCTACAAGATAGACCTTAACGGTATTTTCGTAGGTTTTACCATTTTGAGATATGGAAGTTCAAATTAGGACAATGTACTGACTGTATCGCCTCCTTATAAAACAATGTTATGCAGGGTGCACCTTAACTATTTTTAAGTGAAAACCGCTTACACTTGGAAAGTTTTGCGAATTCTGAAACAGCAATGTTTATAGATGATAAAAATCCGCGATTTATTTGAAAATCCCTCCGTTTATTTTTTTATTTTTCGATTTTTCTCATCTATGAAAATTTTAGTTTCAGAATCCGCAAAAACTTCCCAGGTGTAAGCACTTTTCATTTAAAATTAGTTAAGGTGACGTAGTGGATGAAATATACCAAGGAACGGTCCTGACCGGCTTTAACATGGCATAGACCAGGATATATCTTGGCCCCTCTCTCATCTCAAGTTGACACTGACCTCCCCGTAGTGTCACCTGGGGTAGCTGCCTTTAACATCCGTTAAAGGTAGCGAGCTAAACTGTGCCGCGCGTTCACCAATAAGAATGTTAAAATATGAAAAAACGAAAGAAAAGAAAAACAAATCCCTCTAAAGTTGACGAACCCCGTAAACGTTTTAAGGACCATGATCTGCGAATCTGCACCTGGAATGTTCGCACTCTTTATAGAGAAGGTGCAGTTTACGCATTGGCAGATGTACTTGAAAAGTACAAGGCCGACATTACTGCCATACAGGAAATACGATGGATTGGGAAAGGCGTCACAACAACGCCTAAAGTTGACGCACTGTATTATAGCTGCCATCACACAAAGCATGTGTTTGCTTGCGGATTTGTAGATGGTCGGAGGTTAAAACATCTGGTCTCCAGCTTCACCCCAGTGAATGAAAGACTCGCTGCAATTCTATTAAAAGCTAAATTCTTTAACATCAGCTTTATTTGCGCTCATGCTCCCACTGAGAGACAAGGACGAACAGACCAAATATATATTTTACGAGCGCTTAGAAGAAACCTATGACCGTTGCCCTACCCATGACATTAAAATTATACTAGGCGATTTCAATGCCAAAATTGGAAAGGAAAATATCTTTGGCCCAACAGTCGGGAAATTCAGTCTCCACAGTGAAACATCTGACAATGGCATGAGGCTGATAGACTTTGCAGCTGAAAAAAACATGGTAGTTAGCAGTACCAGATTTAATCATCTCGATATTCATAAGGGCACCTGGCTGTCGCCAGATCAAAGAACAAGAAATCAAATTGACCACCTTGTGATAGATGGAAGACATGCATCGAGCGCTTTGGATGTACGATCATTTCGAGGTGCAAACATAGACTCGGACCACTCAGTACCTAGTTGCAGCAAAGGTACGTACTAAATTATACGTAGCAAACAAAGTGCGAGCAGACACAAGGCGGAAGTTGGACATCGGTAAGCTGCAATCACAACAGATAGCCACAGCATATTCCACTCAACTGGCCCAATTGCATAATCAAAGCACTCCTCGTCCCGATGACATATCAGGACGATGGCAAAACATTGCCCACTCCATGCAAACAGCCGCAAAATCAGGACTTGGATACCTCCACCAAGGAATCCATGGTATGACCAGGAGTGTCGTGCTGCTACCGAAGAAAAAATGCGGCATATAGGGCTACACTACGCGCGTAGCGCACGAAAGAGGTATCGGGTGAAAAGAAGAGAGGAGAAACGTCTTTTCTGCAGGAAAAAGAGAGAGACGGAAAAGCGGGAGTGTGAACAAATTAAGATGTACAGGAGACAGAATGAATTCCGAATATTCTACCAAAGAGTGAAACATCGAACTGATGACTTTGGCACCGGCATATCCTCCTGTAGGGACCAGTAAGGTAATTTGGCGACTGATACAGATAGTGTGCTAAGGATATGGAAAGAGCATTTCTCTAAACTGTTGGTATCCAATAGTATCGAACTCTACGAAGATACCACAGCTCCAATCCCGGAAGATGGTATTAAATGTAAACCGGCTGAAGAATAATAAGGCAGCAGGAGCAGATTGCCTACTAGCCGAGATGTTTAAAACTGGAGGCGACACGCTGATAAGGGGTACGCATCAGCTAGTTAGCTCCATCTGACAGGAAGAACGCGTACCCGACGATTGGAACCTGAGCATACTGTGTCCCGTCCCTAAGGAAGGAGATACGACATTATGCTCCAACTATAGGGGCATAAGTCTTCTCCCTATCTCCTACAAGATGGTGTGAGGGATATTGTGCGAACGACTAAATCCCATGGTCAATTACCAATGCGGCTTTAGACCTGGCAAGTCCACCATCGACCAGATATTTACCCTGCGGCAAATCCTGGAGAAGGCCCAAGAGATGCAGATCGACACCTACCACCTTTTTGTCGATTATAAATCAGCCTTCGACAGCCCGCTACGTTCAAAGGTATTCCAAGCCATGTCTGAATTTGGTATCCCCGCAAAGCTCATTCGGCTTTGTAAAATGACTCTAACTGACACAAGATCTTCTGTTAAAATAGGAAAGAACCTCTCCGAAGAGTTTTGTACCAAAAGAGGTTTCAGGCTGGAGACAGCCTTTAGTGTGATCTCTTCAACATCCTGCTAGAAAAGGTTATACGAGAGGCAAACGTCAAAAGAAGTGGCACAATCTACACCAATAGCCACATGTTACTTGCTTATGCTGATGATATATACATCATGGGACGATCAGTAAAAGAAGTAACCGATACCTTTATGAAGGTCGAAGGAGAATCTGCTAAACTGGGTCTGGCGGTAAACGGCGAGAAGACCAAGTTGATGGTGTCGACGCGCAACGCGTCCAATTGGTTTGGATTTTTTGCCGGAGGTATTCCTTGTGGTCCAGATTACTACGATATATTTTTTCGGATGTGTTTAATACTTGCTGTGAAAGTGGACCGAAAGCACAAGGCTTCAGCTGTTATACTTAAACTTAAACACATAAACAAAAACATTGTTCCACAACATCCCATACGGGACAAGGGAGACTTCTCTCATATCAATACGAGCACACCGATTCATATTTAGCTCAATGTTATGGGACCTACTGTTTATCGCCGAGTCCGAACGGCGTGTCATAAGACACCACTTGTGGTGAAGTTTTTCATTTTTCAAGGCTGAAATACTCAGGAAATGTCGCCAGCATTACTGAGGGGTATTTTGCCGCCGTTGAAAAATGTTTGATGTTGCCTGGCCGGGGAATCGAACCCCAGACCTTCTGCGTGCAAGGCGGGCGTGCATACCATGACATGGTATGGTGGCACCCGTTATAACCACTTAACAAGATCATAAACTGATGTGATAAAGTTCAGAAGAATATATCGAAATTTAGTAAATATAATGGCATATATAGTATACCCTTAACTACATATACTGTAAACAATATTCACTACTTCCTGATTGTAACCATTTGCCACAACTTTCCCTGTTTTGGTGGTACAGGAAAACTCACAGACACAACGTGAAACCAACAACATTTTGCCTTGGTGAAAAGACTTTGCAATTTTATATTCGCGTCATTAATATCAATTTGTTAGTAACATTACGTTACGTATTACAATTCAACTAAGGCCTGCCGCTGCTCCCTCACTTCATGGTAGTCACATGCCACCACATCCGATCAACGTGTAATAAACAGACCCTGAGGCAGATAGCAAAACGATGGAATGCACGCATACAACCAAAAACAAACACACACACACTCATTTTACCAACTCACTCACCCACACACCTGTGCATACATTCAACCAAGGTAGTAAAACTACCTACGTACCTACCCATATTCAAGCTATAGGTAAATCTGATAAATACCATACTATTTTCTTACCTCAAGAGCTCCATTACCGCAACCACAACGCACATTAATCACTATAAAAATTTGAAGTATTATCTTATAGTTTTTTTTCTAGTAATTGTTCTTGTTGTTGCTGTTGTTGTATTAAATAATAGTAACAAATTTGTGTTCCCTTGAGTCTTTTGTATCCGTTCGTAGCATATGAAAGATTTCCACAAACCATTGTAAAACGGAAGGAAATCTTTACAAAGTTGAGTTAATCCCTACGAAAATAATGTGTAAATGTTTATTAAATTATAAGTAGATTTGTCTTTTAATGATAAACAAAGGAGGTAAGAAAACGTATAGACTTTAGGTCCTTTTTTGTCGCCGACTATTAAATTAGTTGTTGTAGAATATAGGAAACACACAATTTTAACATGTTATAAATTTAACAACAGACGTTTACATAATATTTCTTTTCGAATTTTAAGGAACAAATGCAGAAGAGTATTTAAACAGTTTCGTTCTAGTTTATGTTTTGAGAATTTTGTGTTTTAACTTGCATGCCTAAATACGTCCGTATATCCAAAGCGTTTGTTGTAAGAAAAATATTCGGATGTATTCGCATGCATTTTATATGTGTTCATGCATTCTTATGAATATTATCTAAATAATTCGAGCGCATAAAATTTAACAATGGTTTTGTGTGTAGGTAGGTGTACGCTTTGTATTTTGAAAACAAGAGCCCAACAAACCATGAAATGCAATTTATTGTAAATGAAAATAATTTGTTTCTACGAATGAAAACATTCAAATAAGTTTGTGTCGATTTTTAGTATCTGACAACGACTGTGCTCAACTTGAGTACCGATGTGCTCGAATCGAGCACGGCACTTGGTCAATTTTTTATCTGACAACGACTGTGCTCAACTTGGTCAATTCATAATCGTTTGTATTTGGATGCATTTTTATTAGTATTTTCGTGTCGCTGAAAGAGAAAGGACGCGCTGCAAAAAAAAAAAAAAAATAAACAAATAATATATAGTATGGAAATGGCAAACACTGAAAATTTTGTTGTACTTTTTGTACTGTACGTACTTCTTTAGTTCAATTTTCTAAAATATCAGCCGTATCTCACCCTTACACACTAACAGCGAAATCAACGTTGTACACCAAAACTCACCCTTATTACAACAAATAAAGATTCCAGCACTCTCTCTACGTCCAACAACAAATTGAGTACCATTAAGTATTTTTCGTATACTTATGGTACGTATTTCGACGACATATCTCAACCCCACGCTGACATTAATACAAAATAATAACAGTAATAGTAATTCCAAATCTCGAGATTCCAGCTGTATCCGCTCGTCCAATTCCAAATTGTACCAAACTTAGAACCATTTCGTACTCTTTAAATCTAATAGTAAGATTTTCTAAAACTACATCAATCCTTCACTTTAACAGTAATCTTAATTCAAAATGTCAGGGTTCCATCTCTGTCCGCTAAACCAAATTCAAATTGTACAACATTTAGGACAATTTAGAACTTTCGTACCCGAATTTTCAAAACTTCCTCAATTCAACAGGCCTACAATAATCATAATTTCAAATTGCAGGATTCCACCGCTATCCGTTCACCTAAATCCAAATTGTACCAAATTTAGTACCATTTAGTACTATCGTACCCATAAATACGATTTTTCAAAACAACCTGAATCCTACCTGAATCTATATTTGTTCACTCAAATCCAAATTGTACCAAATTTAGTACTGTTTGTACCCACAAGTACGAATTTCCAAAACTTCCGCAATCCCACACCCTAACAGTGATCTTATTCCACTTTTCAGGATTTTAGCTATATCCGTTCACCCAAATCCAAAATTAGTACCACTTAGTACTTTTCCAAAAATACCTCTGTCCTACACTCCAACAGTAATTCTAATTTCAAACTTCAGGACTCAAGCGCTATGGGTTCACCCAAATCCAAATTGTACCACATTTAGTACTTTTCATATCCAAAAGTACGAATTTCCAAAACTACCTCAATCCCACACTTCAACAATAATTGCAATTATAAATTTCAGGATTCCAGATTCCGAATACCCATTATACCAAATTTAGTACCATTTAGTACTTTTCGTACTCATAATTACGAATTTCCAAAACCACCCTCATATCTCAATCTTACACTCCAACAGTAATCTTAATTCCAAATTTCAGGTTTTGTAGCTCTATCCGTTCACCCAAATCCAAATTGTACTAAATTTCGTACTTTTCGTACCCATAGGTACTAATTTCCAAAACTATCTCAATCCTACACTCCACCAGTAATCTTAATTCCAAATTTCGAGATTCCAGCTCTATCCGTTCACCCAAATCCCCATTGTACCAAATTTAGTACCATTTAGTACTTTTCATACATATAAGTACGAATATCCAAATCTTCCCAATCCTACACTCCAACAGTAATCTCAATTCCAAATTTCAGGATTCCAGCTCTATCCATTTACCCAAATCCCTATTGTACCATATTTAGTACTTTTCGTACACATAAGTACGAATTTCCAAAACCACCCTCATGTACCAATCCTACACTTCAACAGTAATCTTAATTCCAAATTTCAGGTTTCCAGAACCAAATTTAGTACCATTTAGTACTTTCCGTACCCATAAATAAGGAATTCTTAACCCATTTCCTTATGTCGACACCACTTCCCAACCTTGATTCCCATACCAAATTCCATTATTCTAGTTATATCCGTTCAAAATATACAGTTACTAAATTACAGGTACTAAATTTTGTAAATTTTAGTACTTTTCATACACTTATAGTTCGAATTTCCAAAAACCATTTGGTTCAAAATTTCACAATTCTCTTCCCGTTTGACTAATACAAAGGGTACCCTGTTTAGTAACCTTTAGTACCCTTCTAGTTCGAATTTCCACAAACCCAGCCTTATCTCACCCCTACACACCAACAACAACCCACACTCAAAATTTCAAGTTTCTAGCTTCAGTCGTTTCGCCTGGGCGTTGATGAATCAGTCAGTCAATGAACCACTCACTTCAATGCTCTTTTATATATAGATGTCATAAATATAGTTTTTAATTTCATGTAGGTCCTAAAGCACCGAAGCATGTCAAACTCTACTTAATTTTTCCATTCAAGAGTTTCCCGAAATTGACGAATCAGTTGGCAAATCATTAAAAGCTTCCTTAATAAAAGAATGTGAAGGTTGGGATCGGTCCACGAAAAATGGAAAAGATCTTTCAAAATACGGCAAAAATAATTACGAAATTTAAATAGACATACATTTCTTCTGGAATAGCGGTTGTTGTCGGACGCAAGGGCGTCAGAATTAGTGAGTATCCATAAGCTATTTATTTATTATTGGCTAAATATTTTTTGTTTTAGGTCAACATTGATTTCGATATTATGTATCCTCAGAGAGGTAATCTCTTACTTTCAAAATGTTTTCCTTTTATTTATTCTTCGGGGGAACATAGGACATGCAGATGCTGAAGATTTTATATACCGATACTGTTAAATACAGTATTACCATCACCGGCTAGGTTTAAGTGCGGAAACGGCAAACTTCGCAGGAAAGCATTGTATTGAGTCTTCCGACAATTATTAAATACGCCAAAATGAATAAGAAAATATTACAATGCTACAAAAACTAAATAGTCATTTCTAATTGTGGAGGGTTTGTCTGATACTGACATTAAAAGTTTTTTATATATTTGTATACCCTCCACCATAGGATGATGGTATATTAAGTTTGTCATTCCGTTTGTAACTACTCGAATTAATCATTGTAGACCCCACAAACTATATATATTCTTGATCAGCGTGCAATTCTACATCGATATAGCCATGTCCGTCCGTCTGTGGAAATCACTCTAGCGTCCGAACGGATTGACGTAGGTGGATGACATTTTTGGAAAATCTATTATATGTACGTAGGACTTTTGGCTTTGAAAGCGGGCTATGTAGGTCCTCGCTTCCGTAAAGCGCCCATACAAAATGAAGGGTGACGCGTCGTCGTTTTAAGGAATTTTTAAGATATTTGTCCCATTTTACCACCGAATTGGTTGTAGCTTGGTATTTTGTGTCTCAGGAGACAAAAAAACATTGCTACCAAAGTTGGTTTATATAGGTCCACGTTTTGGTATAGGCCCCATATAACGCCCCATATAAAGTACGCGTCATTTTTATACCCTCCACCAAAGGATGGGGGTATATTAAGTTTGTCACTACGTTTGTAACTACTCGAAATAATCATTGTAGACCCCACAAATTACATATATTATTGATCAGCGTGCAATTCTACATCGATATAGTCATGTCCGTCCGTCTGTGGAAATCACTCTAGCGTCCTAGGTTGATGAAATTTTGGGAAAATATGTTATATTTACGTAGGACTTTTGGTATTGAAAGCGGGCTATGTAGGTCCACGCTTTCGTATAGGCCCCATACAAAATGACGCGTGACGCGTCGTCGTTTTAAGGATTTTTTAAGATATTTGGCCCATTTTACCACCGAATTGGTTGTAATTTGGTATTTTGTGTCTTCAGAGGCCAGAAAATATTCCTACCAAAGTTGGGTTATATAGGTCCGCGTTTTGGTATAGCCCCCACATAAGGCCCCTTATAAAGTACGCGTCATTTTAATATATTTTGAATGTATTAGTCCCATTTGACCAAAGAATGGGTTGTAACTTTGTATTTTGTGTTTCCAGAGGCTAAGAAACATTTCTACCACAAAATGTTTTTATAGGTCCAGGTGTTGATATAGCCCCCATAATACAATATCTCCCGATTTTCGATATTTTGAACGTTTTAGCCTTATTATCACACCGAGATGGCTGAAATTTGGTATTTAGTCTTCTTTAGGCCTATAAAACTTTCCCCCAGAAATTTTTAGGTATAGGTCCACGCCATCATATAGCCCCCATAGAACGGTACCTTCCGAATTTCGGTATTTTGAAGGTTGTGGCCACATTAATCCACCGAAATGGCTGAAATTTGTGGTGGAGGGTATAAAAAGTTCGGCCCGACCGAACTTAACGCTTTTTTTACTTGTTAAATATTTTGAATGTATTAGTCCCATTTGACAACAGAATCGGTTGTAACTTTGTATTTTGTGTTTCCAGAGGCTAAGAAACATTTCTACCATAAAATGTTTATATAGGTCCACGTTTTGATATAGCCTCTATAGGACAATATCTCCCGATTTTCGGTATTTTGAAGGTTTTGGCCTCATTATCGCACCGAGATGGCTGAAATTTGGTATTTAGTCTTTCCCTCAGAAATTTGTAGGTATAGGCCCACGCCATCATAGAACGGTACCTTCCAATTTTCGGTATTTTGAAGGTTGTGGCCACATTAATCCACCGAAATGACTGACATTTGTGGTGGAGGGTATAAAAAGTTCAGCCCGATCGAACTTACTTGTTTAATCATAAATTGACAACAATTAGGTTTAACTAATATCCGTGTAGACTTTGTTTTATTCCCCAGTACGATTTGTACCAAATAAAACAGGGTTCGTTTCAGATTACGTTTCTACAATGCTTTATTTACTTTATTCCACTTATTCGGAAACGACTTTAATTACTAAGCACACAGCTTGTCTCTAGTTAGCACGCATCTATTCTTTAACCGATCTGTTCAGTTCAACGCTTAAAACACAACCAACTCGCCGTTGCTGGCTCCACCTGTATTTATCTCAAAATTCCCTCGTTCAAGAATCCTCTAGAACAAGTCTGGTAACACCTCGAATCTGTGCAACGAACACACCGACGCACATTCGCACTAAGCGAACAACCATATATGTGCGAAGATCAATACAAGTGGAAAAGCACACTAATGACGTAATTACAACAACAAACAAATGCAAGAAATAAGGAAGTAGCAAACTAAACGATAATTACATGATTATGGCAAAACAAACAAACCCAGCCAGCAATTGGGAGTGAGTGAGTCACTTCCTCTATCAGAAGTAATCGCTTTCTGAACTTCTATTCTAGAAAATAGCGATCCTTTATCATTTTACAATAACAATTGCATTGCTGTCCCTTTTTGAACTTCTTGAATAACTACCTAGTGTCAGAAAAGGAGATCGAAATTCTATTATTGCTTTTTTACACTAACAATGCTACTACCCAGCAAGCATTTATTATCGCCCATTACCCGAAGCAGTCACTCCCAGGCGATAGAAATACACATCCGCGATATCGCATTCTAATTGAAGTAGGCACACCGTTCGGGAAGAAATGAACCACGTCCACGACACTACTTGTGAATGTCGCTTTCGAGACTTCCTAGAAGTACTTTTAGCGATAAAATTGGTTGTGACGAAAAAAAACATTTTTTTCGTTTTTCATTTTATCTGTTGTCATTCTTTTAATTTTTATTTTTTTACTATTCTAATTAATGTTCCAAATTACATACGTTTTTAAAGAACTATCCTTAGATGAAATCGCCATCTTCATTAATTTTTGTACTTTTAAAAATGTTATGTTGCCTGGCCTGGGAATCAAACCCATGACCTTAAGAATGCAAAGCGAACATGCTTACCACTGCACCACCGTACCTTATAAACACCAGATGGACTAAAGTCTTATATTAGTTTAAGGTTGTACACGCCTCAAATGAACGTAAACAATCGAAGTGTCTGCATTGACTAGAAAAAGTGTCTGCCCATGCGATAGTCGTAAGTAGTAGCATTGTTAGTGTAAAAAAGCAATAATAGAATTTCGATCTCCTTTTCTGACACTAGGTAGTTATTCAAGAAGTTCAAAAAGGGACAGCAATGCAATTGTTATTGTAAAATGATAAAGGATCGCTATTTTCTAGAATAGAAGTTCAGAAAGCGATTACTTCTGATAGAGGAAGTGACTCACTCACTCCCAATTGCTGGCTGGGTACTTACGACTATCGCATGGGCAGACACTTTTTCTAGTCAATGCAGACACTTCGATTGTTTACGTTCATTTGAGGCGTGTACAACCTTAAACTAATATAAGACTTTAGTCCATCTGGTGTTTATAAGGTACGGTGGTGCAGTGGTAAGCATGTTCGCTTTGCATTCTTAAGGTCATGGGTTTGATTCCCAGGCCAGGCAACATAACATTTTTAAAAGTACAAAAATTAATGAAGATGGCGATTTCATCTAAGGATAGTTCTTTAAAAACGTATGTAATTTGGAACATTAATTAGAATAGTAAAAAAATAAAAATTAAAAGAATGACAACAGATAAAATGAAAAACGAAAAAAATGTTTTTTTTCGTCACAACCAATTTTATCGCTAAAAGTACTTCTAGGAAGTCTCGAAAGCGACATTCACAAGTAGTGTCGTGGACGTGGTTCATTTCTTCCCGAACGGTGTGCCTACTTCAATTAGAATGCGATATCGCGGATGTGTATTTCTATCGCCTGGGAGTGACTGCTTCGGGTAATGGGCGATAATAAATGCTTGCTGGGAAATCACATTAATGAAAGGAAAAGTAAGAGCTAGAATGATGAAGAGAATCCTACATGGTAGTTGTTGTTGCTTAAATATGTTGCGTAATAAAAACTTTACGTTACAATTCAAATTTTTAAATTATCGGAAATCAAACTAAAATAAAACACTGTAATTAACTTAAACCTATCAGTTACATTCGTAACAATATGTACAGTGTCGGCCAAAACTAATGCAACCCCTCAGTACATTTTTTTAAATGATCTTTTTTAAGAAAACAATGTTATATATTGATTTTTTATTATACCCTACACCACTATGTGGAAAGGGTATTATAAGTTTGTTTTGGTAAAAATTCATGTAACACCGCGAAATATTCGTCTGAGGCCCCCAATGTGGTATACCAATGTTCATATCTCGGCGAGATAAAGCGATTTTGAGATGTGTGTCCGTCCGTCCGTCCGTGTGTCCGTCTGTCCATTATAAATTGTAATCAAACTACAGGCCGCAATTATGGACCGATCGTCACAAAATTTGGTATGGAGGTCGGTTTCACATCAGAATAGATCGCTATTTTTTATTGGTGATGATCGTGAAATATATAGCGGGTGAAATGGACCAAAAACATAATTTTTATCCAATTTTGTAGCTGCTCTGGCCCAACTTGACCAAAAATCATGAAAAATTCAAATGTTGTGTAGCGTTACGTAAAGCTATTTTAAGGGGTTATGGCCACTTATAAGTATCAGAAAAGCCTTTTTCATGCATTTTTTATAAGAAATCTATTTTTTCTTTTAAATAATCTTTCTGACAAATGCCCGACTATAAAGCACTGTTTTACTAAAGCAGTTTGCGGTACCCACTGTTGTTTAAAAAAGTATAAACCGATCAGCATATATTTTTGTGCGATCATTACGAACCTAATAATCTTGTCCATTATCGAAACGGACTTAAAAAATCAAACATTTCCCAGAAAGACTTATTCATATCAATGATATGTAACCTCCTCCACATTCGAACGATAAGCCGCACAGTAAATCCCCGCTTGTAGAGGCGATACAACGTTTGTTAATATGTGAGGTATTTTATTAAAATTTAAAAAAATAAAGCCCTAATAAACATGTGCTTCTTTGATTTCTAAAACAAAACATTGAAACAGCTTCTCCTTTTTCTATGAATTTCCAGCGACACCAAACTTTTCTGCAAGAATTCTACTTTCTGCGAGAATTTATGCATTTAGTGGAATGATGTGGAAACATACAAATTGAAAATATAACGAATTTTCATTCATGTTTTCCAAAATATTCAAACAAATGTGAAAAATTATTAGTTTTTTAAATTCCAATAATTTATAGACATTTCCTTGTTTTGTTTACAAATACAAGTGGCAGTAACGTTACAAACAAAAACAAATTCCTTTGTGGTTGTTGTTCGAGTTGTATTTGTTGTAGTATTAACTTTACCTTGTATTTGTTCTACCATGATATTTAGGAGACAATTTTAAAATTTACAGAGTAGGATATTTAGAATTAAAAATAGCCGAACGTGGCCCGGTTCGGTAAAGTCGCCATGTAAAATTTAAGCCCCGTTTTCAGTATATTGAAGTTTTTAATCACACGGGCTCACGTTATAGTTTATCGTAGAATCTTACAACCACAAAGAATTTCCGTTGTCTTTGCTATAGCAAGATTTTTACTATTTCGATGATCTTAGCCTAATTTTCAAGAATATCGGGTGCCGTTGACGTTGATATTTTTCCAAATGAAAACAGTAAGAAAAATTTAACAGTTTTAGAGATATGGTGCGAAATCTATACAAATTATGGCCTCAACTTAAAATTTGAGGTAATAAATGTAGTTTTTCCAGTTCAATATTTGTCCAAAAAGTTTTTCTGGCCCTTATCTAGAAATTTGCTTCAGAGGTCAGAAGAAGATTTGCATTGGTTTCAGAGATATAGCAATATTTAGAGGGGGGCATAAAATCCAAGCTGGATCTGACTCAACAAAACGGAACTAGGGCTTTTGTACTTTGGGTCTGTACTTTCAAAAATCCTCACTTCAATTTTCTTGCACAAGAATACCTTAAAAATGCTGCACAGTGTTATTTACCGGAAGAGATAGAGTCTGATTCAGGATTATTTTTTACTTTTATTATAATGTTAAAGAAGAAGCATTATATTTTTTTTTAATTGGACTCGACACTTTGACAAACACTTTGATGGACTTTGGACAAACACTTTGATGGACTTAGTTCTATATAGTTTTGACAAATAACAATCGATCCTTATTGAACCCCACTTAATTATTGGTTATAATAAGCTAAATAATTTTAGAAATGGATCTTATTTTGAGAGACGCTCCTCTCGATAGTTACCGCGCCCATAAGCTATTTTAGTTGGTTACAGTAGCATTTAGAGCTTTGTCAGGAAGCATGAACTTGTCCACGAAAAATAGGAAATCGCTGTAAACAAGACTACAAAATGTCCAAAGGATCCTCAAACAGTCTTTAAACTGCGGTTATGTTAGACTTGTATGAGTGACCTGAAGATGTTGTCCAAACATATTCTCTTGGAACTTTATGTACTTTTCGACCATTTTAGTGAAAATTGCGAACTTTTATGGCGGAGGTGCCGATTTGACTTAAATTTAATTTGGACAAACATTACGAGATCCATAACTTGGACCAAATCGGTTGATCCGTTCGAGAGTTATCATGAGTTCCAACCTGCCAGATAAACAGAGATACAGACGGATGGACAGTCTTAAGTACTTCCATCATGTCTGAAACGGATTTTGTCCAAACATATTTATGTGGAGTATAAAATCTTTATTTTGATGAGACCTACATATTTGTATCGTATCCTAGTGTATATAATCTCGTAACCTTAAAGTCTGAGGCTACAATTATACTTCGGTGATGATAAGGAAAACAATTAAGTGACGCACAAAAATTCATTTGTCTTCATTATTTTCTCATACTGTTTAGCAGCAAATTTGTCTAAAATAGAATTACAAAATTTTGGCGATGGCAGTAACACAAATTTCTAATTGGTTTTCAAGATGTAGTCCATGAAGGACCGACCCTTCATACATTGTATCCAATAGACATTTTTCATATACTTCCATTCCCACAATACTGAACTAGTTATTTTTGTTGTTACAGGATGAGTTTTAAGCCTCGAGAGCTCTATATAGTTCGAATATGACATAAACTTGGAGTACATTCATTAAGGATTCGCATTTGATAGTGGAATGATATGACATGAAGAAGTAATTCAGATTTCATTGAAAGTTTCTCCCAAAAACAGCATACTAACAAAAATGTTTAAAATATTTTCTTACAAAACTTGTTAATGATGTACACCCGTGCCAACCGTGATTTTAATAATAATGACGAATATCACAGCTTCGGTTCGGGATCTTCCAAAAACAAAGTCTGACAATGAAAGTAGAATATCCCATCTTTACAGTGATGCAAAGTAGGTTGGCGTAGGTGGCCACATAACGGAGATATCACAATAGTCGGCGATACATCCCATTTTTTCATTTTTTTGTAATCACGCTACAGGTCGCAATTTTAATCGGATCGTCACGAAATTTTGGGTGTTATTGGGGGTCCCACAGAGGAAAAAACCTTTTGATTTTTGATAATGGTCGGATATTATTCAGGGGTCGGAATGTGACAAACAAAAATATTTGCTACGATGTGAAGTAGGTTGTCATAGGTGGTCAAACAACAGAGATATCACAATAGTCGGTAATGCATCCTTTTTTCCATTTTTGTGCAATAACACTACGAAATTTTGATCGGATCCTCACGAAATTTTGGGGGTTGATGGGGGTCTAACACAGAAAGAAGCATATTGATGGTTGGCATTTGGGTTGTACTGTCGATGCACTTAAATACGTTTCAAAAAAATTGACCTGTGTTAATGTAGACATTCACAGCAAAGGCGCTAAGCTATGCCAATTTTAATATTTTAAATTTTATTAGTAAAAAGGTTATGAACAGGGGTAGTGGTGTAGGGTATCAAATAGTCGGCCCCGACCCGACTATAGCCTTGGCTCACTTGTTTTAATAAAAAATTTTTCCTTCTTTTTTCTAGTTGATACATGGAAGTAATATAGAACTTGGTTATAGGTGAAAAGTGTCAAAGGATGAGAAATTCTACACAAAATTCCACTATGAGTTTCAAAATAAACCATACATCTATGTACACCATTTCCTTAAAAAAATTAGATTACAAATTTATATATATTAGGATGAAATTATATGTTTTAATTTTGGACTGTTAATTTTACATAATTCCATACTGGATCAAAATCTAGCAGAATCCTTTACTTTTTGGGAATATTGTTAAAGATAGAAATGTTCCAAATGAAATTTCATTATGAGTCTCTGAATAAAGGAAATCTGTAACCATAACATATAACATTCTTAGTAGCACTTGTTTTCGATATATATGGTTTTAGGGCCATATTTTCCAATTTTCATACTGATTGTCGTTGTGATTGAAGAATATAAATAACTTATTGTTGGTTTTTCGTTATGAATTCATACCGAAGATGTTGTGCGTTCAATTTAAACAGCCTTAAACGCATTGGTGGTAAATATGTATTTTAAAATACAAAAAAAAGGCCAAAATTGCGTATTTTTAATACTTTCAACTTAAATTCCGTAGTTTGGATAAGCCACTGGTTACTTATATTGCATGCGAAAATACATTAGAGGTCTACGGCTATGGTCCAGTGAAAATATAGGTGTCATATGGATTCTCACATGCACAATTTGGTGTGGTCCAAAAAAACTACAATGATGGGACTCACTCCTACTTTGGTGGCATTTACGGAATAAACCTTAGAAATTGAATATGAATAATTTTGGGATTTATACATTTGTTTGCATGCAATTTCTATTCATTAGTAGTTGTTTCTACCAGTATAAAATATATTTTTGATATCACAATATATACCCACAATGAACTATTTTCGAAATAACCTGAAAAGTACAAAATTACGTGAGGACGATAGATCTTCATAAACTCACAATTTTCCAAAATATCAAATATCAGAGATGTAGTAAATTGCATTGTATATATGTATATTTATTTATTTTAGGTTATTCCAAAAAGGAACCCGATATTCAAAGACAATTTGAAGATTTAGCAGGAGGGGCTAATCTATGTGAATTTTCCAATTTTTTTAATATTTTTTGCACAAACATCCCAGTAGGGACAAGGGAGGCTCTCTTATATCAATGGATTCACATTATGTTATTGATATGTGACCAAGTTTTTATCGCCGAGTCCGAACGGCGTGTCCTAAGTTGCCTCGTTTTTCATGGCTGAAATACTCAGGAAATATCGCCAACATTATTAAGGGGTATTTTGCCACCGTTGAAAATTTGATTCAGCGTGCAAGGCGGTTGCACATAGCTTATTCCTAGTGGTTGTGGTGTAGGGTATCACTTGGTCGGCCCCGTCCGACTATAGCCTTTGCTTACTTGTTTTTCTTTTTATTTATATCTATATTATTGGAAAACACAAACATTAGCAATTCAGAATTTAATAAACAAAATTTAAAATTAAAAAACATTTTAGGTCGGAAGAAATACTTATATAATATAATAATAATAATTGTTCCACTTCTTCTCTCATCCAAATACTTAAAATACTAAAAATTCAAATTTAACCTTTGGTCCATATATAAAAATCTGGGGGATAGATTCCGACATATTCTGGTATGTCTCGCATATATCAACAACCGGACGGCAAAATATGTCGCAATTATACATAAAATCGAAATTCAAAAAAATTAAAATCTCTATAAATAAAAATCAAATGTCGTTCGTTGGTAATGGCATCATTCTTTCTATGAAATGTTTGCCATAACCCGACTTAGGTTTTTGAAGAAAATTTGACCACGCCCACTTTTACGCCCACTTTTTTCAATTTTAATCTTTTCTACAAAAACTACTGAACCGCTATTTCTGAAATTTGCCAGGAAATGTACAGGGATGTCTCCCGTTTAAAATAGGCTACAAATTTAGTTGAATTCCGGAAGGGGCGGGGTACTTCCCCTATACCCTATTTCTTTAAAAATGCTATATCTATATAAATAAAAATCACGACATTTCCAAAATTTCATATTTGCAAAAATTACGAATGTTGAGGTTGGGTATCTTTTCCACGCCTTTTTTTAAAACGCTATATGTATAAGCGAAACTTATGATTTGGAGCCAAAATAAATATCTTATATCTAGAAAACTGATTAACAATCCCACTCTTTTCAATACATATTTTTTTTTTTCAAAACTACTAAACCTAATTTTATGAAATGCTATATATTTGTAGATGAATTTCGGGGGCCTATTGTGGGAAACGGGAGTGCTTACGATGGCACGTTGTTACTGCAAATAACCTTATTGAAAATAGAAATAAATTATTCCGATGATGGCATTTGCGGTTGCATTGAATTAAGCATTGGCTTATTATATTAAAGAAAACTTTATGTTGAATAAAATGCTTTCGGTGGATTAATTTTAAATTAATTTATAATTTTAGCACAAAATTATGTGCTTTACGTAATTATTCGGTAAAGCAGACAATTCGAAAAATCTGCCAATATATGTGATATCTGTATTATCGAGATTATACTGTATATCGGTCCATCGGGCAATCGACCCACGTTTTAAAATAACTCCCATTGGGTGTTATTTATAGGTCATGCCGTAAGACCAATTTTAAACAAGTTTAAAGTTTCCCAGTGGACACAATACTCCACCAGAAATGTTCAACGTAGGATTCACATTTTGGTAAATACCACACATATGACACAATGTCCAAGATAAGTCCTAGGATTTTACATGTTAAAGCCGGCTATAATTTTCTCTTGAGATAATTGCAGACAATTGAAGTTAAGTCCAGATTTTAATTAATTTCTCGTTACAGTCGAGCTTAATGGCCAATAATTTTTGCAAGTGAAAAAGGAAAGTCGAAGATTCAAACCCACACAACCACCACTATGTGACATGTTTCGCCTTTGGTAGAGGCTCATCAGACATATCGGCTGTGGAGCGGCTTCGTTGACAACACTTTTTTTAAGTCTAGATTATTGGTGATTTTAAGTCCAGATTATTGGTGATTTATAATACAATGTTATATACTTAATCTTCATTCTTCCCTCGATAATCGCACCAACATTGCAAAAGTCCAGATTATTGGTGATTTTAAGTCCAGATTATTGGTGATTTATAACAAAATGTTATATATTTATTCTTCATTCTTCCCTCGATAATCGCACCAACATTGCAAAAGTCCCCAGCTAACAGGTTTTCTAGTAATTTATTAAGGTTTTCGCATTTCCTTTAGTTCCACAACTCCTACTATTGTTTGTGTATAGTTAGAGATGGTTTTTACCGGGTATTTACCCGGTAAATACCCACACGGTGGGTAAATACCCATTTGTGGGTATTTATTTGGGTATTTACTATATTGAATGGGAAATACAACATTTTACACCCTATTCCTGGGTTTAGGTTGTAAATTCGTTTCAAATGGATAGTTTTACAATACTTTAGACTAGTGGGTAAATACTTGGGTAAATACCCGAGTATTTACCCAAGTGTTGGGTAAAAACTCATTAACTGCCGAACCACTTGACGTAGGCTGACAAAGTTTGGCTTACATCTTTCTTATGTCAACAAAACTTCTGGTACTGAACAAGGGGTCTCTGGGTCCATGTTTTGATATAGCCCCCATATAGCCGTAACTCCCGATTTAAGGTATTTTTCATCTATTAGCCACATTTTACAACCAAATTGGCTGTAATTTGGCACAGTGAGTCCTCAAGGAGCAGAAAATATACCTGCAAAAATTTGTCAATATAGGTCACGTTTTCTAATAGCCCCCATATAAGGGTACCCCGATTTCGGGTATTTACCCAAATTTTGGGTAAAAACTCCTTAACTGCCGAACCACTTGACGTAGGCTGGCGAAATTTAGCTCAAATCTTACTTATGTCAAGAGAATATCTAGCATTGAAAATGGGGTCTCTCGGTCCATGTTTTGATATAGCCCCCATATAACCGTTCCTCCCGATTTAAGGTAGTTTTAGTCTATTTGCCTCATTGTACAATCATAGTAGCTGTGTTCCAGAACTAAAAAGTTTTTACAATTTTTACGACTTTTACACATTTTACTCGAAAAAGCGTTCCCGTACACAAAAAAGTTGTAAAATGTTCACTTCTCTTTAAACAAAAATGGCGCTGAATGACGCTCTCTTTAAAAACTTTTTACACGACAAATTTGGGCGAGTAAAAAAATAGTAACATGGTTGCCGGCGTCTGATTGGCTGATACGCCGACTTTGACATTTGTTCCAGTTTTTTTGACGTATTTTCCATTTTTCCGTTCCCGAACTTTTTGAAAAAACTTTTATGTGACAACAAAATTTCTTTCTTTCTCTCTTTTACGAGTTTTACTATTAAAAAGTACGGGAACAAAGCAAGTGGCTGAAATTTGGCATAGTGAGTTCTCAATATGTAGAAAATACCCTTGCAAAAACTTGTCAACCAGATCCACGTTTTCTAATAGCCCCATATAAGGGTACCCCGATTTCGAGTATTTACCCAAATTTTGGGTAAAAACTCTTTAACTGCCGAACCACTTGACGTAGGCTGACAAAACTTGGCATAAATCTTACTTATGTCAAAAGAACTTCTGGTACTGAACCTGGGGTCTCTGGGTCCATGTTTTGATATAGCCCCCATATAGCTGTACCTCCCGATTTAAGGTATTTTTTATCTATTAGCCACATTTTACAATCATACTGACTGTAATTTGGCACAGTGAGTCCTCAATGAGTATAAAATATCCTTGCAAACATTTGTCAACGTAGGTCCACGATTTCTTATAGCCCCCATATAAGGGTACCCCGATTTCGAGTATTTACCCAAACATAGGGTAAAAACCCTTTATCTGCCGAACCAGTTGACGTTGGCTGACAAAATTTGGCTCAAAACTTTCTTATATCAATAGTAATAAGGGTATTGAAAATGGAGTCCCTGGGTCCATGTTTTGATATAGCCCCCATATAGCCGTACCTCCCGATTTAAGGTATTTTTAACTATTAGCCACATTTTACAATCATACTGACTGTAATTTGGTACAGTGGGTTCCCAATATGTATAAAATATCCTTGCAAAAAATTGTCGACGTAGGTCCACGTTTTCTTGTGGCCCCAATATGGGTTTCTGAAATCGGGAGGTACGGCTATATCAAAAAGTGGACCCAGGGACTCCATTTTCAAAACCTTTAATACTATTGATATAAGAAAGTTTCTAGCCAAATTTTATGAGCCTACGCCAATGGTTTCGCAGATAAAGAGTTTTTACCCAATATTTGGGTAAATACTTGAAATCGGGGTACCCATATATGGGGGCTATAAGAAAGCGTGGACCTACGTTGACAAGTTTTTGCAAGGGTATTTTCTACATATTGAGAACTCACTATGCCAAATTTCAGCCACTATTATTGTACAATGAGGCAAATAGACAAAAAATACCTTAAATCGGGAGGTACCCTTATATGGGGGCTATTAGAAAACGTGGACCTATATTGACAAGTTTTTGCAGGGATATTTTCTGCTCCTTGAGGACTCACTGTGCCAAATTACAGCCAATTTGGTTGTAAAATGTGGCTAATAGATGAAAAATACCTTAAATCGGGAGGTACGGCTATATGGGGGCTATATCAAAACATGGACCCAGAGACCCCATGTTCAGTATCAGAAGTTCTTTTGACATAAGAAAGATTTATGCCACGTTTTGTCAGCCTACGTCAAGTGGTTCGGCAGTTAATGAGTTTTTACCCAAAAATTGGGTAAATACTCGAAATCTGGGTACACTTATATGGGGGCTATTAGAAAACGTGGACCTATGTTGACAAGTTTTTGCAAGGGTATTTTCTACATATTGAGAACTCACTATGCCAAATTTCAGCCACTATTATTGTACAATGAGGCAAATAGACAAAAAATACCTTAAATCGGGAGGTACGGCTATATGGAGGCTATATTAAAACATGGACCTAGAGACCCCATTTTCAATGCTAGATATTCTCTTGACATAAGTAAGATTTGAGCCAAATTTTGTCAGCCTACGTCAAGTGGTTCGGCAGTTCATGAGTTTTTACCCAAAAATTGGGTAAATACTCGAAATCGGGGTACCCTTATATGGGGGCTATTAGAAAACGTGGACCTATATTGATAAATTTTTGCAAGGATATTTTCTACTCCTTGAGGACTCACTATGCCAAATTACAGCCAATTTGGTTTTAAAATGTGGCTAACAGATGAAAAATACCTTAAATCGTGAGGTACGGCTATATGGGGGCTATTATAAAACATGGACCTAGAGACCCCATGTTCAGTACCAGAAGTTCTTTTGACATAAGAAAGATTTATGCCAAGTTTTGTCAGCCTACGTCAAGTGGTTCGGCAGTTAATGAGTTTTTACCCAAAATTTGGGTAAATACTCGAAATCGGGGTACACTTATATGGGGGCTATTAGAAAACGTGGACCTATGTTGACAAGTTTTTGCAAGGGTATTTTCTACATATTGAGAACTCACTATGCCAAATTTCAGCCACTATTATTGTACAATGAGGCAAATAGACAAAAAATACCTTAAATCGGGAGGTACGGTTATATGGGGGCTATATCAAAACATGGGCCCAGAGACCCCATTTTCAATGTTAGATATTCTCTTGACATAAATAAGATTTGAGCCAAATTTTGTCAGCCTACGTCAATTGGTTCGGCAGTTAATGAGTTTTTACCCAACACTTGGGTAAATACTCGGGTATTTACCCAAGTATTTACCCACTTGTGTGAAGTATTGTAAAACTATCCATTTTGAATCGATTTCATAGCCTAAACCCAGAAATAGGGTCTAAGATGTTGTATTAGCGATTCAATATAGTAAATACCCAAATAAATACCCACAAATGGGTATTTACCCGGTATTTACCCAATTTACCGGGTATTTACCCATTGGGTATTTACCCACTGTCCATCTCTATGTATAGTTATGGGCTGATGGTATTTAGATCATATTCAATTTTACTTATAACTAGCTGAACCCGGCGCGCTTTGCTGCCCCGACTACGATAAAATATAATGGAATGCCATAATTATATTAACGTTTTTAATATTTTAACGAATAAATATAGGAGATATGAAGGAGTTATATACCTATTCAGGATTGTTATGGAGCTACTATGGTATTTTTTTAAGTTTCAGGAGGTAACACTCCTTCGAAAGTCTTTCCGCCTATAAGTATTCCTAATGATTTAGATATATCATAATAAAACATAAATCTTAAGAAGACTCTCAAAGGTATGACACTTAACAGCATTGGTCAATTCCTTCCCAACTATAAGTACTTCTGTAAATAATGATGACTTTTACTGACTGCTAAGTCTTCAAAATTTTATTGAAATTGAACATACGTAACAAAAACATTAAATCGACCGAAAACATATATGGGTAGCTATATTCATATATGAACCGCTCTCGATATAATTTGTCATATTTATTTTTAGACCAAATCCCGTCTTACATTCACATTTTGTGAATGAAATACGGAAAATCAGCCGAAAATATATATGAGAGCTATATTCTAATCTGAACCGATTTCGGTATAATTTGTTCCTTTTATTTCTAGAACGAATTGCGTCACGCTTTCCAAATTTCAGTGAAATTGGACATATGTAGTGTGTCCAAATCTGAACCGGTTTCGATAGAATTTGGCACATTTATATTCAGAACAAATTCCGTCAGACATCCCAAATTTCAGCGACCTTGGACACATATAGCGTGTTTAGAGCATCATATACAGAAAATCGGCCTAAAATATAGATAGGAGCAATATCCAAATCTGAACCGATTTCGATATGATTTGGCACATTTATGTCTAGACCAAATCCCGTTACGCATTCCAAATTTCACAGAAATTGGACATTAATAGCGAGTTTGGTTCATAAAATACAGGAAATCGGCCGATAATATATACAGGAGTTATATCCAAATCTGAACCGATTTCGATATAATTTGGCACATTTATTTCTAGACCAAGTTCTGTTACACATTCCAAATTTCAGCGAAATTGGACATATATAGCGTGCTTGGTGCATAAACTACAGAAAATCGTCCGAAAATATATATGGGAGCTATATTCAAATCTGAACCGATCTCTATATAAGTTAGCAAATTTATTTTCGGAACAAATTCCGTCAGACCCTCCAAAATTTCAGCGAAATTGAACATATACAGCGTGTTTGGTGCATAAAATGTGGAAAATCGGCCTAAAATATATATTGGAGCTATATCCAAATCTGAACCGATTTCGATAAAATTCGGCACATTTATGTCTAGACCAAATTCCTTTAAACATTTCAAATTTCAGCGAAATTGGAAATATATAGCGTGCTTGGTGCATAAAATACAGGAAATCGGCGAAAATATATATGGGAGCTATATCCAAATCTGAACAGATTTCGATAAAATTCGGCACATTTATGTCTAGACCAAATTCCGTTACACATTTCAAATTTCAGCGAAATTGGACATATATAGCGTGCTTGGTGCATAAAATACAGGAAATCGGCGAAAATATATATGGGAGCTATATTCAAATCTGAACCGATATGTATATAATTTAGCACGTTTATTTCTAGAACAAATTCCGTCAGACCCTCCAAATTTCAGCGAAATTGGACATATATAGCGTGTTTGGTGCATAAAATAAGGAAACCGGCCGAAAATATGTGTATATGGGAGCTATATCCAAATCTGAATCAATCTCAATATAATCTGGCACATTTATTTCTAGAACAAATTCCGTGATAAATTCAAAATTTCAGCGTAATTGGACATATATAGCGTGTTTGGTGCATAAAATAAGGAAGTCGGCCGAAAATATATGTGTATGGGAGCTATATCCAAATCTAAACCGATTTTGATATAAATTGGCACGTTTATTTCCAGACCAAGTTCCGTCATACATTCCAAATTTCATCGAAATTGGACATAAATAGCATGTTTGGTACATAAAATAAGGAAATCGGCCGAAAATATATGTATGTGGGAGCTATATTCAAATCTGAACCGATTTGAATATAATTTGGTGAATTTATTTCTACATCAAACTCCGTCACGCATACAAAATTTGGAGATTGTATCTGTAACAGTTCTAAAGATATTTGCATACAAAATCTAATTTTTTTGATGCTATAACTCCAGATCAACGCGAAATTTCAAAAAATGATATAGCCTATTTTCATTCCAGGCTATGTAGCAATGTACCCTAAACATTTCAGTAAGGTCTGTTCAGCGGTTTTCGAGTCTATAAGGCCCAAACAAACAAACAGACAAACAAATTTCAATTTTATATATATATAGATATTGCTATACACAAATAGATTAAAAAGGTGTTATATATATTTTTCAATAAACTTTTTGATGTGTCTCAATAAAACACTTACTTGATCACTTTATGGCGATTTCTCAATAAGATACGATATATGAAATCAATACTGTGGCAAATTGTTCCCGTTTGTATAGACTTTTATATGTATGTACATACTTGTTATAACAATTTTCCACACATCATTCACATGTCCCCACAATGAAATAGGAAAATAAAACCAACGGATGTATACGTCATTCAAATAAATACAATCAAATTCTAAAAAAAAAATAATATAATCTATATTGCAAAAATTGTATCTGACGTTGTGGATTTTATTGTAGTATTACATGACTAGCATTTTACACATGTTCCTACGCTTTCCATTCGCCTCAACCCCATTCGCATACAAAATCCTAAAATATATAAAACCATGTTCTTTATACGAAAAATAAAACGAATGTTAAAATGTTATGTCAATGACAATTTTATTTATTGTGCTCTGTACCGAACATTTCCGTTTGCCATTTTTCTCACACGGAGTTTTCTTTTTTTGTTCGATTTTTTTGCATGGGCTGTGGTCAGTTTAACATTTACAACCAAATAAATATAAAACTGAAGACAATAACAATTACATGTGTTGTACACGACGACAAAACGCTTATACAATTTTATTTTACATGGCAAACCCTTTTTTGTGTGTCAGTCGCACACACGCACATATTTTTTGTGTGTTTTAAATAAATTAAGACTAAACCGCCATTTCAACGTTGTCAGTTCAAGAGAAGTAGATTTTTTTGGTAAGCTGCCTAATATACTAGAAAGAGTAAATTTAAAAGTTATTGCCTAATTAGAACTTAGATCTTCACGGCAACTTTTATATTTTGTTTTGAAAACTGTTTTAAATGGAAATATCCTCTCAAATTTTAACAAACAATTTAGCTTACACCAGACCTTCCATTATATAATATTTATATACCTTATTAACGTCAAATTAGAAGGTAACTTTTTTTTTGATTTTCAAGGTCTGATTTGCTTGTTAGCAGCAATACTCATTTGTTGGCAATAGCATTCGCAATATCCATCACGAAACCGACAATTACATCTTCTTATGTTAAAGTAAACATTTCAAATAATAGTAGCAAACTTCGCTCACAATGCTCACAAAATACTGCATTTTAATGGTACCGGGGGAAATGCCATAAGTTCAGCAAAAGAGCAACGACAGCAGCATAAAGCAAGCCAGGCAAAAAGTGCTTTCGAAAGGAAAAATGTAACAAATGGTGGCTACTATAAATTCCCACAAGCTCCCAATAAGAGCATCGAAAAAATGCAGGCCAGAAATGAAGGGTGAAAGTGGCAAGAAAATGAATGTGCATCTTTAATATTGGCTTCTCGTGAAGGAGGTAGACTTCGCTCAATGTAACCACCATAGAAATGATAATACCTCGCTATTTGCACTTGCAGGGATGCTCTACATTAACGTAGCATGATATTTACAGTTCATCTTAATATTTGCTTTTGAGTGTACGTATAAAACAAAATTTTATAAGAAATTGATCATTTGATTAGTAAATACATACATAGGTATTTGTCGATAATTTACTCAAAAGTAAAAACCAGTAAGGAAAGGATCAAAGTCGGGCGGGGCCGATGATACTCTTCACAACTGTGGATATGAAAAATATATATGGGAGCTGTATCAAATCTTAACCGATTCCGATATAATTTAACACATTTTTTGTAGACAGAATTGAGTCACACAATCCCAATTCCATGGAAATCGGACATTTGTAGCGTGTTTGGGGCAGCAAATACGTGAAATCGGCCGAAAATATATATGGAAACTATATGCAAATCTCAACCGATTTCGATAAAATTTAGCACATTTATTTCTAGACCGAATTTAGACACACATTCCAAATGTCATCGAAATCGGATATATATAGCGTGTTTGGTACAGAAAATATATCAAATCGGCCGAAATTTATATGGGAGCTATATCCAAATCTGAACCGATTTCGATATAATTTGGCACATTTATTTCTAGACCGAATTCAGTCACACAATCCCAATTTCATGGAAATCGGACATTTGTAGCGTGTTTGGTGCAGCAAATACATGAAATCGGCCGAAAATATATATGGAAACTATGTCCAAATCTGAACCGATTTCGATAAAATTTAGCACATTTATTTCTAGACCGAATTTAGTCACACATTCCAAATTTCATCGAAATCGGATATATATAGCGTGTTTGGTAAAGAAAATATATCAATTCGGCAGAAATGTATATGGGAGTTATATCCAAATCTGATTTCGATAAAATTTTGCATATTTATTTCTAGACCTAATTCAGTCACACCTTCCAAATTTCATCGAAATCGGACATATATAGCGTGTTTGGTACAGAAAATATGTCAAATCGGCCGAAATATACATGGCAGCTATATCCAAATCTGAACCGATTTCGATAAAAATTCAATCAATTTCATGGAAATCGGACATTTGTATCGTGTTTGGTGCAGCAAATACGTGAAATCGGCTAAAAATATGTATGGAGCTAGATCCAAATCTAAACCGATGTTAACCAACAGTAATAGCGTTATTCCTATGTTCTTCCTATGTTTTAAGCTAAAATCAGACAATAAATGCGACCTGTAATCAGCGTTGCCGACAGTTTTTGGTCGGAAATCGTCAAAAAAATCGTCATATCGTCAACAAAATTTGGAAAATCTTCAAAAATCGTCAACATGATCCACAACTAGGTTTGGTTACCGTTTAATGCGATTTTTTTTAGCCGATAGTTTTATCAATGAGACTGACAACATAAAATGTACAACACACATCAATAAATATAACCCAATCTCACTTAAGGGGTTGTCCCTACTTGGGCAGACCAAAGGAAAATAATTTTTCATGATTTTTTTTCAAAGAAATTACCAAATTTTTCAAAAAGCTCTTTCTTTCATCTTGTTGTTGAAAAATATTGCATAGTCATGTGGTAAATGGCTATCTGCGAAACCCTTTTTTGTAAAAGCGTTTTGCGGTCAGTGCCATCGATAGCTCGAAAACGGATTGGCCGATCATCGTATATTTCGGTAAGCATTTTAAGAACCTATTAATTTTGCCTTAAGTCGAATCAGAATTTTAAACAAACTTAAAAAATTTACTGTTTTTTTTTTTTTGTCAAAAATCGGGCAAAATCTTTTTTGAAAATCTTTCTCGCTTAAGGACAAGCTTTTTATGTATTTAATAAGCTCACCAAACCATAAACATCCGTCATTTCGGTTTCGAAATATCGTTGGCACGGTCTTCAAAAATGTAGTTTCGAGAAAAACGCGTTTAAAGTATCCATGCTACATATGTACAAATCTCAAGAAATTGTTCCCTTCCAATTCTCATATATCAGACAATTTTGCTCCGATCGACTTGAATTTTTTGCGGCATACTCTACACTCCGCTATAAAAACAGTTTTCAGAAGTTGATAGTTTTCCCGTGGTTATCGAGTTTGCAGTAATGCAGCAAGGTAAAGCTGGGTAAACATCGCCAGTTTTGAATGACAGATTGGCTCAAACATACATTTGGTTGATGGGCAGTCGGAAATCGACAAAAACTCTCATTAAGGAGGACATCGGTAGGAAGTATTTTATATCGAAACATTTTCAAGAAAGGTTTTCATCCATTAACAATCCTACATGAAAATTTTCAGCTGATGTAAATAAATCCAAGATGAGGCAAAAACTATGAAATTATTTAAAACATTAAAATCTATATATATAAACTAGCAAAATGCCCGCTACTTCGTATGCGGAAAGGATATAAAAAAACAAATAAACAATATATAATATGGAAATGACAAACACTGAAAATTTGGTCGCACTAATACCAATTTTAATCAATATTTATTTTTATCTTAGTACTGTACGTACCCCTTAAGTTCGTTTTTAAAAAAGATCAGCCGTATCTCACCCTTACACATTAACAGCGAGATCAACGTTGCACACCAATACACACCCTAACTCCAAAAAATAAAAATTCCAGCACTGAGTACCATTGAGTACCATTAAGTAATTTTCGTATACTTATGGTACGTATTTCGACGACATATCTCAGCCATACACGGACATTAATACAAAATAATTACAGTAAATTCCATAATAATTACAGTAATTCCAAATCTCAAGATTCCAGCTGTATCCGTTCGTCCAATTCCAAATTGTACCAAACTTAGTATCAAGTCGAACTCTTCGTACCCATAAGTAAGATTTTCCAAAACTACCTCAATCCTTCACTTTAGTAGTAATCTTACTTCCAAATTTCAGGATTCAAACTCTATCCGTTAAACCAAATTAAAATTGTACTAAATTGAGAACAATTTAGAATTTTAGTACCAGTTTTCAAAACTTCCTCAACGCAACAGGGCTACAATAATCATACTTTCAAATTGCAGGATTCCACCGCTATCCGTTCACCTACATACAAATTGTACTAAATTTAGTATCATTTAGTGCTTTTCGTAACCATAAGTTTGCTTTTTCAAAACAACCTGAATCCTACTCTTCGACTGTAATCGTAATTCCAAATTTCAGGATTCCAGCTCTATTAATTCACCCGAATCCAAATTGTATCAAATTTACTTCCATTTCTTTCCCAAACAAACATTTCAGGATTCCAGCTCTACCCGTTCACCCAAATCCACATTGTACCATATTTAGTACCATTTAGTACTTCTCGTACCCATACGTACGACTTTTCAAAATTTCCTCAATACTACACTCCTACAGTAATCTTAATTCCTAATTCCAACACTATCCGTGTACTAAAATTCAAATTGTACCAAATTTAGTGCTTTCTGTACCCATAAGTACGAATTTCCAAAACTACCTCAATTCTACTGTCCGACAGTAATCTTAGTTCCAAATTTCAGAATTCCAGCTTTATCCGTTCATCCAAATCCAAATTGTACCAAATTTAGTACCATTTAGTACTTTTCGTACCCAAAGGTACGAATTTCTAAAACTATCTCAATCATACACCCCTACAGTAATCTTAATTCAAAACTTTAGGATTCCAGCTCTATCCGTTCACCCAAATCCAAATTTAGTACTGCTCGTAATCATAAATACGAACTTCCAAAACCATTTCCTTATTTCAACGCCATTTCCCAACCTTGATTCCCATACCAAATTTGAAGATTCTGGCTTTATCCATTAAAAATATGCAATTGGTACCAAATTTAGAAACTTTTAGTACTTTTCGTACACTTATAGGTCGAGTTTCTAAATACCCTTTGGTACATCTTCCTAACTCTCCATCAATGACCACTCGTTCAAAATTTCAGATTTCTAGCTCTTCGCGTTTGCCTAATACAATGGATTCCATATTTAGTACACTTTAGCACTTTTCGTACCTTTCTACGACGAATTTCCAAAAACCCCTTTACACAAAAACAAATTGTACCAAATTCTGTACAATTCGATTTTCCAAAACAACCTTAATCCTTCACTTCAACAGTAACCATAATTCCAAATAACAGGATTCCAGCGCTATCCGTGCACTCAAATCCAAGTTGTAGCATTTGGTACATTTCGTACCCATAAGTACGAATTTCAAAAACTACTTCCATCTCAATCCTATACTCCAACAGCAGTCTGACCAAATTCCAGGATTCCAGCTCTATCCGTTCCCCCAAATCCAAATTGTACCACAGGTAGTACCACTTAGTACTTTTCGTACCCTTTCTACCTCAGTCCAACACTCCAATAGTAATCCTAATTTCAAATTTCTGGACTCAAACACTATCCGTCACCCAAATCCAAATTCTACCTCTATAGCCTACTGCGAACGGGTTGCAAATTCTAACTCTTTCCGTTTACAAAAATTCATACTTTATATTAAAATAAATAAAATTAAAATACTTAAAATTCAGGATTCCAGTTCTATCCGTTCACCCAAATCCAAATTGTAATAAATTTAGTACCATAGTACTTTTCGTACACATAAATACGAATTTCCAAAATTTCCCCAATCCTATGATCCAACAGTAATCTCAATTTCAAATTTCAGGATTCCAGCTCTGTCCGTTCACTCGAATGCCTATTGTACCAAATTAAGCACTTTTCGAACACATAAGTACGAATTTCCAAAACCACCCTCATATCTCAGTCCTACACCTCACAGTAATCTTAATTCCAAATTTCAGGTTTCCAGCTACATACATACGTTCACCCAAATCCAAATTGTACTAAATTTAGTACCATTTAGTACTTTTCGTACCCATAAGTACGAATTTTCAAAACTACCTCAATTCTACACCCCACCAGTAATCTCAATTCCAAATTTCGAGATTCCAACTATATCCGTTCACCCAAATCCCCATTGTCCCAAATTTAGTACCATTTAGTACTTTTCATTCACATAAGTAAGAATTTCCAAAACTTCCCCAGTCCTACACTCCAACAGTAATATCAATTCCAAATTTCAGGAATCCAGCTCTATCCGTTCCCCCAAATCCAAATTGTACTAAATTTAGTACCATTTAGTACTTTTCGTACACTCAAGTTTCCAAAAACCCTTTGGTGCATCTTTCTTACTCTTCATCAGTGATCCTCAGTCAAAATTTGAGGAATCAAGCTCTATCCGTTCACCCAAATCGAAACTGTACCAAATTTAGTGCTATTTAGTATTTTTCGTACCCTATGTACGAATTTCCAAAACTTCCACAATATTAAACTCCACCAGTAATCTCAGTTCCAAATTTAGAGATTCCAGCGCTATCCGTTCACCCAAATCCCCATTATAAAAAATTTAGTTCCATTTAGTACTTTCCGTACACATAAGTACTAATTTCCAAAACCACCCTCATATCTCAATCCTACACTTCAACAGTAATATTAATTCCAAATTTCAGGTTTCCAGCTCTATCCGTTCATTCAAATCCAAATTGTACTAAATTTAGTACCATTTAGTACTTTTCGTACCCCTAAGTACGAATTTAAAAACTACCTCAATCCTACACCCCACCAGTAATCTCAATTCCAAATTTCGAGATTCCAGCTATTATCCGTTCACCCAAATCCCCATTGTATCAAATTTAGTACCATTTAGTACTTTTCATACACATAAGTACGAATTTCCAAAAGTTCTTCAATCCAACACTCCAACAGTAATATCAATTCCAAATATCAGGATTCCAGCTCTATCCGTTCACCCAAATCCCTATTGTACCAAATTTAGTACTTTTCGTACACATAAGCACGAATTTCCAAAACTACCCTCATATCTCAATCCTACACTACAACAGTAACCTTAATTCCAAATTTCAGGTTTCCAGCTCTTTACGTTCACCCAAATCTAAATTGTACTAAATTTAGTACCATTTAGTACTTTTCGTACACATGATTGGTAATTTTCCAAACCATTTCCTTTTAGAAGCACCACTTCCCAACCTTGATTTCCATACCAAATTCCTATATTCCTGGGGCCTATTATTGATTTCATTAATTATTTAGCGATTTCTTCAAATTACAGATTTTGAAATTGAAAATTGAATAGTTATGCCTGTACATCTCCATATACGATAAAATTCTTAATTGCAAATAAATCGTGGTAATATGCACAATTCTATTGCACTTTCATTGATTTGCAAACATTTAGTTATTACCAAAAAGTCAGGTCCATACAGTTTTTAGATGTTGTTATTTCTGGCCGATTTCTGAATTTATTCCCCTAATGTTGTCTTCAACAGCAACTCATTTGTTCATTTGCGTAATTGTTGTTTATACACCATTATCACCAACTGCGACATCTGTTGCAATGGAAGATAACAAATATCTTGTCTTTCTATTATTTAGTGGTTTACGATAAAATAAGTGCGCCTAGAAGTAAACTACAAAATTTGAAATTATGTGTGATTTTTTACGGTATCAAGAAGTTATAGCATTGTTAATTTGACACATGTCTTGTAGAGGGCCAACTAAGTGATAGTAATGAAAAATAAGGATTTTTGTTGTTGTTATTTTTTGTGGTTCCAGGACGAATTTTCTAAAACCCGGCCTTATCTCGCACATTTGCATCAACAGTGACCCACTGGTAAAATTTCAAGCTCCTAGCTTTAGCCGTTTTGGCTGGGCGTTGATGATGAGTCAGTCAGTCAGTCAATCACTTATCACCAAGCTCATTTATATATATAGATGAGCTTGGTGATAAGTGATTGACTGACTGACTGACTGACTGACTCATCATCAACGCCCAGCCAAAACGGCTAAAGCTAGGAGCTTGAAATTTTACCAGTGGGTCACTGTTGATGCAAATGTGCGAGATAAGGCCGGGTTTTAGAAAATTCGTCCTGGAACCACAAAAATAACAACAACAAAAATCCTTATTTTTCATTACTATTACGTACTTATTCACTTAGTTGGCCCTCTGCAAGAAATGTGTCAAATTAACAATGCTATAACTTCATGATACCGTAAACGATCACACATAATTTCAAATTTTGTAGTTTACTTCTAGGCGCACTTATTTTATCGTAAACCACTAAATAAAAGAAAGACAAGACATTTGTTATCTTCCATTGCAACAGATGTCGCAGTTGGTGATAATGGTTTAAACATAAATTACGCGAAAAATACAAACCGATCCTGATTTAGTTTTCACATAACAGGTGTCGCACAAAAGATTTTCATTCGTTAAAATACAGTTAGAAAAGATGATTACAAACGATGCATTTGTAAAAATTTTGATTTTCAATTTAAAATTAAAACAAAAATTCTTTCAATAAATGATGTTGGGTTTGTTGAACAAATGAGTTGCTGTTGAAGACAACATTAGGGGAATAAATTCAGAAATCGGCCAGAAATAACAACAACTAAAAACTGTATGGACCTCACTTTTTGGTAATAACTAAATGTTTGCAAATCAATGAAAGTGCAATAAAATTGTGCATATTACCACGATTTATTTGCAATTAAGAATTTTATCGTACATGGAGATGTACAGTTATAACTATTCAATTTCAAAATCTGTAATTTGAAGAAATCGCTAAATAATTAATGCAATCAATAATAGGCCCCAGGGATATAGGAATTTGGTATGGAAATCAAGGTTGGGAAGTGGTGCTTCTAAAAGGAAATGATTTGGAAAATTACCAATCATGTGTACGAAAAGTACTAAATGGTACTAAATTTAGTACAATTTAGATTTGGGTGAACGTAAAGAGCTGGAAACCTGAAATTTGGAATTAAGGTTACTGTTGTAGTGTAGGATTGAGATATGAGGGTAGTTTTGGAAATTCGTGCTTATGTGTACGAAAAGTACTAAATGGTACTAAATTTGATACAATGGGGATTTGGGTGAACGGATAATAGCTGGAATCTCGAAATTTGGAATTCAGATTACTGGTGGGGTGTAGGATTGAGGTAGTTTTGAAAATTCGTACTTATGGGTACGGAAAGTACTAAATGGTACTAAATTTAGTACAATTTGGATTTGAATGAACGGATAGAGCTGGAAACCTGAAATTTGGAATTAATATTACTGTTGAAATGTAGGATTGAGATATGAGGGTGGTTTTGGAAATTAGTACTTATGTGTACGGAAAGTACTAAATGGAACTAAATTTTGTATAATGGGGATTTGGGTGAACGGATAGCGCTGGAATCTCTAAATTTGGAACTGAGATTACTGGTGGAGTTTAGTATTGTGGAAGTTTTGGAAATTCGTACATAGGGTACGAAAAATACTAAATAGCACTAAATTTGGTACAGTTTCGATTTGGGTGAACGGATAGATCTTGATTCCTCAAATTTGGACTGAGGATCACTGATGAAGAGTAAGAAAGATGCACCAAAGGGTTTTTGGAAACTTGAGTGTACGAAAAGTACTAAATGGTACTAAATTTAGTACAATTTGGATTTGGGTGAACGGATAGAGCTGGATTCCTGAAATTTGGAATTGATATTACTGTTGGAGTGTGGGACTGGGGAAGTTTTGGAAATTCTTACTTATGTGAATGAAAAGTACTAAATGGTACTAAATTTGGGACAATGGGGATTTGGGTGAACGGATATAGTTGGAATCTCGAAATTTGGAATTGAGATTACTGGTGGGGTGTAGAATTGAGGTAGTTTTGAAAATTCGTACTTATGGGTACAAAAAGTACTAAATGGTACTAAATTTAGTACAATTTGGATTTGGGTGAACGTATGTATGTAGCTGGAAACCTGAAATTTGGAATTAAGATTACTGTGAAGTGTAGGACTGAGATATGAGGGTGGTTTTGGAAATTCGTACTTATGTGTTCGAAAAGTACTAAATTTGGTACAATAGGGATTCGAGTGAACGGACAGAGCTGGAATCCTGAAATTTGAAATTGAGATTACTGTTGGAGCATAGGATTGGGGAAATTTTGGAAATTCGTATTTATGTGTACGAAAAGTACTAAATGGTACTAAATTTATTACAATTTGGATTTGGGTGAACGGATAGAACTGGAATCCTGAATTTTAAGTATTTTAATTTTATTTATTTTAATTTAAAGTATGAATTTTTGTAAACGGAAAGAGTTAGAATTTGCAACCCGTTCGCGGTAGGCTATAGAGGTAGAATTTGGATATGGGTGACGGATAGTGTTTGAGTCCTGAAATTTGAAATTAGGATTACCATTGGAGTGTATGACTGAGGTAGTAAGGGTACGAAAAGTACTAAGTGGTACTACCTGTGGTACAATTTGGATTTGGGGGAACGGATAGAGCTGGAATCCTGGAATTTGGTCAGACTGCTGTTGGAGTATAGGATTGAGATGGAAGTAGTTTTTGAAATTCGTACTTATGGGTACGAAATGTACCAAATGGTACAACTTGGATTTGAGTGCACGGATAGCGCTGGAATCCTGTTATTTGGAATTATGGTTACTGTTGAAGTGAAGGATTAAGGTTGTTTTGGAAAATCGAATTGTACAGAATTTGGTATAATTTGTTTTTGTGTAAAGGGGTTTTTGGAAATTCGTCGTAGAAAGGTATGAAAAATGCTAAAGTGTACTAAATATGGAATCCATTGTATTAGGCAAACGCGAAGAGCTAGAAATCTGAAATTTTGAACGAATAGTCATTGATGGAGAGTTAGGAAGATGTACCAAAGGGTATTTAGAAACTCGACCTATAAGTGTACGAAAAGTACTAAAAGTTTCTAAATTTGGTACCAATTGCATATTTTTAATGGATAAAGCTAGAATCTTCAAATTTGGTATGGGAATCAAGGTTGGGAAATGGCGTTGAAATAAGGAAATGGTTTTGGAAGTTCGTATTTATGACTACGAGCAGTACTAAATTTGGATTTGGGTGAAAGGATTACTGTAGGGTTGTAGGATTGAGATAGTTTTTGAAATTCGTACCTTTGGGTACGAAAAGTACTAAATTTGGTACAATTTGGATTTGGATGAACGGATATAGCTGGAATTCTGAAATTTGGAACTAAGATTACTGCCGGACAGTAGAATTGAGGTAGTTTTGGAAATTCGTACTTATGGGTACAGAAAGCACTAAATTTGGTACAATTTGAATTTTAGTAAACGGATAGTGTTGGAATTGGGAATTAAGATTACTGTAGGAGTGTAGTATTGAGGAAATTTTGAAAAGTCGTACGTATGGGTAAGGGAAGTACTAAATGGTACTAAATATGGATTTGGGTGAACGGGTAGAGCTGGAATCCTGAAATTTTTGTTTGGGAAAGAAATGGTACTAAATTTGATACAATTTGGATTCGGGTGAATTAATAGAGCTGGAATCCTGAAATTTGGAATTACGATTACAGTCGAAGAGTAGGATTCAGATTGTTTTGAAAAAGCAAACTTATGGATACGAAAAGCACTAAATGGTACTAAATTTAGTACAATTTGTATGTAGGTGAACGGATAGCGGTGGAATCCTGCAATTTGAAAGTATGATTATTGTAGCCCCTGTTGAGGAAGTTTTGAAAATTGGTACGAAAATTATAAATTGTTCTAAATGTAGTACAATTTTAATTTGGTTTAACGGATAGAGTTTGAATCCTGAAATTTTGAAGTAAGATTACTACTAAAGTGAAGGATTGAGGTAGTTTTGGAAAATCTTACTTATGGGTACGAAGAGTTCGACTTGATACTAAGTTTGGTACAATTTGGAATTGGACGAACGGATACAGCTGGAATCTTGAGATTTGGAATTACTGTAATTATTATGGAATTTACTGTAATTATTTTGTATTAATGTCCGTGTATGGCTGAGATATGTCGTCGAAATACGTACCATAAGTATACGAAAATTACTTAATGGTACTCAATTTGTTTTTGGGTGTAGGGACTGTGCTGCAATTTTTATTTTTTGGAGTTAGGGTGTGTATTGGTGTGCAACGTTGATCTCGCTGTTAATGTGTAAGGGTGAGATACGGCTGATCTTTTTGAAAATCGAACTTAAGGGGTACGTACAGTACTAAGATAAAAATAAATATTGATTAAAATTGGTATATATTTTTTGGGCTTATCAAGGACAGCAAAGACCAGTTCTTCATCGATCGCTTGTGTAAAAAATATTCGATTTTAAGGAAGTAATGGATAGAAAATTCAAATTTTCAATTGATGGCTTAAAATGTACGCTTTTGGTCATAAACGGACATATGCAATTTGAAAACAAGTAAGAAAAGCGTTAAGTTCGGTCGGGCCGAACTTTTTATACCCTCCACCACAAATTTCAGCCATTTCGGTGGATTAATGTGGCCACAACCTTCAAAATACCGAAATTCGGAAGGTACCATTCTATGGGGGCTATATGATGGCGTGGACCTATACCTACCTACTATACCTGGGGGAAAGTTTTATACGCCTAAAGAAGACTAAATACCAAATTTCAGCCATATCGGTGTGATAATGAGGCTAAAACGTTCAAAATATCGAAAATCGGGATATATTGTATTATGGGGGCTATATCAACACGTGGACCTATATAAACATTTTATGGTAGAAATGTTTCTTAGCCTCTGGAAACACAAAATACAAAGTTACAACCGATTCTTTGGTCAAATGGGTCTAATACATTCAAAATATATTAAAATGACGCGTACTTTATAAGGGGTCTTAGGTGGTGACTATACCAAAACGTGGACCTATATAACCCAACTTTGGTAGGAATGTTTTTTGGCCTCTGGAGACACAAAGTTCCAAATTACAACCAATGCGGTGATAAAATGGGCCAAATATGTTAAAAATTCCTTAAAACGACGACGCGTCACGCGTCATTTTGTATGGGGGCTATCCGAAAGCGTGGACCTACATAGCCCGCTTTCAATACCAAAAGTCCTACGTAAATATAACATATTTTCCCAAAATTTCATAAACCTACGTCAATCCGTTCGGACGCTAGAGTGATTTCCACAGACGGACAGACAGACAGACGGACGGACATGGCTATATCGATGTAGAATTGCACGCTGATCAAGAATATATATACTTTGTGGGGTCTACAATGATTATTTCGAGTAGTTACAAACGTAGTGACAAACTTAATATACCCCCATCCTATGGTGGAGGGTATAAAAATCGATCGATGAATTACTAGATTTTGATGTCTTCACTAGATTTTCATCGAATCACCTAATAATTAATATTTTATCTAATCTTATGTAAAAGCCCATCGAATCATGATATGGGGTTTTAAAAAAGTCTACTGTGTTATGACCATCCGAATTTTATACTTAGTTAACTCGAAATGTATGTAAATAACGAAATGTAACGACCCAGCAAACACAACGTCGGACGTCCGACGCGTCTGCTCAAAGTCGGAAGTTTTTTCCGACGCGTCTGACCTACTTCTGTCCTGTTATTCTGACAAACTTTTGACCCTCTCTCCCTTTTTCTCTGAAGGGATTTTTTCTATTTTCTCTTGTGCTGCTTTGGCAAACACATTATAAATAGGCAGAGAGAAAATAATTGTACATGTTTTGCGCTCGCATTGTGGACAAATTGTAAATGTGTAATTGTTGATGTGCACACATTAACAAAGTACGAACGAAAAAAATGAGTGCTTGGGTTTTCATTTTTGTATCAGAGAACAAATTTGGTTTATTTTTGTTATACGTGTTGATGCATTATAATGTTTAAAGATCATTCATAGTGAACCGTTGTATACATGTTTATTTATTTCTATGAAAGTAAAGATTTCCTTCGTCAAAATTCAACACTTCCGTGGAAAGTCATATTTATACCCTCATATTTATACACTTTGATACGATGAAAATGTGCCTCATCGAAATAATGGTTTTAGACCCCAAGTATGTTTGGACGAAATGTGTTTCAGACAATTTGTAGTCGATCTAGCCATGTCCGTCCGTCTGTCTGTCGGTCTGTCCTGCTGGCTGGAGCGCACGATAACTCTCGAACGGATGAACCGATTCGGCTCAAATGTTGGCTTTCGTAATATTTTGCCCAAACTTAGTTTAAGTTCGAAGATGGGCTATATCGGTTCAGTCCTTCCGGTACCTCCCCCAGAAAAGTTCGAAAATGTTCGGAAAATTTGTGCGCACGATAACTCTTAAAGGGGGTAACCGATGTGGTTCATACTTTGCCCATCGTGAAATATGTACCAGACTTAGATGTGGTTCCAATATGGACTCAATCGGTCCACTCCTTCTGGTACCTTCCACACAAAATTTCGGATAAGTTCAGTTTAGGACCATCTCTCGAATCGCTTTGATTTTTGTTTAAGCAACTTGTATTCACCACCCCCTACACGACGGTAAAAGTTTCATCAGGGGCACGTCCATACTTCCTCAGAAAATAGCCTGAAAGTTGCAAAAAATTCCTATGACACGGTGTGAGGTGGTTGGAGCGCAAGATAACTCTCGAACGGATCTGCCGATTCGGTCCAAAATTTAGCCTTAGTAATATTTTGTCCAAACATAGTTTGAGTTCGAAGATAAGCAATATAGGTCGACTCTTTCAGGTTCCTCTCCCCCACAAATTTTCAAAAATATTCGGAAAAATTGTTCGTACGGTAACTTTTGAAGGGAGTGGCCAAATTGGTCCATACTTTACACATCCTAATATATCTACCAGATATACATCAGGTTCAAATATTGACTATATTAGTCCACCCAAACAAAATTTCGGATAAGTTCACTTTAAGACTTGCTGCTGCATTGCATTCGCTGCCTCACTCACGATGGTAAAAGTTTTTTCAGGGGCAAATCCACACTTCTTAAGCAAACAACCCGAAGGGAGTATAACCTCCCTATGGCACCATTTGTGGTGGCTGGAGATCGACTTCCATAATGGTCAATGTTGATCCATTCCTTTAAGTATTTCCTCTGCACTTTAATCTAATCATCATTTTTGTCGGTTTATACGTCCACAATTTTTAAAACCCTCTAAATACATACGTTTTTTGGAAAAAATAGTTTCAATATATCATTGAGCTAATATGAATCGGGGTGTACTCATTGATATGAGAGAAGTCTCCCCTTGTCCCGTATGTGTGTTTGGTGGAACAATTATAGTTTCAATATACACATACTGAGGGTATATCTCTGTCGGCCAAGCCGACTGATACTTTTTTTACTTGTTTTTATATATATTGCCAAAGTTAAGTTTCTTGTTCTTCTCCACTGTTGGTTTTTTATACGAAGTGGCGTTCGAAAATTTTAGAGCCTATGGTGATATTAAAACCTTTAATATGTTTATAGTAGATGAACATTTCCGAATTTCGGTCAGAGAACACGTCAACCACGCCATATGACTTTCGGTCAGAGTTCGGACCGAATTTGAGAAAGAAACGGGTAAAACTGTGAAAGGATAATAAAAACGTGACAATATCGATATCTTGGAAGTGGGGAATCAACATAAAATTTTCGGAGGAACATTTTTGTAGAATTTTTTTCATGTAGTAAATCTGATCTTGTGTTACGTTTTCAATTCAAGAAAAAAGGACTCCTTCCATGTCCTTTTTCTCTTGAATGACAAAATTTTCTATAAAAAGATTCCTCATACTATTTAACTGAAAACATGTTATTTTAAAATGATGAAACAATATCGCCAAACAAAGATATCTAAAAATCACTACGTCATAACTCAGAACCATCAGCTATGGGATCCTTTGGGGTTCTTAAAAAACACAATAGGGGCTTTCGTTCCCAAAGGGAATTTTACACCACCAGACGTAGACTTCCATTTTGTGTCACAGTGTAAGCAGTAGGATTTCCCATAGAGACCACAATGTCATTCATAGGAGTCCAACAGGTCATTTAAAGAAGTCATCCTTGTCTTCTATTAAAGGACTCCTATGAAAGACATTGTGGTCTCTGTGGGAAATCCTATGTTGATGCATGTGCTTAGATATTGACAAAGGATAGTATATACAAGGGTTTCGCTATTTTAATTGTTGGTAGTCTACTACTACCCAGCAAAATGTTCGATGCCAAAGATGCCATTCAATCATGGGTGAAAGTGATCTGACATGTCATCTTTTTAGCATCTTCATCGATGAATTTTGTATGAGCGTGGACCCCAAAAGATGCTATTCATTTTTGGATCCAAAGCATGTCATTTACACCAATTTTTTGACATGTAATTTTCACCAATGCTGTGGCATCTCATTTCCACCAATGCTTTGGCATGTCATTTTCACCAACCCTTTGCAATGACATTATCATTACGACGAGAGTTTTAACAATGTTGGTTGTGATTTCGAGTCTCCGACTACATCAAGTCTATTGTAAATAATATGCATATTTAGAAAAATTTTTATAAATAAAAACACAAAATTCATCTCTATTGGATCGATGGAATGGGTTCAAATGCTGATGAAAAGATCGGATCTTTCACGACTTTCTTTGCATGGGTTCAAATGTTGATGAAAAGATCGGATCTTTACGACTTCCTTGACATTGGTTCAAATGCTAATGAAAATATCGGATCTTTCACGACTTCGTTTGAACCAATGCAAAAGATTCCATGAAATCACGTCATCGCATATAACCCCTTCCTTAAAATTGTGCTAGGGTATTACACTGTGCAACATTTTTAGGGTGATCTTGTGCAAACAATTCGAACTGAGGATTTTTTGAAAGTACAGACCCAAACGACAAGAAACCCTAGTTGGGTTTTGTTGTGTCAGATCCCGCTCGGATTTTATGGCCCCATCTAAAAATGGTTAAATATTGAGTTTTTAAAGAAATTCGGGGCTATATCTCGGAAACCAATGCGAATCTTCTTCTGACCTCTGAAGCAAATTTGTAGATAAGGACAAGAATAAAATATTTGGAGAAATAGTGAACTCGAAAAACTACACTTATTGCCTCAAATTTCGAAATATATGCAAAAATTCCACAATTTTTATACATTTCGCACCGTATCTCCAAAACCGTTCATTTTTCTGAAATTTTATTTTCTTCTGGAGAAATATTCCCGGGAATGTAATACACAACTCTTCAAAACATGTCATTGTTCTAAAAGGCCTCCATCACGTTGTTTTCAGTATATTTTTCAACGACAATTTAATTAATATGTCAATAATGTGGTGAAATCCGAAATGCGAGAACAAACTCTTGGTGTGAACTATGTTTGAAATACGTGTTGTAAAAGAAATGATGCAAAATACCGCTGAAACAACATGAAGTAAGCATTTTAGAGTTTCAGAATATTCAAAAGAATTGTTACTTGGTTCAATTCCCAATAGTTTAGGCGATACTGACCAGAATTTCAGCAATTATGTAAAATTTTCTATAATTTATAGATTTTGATGCCTTAGATGGAGTTTTCCTTATGTGGGTTTTTCAAAAGATAAGTTCTACTAGTTTAGGGCTACAATATTGCTAAAGACATCAAGGCCAAATTCCTATTCGTTTCTGAGATAAAGGCCTGATAAATGCTAAAAAGTGTAGATATAGCCCGGTTTAGATGAGGCCGTAAAATCCGAACTGGATCTGACAGGACAAACCCCTACTATGGTTTTTGTAGTCGAAACATGTACTTTAAAAAAATGTATACTAGAAGTTGTTTGCATTTTCAGTGTTGCATAGTGTTACCCTGGCAATTATGCACATCCCCTTATAGGGACCCCCATGTGTTTGAATACTCTTTTTGAGTGAAACTTCCAGTAAAATCTGAATTACTTCTTTATGCCATGTCAGATTTTACTAGAAGTTTCACTCAAAAAGAGTATTCAAACCCATGGGGGTCCCTGTAAGGGGGTGTGCATAATTGCCAGGGTAATAGTATTAGACTACCAACAATCAAAATAGCGAAACCCTTGTGTATACTATCCTTTGTCGATATCTAACCACATGCATCAACATAATAGGCATCAAAGTCCCTCTTCCATGTAATTAACAAGTACGACATCAGGATTAAGGAAATATGTATTAAACTAAGAATTTTGACAAATTGTAGGCATCTTCTTTGTTGCAAGCTAAAATTTGATGTAAAATTGTGTGTTCATTATTTTGCAGTTTCCAAAGTTCCATGCCATATTAAAGACTACGGCCCTGTGCTACCTTCGAAATTACACATTTAAACCTAATAAAAAATAAGTTTTGCAATTATTGTAGCAGAAAAACGAATTCGCTTCGAACTCACAAAAACATTGAAACTCCTCAACATTCTAGGTAGATGCTACAAATTGCTTTGTCTAACAAAACTCTACAACAAATGCAACAGATTATAATAAGGTAGATATAGAATATTTTACCAGGTTGCACTTAAAATGTTAGTATTATTTTCGCATAGATTTCCTCTTTTCATGTTGGTGGTTCTGCTGCTACTGCGACTGCTGTTGTTGTTGTGGTTGTTATTTTTGTTACACTGATGGCCTTGCCAAAAACTGTGGCAGAAGAAATGGTAAGAATATAGTTAGCGAAATAAAATGAACATTCAGGCGTATCTTAACGTTTCACTTTTGGTTGCAGTTGTGGTTATGTTAGTGGTTGTGTGGTGTCGTTTTCATGGCTGAACATAGCAACCAATGCTCAAGTGCAATATTAGCCAAGGGCATTTGAGTTTGGTTTAAATTTTTTAGTTACGAATATTTTTTTCCTATGATGGCTTGGAATATTTTCGACCTGCTGATGTACGGATGATTTTTTCTCTTGTGATTATCTTTGCTTGCCTGCGTATAATTTTGTTGTTTTTCTTTTCCTACTGATATTTTCAAACTTGAAATTTTTATTTTAGAGATGAAGATGAGAAATTAGTGGATGCCTTTTAGTGTGGGAATATATCATAATTTTTATGATATTCATCACTAAATTTGATCTTACCATGACCAAATGTTCCCCTCTAAACTACTAAGAAAAACAAATAAAAGAGCGTTATGTTTCGGGCCGGGCTGAACTTCTTGTGCCCTTCAGCATGAACTATTCTGAAAATAATATATAAAATACACTGTGCAACACGAAAATTATTAACCATATTCTGACACCGCAGTGTGATAGAACACCAAAAATGAGAAGATACGTGTCTCGCCATTTTTCCCTATCTCATCAACTTTCGCGGTTATAGGCCTCCAAAGGTTTGAGGCTTTGATGTAAAAAGGGTCATTTAGTCAGGACTATATCTTCCAAACCGTTAGGAAATTTGAATTTACCTCAGAGGCAAAGTTGTAGCTCTTGTCTTAAAGAACAAAAATTGTGAACACATATAAGCCACCAAGCTTCATCTGCAAAGTCGTTATGGTCAAATTTCTTTTAATTTTTTTTTTAAGTTTTGTTATACAGCTTTCAAACCGATCAAATGAAGCAAACAATCACCTATAAAAATGTACCTCAGATCTCAATAAACATCTTTCGAGAATATACGAACTCTGTAGAAACGGATCTTAATGGTCAAAATGCAAAACAATTGCGATTTTTATCCTATTTTCTAGGATTCTGCCCCATAGATATTAAACCGTTCAAAATTCAAGAAAACAATCAACCACAATAGTGTAGCAAAGGCATCAATAAACAACTTTCTTGAATATGCGAAATGTCTATGAACGGTTCTTAATGGTAAAAATAGCAAAAATCTTTTGATAATATCCAATTTTTATACTTTTTTCTCCGACTCTGGTCCAAAGATACGCAACCGCCCAAGAATTAAGGATACCGTCAACCACAAAAATGTACCTAAGATTTCAATAAACAACTTTTTAGAACGTATGAAGATTCTAGGAATGATTCTTGGGGCTGAAATTCACGAACAATTAATTTTTTTTAACATTCCCCCTGCTCAGGTTTGGAAATAACAAACTGTTATAAACTCAAGGAAATGGTTTGTTATTTACGGACTTGAACAGGAAAGAATGATCTAAAATAATCTAATTTTGAGAAGAATTTGAAGAATCGTTCCTAGAATCTTCATTTGTTCTAGAAACTTGTTTGTTGAAATCTAAGGTACATTTTTGTAGTAGACTGTATCCTTAATTTTTGGGCGGCTGCGTATCTTTGAACCAGAGTCGGAGAAAAAAAGTATAAAATTGGATAATTTCAAAAGATTTTTGCTATTTTTACCATTAAGAACCGTTCATAGACATTTCACATATTCCAGAAAGTTGTTTATTGAAGCCTTTGCTACACAATTGTGGTTGATTGTTTTCTTAAATTTTGAACGGTTTGATATCTATGGAGCAGAAGCCGAGAAAAGAGGATAAAAATCGCAATTGTTTTGCTATTTTGACCATTAAGATCCGTTTGTACAGAGTTCGTATATTCTAGAAAAATGTTTATTGAGATCTGAGGTACATTTTTGTCGTTGGTTGTTTGCTTCAAATTTGATCGGTTTGAAAGCTGCATAACAAAACTTGAGAAAAAAATTTAAAAGAAATTTGACCATGGCGATTTTGACCTTGCAGATGAAGATTGATGGATTATATGGGTTCACAATTTTTGTTCTTTAAGACCAGAGCTACAACTTTGCCTCCGAGATAAATTCAAATTTCCTCACGGTTTAGTCCTGACTAAATGACCCTTTCTAAATCAAAGCCTCAAACCTTTGGAGACCAATAACCGCGAAAGTTGATGAGATAGGGAAAAACGGCGAGACACGTGTCTTCTCATTTTAGGTGTTCTATCACACTGCGGTGTCGGAATATGGTTAATAAATTTCGTGTTGCACAGTGTATTAAAAAAATGTCCATATGTGTAAAAAAAGCTATATCTATATTGTTACGAATGTAACTGATAGGTTTAAGTTAATTTAGTTTAATTTCCGTTAATTTAAAAATTTGAATTGTAACGTAACGTTTTATTACGCAGTTATTTTATTTAAGCAACAACAACTACCATGTAGAACTCTCTTCATCATTCTAGTCGTTACATTACCTTTTGTTAATGTTCTTTTGTTTGTTTTGCCAAAATCATGTAATTATCGTTTAGTTTGTTACTTCTTTTCTTGCATTTATTTGTTGTTGTAATTACGTCATTGATCATCCCCCATGTATGTGAGTCTGGTTGTTCGCTTAGTGCGAATGTGCGTCTGTGTGTTCGTTGTACATATTCGAGGAGTTGCCAGACATTTTCTAGAGGACTCTCGAACAGGGAGACTTTGGGATATAAATACAGGGGAACTGGCAATGACGAGTGAGTTGTGTTTTATACGATGAACTGAACAGATCGGTTAAATAAGAGCTGCGTGCTAACTAGAGACTTGCTGTGTGCTTTGTAATTAAAGTCGGTTCTGAATAAGTGTAATAAAGTAAATAAAGCATTGTAGAAACGTAATCTAAAACGAACCCTGTTTTATTTGGTACAAATCGTATCGGGGAATAAAACAACGTCTACACGGACATTAGTTAAATCTAATTCCGTAACAATTGGTGTCAGGAAGTGAGATTACGATCATCCTACAATGAAGTTTAAGGATCTACGAGTGGAAGACTTGAAGAAGGAGCTAAGTAAGTTGGAGTTGTGTTCTACTGGCAACAAAGCCGAACTACAAAAACGCTTGTTGGAAGAGTTCGAGCGCCGTGGAATGAACATCGATGAATATGAGTTCGACGGTAAGGAGGAAGTCGAGTTATCGGCAAAGGGCGAATCCAGCGTTGAGGAAGTCTCCTCGGTAGCTGCCAGGGGTGACGATTTGAAATCAATGCTGGCTATGATAATGCAGGAAATGAATAAGAAAAGTGAAGAAAATTCCAAAATGATGGAGAAATTAGACGCTAAAATGGACGAAAATTCTAGAAAGAATGAAGAAACTTCCAGACTTATGATGGAAATGAAAGCAGAAAACTGTCGAATGAGCGAAGAAACCTCCAAACTTATGATGGAAATGAAAGCAGAAAATTGTCGAATGTTTGAAGAAAATTCAAGAAACTTAAAAGAGGAGTTAGAAGAGAACTCTAGAAAAATCGCTAAGGGCATGGAAGAAAAATTAGAGGTAAATTCTAGAACAATTAACGAGAAACTCGAAAACATCACGATGGTGATTGAAAAGAGAGTAGAAAACATGGAGGTACAAATTAAAGAGTTGGATAAAAAGATTTTGTCTGTTGACGAGAAATTTCTGGCTCAAGATGAGAAGATTCTGGGCATAGAAAAGAAAATGTCGGAACTGGAAATTAAAGGCGGTCCAGTGAGAGCTATCCATAACGCGTTAAAAATTAAGCCTCCAGTGTTCGACGGCTCTACCTCTTTCAATGTGTTCAAATTACAGTTCGAGACAGTGGCTGCTAGAGATTCTTGGAACGAGAACGAAAAGGCGGTACCACTCCTTATGGCATTGAAGGGTGATGCTGCTGACGTATTACAGAGTATTCCCGCCGCTTCTAGAAACAGTTATGGGGATATAATGGCTGCTCTCGAACGTAAGTACGGTGGCGAACATAAGCAAAACATCTACCTAATGGAATTAAGGGGAACATTTGCAGAAACCGTGTCATTTGCCCTGGCCCAAGAAACCGCGAAGATGCTGGTGAAATCTAAAGCTTACAACGTGCGGAGGCTGGAAATTGAGGATAACAATCCCCAGACCGTTGTCGACCTGCTAAAAGATGCATTAATGCGTGTGAAACGAGGGGCTGCTAGAACGAAAAAGACTTGTTATAATTGTCGGAAAACTGGACACATGGCCCGAGAATGCAGATTGCGACAAGCAAGGCCCAGATCCACCTCACCGCCCTCAAAAAGCGACGACCAACCGGTGGCCAAGAATCTGGAAAGAGAGACATCAGGTGAATCAAATAAAATTAATTCCGTCAATCACGAGGCGCCGCTGGCAGAGGATGAAAACGATGGCCCCACTATCTCTATTGCCATAGTCCAGCAGGAGAATCACAACTTGACGGTTAAAGGCTTCGTCAATGGTGTATTGCGTACCTTGACATTGGACACCGGTGCAACAAAGTCCATTATTAGACCGGATTTGGTAAAAGGGAATGTATTGCCGTTAAATGGAGTCAAATTGCGGACGGCCACAGGCGAGACTGCAACAGTACATGGAAAGGCCTACCAAAGGCTAAGTATGGGTAGAAAATCTGTAAATTTCGATTTTATAGTGGCCGATATTGTGGACGAAGTTATACTTGGTGTAGACTTCATGATTGCCTTCGATATCAACCTGGACATAAAGCACCGTGTGATGACATGGTCCAATGTGGAAATACCGATAAGTGTGGGCTACAACGAGAAAAGCAAACATCGCCCAAAGGCAGAATCCGGCGAGATTGCTGTCGATGTCCGTACGCTGAAGGTGGAAGCCGCCAACAAATGGCCCGTAGGAAAGTGGAAAAATCTCGCAACGAGGAGGAAAAAGCGAAGATGTACGTCGAGGAAAGGTCCATCGAAAAGCGGCCGTACAACAAGGAAGGACAAGTCCGATGAAGACCAGGTGGCACTTAGGAAGGTGACCACAAAGAAAGAAGGTATAACGTTAAGATTCCTGGAGAGAAAGCAACGTCGTCCAGAAGAGCAAAAGTCCAAAGCTGACGCAGTAGTAGGTACATCTAAATCAGTTGCCACCACTACGGAACGAGAACTGCGTCTAGTCAAGAGGAACAGGCTTAAGCGGGGGGCAGTGCTACCAATGCGCATACCACAGAGAGGGAACTGTGCCTATTCAGGACGAACAGGCTTAAGCAGGAGGCAATGTTACGAATGTAACTGATAGGTTTAAGTTAATTTAGTTTAATTTCCGTTAATTTAAAAATTTGAATTGTAACGTAACGTTTTATTACGCAGTTATTTTATTTAAGCAACAACAACTACCATGTAGAACTCTCTTCATCATTCTAGTCGTTACATTACCTTTTGTTAATGTTCTTTTGTTTGTTTTGCCAAAATCATGTAATTATCGTTTAGTTTGTTACTTCTTTTCTTGCATTTATTTGTTGTTGTAATTACGTCATTGATCATCCCCCATGTATGTGAGTCTGGTTGTTCGCTTAGTGCGAATGTGCGTCTGTGTGTTCGTTGTACATATTCGAGGAGTTGCCAGACATTTTCTAGAGGACTCCCGAACAGGGAGACTTTGGGATATAAATACAGGGGAACTGGCAATGACGAGTGAGTTGTGTTTTATGCGTTGAACTGAACAGATCGGTTAAATAAGAGCTGCGTGCTAACTAGAGACTTGCTGTGTGCTTTGTAATTAAAGTCGGTTCTGAATAAGTGTAAAACATCAATTACGCGAAAAATACAAACCGATCCTGACTTAGTTTTCACATAACAGGTTGTCGCACAAATGATTTTCATTCGTTAAAATACAGTTAGAAAAGATGATTACAAACGATGCATTTGTAAAAATTTTGATTTTCAATTTAAAATTAAAACAAAAATTCTTTCAATAAATGATGTTGGGTTTGTTGAACAAATGAGTTGCTGTTGAAGACAACAATTGGGGAATAAATTCAGAAATCGGCCAGAAATAACAACAACTAAAAACTGTATGGACCTCCCCTTTTGGTAATAACTAAATGTTTGCAAATCAATGAAAGTGCAATAAAATTGTGCATATTACCACGATTTATTTGCAATTAAGAATTTTATCGTATATGGAGATGTACAGTCATAACTATTCAATTTCAAAATCTGTAATTTGAAGAAATCGCTAAATAATTAATGAAATCTATAATAGGCCCCAGGAATATACATAGGAATATAAGAATTTGGTATGGAAATCAAGGTTGGGAAGTGGTGCTTCTAAAAGGAAATGGTTTGGAAAATTACCAATCATGTGTACGAAAAGTACTAAATGGTACTAAATTTAGTACAATTTAGATTTGGGTGAACGTAAAGAGCTGGAAACCTGAAATTTGAAATTTAGGTTACTGTTGTAGTATAGGATTGAGATATGAGGGTAGTTTTGGAAATTCGTGCTTATGTGTACGAAAAGTACTAAATAGTACTAAATTTAGCACAATAGGGATTTGGGTGAACGGATAGAGCTGGAATCCTGATATTTGGAATTGAGATTACTGTTGGAGTGTAGGATTGAAGAACTTTTGGAAATTCGTACTTATGTGTATGAAAAGTACTAAGTGGTACTAAATTTGATACAATGGGGATTTGGGTGAACGGATAATAGCTGGAATCTCGAAATTTGGAATTGAGATTACTGGTGGGGTGTAGGATTGAGGTAGTTTTGAAAATTCGTACTTATGGGTACGAAAAGTACTAAATGGTACTAAATTTAGTACAATTTGGATTTGAATGAACGGATAGAGCTGGAAACCTGAAATTAATATTACTGTTGAAGTGTAGGATTGAGATATGAGGGTGGTTTTGGAAATTTGTACTTATGTGTACGGAAAGTACTAAATGGAACTAAATTTTGTATAATGGGGATTTGGGTGAACGGATAGCGCTGGAATCTCTAAATTTGGAACTGAGATTACTGGTGGAGTTTAGTATTGTGGAAGTTTTGGAAATTCGTACATAGGGTACGAAAAATACTAAATAGCACTAAATTTGGTACAGTTTCGATTTGGGTGAACGGATAGAGCTTGATTCCTCAAATTTGGACTAAGGATCACTGATGAAGAGTAAGAAAGATGCACCAAAGGGTTTTTGGAAACTTGAGTGTACGAAAAGTACTAAATGGTACTAAATTTAGTACAATTTGGATTTGGGTGAACGGATAGAGCTGGATTCCTGAAATTTGGAATTGATATTACTGTTGGAGTGTAGGACTGGGGAAGTTTTGGAAATTCTTACTTATGTGAATGAAAAGTACTAAATGGTACTAAATTTGGGACAATGGGGATTTGGGTGAACGGATATAGTTGGAATCTCGAAATTTGGAATTGAGATTACTGGTGGGGTGTAGAATTGAGGTAGTTTTGAAAATTCGTACTTATGGGTACGAAAAGTACTAAATGGTACTAAATTTAGTACAATTTGGATTTGGGTGAACGTATGTATGTAGCTGGAAACCTGAAATTTGGAATAAAGATTACTGTGAAGTGTAGGACTGAGAAATGAGGGTGGTTTTGGAAATTCATACTTATGTGTTCGAAATGTACTAAATTTGGAACAATAGAGATTCGAGTGAACGGACAGAGCTGGAATCCTGAAATTTGAAATTGAGATTACTGTTGGAGCATAGGATTGGGGAAATTTTAGAAATTCGTATTTATGTGTACGAAAAGTACTAAATGGTACTAAATTTATTACAATTTGGATTTGGGTGAACGGATAGAACTGGAATCCTGAATTTTAAGTATTTTAATTTTATTTATTTTAATTTAAAGTATGAATTTTAGTAAACGGAAAGAGGTAGAATTTGGATTTGGGTGACGGATAGTGTTTGAGTCCTGAAATTTTAAATTAGGGTTACTATTGGAGTGTAGGACTGAGGTAGTAAGGGTACGAAAAGTACTAAGTGGTACTACCTGTGGTACAATTTGGATTTGGGGGAACGGATAGAGCTGGAATCCTAGAATTTGGTCAGACTGCTGTTGGAGTATAGGATAGAGATGGAAGTAGTTTTTGAAATTCGTTCTTATGGGTACGAAATGTACCAAATGGTACAACTTGGATTTGAGTGCACGGATAGCGCTGGAATCCGGTTATTTGGAATTATGGTTAGTGTTGAAGTGAAGGATTAAGGTTGTTTTGATTGTACAGAATTTTGTACAATTTGTTTTTGTGTAAAGGGGTTTTTGGAAATTCGTCGTAGAAAGGTACGAAAAGTGCTAAAGTGTACTAAATATGGAATACATTGTATTAGGCAAACGCGAAGAGCTAGAAATCTGAAATTTTGAACGAGTGGTCATTGATGGAGAGTTAGGAAGATATACCAAAGGGTATTTAGAAACTCGACCTATAAGTGTACGAAAAGTTTCTAAATTTGGTACGAATTGCATATTTTTAATGGATAAAGCTAGAATCTTCAAATTTGGTATGGGAATCAAGGTTGGGAAATGGCGTTGAAATAAGGAAATGGTTTTGGAAGTTCGTATTTATGATTACGAGCAGTACTAAATTTGGATTGAACGGATAGAGCTGGAATCCTAAAGTTTTGAATTAAGATTACTGTAGGGGTGTAGGATTGAGATAGTTTTGGAAATTCGTACCTTTGGGTACGAAAAGTACTAAATGGTACTAAATTTGGTACAATTTGGATTTGGATGAACGGATAGAGCTGGAATTCTGAAATTTGGAACTAAGATTACTGCCGGACAGTAGAATTGAGGTAGTTTTGGAAATTCGTACTTATGGGTACAGAAAGCACTAAATTTGGTACAATTTGAATTTTAGTAAACGGATAGTGTTGGAATTAGGAATTAAGATTACTGTAGGAGTGTAGTATTGAGGAAATTTTGAAAAGTCGTACGTATGGTACTAAATATGGTACAATATGGATTTGGGTGAACGGGTAGAGCTGGAATCCTGAAATTTTTGTTTGGGAAAGAAATGGTACTAAATTTGATACAATTTGGATTGGGGTGAATTAATAGAGCTGGAATCCTGAAATTTGGAATTACGATTACAGTCGAAGAGTAGGATTCAGGTTGTTTTGAAAAAGCAAACTTATGGTTACACTAAATGGTACTAAATTTAGTACAATTTGTATGTAGGTGAACGGATAGCGGTGGAATCCTGCAATTTGAAAGTATGATTATTGTAGCCCTGTTGCGTTGAGGAAGTTTTGAAAATTGGTACGAAATTTCTAAATTGTTCTAAATTTAGTACAATTTTAATTTGGTTTAACGGATAGAGTTTGAATCCTGAAATTTGGAAGTAAGATTAGTAGTAATCTTAGGATGAAGGATTGAGGTATTTTTGGAAAATCTTACTTATGGGTACGAAGAGTTCGTCTTAATACTAAGTTTGGTACAATTTGGAATTGGACGAACGGATACAGCTGGAATCTTGAGATTTGGAATTACTGTAATTATTATGGAATTTACTGTAATTATTTTGTATTAATGTCCGTGTATGGCTGAGATATGCCGTCGAAATACGTACCATAAGTATACGAAAATTACTTAATGGTACTCAATTTGTTTTTGGGTGTAGGGACAGTGCTGGAATTTTTATTTTTTGGATTTAGGGTGTGTATTGGTGTGCAACGTTGATCTCGCTGATCTTTTTGAAAATCGAACTTAAGGGGTACGTACAGTACTAAGATAAAAATAAATATTGATTAAAATTGGTATTAGTGCGACCAAATTTTCAGTGTTTGTCATTTCCATTGTATTGTTTATTTGTTTTTTTATATCCTTTCCGCATACGAAGTAGCGGGCATTTTGCTAGTCTATTATATAAAACTCAAATGACGTTCGTACGTGAATCAAAAACTCGACCAATTTACAACCGATTTGTTTCGCGTTTGTCTTAAAATGTTCGTATTTATCCAAGGAAGGATCTGACGTATTTTATTTTTGAGATATCGCGAAGAATCCGCGAAAATTTGCAAAAATTTAGTTTGAAGAAAGTTAATTGTTTCTTCACATTTCGTTGGATGCTTTTGTTGTCGACTTGCTCATTTCCACCTTTTTTAAATTTTTTAGGGCGAAAAATCCGCTAAAATTTGCAAAGATATATTTGGAAGAAAGTTAATTGTTTCCTTACACTATGTTGGAGGCTTTTGTTGTCGACTTGCTTATTTCCACCTTTTTCAAATTTTTAGCGAAAAGACGGACGAAAAGTAAAAAAAATTAACATTGATGAAGTCAAGGTTTGCACTGTTATAATTCGCGAAATATTGCAGTGTGCCACGAAATAATATTTGTGGAAATATTGCGGATTTAGTTGCGTTTTCTATGGATCGTTTCCTTTTCAATGAAGAAATCGACACATCACTCGCGTTTTTGCGGAAACAGAGGTTTAAAAAATTTAGTGGCATGGGAGCTGTATCCGATTTATCCCAAAAATAGTGTGTGATGCTACATACACGGTTCTTGATGGATTTTATCGAAATAGGTTTAGATCGATGTATTTTTTCTTGGATGATAGTGACATCGGATGCGCATAAAAAGTGTATGCACTTTGTGAAAATTATGAGCGTTACACCGTTTTTTGCACACTACGCTGCAGGCGATGCTACATCTTAGCGGCCAAAGTAAATCCTGGCAAATGTGTACAAATTAAAAAAGAAGAATTCGGTGTATTGGTAAACCACATGCACATCAAGCTATTTTGAGGATTTCGCGATTCACACGCATTTCAAAATGAACATTACCCGATAAAGTTTTATTTCAAGATTATACCCCATTTAAAAGAACCTAAAATCTATTTGAACTTGATCTTCCGTTAGATGTTAGCGTATATTTGAGAAGTGAATATAATAAAAAATGTAATTTTTGCGTGACATTTTACTAAAATAGAAGAATAACTCCGACCTATTTTTACTACATTTTCTTCAACTAACTCACAAAATAAATTTTATTAAATATTTTCTCTTACAAAAATTTTATAAATTTCCTCAATATATTTTTTGTGTTTGCAATAATATGCAAACCACTAACCGGATTTGTATAGTTTTCATTTTCATTTGAATCTTCGCGATGTTTAAATTACGTACATATTTTTATATATTTTTCGGTTGCATAAACACTTGAATTCTATTAAAACAAGTTGCAAACTACCAATTGTTTTGAATTATTTCCTAATTTCCGCGAAAATTTACTAAATTTAAATTTACTAAAGTTATGGGACCTCAGTAAACATATAGTATGTAGGAAGCCATAAATTAGCAATGTTTTTCGATATAATGAATAGCGTTTTTATAAGATTTTTTCTAATATTCAGAATTGTAACCGCTATAACTTTTGCGCGCAATATCCAAAATTAGTATCTCGAACAGATTTGAGAATGGGAATTTTTCCTCAATCCATGTACCAAAAATGGAGTATTAAAAATTCTGACTTTTCCTAATATGCACAAATTGTGACATTTTATGTTTTATTTTTATCAATATTTGACAATAAATTTATTTATTTACGACAATCAATTTAATTTGTATTGAAATTATTTAAAGGGAATTAAAAAGATACAGATTGTCAACGATTATTAGTGGTTTCGAGAGAGGCAATTATAATTATTATTGGTTTAGTAAAAAAAATACCTACATTTCCGAAAGTAAATATATGTATTTCGGTGTTAATTTTGTGACCGTAAGTATGGACAAAAGCTTATTATGTGGTTGCTACATGTTCTATCATATTTCAATGCCGCGACTTCTATGATATAAAACTTAAATGTCGTTCGTACGTGGATCCAAAATTCGACCAATTTACAAATGTTTTGTTTCGCGATTGTCTTAAAATATTTATATTCAAGTTTAATTTTTTATACCCTCAGCCTTTAGGCTAAAGAGGGTATTTACACTTTGATACGACCAAAAATGTGCCTCATAGAAATAATGGTTTTAGACCCCAAGTATGTTTGTACGATATCCGTTTCAGACAATTTTGAGTAGATCTAGCAATGTCCGTCCGTCTGTCTGTCTGTCCGTCTGTCTGTCTGGCTGGCTGGCTGGTGCGCACGATAACTCTCGAACGGATCAATCGATTCGGTTCAAATTTTGGGTATCGAAATATTTTGTCCAGATTCGATTTAAGTTCGAAGATGGGCCATATAGGTCCACTCCTTCAGGTACCTCCCCCACAAATGTTCAAAAATTGTCGCAAAATTTGTGCGCACAATAACTCTTGTAGGGAATAACCGATTAGGTCCATACATTACACATCGTGTAATTTCTACCAAACTTAGATGAGGTTCCAATATGGACTCAATCGGTCCACTCCTTCAGGTACCTCCCACACAAAATTTCGGAAAAGTTCAGTTTAGGACCTGGTCTCGAATCGCTTTGATTTTGGTTTACGCAAGTTGTATTCGCTGTCCTCTATACGACGCTGTAAGTTTCATTAGGGGCAAGTCCATACTTCCTGAGAAAATGGCCTGAAAGTTCCAAAAAAACCTGTGACACCGTGTGTAGTGGTTGGAGCGCAAGATAACTCTCGAACGGATCTGCCGATTCGGTCCAAAATTTGGCTTTCGTAATATTTTGTCCAAACTTAGTTCAAGTTCAAAGATGGATTATATCCGTCCACTCCTTCCGGTACCTCCCCCACAAAAGTTCGAAAATGTTCGGAAAATTTGTGCGTACGACAACTCTTGAAGGGAGTAACCGATTTGGTCCATACTTTGCACATTATGAAATTTCTACCAGACTTAGATGAGGTTCCAATATGGACTCAATCGGTAAACTCCTTCGAGTACCTCCCACACAAAATTTCGGGAGAGTTCAGTTTAGGACCTGCTCTTGAATCGCCTTGGTTTTTGTTGTAACTTCTTGTATTCACTGTCCCCTATACGAAGGTACAAGTTTCCTCAGGGGCAAGTCCATACTTCCTGAAAAAATAACCTGAAAGTTGAAAGACAAACCCTATGACACCATGTTTATGGGTGGAAGCGCAAGATAATTCTCGAACGGATATGCCGATTCCGGCCAAAATTTGGCCTTCGTAATATTGTTTCCAAACTTAGTTTAAGTTCGTAGATAAGCCATATCGGTCCACTCCTTCAGGTACCTCCCCCACAGAACTTCAGAAATGTTCGGAAAAATTTTGCGCACGATAACTCTTGAAGGGAGTGACCGATGTAATCCATACTTTGCACATCCTAATATATCTACCAGATATAGATCAGGTTCGAATATGGACTAAATTTGTCTACTCCTTCTGGTACCTCTCACACATAATTTCGGATAAGTTCACTTTAAGACCTGCTATCGAATCACTTGGATTTTTGTTGAAGCTATTTGCATACGCTACCACCATTACGACGGTAAAAGTTTTTTCAGGGGTAAGTCCATATTTCTTGCGAAAACAGCCCGAAAGGTGTAAAAAACCCCTATGTCACCATATGTGGCGGTCGACGAACACGATAACTCTCGAACTGTTCAACCGATTTGGTCCAACATCCAACATTTGGTCTTCGTCATATTATATCCAAACTTAGTTTCATGGGCAATACCGGTCCACAACTTTCGGTACTTCTCCCCAATATTTAAAATATATCACTTTGGATCTCCTAATATTTTATCAAAATTTAGTTAAACTTTTAAAATGGCCAATATAGGTCCTCCCTAAGAGTACCTGCCCTACAAAAGTTCAACATTTGTATCTTAGCGCAGTTAATTCCTATTCCACATTATTGTCAGCAAGTTCAAATGTCCAAAAAGGGCCAAATTGTGAAGAGACCTGAAATACATTCGATCTGTTCGGAGGTAAAAGTTTCGCTTCACTTTGGCTGAGGGTATATATCTGTCGGCAAAGCCGACTGACACTTTTTTACTTGTTTTTTATTATTTAGGAAAGCAAATGCATTCCGATGTTTGTACCTCGACCGAAGACCAAGATTAAAATTGTACACGCTTTTATTGTATAATGCGTCTAACACAAACAAAATATCGAAAATATGTAGGTATTGTTTTACGGACACTATGGATCTATACCAACAATTTTCTACAACATAGTGGTATACATCTAAGTTCCGAACCTTCAAAATACCGAAAATATGGTATTGTTCTATGGAGTCTATTTTAAAACAACGACCGATAAAATTCCCTTCAATAACAAAATCACTTCTTCTTCTTCTGCCAATTTGTATTCGGATGTTCCCAATTATACAATTACAATTTCGTGTTACTATAATTAACTTAACTAATTGTTGAAATTATTTAAAGACATTTTTATTCAATTATCGAAAGCCTTCGGTTTCTGGCGACTTTCAAAAGACTTCGTTCCTCTTGCAGACCGGTCAAAATTTTAGAAGCTGTATAATATTAATTTAAAACTCCATCAAAAATGTTGAGAGCATTGTCTACTTTTCTACAGACGGGCAGACCGAGGGACATCGAATTGGCATTTTACGCAGATTACGGCAAAAAGTCGTTCTTAAAAAACCTATATTTTATTGAATACAAGTCTTAATCTATTTGACGCACCAAACATGCAATATATGCCCGATTGCAATAAATTTTGGAATTTTGCCTACAAATAAATGTGCCAAAATATATTGAAATCGGTCCAGATTTACATGTAGTTCCCATATAAAATTTTGGCCGATTTGAGGTATCTGATGCACCAACACGCTATGAATGTTCAATTACAATTAAATTATTTAAGTTTTGGGACTATATATTAATTATATTGGAAGCGGTCGAGATTTATAAATTGTGTGCAGAATTTGGACTAAAAAATGCTCGAAAAAATATTTTGAAACCCGTTCAGATTTCAGGTCACCCTTTTGTTAAAAATATCACATGAGCAGAGATAAGGAATAATAATAAAATATTGAATCCCTGATTCATTATTTAAGGAAGTGTCTTTGAAGTCAGTAGAAGTCATCATTATATTATGCGTGTACTTTTAGTTGGAGAAAATCAATGCTAAAATTATTAAATATCATATATCTGAGAGACTTCTTAGGTGGGATGGGCTAAGGGGAAACAGTTACTTACTTAAGACATGTCCTTACCCTCTTTATTATTATTATTATTGGATTAAAAATTGTCAATGCAAGTGGGAGTTACCCTAATAGTAATTTAAGGTGTCACAACAGTTTGATATATGCCCTTGGAAAAACGTTCTCAATCTTAACGTAATTCCTAATTTAATTCTCTTCTTTAAAGGGGACATTTATGGTGACGATATGACATTTGCAAATGTCACCCACTTAGGTGTAGTTATAGTAGGAAAGGATTTAGCAGGAGTCTTACTACCTGCGCCATACAAAAATACCATAAGCTCCATACACGGCACTGAATGTGTAGAGAAAGCCTTCATATCTGCTATATTTATGCATTAACTTATTTAAAAGAATAATTTCAATATAAGTATATCATTCCATTGGGGTAGCGAAGCGCACCGAGTTCAGCTAGTAATTTATATGGGAAACGGTATGGAAAAAACAAAAATTTTTACCCATGTACTTTCAAAAAATGTAAAAAAGTGTTAATTGAACGGAATGGGACGGTTACAAAAGTTTATACGGGCAGATAGAGGACACTCTCGGGCATCATTCTGTGAAAACGAAACTTTGTTCCCAGCTGTTCCCTAACAGATCTAGCCCACTAAAGTTGGAAATTCCCTAAAATTGTTTACCTTAGGAAAATACAATAGATCATTTCGTGTAAATGCTACCGTAATTTATTGAAACAGATCTTAAAGACAACCTATTCAACAAAAAACAACGAACACAATATCTGTTATAGTTTCCGAGAAATAAGTATTTCTTCCAAATATTGACCTATTTTTGATACCCTCCACCATATGGAGGGTATAATTAAATTTGTCATTCCGTTTGTAACACATCGAAATATTCGTCGGAGACCCTATAAAGTATATATATTATTGATCAGCATAAATTTCTATGTCGATTTGACCATGTGCGTCTGTCCGTCCGTCCGTCCGTCCGTCCGTCCGTCCGTCTGTCTGTTGAAATCAAGATACAGCTCGCAATTTTAAAGATAGAGAGTCAAAATTTGGTACAGAAGTTTTTATTACTTGCAGGATGGTTGGTATTGAAAATGGGATATATCGGTCCACGTTTTTATATAGCCCCCATAGAACGGTACCTCCCGATGTTCGGTATTTTTAAGGTTTTAGCTTCGTTATCCTACCAAAATGGCTGAAATTTGGTACGTAGTCTTCTTTTGGTGTATAAAACTTTTCCCCAGAATTTTGTCGGTATCGGTTCACACCTTCATATAGCCCCCATAGAACGGTACCTCCCTATTTTCGGTATTTTTAAGGTTTTAGCTTCATTATCCTACCAAAATGGCTGAAATTTGGTACGAAGTCTTCTTTAGGGGTATAAGACTTTCCCCCAGAATTTTGTCGGTATCGGTCCACACCTTCATATAGCCCCCATAGAACGGTACCTCCCGATTTTCGGTATTTTTATGGTTTTAGCTTCATTATCCTACCAAAATGGCTGACATTTGGTGCGTGGTCTTCTTTAGGGGTACAAAACTTTCCCCCAGAGTTTTGTCGGTATCGGTCCACACCTTCATATAGCTCCCATATAACGGTACCTCCCGATTTTGTGTATTTTTAAGGTTGTAGCTTCATTATCATACCAAAATGGCTGAAATTTGGTACGTAGTCTTCTTTAGGGGTACAAAACTTTCCCCCAGAGTTTTGTCGGTATCTGTCCACGCCTTCATATAGCCCCCATATAACTGTACCTCCCGATTTTCGGTATTTTGAAGGTTTTAGCTTCATTATCCTACCAAAATGGCTGAAATATGGTACGTGTTCTTCTTTAGGGGTACAAAACTTTCCCGCAGAGTTTTGTCGGTATCGGTCCACACCTTCATATAGCCCCCATAGAACGGTACCTCCCGATTTCCGGTATTTTGAAGGTTTTAGCTTCATTATCACACCGAAATGGCTGAAATTTGGTACTTAGTCTACGTTGGTGGTATAAAACTTTCCCCCAGAACTTTGTCGGTATCGGTCTATGCCTTCATATAGCCCCCATAGAACGGTACCTCCCGATTTTCGGTATTTTGAACGTTGTGGACTCAATATTCCACCGAAATGGCTGAAATTTGGTATTTAGACGTCGTTGGGGGTACTCAAACTTCCCCTTTAAATTTGTCGGTATAGGTTCATATAGCCCCCATGGAAAGGTACCTCCCGATTTTCCGTATTTTGAAGGTTGTGTCTTCAATATTCCACCAAAATGGCTGAAATTTGGTATTTAGTCTTCAATGTGATATAAAACTGTTCGCCAGAAATATGTCTGTACAGGTCCACGCTTTCATATTGCCCCATTTCTGACTAAAATTCGTCGGTATAGGTCCACGTTTCGATATAGCCCCCATGGAACGGTACCTCCGGATTTTCGTAATACTGAAGATTGTGACGTCAATATCCAACCGAAATGGCTGAAATTCGTTATTTCGTCTTCCAAGAGTTATAAAATATTCCAGAAGATTATTATCAGTATAGGTCCACGTCTTTCTATATCCCATAGAAGCTTACTTCTTGATTTTCGGTATTTTTTTAGTTTTAGCCACATTCTCTTACCGAAATATAGGAAATTTGGTATTTACTCTTCTTTGAGCCTAAAAACTTTTCGTCAGAAATTTTTCGGTATAGATCAACGTTTTGAAATAGCCCCCATAGAATAGTGTCTCACATTGTTTTACCGAAATTGCTGAAATTTAGTACTAAGTCTTCTTCATACACGAAAGGAAACTAATTATTCCATTTTACTTCAATACAACTTGTGGTGGAGGGTATAACAAGTTCGGCCCGGCCGAACTTAACGCCGTTCTTACTTGTTTTGGTTTCTTTGGTTTCAATATGTTTTCTATCTAACAGGAAAATCGATTCCTGAACCACTGTGCGACGTCTATATTCAGCGTCAAAGCCTATTGGTCCGTAAATCTTCCTAACGATTTTACTCTCAAATTCAGGCTTCGAAACCATACATTACCACTGGTAGCATTAGTGTTTTGAAATGTGTTACTATATCTTCCACCATATAAAGGGAGGGTATAACAAGTTTGTCATTCCGTTTGTAACTCATCGAAATTATCATTTTAAGTCCCACAAGCTATATATGGGAATTTCTGAGTGTAATCGGGTACTTTATCAAAAAGTGTTTTTTTTATTTTTTGCTTCGTAATGCTGCTCAACAGCAACCATTGCAGTATATTTCCAGATTTTTTTTCTAAGTATTCCAGAGATATCGCGCATTAAAAAAGTCGAATTCTGTAAAAACTATGTGCAAAGAAATACTCTTTAAAATTGGTCCAAATAGATACAAATCTTTTTTATTAATTGCGCGCCTTATAAGATTCTTTATAGTTATCGGGGAAAAGTCATTGTTATTGAGAAAGTCATTGTTAGGGGGGAAGAGTGTGGCTATGTACAAAAGAGAATACCAAATGGAAATGGCAACAATTGTAAGAGATATGTGAACATACAGACGATTAAAAAGAGATCCAACAAATATCCTACAAAACAAGAACAACCTGCTAGTGGAAAACTATTCAAATTGGACATTATAAATGAGGCAGAGAAATACAAATTATCGAACCAAACATCGACTGCGCCTATACTCTACACTTTACCCAAAATGCACAAAGATGGTAACCCTCTTAGAGCAATCTGCTCTACTATAAACACCCCTGCTACTGGTCTTTGTAAATATTTGGTCAACATAAAGAAAAACCTGACCGTGGATTCTATCTACAACGTAAAGGACGCGAAAGACGTCAAGACGAACATTGAGACATAAAAATCAATCCAGACGAAAGTATCGCTTTTTTCAGCATACCTGTTAATCTAGCTCTAAACACGATAGAGGATAAGTGGGACACAATAAAATCACATACGACGATTCCGAAGGAACTATTTAAGCTGTGTATTAAGGATACAAGATATTTCATTTATGACAACAAAATTTACAAACAAAATAAAGGTATGCCATTGGGTTCCCCTGCTTGCTCCGTCATCGCAGATATTGCCATGGAACAACTGCTGGACTAATCATTGAAGAAAACGCACACAAAACCGAAGATATTGAATTAGTATGTGGATGATATCTCTACTATCATGAAAAGAGATGAAATCATGAAAAATTTTGACATTCTAAACTCATTCAACTCACACATACAATTTACGATGGAGATAAAAAAAGACAACAAATTACCCTACCTAGATGTAATTGTGATAAGAAACGAAACACAACTCAAACTTGACTGGTGCCAGAAACCTACGGCCTCAGGGCGACTAATTAATTTTACATCTAAACACCCAAGAAGAACTATTATGAACACAGCATCTAACTTTATAAAAAGAGTATTAGAAATAAGTGATACAGACTTTCATAAGGAAAACCTTCATAGAATTATAGATATTCTACATAAAAAGTACTTTCACCCATTAATTATAGATAACCTTATAAGGCGCGCAATTAATCAAAACACAACTACAACACGAGATACCTGCGAGAAACTATACAAATCTTTTTATTATATTTTTTGTTGTTTTATTACCTATCTAAAAAAATAGAAACATTTTTTGCACCTGGTCTTAGATGCAATTTTCGAGATTTAGAATCAATTTGTATCGTATTGTATTTTTCGATTTTCTTGAAATTTTGTGTTTTAAACTACGATTAATAACAAATATTTTAAGTCATATTTTGTACTATTTTTTTTTCTAAATTTGTCCGTCTGTGCAAATCACTCTAACATGAAATGGAATGGAAGTAGTTAGATAAATTTTGGTCAAATGTATTGTAGGTCCGTACAACTTTTGGCATTGAAAAAGGCCTATTTAGGGGAACTATAAAAGTTTGCGAGCTAGGCAACTTGTAGTGTTGCCAGACGATATTTGACAATTTTTTTGGAAAGTTTGACGGTGCCTAGTCTAAACGTACTCAGGACAGTTTGACATACGACAAAGTGTTGTGTGTTTACAGTGATTTGAAAAAATCACTTTGCAAAATAGTGGAATTTACTTGTGAATGTTTTCGTCCGATGTTCTTTCATAACCTTTAACGTGGATAATTACGGTCTTAACAGAGTTTGGACGTGTTTCTTTCGCACACATCCTGCTTTCGACATACAGAAACAGGCTGGAAATCTTTGTATGTCGATAAAGGACCATCATATAGCACTATGAAAAAGTGGTTTAATGATTTCAATCGTGGCCGCACTCGCTAAAAATCGAAGGTCGTGAGGGTCTTCTAAAAACAACCGTTGTGCCAGAAGAAAATTGAGCCGTGCGTAAATGGATAATACAATATATCCATGTTATATACCGTAAGATAGAGGCATCCTTAGGCAAACCCCACCCTATATCAGGTGTTTCAAAATTTTAATCTACATATTTGGTTTTAACTCACTGTTATTTGGCATATAACGGTATCAAATTATTTTAAGTAAAATAACGTATTTATCTAAATTTTCGGCCGAAATACTCGTAGAGTATAATTTGGCGTTTATTTTCGGTGGTTAAAAATTTTTTCCACCAAAAATTTTGGACATAGGACGATACAACTAAAACAGACATTTGTCAGAATAGGTCTACGTTTCTACAAAGCCCCCGTAAAATGGTACCGCCACATTTTCGATATTTTTCAGGTTGTATTTGCATTATCCCACAGGAATGTTCAAAATTTGGTGAATTGTCTTTGGAGGGAATGTATAGCATTCCTCTAAAGAATTCTCTTTTTAATATAGCCCCCATAAAACGGTACCTGCCGATTTTAGTTATTTTTAGGGTTTTAGGCTCATTATCCCATCGAAATGGCTGACATTTGGCAATCTTTGGGCTACAAAACTTAGTATAGAACGGTACCGTCCGATTTTCTGGTGAAATCTGATACAATGTAATTTATGGTGGAGGGTATACAACGCCGTTTTCACTTGTTGCTTTTTCGACGAGATATGTTTTTTTATATGCTTACATAAGCCAGCGTGGGAGCGACCATGCGCAGTGTTAACGTCCACCTTGCACTCAGAAGGTCTGTGGTTCAATCCCCGACCAGAACACCAAAATTTTCGGCGGTGACAAATCCTCTCAGAGTAAAGCTGCTTACAATTCCAGAGTATTTCAGCCATAAAAAACTTATCTACAAGCGGCGCCGAAAAACACGGGGTTCGGACCCGGTGATAAGAAGTAGGTCCCATGTCACTGAGCCAATATGAATCGACGTGCATTCATTAAAATGTTCCTTCCCGGAAGCATTTCACGTCGATACCACCAACTTTGCGTTATCGCCGTTTACTGCCACACCCATTTATCAGATATTCTTTCGATTTTTCATACCCTCACCCTTTAGGCTAGAAAGGGTATATACACTTTCAGACGGGCAAAATATGCCTCATTTAAATAATGGTTTTAGACATTTAATTTCTGTTTTATGATTTGGAGACGGCCAGGTGATCTTATTCACGTCGAACTGCTTTAATCTGTTGGTGCTAACTACCACTTTTTTGCTGCTGCGAAGTCTATCAGCCTCGTTGCATTGTCAGATCTTTCACTGTTGGGACTGAAGTTCCCGACTGTTGGGCCAAAGATATTCTAATTTCCAATATTGACATTAACCCATCTTAAGCCACTGGTCGTTTAAACGCCACAGAAATGGTTGTAAAAATTGACGTAAAACTCGGTCATTTTCGCATATTTTTGTGGGGTTTCTTGCAGTTTCTCATAGCATTTTAAAATTTCATTTGGACTACGCATTTCCACGCATTTGGTCTAAAACGCAAACAATTCAAAAAAATCGACTTTTTTGTTATTCTCGATTTTTGATGACAATTTTAAAAAATACCATATAAATTTAGCCATAAATATTACATTCATATAAATTCAGGGATTTGTTAGGAATGTAGGAAAAGTATTTTCCCAATCAAAAACCAAGGGATTGTCATTTAAAAACACACATATATTACCCATCAGAGTTTTCGGCATTTTTAAAAGAAGGCCCGTTTGCAGGAAAACTATTCGTTTTGGTAAAAAAAGCTACAGTTTTTGCATTTATCGGGCCTTTAACTAAGAAACAAATAGGAAGTTGGACTTACTACTTATCTTTTGAACAAATCACATAAGAAATATTTCATCTAGGGCATCAAAATCGATAAAATATAGAAAATTGTACATAATTTCAGAAATTCTGGTCAGTGTCCGCTAAACTATTGGGAGTTGAACCAAGTAACCCTTTGCAAAAATCTGCCAAATAAAGTTCTTAGCAATTCTTCAGAACATTCTGAAACTCTAAAATGCATACCTTATGTTGTGTCAGCCGTATTTTTATCATATCGTTTACAACACGTATTTCAAACACAGTTCACACCAATAGTTTATTCTCGCGTTTCGGATTTCACCGCATTATTCACATATTTGTTAAATCGTCGTTGAAAAATATACTGAAAACAACGTGATATAAGCATTTTACAACAATGCACATAAAGTTGTTTTAATAAAATATTATAACAACGACTATGGGATTAAGCCTGACTATTTTGAAAAGCAATTTTAGATATTTTATAACATTTGAGGCAATAAATGTAGTGTTTCGAGTTCATTATTTCTACAAATATTTTATTATTGACCTTATCTACAAATTTGCTTCAGAGGTAAGATGAAGATTCACATAGGTTTCCGAGATATAGCCCAGAATTGTTTTAAAAATACAATATTTAACCATGTTTAGATGGGGCCATAAAATCCAAGATTGATCTGACACAACAAAACCCAACTAGGGTTTTTGTCATTTGGGTCTGTACTTTCAAAAATCCTCAGCCCCAATTGTTTGCACAAGATTACCTTAAGAATGTTGCACAGTGTAATTTTAATATCTTGGGCAGGACATCGGTCATATGTTTTTTCTAAGAACTCGTAAATATACATATCTTTGTTCTTTCGTCCTTGTCTTCAGTGGCGACATGGGCGCAAATCAAACTGATGCTGAAAAATATAGCTTTTAACAGAATTGTAGCAAATGTTTCATTCACCGGGATGGAGGCCAGATAGTTTAACCTCCGACAAACTTGACATGACTGCTATAATATAATATAATATTAGGTGTTGTTGTGAATCGGTATTTTATTTTCAAGTAAATTTGCCAATGTGTATACTGCACCTTCTCTATAAAGAATCTGGACATTTCAGATGCAGGTTCGCTGATTACGGCCCGTGCAACCTTTGCGGGGGTCGTCAACTTTAGAGGAGTAGCCCCTCTTTTTTCTTTTTTTCAAATTTCGATGTTTTCTTCGGAGTGTCTTTCTAACTCAACGCCCAACCCCCAACCCAAGTTTTTATCGTTCTTATAGGTGAACGCGCGGCACATGTTAGATCCCTATATTTAACTGTTGTTAAAGACAGCTCCCCGGTGACACCATAGGGAGGACAGTGCCCACTTGAAATGAAAAAAGAGCTTTGTGCTCTTAAAGCCGGTTAGGGCCGCTGTTTGGTATCTTTCATTGGTTACGTCTCTCGCGTAATCAAAAGTGCAACACGTTATTGTGGTTTCGTATTTAGATTTAACCCTGTTATTGTATCTAATACAAATTCTCTATCCTGCTTCGCTTCGACATCTCTATTTGCTTTAGATTTTGCTTTCACTGCACTTAACACAAAATGCATTTAGTTTGAACTTTTCCCATATATATTCTTTCTTCAAAGATTTGATATGCGAAAAGGAGGAAAACTCTTTAGTGGCTGGACGGTTGGTTGGTTTTATATATATATTTTTTTTAAAGATTTCCTCTTTATGTTGAGAGATCAAATTTGGTGAACATAACACACTTTAATTTTAGTGTTATCTTATGTGGGTTTATTGCTGCACATTGACTGAGAATACAACAATTCAGCATTAAAAGCTGGAAGCAAGCAGCAGTTATGCGCCACAGTTGAACTTTTAAAGCGCATAACACAATGACATTCATTGTTTGGCTGGTGTTTGTTTGGTCACAGAAAAATGATGTTAGTTGGTGAGTTCAACTGAATGGATGGACATCATCATGTTTATCGCTTGTTCTAGTTTTCACTTGAGATTAGAAAGAAATGCATAAATTGTTTGTTAGTTGGCCTGCAGTAGTTAGAATTATGTGGATACCCTACAACCCTACAATTAATGAATCAGTATTAGTCATAGATCGGAAACCAGCACCGCATATAGGACGTTGTAAGTTCTAAACTCCGGTTATAGCCTTGTATAAAAGCTGAACTCATGTTTGGGAGTATGTCTGCTATAAACATTTCTCTTCCGACTAGACTACAAAAATGAGGAGAGTTAAAAATAGACGCACTGTGCACCCATGGGCATTAGAGAAGAGAGGCTCGAATTGTCCCGTTTGAGAAGTATTTGAAAACATTTTTATATAAGATGTTCCTTTATCGCAAGGGATAAGTCTCGCATTTGCCAGCCTCATCAATAATATGCACCTAAGTATTTCTTAACAAATACCGAAAAATTATAGTGAATAGGGTGTATCTGCCTTTACGCCTTGCTCCTACATTCCTTTTTAAATATCTTCAAATGTTAAAAGTTAAAATGATAACAATGGTCAAAAGAGAACATAAAAGGAAAAGTTCCTACTTTGAACTGAAGTAACTTTAGTTTTGTTTTTTGCTATTTGCCCCACAGCACCACAAAGAATTATGCACCAACAATAGCCACATTCCCTTAAAAACCATACTTGTACCAAAGTGCTTGTTCTCTCATAATGTCAGATGGGAATTTGTATACAAATAATTTTACAAGTTATGTTAAATGTCACAAACTGTTTTGTTGTTATCGCAGAGCATTTTCACTTTGCATTTGCTTTTGTGTGAATGTACACATGCATTTGTGTGTGTGTATAAAGTTAAGAATTCATACCAAATTAAATTCACTAAAATAATTGTCAAGAGATTGTTGAATGACCACAATTTTTTTTTTAATTTTTATAAATTGTAAGTTTTTAAACTTTTTCATCAAAGTCTAATTTTTTAATTATCAAAAATTGTTGAAATGAATTTATTCGTTTTAAGAACAGTTTCGCATTTAAATACTATTGTATATATCATACCACCGTGCCACCGTGGTGCAATGGTATGCACACCCGCCTTGCACGCTGAAGGTCGTGGGTTCGATTCCCCGGCCAGTCAACATCAAACACTTTTCAACGGTGGCAAAATACCCCTCAGTAATGTAGGCGACATTTTCTGAGTATTTCAGCGTTGTACAACTTTCTCTATAAGTGGTGTCTTAGACACGCCGTTCGGACTCGGCGATAAACAGTAGGTCCCATATCATTGAGTTAATATGAATCGGGGTGCACTCATTGATATGAGAGAAGTCTCCCCTGTCCCGCCTGGGATGTTTGTGGAACAATTATATTATATACATCATACCACATCAAAACACATCTGTCGGATTATTTTAACCCCAAATGAAGACTAAATATTTAGTCATGGGGGAACTTTCGTCCTTAAATAAATACACACTTTGTCGACTTTCTTGCCCATGTTCTTCGACTTTCCTTTGGGACATATGTATGTAGCTTTGATGTACATTTAGGAAAATATATTGATATATTGATTTATATATATTGATAGTTCGACTGAAATAACTTAGTTCATTAAGACTGTGCAACATTTTTAAGGTAATCTTGTGCAAAATCTGAGTTGAGGCTTTTTTAAAGTACAGACCCAAACGACCAAAACCCTAGTTGGGTTTTGTTGTTTCAGATTCAGCATGGATTTTATGGCCCATTTCAACATGGTTAAATATTGACTTTTTAAAGAAATTCTGGGCTATATCTCAGAAACCTATGTGAATCTTCATCTCAACCCGAAAGCAAATTTATAGAGAAGGGCAAGAATAAAATATTTGTAGAAATAACGAACTCGAAAAATTACATTCATTGTCTCAAATTTAACAAAATAAAAATTTCCATAGTTTGTATACATTTCGAACCATATCTCCAAAACCGTTAATTTTTTTCTTTTGGAAAAATTCGCTGGAATGTATTACAGTATATTTTTCAATGACGATTTAATACATTTTTCAATAATGTGGTGAAATCCGAAATGCGAGAATAAACTGTTGGTGTGAATACGTATTGTAAAAGATACGATGCAAAATACCACTGAAACAACGGGAAGTAAGCATTTTAGAGTTCAGAATGTTCTGACGAATTGCTGAGAACTTTATTTGGAAAATTTTTGCCAAGAGTTACTTGGTTCAACTCCCCATAATTTAGCTGATACTGACCAGAATCTCAGCAATTATGTAAAATTTTCTATTCCTATTCGTTTCTGAGATAAACGCCCGATAAATGCAAAAAACTGTACTTTATGCCCGGATTAGATGAGGCCACAAAATGCAAACGTGATCTGACAGGACAAAACCCTACTACGATTTTTGTAGTCTGCATTCTAGAAGCTTTTGCATTTTCAGTGTTACATTTCGGCGAACGGTCGTAAATATACATATGTATACTAGGGTTATGAATTTTTGACATTTGTTCTCAAAAATGATTTCCTGTAGCGAGAATGAATGAACTTTTGTCTATTAATGCCATAAATAAGGTTCATTCCATTTAATTAAAAAAATGTCACGCACAAACCACTTTGATTTTTTTTTTTTTTGAAAAAATACTGTGAAAATAAACCTCAAAAATTATTTCCTGTTGCACGAATGAATGACTCCTTCGGGTACCTCCCACAGAAAATTTCGGATAAGTTCAGTTTAAGACCTGCTCTCAAATCACTGTGATTTTTGTGGTAACAACTTGCATTAACTGGCCCCCATATGACGGTACAATTTTCATCAGGAGCAAGTCCATACTTCCTGAGAAAATAGCCTGAAATGTGCGAAAACCCCCTATAACACCTTGTGTAGTGGTTGGAGCGCAAGATAGCTCTCGAACGGATCTGCCAATTCGATCCAAAATTAGGCCTTCGTAATATTTTGTTCAAACATAGTTTCAGTTCGAAGATAAGCCTTATCTGCCTACTCCTTCAGGTACCTCCCCCACAAATGTTCAAAAATGTTCGGAAAAATTGTGCGCACGATAACTCTTAAAGAGAGTGACCGATTTGGTCCATATTTTACACATCCTAATATATCTACCAGGTATAGGTCAGGTTCGAATATGGACTATATTTGTCCACTAATTCGGGTACCTTCCACACAAAATTTCGGATAAATTCACTTTAAGACCTGCTCTCGAATTACTTTGATTTTTGTTGAAGCAACTTGCATTCTACGGTGGTACAAGTTTTTTCAGGAGCAAATAAATACTTCCTGAGAAAATAGCCCGAAAGTTGTAAAAATCCCTATGGCACCATGTGTGGTGGCTGGAGCGCACTATAGCACTCAAACTGGTCAACCGATTTGGTCCGAAATTTGGACTCATATTTTGCCCAAATTTAGTTTCAGTTCGAAGATGGGCAATACCGTTCCACAACTCCCAGTATTTCCCCCCAAAATTTAATAATGACACTAAAATGGGGTAACCAATTTGGTCCAAACTTTGGATCTTCTTGGTCCGTATGTTAGTCCGTAGATCTTTCGAAGAATTTTTCTTTCAAACACGCCAAGCACTGCCTTATCTGCTTGCGCAAGTACCCAGGCTTCGGAACCATACATCAGCACGGGTAGTATCAGTGTTTTGTAAAGCGTTACTTTTGTTTGACGAGTTGTGGCTTTGTTTTTGAAGTGCTTACTTAAGCCAAAGTAGCATATGTTGGCCAATACAATTCTTCTTTTTATTTCACCCGAAGTATACGAAGTCTTTTACAACCTCAAAATTATAGGAACCAACTTTAACACTTAGAGTCGTTTTACAAAGCCGAATGAGCTTTTGCAGGGATACCAAATTCAGACATGGCTTGGAATACCTTTGAACGTAGCGGGCTGTCGAAGTCTGCTTTATAATCGACAAAAAGGTGGTAGGTGTCGATCTGCTTCTCTTGTGTCTTCTCCAGGATTTGCCGCAGAGTAAATATCTGGTCAGTGGTGGACTTGCCAGGTCTAAAGCCGCATTGGTATGGTCCAATTATTTCGTTGACCATGGGCTTTAGTCGTTCGCATAATATCCCTGACACTATATTGTAGGCGATAGTTGGAGCATAAAGTCTTATCTCCTTTCTTATGGACGGGACACAGGATGCTCAGGTTGCAATCGTCGGGTACGCGTTCTTCCTGCCAGATGGAGCTAACTAGCTGACGCATACACCTTATCAGGTAGGCCTTATTATTCTTCAGCCGGTTTATTGTTGTCTTTACATCATCTTGGCCGGCCGGTATACATTCAATACCATCTTCTGGGATTGGATCTGTGGTATCTTCGTCGACTTCGCTACTATTGGATAACAACAGTTTGGAAAAATGTTCTTTCCATATCCTTATCCATATCTGTATCAATTACCAGATTACCTTCCTGGTCTCTACAGGAAGATGTGCCAGTTCCAAAGCCATCAGTTTGATGTTTCACTTTTTGGTAGAATTTTCGGACTTCATTCTGTCTCCTGTACATCTCGATTTGTTCACACTCCCGCTTTTCAATCTCTCTCTTTTTCCTGCCGAAAAGACGTTTTTCCTCTCTCCTTTTCTCCAGATACCTCTCTCGTGCGCTACGCGTTGCTACTGATTGTAAAGTAGCCCTATATGCCTCATTTTTCTCTTCGGTAGCAGCACGATACTTCTGGTCATACCATGGATTCCTTGGTGGAGTTCTCTGGTATCCAAGAACTGATTTTGCGACTGTTTGCATGGAGTGGGCAATGTTATGCCATTGTCCTGATACGTTATCGGGAAGAGGAGTGCTTTGATTAAGCAATTGTGCTAGTTGAGTGGAATATGGCTATCTGTTGTGATTGCTACTTACCGATGTCCAACTTCCGTGTTATGTCTGTTCGCACTTTGTTTGCTACGTTTAGTTTGGTATGTACCTTTGATGCAACAAGGTAGCGGTCCGAGTCTATGGTTGCACTTCGGAACGATCGTACATCCAACACGCTTGATGCATGTCTTCCATCTATCACAACGTGATCAATTTGATTTCTTTTTCTTCGATCTGGCGACAGCCAGGTGCACTTATGAATATCGAGATGGTTAAATCTGGTACTGCTAACTGCCATGTTTTTTGCAGCTGCGAAGTCTATCAGCCTCATACCATTGTCAGATTTTTCACTGCGTAGACTGAATTTTCCGACTGTTTGGCCAAAGATATTCTCCTTTCCAATTTTGGCGAGTCTTTCGTTCACTGGGGTGAAGCTGGTGACCAGATGTTTTAACCTCCAACCAACTACAAATTCGCAACCAAACTCATGCTTTGTGTCATGGCAGCTGTAGTACAGTGCGTCACCTTTAGGTGTTGTTGTGACGCCTTTCCCGTTCCATCGTATTTCCTGTATGGCAGTAATGTCGGCCTTGTACTTTTCAAGTACATCTGCCAATGCGTAAACTGCACCTTCTCTATAAAGAGTGTTAACATTCCAGGTTTGTCAACTTAGAGGGGTTTGTTTTTTTTTCTTTCGTTTTTTTCATAGTAGGATGTTTTTTCTAGGGGAGGGTTACTAACCCGACGCCCAAACCCAAGTTTTTAACGCGGCACATTTTAGCTCACTACCTTTAACGGGTGTTGAAGGCAGCTACCCCAGGTGACACCACGGGGAGGTCAGTGTCCACTTGAGATGAGAGAGGGACCAAGGGCTTTGCCATGTTAAAGCCGGTCAGGACCGTTCCTTGATATCTTGCATCCCCTACGTCTTCTATATTTTGTCCAAATTTAGTTTTATTTCAAAAATAACCCATATTGGTCATCTTCTTAAGGTACCATCCCTGCAAAAGTTCAAAATTTTTGCTTAATTGCAATTTAGGGTCTGTTCGAAGATCCTTTGGAAATATTTGTTGTGGTACTGTTTACAGCGATATTATGTTTTCCGTGGACAAGTTCATTCTTCCTGGTATATTAGTCCAAATGTTATACGATGACCCTCTGAAACGACTAGTGGGTGCGATATCTATCGAAAAGGTATGACTGCCAAAATAAGATACAGGTTCATAATGGACTATGTCAGTCCATTCCTCATCCACATTTTTGTCTGTAAGTTCATATGCTCAAAAAGGGCCCACAAAATTCTGATAAGACAATAAATACATTCGATTTATCCGTAGATAAAAGTTTCAATTCACATATGCTGAGGGTATATCTCTGTCGGAAAAGCCGACTGATACTGTTTTACTTGTTGATATACGATACAGTGATACGAGGTTGTAAAAAAGTCGTAACCCTAATGTATACACCTCATGTATAACATAATAGTAGAGGATAAAAGTAGAGGACTTATAAGTAAAAACCATATTTTCTTATATCGGGTTCGGTTTTTATGGCCTCATCTAACCATGGTTAAAGATCGATTTTTAAAACAAATCGGGGCTGTTTCTCTGAGACCAATACAAATCTTGTTTTGACATCTGCAGCAAACTTGTAGATAAGAAAATATTTGGAGGAATAGTGAACTCGAAAAACTGCATTTATTGCCTCAAGTCGAGGAATCCAGCCTTAATAAAATGTAAACTTAATTCTTTTGGTACACAACTTTATATTTGTAAGTGCTTTACGTATTCATTAATTCTGTACAATTAAAAATAGGTACAATATTTTGAAAAATGTTAAAAACCGAAAACCTGTTTTTGAAAAATATAAAATTTTGGTTAACCGTAAACCGTTTAGTTTGATAAGACCGATTTTTTGAACGTCCGCACTTATACCTCTATCGAATTACCTGACCGAATTTAATATGGCTTATCTTATCCTCCCTTTCATCTCAAATGGACACTGACCTTCGCATGGTATTACCGGGGGTGCTGCCTTTAAAACCCGTTAAATTTAGTGAGCTAATATGTGCTGCGTATGCACCCACACACAAGTTGGCGTTGAACTAGCAAACCACCCTACAAAAAACATCGTACAATAAAAAAGCAAAGAAAAACAAAAAGTGTAAAAGTTTTGTGTACCATAATTTGCGAATCTGCACCTGCAATATACGAACTCTTTATAGATAAAATGCAGTTTACGCATTGACAGGGGTGCTGTCATACAAAAAATACGACGGATTTGGAAATGCGTCAGAACAAGACCTAAAGATGATGCACTGGATTATAACAGCCACAACACAAAGTATGAGTTTGGTTGCGGATTTGTTGTTAGAGGTTAAAATATCTGGTCTACAGCTTCACCACGGAGAATGATAAAATTAGTGAGAAACATCTACACTTTTTGTACCCATTCGGATTATTTAAATACAAACTTTCTCCATCTGCAGTTTATTGTCAATCACAGAATTAATTCAACTCGGCCAGTTTCAGCACTACGTTATTCGGAGCATATGCTCCTAGAATGAGGTTTTCCAAATCACACCAAATTGCTTGGAATAATTTTGCAGCCGAAAATCTGTATTAGGAACGCCATACTAATGACGTTAGGTGCGAGAGATAATATGTAGCCTAAAATAGGTAGCTTTATCCATTACGTTCACTTATAATCTACAGCAATGATCTACATTTTATTTGGATTTGTATAGGAAGCTCTTCTTCACATATGTAGATATGGGTGTTAGTAAAGCCTATGTCCCCTCCTGATGTTAAGTACTTCCTTACATTTTTTTTTATTTATTCCATAAACATATACAAATCCTTTAAGATTAATAGAAGTGGGTTAAGATAAAAACTCAAACGCCTTGGAGTAAAAAAAAAACAACAAAACAAAACCATCACATAAATCACAGCTTTAATCTTTATTGATGTTCTTTAATATACCTTTGAACGTTAATTTTTTCTTACCTTTACGATAATTGCGTTTCACCTCCTAACTCTTGATACACATGTACACATACACAAGCTTTAAATTCCTTATTTTGTATTCTGTTCCATGTTTTGCTACCTTCTAATCGTAAATTTCAAATTCAACAATGTGAAATATTTTTAATATACCTTCCTTATGACCAATAAAATTTTACAATATTTGATTTGTGCAAATAATACAGCAAACAGCAGCAACAACAACAACAACACCAACAAAAAGATCATAAAGCAAATGACATTTAATCTGAAATTACAATTTCTTTTAAATGCCACAATAAAACATTTCGTTCGTAATTGGCCCCAGAAAAGTTAATCAGACCAATTTTAATGACTTTGGCTGCTCTGCTGGCGTTGTTGACGTTTGGTATGCGGTTCTGTTTCTGCTTCAGTTTTTATTTGTATTTATTTAATGTACAATTTCGTCCAATAACCATATCATTTTCATGATAATAAAATCTAACATTTATGTTGCGAAGATGTCAAAAATTGACATAAAGCAGTTATAACAAGTCAATGGCGAATGCCGAAAACGGACCGTTTTGCATCAAAGGGGGGTGGGGTAATTTGTGGAGGCATTGCCAATGAGGCATAAAACTGAAAGAGAGATGATGTGATATGTCGTAAAAATTTTTAAGGGGAGGGTTTTCAGTCGCCTTTGATTGTCGTCGCGTACTTTGGGTAACAAGGGAAAAGGGCTAAAGGAGGGTGTTTCATTTTCAAAAGGAAGGAGAAAGTCGTAATATAAAAATTATGTTAAGTTGGGTCGGTGTACTAAATTGGAATAAACTAAAGTTGTAGTAAATATACGATAAAGTGTTAAGTCTTAAGCCTCAGACACTGAATTTACCCATCCGGACACACCTCCTTCTATCATTTTCGCGTTTACTTACTACATCCCGTTGTATGATTTGAGAGTACGGCATACATGCAAACTGTAGAGAACAGTTCATTGTTATGTAAGACTATATGGTATGTGATAAATGCTTATGTATTGGGGTACAACAGATATTTCTTACAGACAAATGCACCAACAGATATAATACGAGGGCTGCATGAAAACATTCTGGCCTAGGCAACACCGCGTGTTGCCAGGCGCCATTTGATTTTTTTTGTATAGTTTTACAGTTTTTAGCCTGAACACACTCAGGACAATTTGTCATACGACCATGTGTTGTGTTATTTTCAGTGACTTGAAAACATCACTTTGCTAAAAAAAAAATTAAATTACTTTTGAACATTTTTGTCCAATAATTTTTCACACTTTTCGACGTAAATAATCACTGCAAGAGTGCATCGATCAAATTAAGTCTTTTTATGTCGATAAAGGACCATCCTATAGCACTATGAAAAACTGCTTTAATGAGTTCAGTCATGACCCACACTAGGGTTATGACCTTTGAAATTTTTCTCAAAAATGATTTCCTGTAGCAGGGATGAATGAACTTTTGCCTAAAAATCGCTACGCTATCGTTTATTCCATTGAAATATAAAAAAGTTCACGCACAAATCGATTTTAAAAATATAATTTTTTAGAAAAATGTATGAAATAAAAAAAAAAATTTCAAAAAATTATTTTTTGTTGCACGAATAAATAAATATAAGCCTACTAATAACTATAATAATTGGTTTGTTCCAGTACTACAAGAATCTACTAATTTTTACTATTTTTCCCGATAACATAAAGGAAAATAAGTTATCGTAGTAAAAAGTAGTAGCTTCTTGCAGGTTCTGGAACAGAGCAAATGTTTATTTCATTCAAATATTGAAAAAGGTCATTCACAAACAACTTAGAAAAATTTTGAAATTGTTGTTTTTGTTAAAATATTGTATCTTAAAATAAAAGCGTTTACGACATTTTTACGATTCTCAGAATTGAAGAAAATTAGTGAGAAATAAATTGTTATGTCAGTTTAATTATCTCATGTGACTCTAAAGTTTTATTTTCAATTGTATATCTGCTTACAGTGACTTCAAAAAATTGTCCATAATTTTGATAAATTCAAATTTTAAAATCATTTTGTGCGTGAGGTTTTTTCACCGAATCACCTTATAAATATGATTTTATGTAATCTTATGGCCAAAACTCATCACGCTATGATACAGGAATATGAGGTTGTAAAAAGTCATAACCCTAACCGACACTCGCCAAAAACGAAGGTCGTGAGGGTTGCCAAAAAATAGGCCCTTGTGCCAGAAAACAATTAAGTGGGGCGACTATACGGCTTGAGCAATGTAGGATGGTTAATTCTGAGTGGTGCACTACAATTTGTTTGCCTTAAGTCTTTTCGAGAAATTCGAAAAACCAGTGCCTGTTAGACCGGACAAAACGTGGAATTGATGGGTCATCTGCCGTACCCCTCTGACTGGGGATCCAATGACTTCATTTGAGTCCAGCATAAAAAGAAAACAAGTAAGAACGGCGTTAACTTCGACAAGGCCGAACTTGTTATACCCTCCACCACGAGTTGTATTGAAGTAAAATGGATCAATTATCTTCCTTTTCGTTTATGAAGAAGACTAAATACCAAATTTCAGCAAGTTCGGTAAAACCATGTGGCTACCCGTCAAAAGTACCGAAATTCGGGAGGTACCACTTCATGGGGGCTATATCAAGACGTCGATCTATACCTACAAATTTCTGGCGGAAAGTTTTTAGACTCAAAGAAGACTCAATACCAAAATTCCGATATTTAGATAAAACCTTCAAAATATCGAAAATCAAAAGGAACGCTTCTATGGGGGATATAGGAACGCTCGGACATGTACTGATAATTCTCTTCTGGAATATTTTATAAACCCATAGAAGACTAAATAACAATTTCAGTCTTTCGGCGGGATATTGACGTCACCGAATTACGAAAATCGAGAGGTACCGTTCTATGGGAGCTGTATCGAAACGTGAACCTATACCGACGAATTTTAGTCAGAAAGGCTTTTAGCTCCAACAAAGGCTAAAAACCATTTCGGTGGGCTGCTGTGGCCACAACCTTCAAAATACCGAAAATCGGAAGGTAACGTACTATGGGGGCTATATGAAGCCGTGGACCTGTTGCGACAATTTTTTGGGCGAAAGTTTTATACCCCTAACGAAGACTAATTACCACATTTTAGCCATTTATGAGGAATATTGAGGCCACAACATTCAAAACACCGGAAATAAGGAGATACCGTTCTATGAGGGCTATGCTAAGGGCGTAGACCTATACCGCCTAATTTCATCCGGAATGTTTAATACCTCAAATGAAGACCAAATACCAAATTTCAGCCATTTCGGTGGAATATTGAGGCCACAACCTTCAAAATACCGGAAATAGGGCGGTACCGTTCTAGGGGGGCTATACTAAGGCGTGAACCCGTACCGACAACTTTCTGTGGTAAAGTTTTATACTCCCAACGAAGACGAAATACAAAATTTCAGCCATTTCGGTAGAATATTGGGGACACAACCTTCAAATACAGGCAATAGGGAGATAACGTTCTATGAACGTTTAAAACATCAAATGAAGACAAACTTCCAATTTCAGCTATTTTGGTGGAATATTGAAGCCACAGCCTTCAAAATACCGGAAATAGGAGGTGCGTTCTATGGGGGCTATACTAAGGCGTGGATCTGTACCGATAAGTTTCTCGGGGAAAGTTTTATTCTCCCAACGAAGACGAAATACAAAATTTCAGTCATTTCGGTGGAATATTGAGGCCACAGCCTTCAAAATACCGGAAATAGGGAGGTGCGTTCTATGGGGGCTATACTAAGGCGTGGACCTGTACCGATAAGTTTCTCGGGGAAAGTTTTATTCTCCAAACGAAGACGAAATACAAAATTTCAGCCATTTCGGTGGAATATTGAGGCCACAACCTTCAAAATACCGGAAATAGGGAGGTACCGTTCATGTGGGGCTATTATAAGGCGTGGACCAAATTTCATATACCCCAAATGAAGACCAACTACTAAATTTTAGCAATTTCCGTGTGATAATGAGACTAAAACCTTCAGAATACCGAAAATCGGGTGGTAACGTCCTATGGGGGCTATATCAAAACGTGGACTGATATAGCCCATTTGCAATACCACAGACATGCCATAAGTGACAAGGGAGACTTCTTTTATATCAATGAGTGCACCCCGATTCATATTAGCTTAATGATATGGGACCTACAGTTTATCGCCGAGTCCGAACGGCGTGTCTAAGACACCACTTTTGTAGAGAAGTTTTACATGGCTGAAATACTCAGGAAATGCCGACAGGGGTGTGCATACCATTGCACCACGGTAACAAGAATATATACTTTATATTTCGATGTGTTACAGACGGAATTACAAATTTAATTATACCCTCCATATTATGGATGTATTCAGACAATGACACAAGATTTGTGTGGGCATCTAAAATTTAAAGATCCCATTTTCGTGAAGTTCTTCGAACGATTGTGCTCAAGTTAACACGTTTATACCCGACACATGGTGTCATTTGGTATATGGGTGGATTGCGAGAGGCGGTTATAAAAGCCTTCAAGCCTTTATAAATCGTTCGATGAAATGTCGAGTTCGTTGGAATAAATGGGGCGGAATGCATATGGGGATTTCTGAGTGAAATCGGACACTTTTTCAAGATGAGGTTTTTGATTTCTTTTATTTTTTGCTGTGGTGATGCTGCTCATTACCAAAACATTTTAGTATATTTTCAGATTTTTTTTTTTTTGACTAACGGTTCCAGAGATTTCGAGCCTTGAAAAAGTCAAATTTTGTAAAAACTACATACAAAGAAATACTCATAACTTCTTTAATATTGGTTCAATATGAAAAAAATCTTTTTTTTTTGTATGTTTTGCTGTTTTATCAGTTATTCAATAAAAAATAGCAAAAAAATTGCACTGTGGGCTTGGAGGCTATTTTCGCGATTTAATATTTAAAATTAATTTTTAAAGACGTTCGACCCCTTCGATTTTCTTTAAATTTTTTTTTGTATTAAACTACGTTCAATTACAAAAATGTTAAGTCCTATGTGGTAATGAGATTCGGACGATTACTATTTTTTCTGAATTTTTTAAAATTTGTCAATACAATTTTTCCTTAATACATTTGTCCAAAATTTGTATTTCTTGTAGTTTAGAAGCTAAGAGAACATATTTATTATTATATATTATATATTTATCATAAAAAATAGAAAAAAATGCACAGTGGGCTTTAATGAAATTTTTGCTGATGCATTTTCAAAATCGAAAAATGACAAGTTTTGTAAGATGTTTGAGATAAATTCATAAATGTAAAATCAAAACAAATATTTAAAAATGAAACTTTTAATTATTTTAATAAAATAATAAATTTTGCACAAAGGTATAAAGGAAAAATTGAATTGACAAATTTTAAAAAACTCAGAAAAAATAGTATTCGTCCGAATCCCACTACCACATAGGACTTAAAATTTTTGTAATTGGACGTAGCTTAATACAAAAAAAAAAAAAAAAAAAAAAAAAAAATTAAAGAAAATCGAACATCTTTAAAAGCCCACTGTGCAATTTTTTTTGCTATTTTTTGTTTAATAACTGATAAAACAGCAAAACATACAAAAAAAGATTTTTTCAAATTGAACCAATATTAAAGAAGTTATGAATATTTCTTTGCATGTAGTTTTTACAGAATTTGACTTTTTCAAGGCGCGAAATCTCTGGAACCTTTAACCAAAAAAATCTGAAAATATACTAAAATGTTTTGCTAATGAGCAGCATCACCACAGCCAAAAATAAAGGAAATCAAAAACCTCATCTTGAAAAAGTGTCCGATTTCACTCAGAAGTCCCCATATATACTCCTATTACAATTCGTTGCTAGTTGCTGAAACACCCACATGTCTTGCCAAATAAAACCACCAAATTCTGTAATCTTTCAATTCGTGTAATTTATTTAGGTTTGCCTGGTTTCTGACAATCGTTGGATCCAGTGACACTGATATTTGCAAATTTGTTGTAGGGATTTGTACAAAATAATTTGAAATAAAATAATAACTGATTTAATTATAATTTCGAATTTTGTATTACCGTCCGTCCGTCTGTCTGTCTTGCTGGTTGGAGCGCACGATAACTGCCAAACGGATTAACCGATCCGGTCCAAAATTTGGTTCGTAATATTTTGCTCAAACTTATTTTAAGTTTGAAGATGGCCATATTGGTCCACGCGCTTGGATACCTTCCCCATAAAAGTAAATTTTTTTCTCTCAAAAATTATGCGCACGATAACTCTCGAAGGGACTAGCCGATTTGGTCCATACTTTGCACATCGTAATATTTTTACCAGGCATAAATCAAGTTCGAATATTCCGGAAAAGTGCGGTTTAAGACCTCCTCCTGAATAGTTTTGATTTTTGTTTTGACAACTTCTATTCGCTGCTCCCATTACGACAGTACAAGGTTTTTCAGGGGCAAGTCCGTATTTCCTGATAAAATGACACAAAAAACCCCACTATGGCACCATGTGTAGTGGATGGAGAGCACGAACGGATAAACCGATTCGGTCCAAAATTTGGCAGTCATATTATTTTGCCCAAAGTTAAATCTATTTCTAAGATGTGCCTTTGGATAACTTTCCCACAAAATGGTGCTTACGATAACTTTCGAAGGCAGTAACCGATTTGGTCCATATTTTGCACATCATAAAATTTCTACGAGACATAGGCCATGTTAGAATGTGGGCTATATATGTATGTCAACTCGTTCGCGTACCTCCCACACAATATTTCGAAAAAATGCTGTTTAGGACCTGTTCTAAAATCGTGTGAATTGTTTTTGCAACAGGTTGCACTAAAGTCCCCTATTACGATGATTCAAGGTTTTTGAGGGCCAAGTCCATACTTTCCGAAAGGTGTAAAAACTACTAGTACCAGCATGGGTAGTGGCTGGTGCGCACAACAACTCTCGAACCGAATATTGCGTTGGTCCACATATCGTAATATTTCTACGAATATTAGATGAAATTCGAAGATGGTGCTTATAGGTGCAGTCCTTCGGCTACCTTCCACACCAAAGTTCGAAAGTATTCGCTAAAGTGGAACGCGCGATATATCTAAAGGGAGCAACCGATTTGGTACAAACTTTGGATTTCGAAATATTTTGTCAAAACTTAGTTTATGTTCAAAAGTGGCCCCTATCGGTCCACAGCAGTACCACTCACACAAATGTTCAACAATTTTATTTAAGTGCGGTGAGGGGTTTGACCGGGGATTATTTGGAAATTGTTACCAAAGGTACTCCTAGTGGACCTGTTTACAGCGATATTACGTTTTTCGTGGACAAATCCATATTTCCTAGTTTAATCGTCCAAAAGCTCTACATTATATGGCGACCAATTGAAATGTCGGGAGGAATGACTCCAAAAAAAGAAACAAGAAAGACCGACCGCCCATGTAATACTGTTCCTCTGAGCAGCTGTGTTCCATGACATTTATTTTATTTGATTGTGACACGGTATGTGTCATATTCCTTTTTTAATGGACAAACGGACCGTTTTCTTCAACAAATTTAAGTTTGTGTTTGGAAAATAGGTAGTTTCTTATTATAACTTGCTTTCGAAGACTTTTACCGAACACGGTGCTCCTGAACTAATATTAAATGAAAGGTGCCTACACCTGAGAAAATTTTGCGAATTCTGAAACTACTATGTTTATAGATGACAAAAATCAAAAAACATAAAAAATAAATAAATAAATAAATCGCGATAAGTTCATTAGGGTTATGAATTTGTAACATTTTTTCTCAAAAATGATTTCCTGTAGTGAGAATGAATGAATTTTTGCCTATTAATACCTAAAATAATATTCATTCAATTTTATTATACAACATTTCTAAATGTATGTATTTACATCAGACGATGATAGTGAAGTTCTATCATAGTTTATATAAATCATAAATTGTATAAATCATTATTCCCTGAAGATGCAATGTAATTCATTGCGAAATATCTTTATATATAAAACTCAATTGTCGTTTGTTGGTAATTGAATCAGTTGAAAACGGCTGGAGCGATTTGGATAATTTTTTTGTGGAAATGTTAGTCATAGTCCAGTTTAGGTTTTTATGCAAAGAAAAATTGGCCACGCTCACTTTTCCGCCCACTTTTATAAATATGTTATATCTACGAAACTACTCAACAGATTTTCCTGAAATTTCCAGGGAACGTAGAGTGATGGCCCTCTGTTGAAATAGGCTACACATTTGGTTGAATTTCGGATCGGGCGGGGTACCTCCCCTATGCCCTATATTTGTAAAAATGCAATATTTGCAACACTTAAAAATGTATCGCTTTGAAAATTTATTTCCGAGTCAATGGCGATTGTGTCTCCGACCTTACGTGCTTATTTGGGGCATTAAGACTGGACAACGCCCACTTTTTTAATGTACAAGGATGGCCCCCGCTTAAATTAGGCTACAAATTCAGTTGAATTTCGGAAGGGGCGGGGTACGTCCCCTATACCCTACTTTTTTTAAAAATGTTATATTTACAATAATTACGAATGTATCTATTTCGGAAGACCTTACCCACTTTTTTAGGATCCAATGACTTGACCACACCTACGTTTTAAAATATGTTACATCTACAAAACTACTGAACCGATTTTCCTGAAAATGTCAGGGAATGTACGGGCATATTTTCTTGAAGGGGACATATTTGAAAAAAACGCCTTACCTTTATGAATAAAAATCAAATGCTGTCATAACCCAACTTAGGTTTTTTGGAAAGAAAAGTATACCACGCCCCCCGAAAACAGGTTACATATTTTATTGAATTCCAGAGGGAGCGGGGCACCTCCCCTATGTGATATTTTTAAAAAACGTTATATTTGCAAAAATTATGCATGTATCGGATTAAAAATGTACGGATTAATCTACAATCTAGGTACTTCTTTAGGGCCTATAGGCCCGACCACGCCTGTTTTTTTAGTATGTCATAACTCCAATACTACTGAAGGGATTTCCATAAAATTTGCGACAAAAGCTCAATGTTTGCCGTTGTTATGTATATATTATGAATTTCGGAAGAGGTGGCGTACCTTCCCCATGCCTTTCTGTTAAACGCTATATATATACGCCAAATGTATGATTATATCGGTTTCAGCATACATTTTGGTAGGCAATGAAGTTGTGTTCACCCTAGGTACATATTTGGAGCCAAGATACCGGACCAGGCCTACTTTTTTTTAATATGTTGTATCTTGAAAACTGATGACCACGCCCACTCTTTTCAAAACATTATTTTTCCAAAACTACTGAACCTAATATTCAGAAATATCCCATGGTCCAAAATGCTATATATTTGTAGACAAATTTCGGGGCCTATTATTTTATAATCGCTATATTTGCTTACCTTATGAGTGCATCGGGTTGCAAATTAGTTTTCGAGACAACGGTGGTTGCGCCCCCACCATAAAGTCGATAAAAAGTTGTCATTAAAACTCATTACGACGGGCCAGCAACGCGGACCGGGGTCTGCTAGTTGGAAAATAAAAATAATAAAACCTGGCCTCAAGCTCAAAATAAATGTGTTTATTTATACAATTTTTTTAACAAATTTCAAAAAATACTATAAAATGAAAATGTTGTTTTTCTCAAAAAAAGTATTTCCTGTTGCACGAATGAATGACCTTTTGCCTATTAATGACTAAAATAATTTTTATTCCTATTAAATATTGAAAAATGTCCCGCACAAACCACTTTTAATTTTTAGGACATATAAAATAAAATTATATATAATATAAAATGATTATATGTAATAATACGATGATAAAATTAGTGAGAAACAAGCGGCTATGTTATTTATACCCTCCACCATATGGAGGGTATAATTAAATTTGTCATTCCGTTTGTAACACATCGAAATATTCGTCGGAGACCCTATAAAGTATATATATTATTGATCAGCATAAAATTCTATGTCGAGTTGACCATGTCCGTCTGTCTGTTGAAATCAAGATACAGCTCGCAATTTTAAATATAGAGAGCCAAAATTTGGTACAGAAGTTTTTATTACTTGCAGGATGGTTGGTATTGAAAATGGGATTTATCGGTCCACACCTTCATATAGCCCCCATAGAACGGTACCTCCCGATTTTCGGTATTTTGAAGGTTTTAAATTCATTATCCTACCAAAATGGCTGAAACTTGGTACGTAGTCTTCTTTGGGGGTATAAAACTTTCTCCCAGAATTTTGTCGGTATCGGTCCACACCTTCATATAGCCCCCATAGAACGGTACCTCCCGATTTTCGGTATTTTTAAGGTTTTAACTTCATTATCCTACCAAAATGGCTGAAACTTGGTACGTAGTCTTCTTTGGGGGTATAAAACTTTCCCCCAGAATTTTGTCGGTATCGGTCCACACCTTCATATAGCCCCCATAGAACGGTACCTCCCGATTTTCGGTATTTTTAAGGTTTTAACTTCATTATCCTACCAAAATGGCTGAAATTTGGTACGTAGTCTTCTTTAGGGGTATAAAACTTTCCCCCAGAATTTTGTCGGTATCGGTCCACACCTTCATATAGCCCCCATAGAACGGTACCTCCCGATTTTCGGTATTTTTAAGGTTTTAACTTCATTATCCTACCAAAATGGCTGAAACTTGGTACGTAGTCCACGTTGGTGGTATAAAATTTTCCCCCAGAACTTTGTCGGTATCGGTCCATGCCTTCATATAGCCCCCATAGAACGGTACCTCCCGATTTTCGGTATTTTGAACGTTGTGGCCTCAATATTCCACCGAAATGGCTGAAATTTGGTATTTAGACTTCGTGGGGGTACTCAAACTTCCCCTTTAAATTTGTCGGTATAGGTCCACGCCTTAATATAGCCCCATGGAAAGGTACCTCCCGATTTTTCGTATTTTGATGGTTGTGTCTTCAATATTCCACCAAAATGGCTGAAATTTGGTATTTCGTCTTCAATGTGATATAAAACTGTTCGCCAGAAATATGTCTGTACAGGTCCACGCTTTCATATTGCCCCATTTTTGACTAAAATTCGTTGGTATAGCTCCACGTGTCGATATAGCCCTCATAGAACGGTACCTCCAGATTTTCGTAATACTGAAGATTGTGATGTCAATATCCAACCGAAATGGCTGAAATTCGTTATTTCGTCTTCCAAGAGTTATAGGTCCACGTCTTCCTATATCCCCATAGAAGCGTACTTCTTGATTTTCGGTATTTTTTAAGTTTTAGCCACATTCTCTTACCGAAATATAGGAAATTTGGTATTTAGTCTTCTTTAAGCCTAAAAACTTTCCATCAGAAATATGTCGGTATAGATCGACGTTTTGAAATAGCCCCCATAGAATGGTGCCTCACATTGTTTTACCGAAATTGCTGAAATTTAGTATTAAGTGTTCTTCATACACGAATGGAAACTAATTATTCCATTTTACTTCAATACAACTTGTGGTGGAGGGTATAACAAGTTCGGCCCAGCCGAACTTAACTCCGTTCTTAATTGTTTGGTTATGTCGTGTGCCCTATACATTGTTTTCAGTTAAATATCTGCATGTAGAGACTTAAAAAAAATTTCAAAAATTTTGAAAAATAAAAACATTAAAAGCTTTTTAGGCGGAACCTTTTTTATCACTCATAACCCTAAAGTTCATATTTTCGTGTATACCACCCGATTTACCAATTGGAACGACTGAATCAAATTGGCTTTTGAACGTCAAAGTACGAGGGCGGTTCGGAAACTTCTTAGCCTATCAATGAAAGAGAATAGTTAGTTTTTCAAAAATATTTTCATTTTTCAATATAATCTCCTGAAACTTCAATACACGTAGTCCAACGCTTTTCTAGCAATTCTATCCCTTGATTAAAATAGTTTTCCTCAAGGTCTTCAAAATAGTAGTTTACAACTGTAATTGCATCTTTATTTGAGGTAAAACGCTTGCCAGCAAGGATTTTTTTTAGATTTGGGAACAAGTAAAAGTCACTTGGAGCTAAATCAGGAGAATAAGGTGGGTGGTCAAGCAACTCGTACTTTAATTCGTTGATTTTAGCCATTGTTAAAACACTCTTGTGCGCTGGTGCGTTGTCCAGGACGTTTTTCTCGAATTTGTACATTTAATTGATCCAAAAGGTTGCAATAGTACTCTGAATTTATTATTTTACCCTTTTGCAGATAGTCAATCAATAAAATACCTTTGAAGTCCCAAAAAACCGTTGCCATAACCTTACCAGCCGATTGAATTGTTTTTGCCTTCTTTGGGGCACTTCCTCCAGCTTCATTGGATTGTTCTTTTGTCTCTGGAGTATAGTGGTGGATCCATGTCTCATCAACAGTTATGAAACGACGCTTAAGATCCATTTTATTTCGCTTAAAAACGATCCAAACAAGCTTGAGAAATGTTCATTCTTATGCGTTTTTGATCGACTGTTAACAAATGCGGCACCCATCTTGCAGAAAGCTTTTTCGGCTGTAGTTCTTCACTCGATCATTTGAGATGCCCATGATATTAGCAATTTCACGCACTTTTATTCGTCGATCATTTAATGTTGTTGCTGTTTTTGGACGTCCACTACGTGGTTCATCTTCAATGCTTCATTATGAATTTCTTGTTCCGATAAACCTTTTTTATGTAAATATTTAATGACAGCACGCATTTCTAATTTTTCCATTGTAAACAAAAGGAGAAGGAGTTGCCAGATCGAAACAAAATTTAACATGTGTTCATAACAGAGATGGAAGTTTCCAAAACACTTAACTTTTTCTGTTTATACCGCGCTTTTTGTGCTAGGCTAAGAAGTTTCTGAACTGCCCTCGTATATATGTGTCCACACGAGACGAAAGAGGAACTAAAATTAATGCCAAGATTTACTTTTACAAAATTAGCATTCCGACAGAACATTATTATTAAATTATTATGGTGGATTCAAAGGAAATTATTGCGTCAATTTTGATGTTGGCATTAATTGAATAAAAAAAGTGAATTTTAAAGCCGTTGTTTTCTATCTGTTTATTTAAATCGAATCGTATATTACTATCCACTCCCAACTGTACACTAATTGAATAAATTCTAAATCAATTTGTAAAATATCCCATCCGTGACACTTTATGGTCAAATGTCATGTTTATTACTATGTGAAACGTAATTAATTAGAGTTCGTGGCAAAATATTCCATAACAAGCATACTTGCTAAAACAAAACTATGAAAACATTTAACCTGAAGGCATTTTACTCCGACCTTACGGCCACGAAAGTTAATATACAATATGACTTTGAGATCGTTTACTACATTAATAAATAGCATAATGACCGTACAACCCCAAGGCCAATTATGCTTTGCCCAGTTATGTATGACTGGAATCGAATGAATCAGTCAGTCAGTCATTACTCGATTCGTTACGCTTCCTTTAAAACAAAAATACGTTTTTCCATTTGTAATTGCATTTGCGTTTTGGGGGCTGTGCTTGAGAGAGGGTGAGGTGAGCATATTTCAATCTTATTAATATAAACCCATTGACATTCATAATAAATATTAGCATTAGTTGTGAACACAGATATAACCCCATTAAAGGTCAATTCTGGTGTTTCGTTTTTTGTTTCCTTCATCTATACATTTTGCCAGTCTGCTATGTGTAAGGCATTCAAATAAAACCCTTCATAAATATTAACCCCTGTCTTTAATGAAAAAAATGTGGAACAGCCATTCCAAAGAAACAAAACATAAACTGAGGAAACATGAATGATATCACTGGCAAACGAAACAAAATAGCCAATAATGTTCGATATACCCCATTGGTTTATTAGAAAATATATTACTTGAACCCAACGCTCAGTGCCATTAATGGAGAGAGGCCAAGTCAACCATTCCTTAGGCACCGCACCAGCACACACAAAACTGGCAGGCACTTGCAAATATTTTCGATTACAATATCAAACTCAATGTATCCAATCATGCAAACCAAAAAGGCAAAAATATTAATTTCAAACACGCATTAGCCACATAATCAAAAGGTATAATAGACTTTTATTGTTATACTTGTGTGGAGGAAATGTTTATGTGCGTGTGTTTGCGTATTGGGTTGGTTAGCCGTGTTGTGCTAACATGAAAATCCTAAAGCATTTATTTGCTAAAAGCTAGTGTACGTACGCGGCCTTTGATTGTAAAAGGGTTGAGAGAGTTTTGCGGTGGGGCCTTCATACAATAAACATAAACAAGTAACAAATGAGATCGGCACCCTCCACCAAGGACTGTGTTCAAGGAAATATAAAGAATTAGATTCCCTTCGTTTATGAAAGTACTAAGCTCTTCCTCTACGTTAAGGATGGTTCCATCGAGAAGCAGAATATCTTAATTGATAATAATCACTGAGTTGAATTAAACCACCAGCGAAACGATCGTAGCATATTGGTTGGGTAATGAATTAATCGATTAAGTCAATTAATTAAAAAAAAACTTTTATAAAAAATGACATTTGTTCTTATAAGACAACAATAAATAAAAATTCACAGCAGAACCCGGCTGAGGTTTGAACCTGGGTCCTCTCCAACAAACCGATAAAATTGTCGAGGTCTTAGAGTCCTAAGCCACTGCCAATATATTACATCAAACTTTCGAAATGGAAGGCATTACAAATCATGAAAGAAAACTCTCTTCGATTTGTACATACATATGTATGTATTGACAAATGATTCTAAACAGGACACTAGGTTGGCTTGATAAGAAAAAGGCTTCAAAAATACTTCATATCTGCAAATTTGCCACCATGTTTGTATCAAAAGAAGTTATCAGCCTTTGTCTTCTAGCCATTCACATCTGATATGCCTGGTGAGCTGAATTAAACCCCCAGCGAAACTATCGTAGCATATTGGTAGGGTGTGTGGGACTTTGCTAAAATTTATTTTTTCAATACAAACGTCCTTAGCTCATGTTAATTGAATTAATTAAAAAACCTTTCATAAATAAAGACTAAAATTTAACTTCGGGAAACACAAAACTGCAATTATCTAACAAATCGGTAGAAAAATGTGCTAAACAAGTAATAAAAAAATAGGTAAACAACTTTTTAAGTTAAACAGTTTTATGTTAAACATACATTGCAATATTTAAGATAAATGTACTAAAAACCAAAAAAAAAAAAAATAAAATAGATACAGTCGTGGGAATTATAAACATATGCATAGACTAGACTAAAATAAAACCGTGGGCACGTCAATTGTCTACAATTGTTGATTAAAATGTTTGTTTTGTAATGTTACACTATAATAAGGCAGTTGTTCCACCGACAGCGATGGACGTGTGATAAGTAGGGATAGAATGTGGAAACAAGCTAGCAAGCTCGATTATAAGCGAGTTTTAAGGTTTCATAGTGGTGAGCGAGTAGTACTTTGTGGATTAAAGACAAACTACGAGCAGTTAAACGCTTCCTCGCCAGGCAGCAGTGTGAATGTCCAACGATAAACTAGTTGAAACATCTCTTTTATTTACATGGAGTGTATAACTATTGGAATTTCCATGAGCAAGAAAATAGTAAGTAATTTCCTCAGCGTCTGCGGGCCAACTGCCTAACGACGAATTAAACGATTCTTCTATCGCACATTAAGTCGATAATTTGTAGACAATTGACGTGCCCCACGGTTTTATTTTAGTCTAGTCTATGCATATGTTTATAATTCCCACGACTGTATCTATTTTATTATTTTTTGGTTTTTAGTACATTTATCTTAAACATTGCAATGTATGTTTAACTTAAAAAGTTTTTTTACCTATTTTTGTTTTCTAGTTTTTAGTTTTTATTTCGCATTCTGTTTAATTCATTTAGTGCTTCATTATTGCAAGGTTTTTTGACCGTTAGTTTATTGCAGTCCAACTCCTCTATACGTAGTCCCTGCAAAGATCTTACTCTACTAAGAGCCACGTAGGCTTGACCTTCTTCAAACAGTTTCGCACCTAAGTATACGACTGCGTGCTCCACAGTGCTGTCCTGCATTTTATGTATTGTAGAAGCCCATGATAGTATTAAAGGCAACATTCTTCTTTCAGCCGTCCCGTCATTGTACTTAGCTAGAAATATAAGATGTACTGTATAGTGCACTGTATTCTTCTTGTCAAGCCCTTTTATTTGATACCCATATTGGTGGGATTGATAAAAACTTGTTATCAGCCATTTGGTAGCGGCGGCCATCTTAGATTTCAATTTTGCATAGTAAATTGTATTCTACTTGTTGAGACCTTTCATTTGATACCCATGTTGATGGGATTGATAAAACCTAAGTTATCCGCCATTTTGTAGAGGCCGCCATCTTGGATTTTAATTTTATATAGTACACTGTATTCTGCTTCTTGAGCAGTTTCATTTGATACCCATATTGATGGGATTGATAAAACCTACGTTATCCGTCATTTTGTAGCGGCCGCCATCTTGGATTTCAATTTTTATAGTATATTGTATTCTGCTTGTTGAGCCCTTTCATTTGATACCCATATTGATGGGATTGATAAAACCTACGTTATCCGCCATTTTGTAGCGGCCGCCATCTTGGATTTCAATTTTTTATAGTATATTGTATTCTGCTTGTTGAGCCCTTTCATTTGATACCCATATCGATGGGATTGATAAAACCTACGTTATCCGCCATTTTGTAGCGGCCGCCATCTTGGATTTCAATTTTTATAGTATATTGTATTCTGCTTGTTGAGCCCTTTCATTTGATACCCATATTGATGGGATTGATACAACCTACGTTATCCGCCATTTTGTAGAGGCCGCCATCTTGGATTTTAATTTTATATAGTACATTGTATTCTACTGGTTGAGCACTTTCATTTGATACCCATGTTGATGGGATTGATAAAACCTAAGTTATCCGCCATTTTGTAGAGGCCGCCATCTTGGATTTTAATTTTATATAGTACATTGTATTCTACTGGTTGAGCACTTTCATTTGATACCCATATTGATGGGATTGATACAACCTACGTTATCCGCCATTTTGTAGCGGCCGCCATCTTTAGTATATTGTTGTTGAGCTTGTTGAGCCCTTTCATTTGATACCCATATTGATGGGATTGATAAAACCTACGTTATCCGCCATTTTGTAGCGGCCGCCATCTTGAATTTATAATGATAATGAATAAATATAATTGTATTGTCACCAAAATCCAAAGTGTATACAAAATTTCAGATTAATCGGTTGACAGGAAGAGGGTGAAATTTGAATTACTAAATTTGACCCAAGAATAAAACAAACGCGGTGAGCTAAATAAAACCATTTAAAAAAGTATCAGTCGGTAAAGCCGACAGAGATATACCCTCAGCCTATATGGATTGAAACTTTCATCTACGGATAGATCGAATGTATTTAGGGTTTTTTTTAGAATTTTGTGGCCCTTTTTGGACATTTGAACTTGCCGACAAGCATGCCAGGATGCATGGACTTGTCCACGGAAAACTTAATATTGCTGAGAACAGGACCACAATGAACAGCATCGGTATATAGTTCCAAAGGATCTTCGAACTTTACTTAGACTCGAATGTTGAACTTTTGTGGGCGAGATACCCTAAGGTATCTCCATTTTAGAAGCTAAACTAAATGTGGACAAAATATTAGGAGATCCACAGTTTGGACCAAATTGGTTGCCCCGTTCAAGAGATATTGTGCATACCATTTTAGTGACCGCGGAGCAATGGCATTCACACCCGCCTTGCACGCTGAAGGTCGTGGGTTCGATTCTCCGGCCAGGCACCATAAACATTTTCAATGGTGGCAAAATTCCCCTCAAATGTTGGCGACATTTACTGAGTATTTAAGCCAAGTAAAACTTCTCTACATGAGTTGCCTTAAGACACGCCGTTCGGCTTATATTATTGAGCTAATATGAATCGGGGTTTACTCATTGATATGAGAGAAGTCTCCCTTGTCCCGTCTGTGATGTTTGTGGAAAAATTATATATTATTTTAGTGAATTTTTTTTAATATTGGGGGAAGTACCTGAAGTTGTGGATCGGTATTTCCCATCTTCGAACTGAAAATAAGTTTGGACAAAATATGACGAAGGCCAAATTTTGGACCAAATAATTTTATCACTTCGAGAGTTGTCGTGCTCTCCAGCCACTTCATTGGTGCCATTGCAAATTACTTCAACAAAATTCAAAGTGATTCGAGAGCAGGTCTTAAAGTGAACTTACCCGAAATTGTGTGTGGGAGGTACCCAAAGGAGTGGACAAATTTAGTCCATATTCGAACTTCATCTATATCTGGTAGATATATTAGGATGTGTAAGGTATAGACCAAAATCGGCCATTCCTTTCAAGAGTTATCGTGCGCACAATTTTTCTTAAAATTTGTGGATGAGGTACCTGAAGGAGTCGACTGATATGGCTTATCTTCGAACTTTATTAAACTAAGTTTGGACAAAATATTACGAATGCTAAATTTTAGACCAAATCGGTTAATCCGTTCGAAAGTTATCAAGCCCTCCAACCACTACACACTGTGCCATAGGGGTTTTTTGTGCGACTTTCAGGCTATTTTCTCAGGAAGTATGGACTTGCCCCTGATGAAACCGTCGTATTGTGGGCAGTGAATACAAGGTGTTACAACAAAAATCAAAACGATTCTACAGCAGGTCCTAAACTGAACTTTAGCCTATAGGCTGAGAGTAGAAAAAGCGCGAATTTTTTAAAGCTTTCAGGGTCATGCAATATTACAATAAAGGGATTTTTTATAGATTTTTAAGCAGTTTAATTGTAAATACAATGCGTGGATTTCCCCATGTTCTGTCTACGAAAGCTTGTAATAGTCGTGTTCCTTTACGTGCCTGAGGTTACCAGTTTTTACCACTTTTTACCCACAAAGTGTTCCCTTACTTTAAAAACATACAATTTATATGAGAGCAGTTAACCACTTTTACCCTTTTTTGCCACTGTTACCATTTTTAAAAGTAAAGGAACAGACCGATTAATTTCCCGAACTCCTAAAAATTATTAAAGGCCTCCCCTTCGATGGCCTACAAATTTCCCCCTTCTCCAAATAGTGTACACACTGAAGGCTTTCTGTTTTTTGCAAATATATTATTTTGGGCCTTATAATACCAGTACGGTTTGGTTGCAAAGTTTTTTCTTCAGACTTTCCATTGTATTCTTCAGCATTGCTTATGGTCCATAAAATCTAAACCTTTATTAAGCCAGAAAAAATTACTTTGCAAAAGAAAAAAACAACGAGAAAGAAATGAAATTCAACGCTTAGAAAAAGAACAACAGTCACATTATGAAAAGATTTTGTTAGTTAGCCGACAGACGCAAAGGGTATATTCCATCTTTTCATTTTTTGGGGTGTTATTTCGGCTTATCGCTAAAGTAATTTTAATAATATTAATAAAGAAGAAAAGGGTTTGGCTACGTTTCATATTAATAACCGTCGTAATCGTAGCAGTCGTCATTGGTGTGCTGCGCAACAACAAATCCCAAAAATCTCGAAAAGCTAAAATTGCCACCCCCATCCACCAAAACGTGAAAGGAAAATAACACCACATAAACAGAACAAAGAAAAACAAATAGAAGAGAAAAAACATTAAATGAATTTAAGGTGCAAAAGGAAACCGACAAATTTATGACAGATTTTACCATTGACCCGACAACGAAAAGATTAGCCAAACTTTGCTCATAAGGATAAAAGCTAAATATTCGTAAAATAATGTCAATTAAATATAATGAAGATAGTCAAAGGTGTGACCCTTTAAGGTTATGCATCCAGACGACAGCTATTAAGCATTTATTTATGCTGGGATTTAAGGAATTTGTAAACTAATGCTGGAAAGGGGTGTTTTACATTTGTATTGCTAATGCTTTTAGTTGAAGGTGCTTTGATGCAAATAGGATTTATGACGTCGGCTTTATGAATTTTTGATGCGACTCAGTTATTTTCTTGCATTTAAATATTTAATTTCATTGTACTGAAATAACCTTTCACTGCATCCACACAATGTTTGCTGAAGTAATTTTAAAATATTAGTTATGATATGTTCTTTATGAGACAAATTTTGTTGTGCCTCATTGTGAGAATAGTTCTATAATGTCAAGGAAGCGATATAAGAGTATTTAGGTGTTTTGATATGTAGATGATGCACGATGGGGCTAATGGCAGGAAGCGAAGCAAAGCACGAAGCAAAAAGTCAATTTTTTGAAGTGTAAAATCTGATGCATATTATGGCTTTTATGAGACAAAAACCTGAAATCTGGAAATATATATATGGGATTTAGCTACGCTAGAGTTTGGGAATTCCCGACTTGTTTCATTCCCTGGAAATCGGTGAAAATGGTTCATTTCCGGATACCCGGGAATTTCCGAGTCTTTGGGAAATCGAACTCTTGAACATAGATAAGACAGCGAGCAAACAAAAATGAAACACCTACACCCTTTATGTATAGTTGCGTCATTAGTTACCTCTTTGAAACAGTATTAAGGGTAATGTAGCAGCAGGCTAAACTAGCAATAGGTTCAAATAGTAATAGCAAACATCTTAAAGGACATTGCGCCAAAATCTTGAAAGTACCAATAAATCACATATGGCATATATATTCAAGAATATCTATACTTATGCGGTTAGCATCGAATTCTTCCTAACTAATTGTGGAGGTTATATAAATATCTGTTTCCCACGAGCATCATAACAAAGGCTTCCTTCATATCAAAGAGTGCTGTCCGATTATATTTTTAAAGTCAACGATATGGACGTTCTTCTTATGGTTCGAAGGGCGTGTCGTTCATTGAATAAATCCGTTTATAAGAATTTTTTACACAGTGTACAATAGGTTTATAACTTTTTGCACTTTTTTGCAAATATCAAAAATACCACCACATAGCCGTGTAGAGCATGGAAAACTATTATGAAATACGGCGTCAATTTTTCTCTATCGCGAAAAAAGTTTCCGCACCAAATGCATTGAAGTTCAGTAATGCATTTTTTGATTTTAGCTGTAATTTGCTTTTAATTAAATTTTTTTGTAATCTGATTTAAAATCATTACCAAAGCGTTCTGGACCAATTTGTTCTCAAATCGCGCCATTTCGGAGCATTTTAGGAATTTTTGACACTATTGCAATTTTTGTTTTTTCTTTATAAACTCGTGAATTTTATGTTTATATTTATTGTACCTATTGGACAAGAGAATATTGTGTCATTTGCAACAAATTCGCGAAAGTTACAGACAGTTTTTAATGACTTTGCCTGTGAGAATTGTATTTTTTCTATGAATATTTATTCAAACAAAGCAAATTTAAAACAAGTAAGCAAAGGCTATAGTCGAACAGGGCCGACCATGTGATATTCTACACCACAACGTGCAGGAATTAGCTATGTGCAACCGCCTTGCACGCTGAATGTCCGGGTTTGATTCCCATCAAATTGTCAACGGTGGCAAAATACCCCTTAGTAATGTTGGTGATATCTCCTGAGTATTTCACCCATGAAAAACGTCTCTATGAGTGGCAACTTAGAACACGCCGTTCGGACTCGGCGATAAAAACTAGGTCACATATCAATAACTTAATATGAATCCATTGATAAAAGAGAAGCCCCCCTTGTCTTTACTGGGATGTTTGTGGAAAAATATATAAATTATACATTTCTAAAAAATATTCTAAAATTGGAATATTCACATTGATTAGCCCCTCGTGCTACATCTTCAAATTGTCTTTGAATATCAGGTTCCTTTTTGGAATATACCTAAAATGCAATTTGGTATATTTGATGATTGGGGAAATTGCGAGTTTATTGAAGATCTATCGTCCAAAAATTGTGCACTTTTACCTCACATATGCTTCGAAAATAGTTCATTGTGGGCATATATTGTGATATCAAAAATATATTTTATACCGGTAGAAATAACTAACAATGAATAGAAATTCAAAAATGTTGCATGCAAACAAATTTATAATTCCCAAAATTATTCATATTCAATTACACAGCAAAGAAGATAGTATAAGTCAGCTGCGCTAACGGTGATATACCCTCAGCCTCTGCTGTATAAAAATATATTTATTTTGTAACACGAGTTTGCTTCAAAATACGTGGAATCTGTAGGTATCGTAATCAATTTTAGTAAGCTAACTTCTGAGTTTTGGAAAAGTTTGAGAATTATTTTTTCAAATTTGTAATTTTAGTTGGAGCCGGTAGGGGTTTTTGGAACTTTTGGACACAGAAAGTATGACTTACCCCAGAAAAGTGACCGTAAAAAGAACCTTCTTCAAAAAAAATAATAATAATGAATAGATCCGATACGGGTCCTCAAACTGCACTTTTCCCAAATTTTGTATGGGAGGTACTAGAAGAACGGACCGATATAGTCCATATTCCAACCTGATACATGACTGGATGAAATAATACGATGTGTAAAGTTTCGACCTATCAGAAAATCCCCTTGACAGTTATCTTGCGGATTTGCGGCGCAAGTACAATCTGCTGAAAAAAATTCAAAACTATTCGTGAGGACTCTTAAATTTCTCTTTTCCGAATTTTGTGTGGGAGGTACTCTAATGTCTGGACCGATATAGTCTTATCCGATCTATATTTGGAAGAAATAATAATAATATGGAATATTGGGAGCAAATCGATTGCGCACTTCGTCAGTTATCATTCACACAATTTTTCGAAAACAATTTTGAACTATTTTGGGGGAGCGTGGACCGACATAGCCAAAGAAAGTTTGGGCAAAATATTACGAAGTATAAACATTGGTTTTAATCGGTAGATCCGTTTGAGAGTTATCGTGCGCACCAGTCAGCTAGACTAAGAGAGACAGATGAACGGGCAGGGCTAAATAGACTCCAAATTGTCTGAACGAATTTCGTCCAAACATACTTGGGGTTTAAAACAATATTTCGATGAGACACAACTTTGGTCGTATTTTGTTTGTATCCCCTTTACCCTAAATCCGAGGTATAAAAATAGGTGGCGAGGCGACCCCATGCTGCAATATTTGTATAAAAAATCCAATTTGACAACTGAACTGAAAATTTCTCTGTCATGATAGAGACAATTTGTAGCATGGGAGGAAATTGTGTCTCTCTACACAAAACCCATGATATATTAGGCAGTAGGCCTGTTATCTAGCAGACACATTATTGCAATTTGCATCAGGGAAAAGATCAGCAGTTATTTTTGATATGTAGGCTACTTTGCCGGTATATGCCGTCCAGGAATGAAAATATGGCCCGAAAATTTGTATATTTTTCATACAAAAGTATTGGTCTGTGTCAAACGCTAAATAATATCAGATCATCATGCAAAATTATAGACATTTTCTTTAACCTAAACTCTTACCTCGTGCAAAATTTCGTGACTATTGAGCTATAATTGCGACCTCTAGCGGGTTTATGATTACACTACAAACAAAAAACATGATATATTAGGCTGTAACTCTGTTATCTTATCACGTACATCAACATAATTGACATCAATTGAAAGGTCAAGAGATCGTCCTCCAAATAAAACTCATGAGTGGGGAATGTGTCTTTCAGGAACAAAGATATAAGTTGTATATTAAAAATTTTCACAATTTTCACACAAAAGTTGTGGTCCATTTAACCTTCTAAATGTTGTCTGATCGCCATCTCAAATTGCAAGCTTCTTCTTTGTCATATACTCTTACCTTATTTAAAATTTCGAGGCGATCTGCCTATTATTGCGACCTACAGAGCAGCTTAAAAATCGGATAAAAATTATGTTTTTGGTCCATTTCACCCGCTAAATATTTCACGATCATCACCAATTAAAATAGCGATCTATTCTGATGTGAAACCGACCTCCATACCAATTTTCGTGACGATCGGTCCATAATTGCGGCCTGGAGTTTGATTACAATTTATAATGGACAGGCAGACAGACACACGGACGGACGGACGGTATTGGTATACCACATTGGGGGTCTCCGACGAATATTTCGCGGTGTTACATGAATTTTTCCCAAAACAAACTTATAATACCCTTTCCACATAGTGGTGTAGGGTATAATTATACGTAGAAAAAATATCAAAAGGGTTTTAGTAATTTCAGTCGGCGCGGAAACTTTTTTCACCGAATCGATCTTAGAAACGCGTTTTCATTATCAGGACAAAATTCCCCACGTGGTACTGGTGTTGTATTTTTGTAAAAAACATATACGATTCTCACAGGCAAAGTCAACAAAAACAGCCTGTAACTTTCGCGACTTCGTTGCAAATGACCCCATATTCTTTTGTCCGGTAGGTACAAAAAATATAAACATAAAATTCACGTGGACACAGGTCCACGTTTTGGTATAGCCCCAATATAACGGTACCTCCCGATTTACGGTATTTTAATGTTTTTAGCTACATTTTCAGACCGATGTAGCTATAATTTGACATTTAGGGTTCTTAAGTGTCAATAAACTTATACAACAAAAGTTGTGGACACAGGTCCACGTTTTGGTATAGCCCCCATATAACGGTACCCCCCGATTTACGGTATTTTGACGTTTTTAGCTACATTTTCAGACCGATTTAGCTATAATTTAACATTTAGGGTTCTTAAATGCCAATAAACTTATATAAGAAAACTTGTGGACAAAGGTCCACGTTTTGGTATATCTCCCATATAACGGTACCCCCGATTTACGGTATTTTGACGTTTTTAGCTACATTTTCAGACCGATGTAGCTATAGTTTGACATTTAGGACTCTTAAGCGTCGCTTAACTTATATAACAAAACTTGTGGACATAGGTCCACGTTTTGGTATAGCCCCCATATAACGGTACCCCCCGATTTACGGTATTTTGACGTTTTTAGCTACATTTTCAGACCGATTTATCTATAATGTGACATTTAGGGTTATTAAGTGTCAATAAACTTATATTACAAAACTAGTGGATATAGATCAATGTTTTGGAGTAGCCCCATATAACGCTACCGGCCGATTTCAGATATTTTGACGTTTTAAATCACATTGCTAGACCGAATTAGCTATAATTTGATATTTAGAGTTCTTTGATATTTAGGGTTCCTAGTGACCAAAAAACTTATATTCGAAATAATTATGAACGTAGGTCCATGTTTTGGTATAGCCCCATATAACGGTACCTCGGTATAACGGATTTCGGTATCCCCATATAACGGATTTTTGGTATCTTGAGAATTTTACCTACAAGTTTTAACCGAATTATCTGTAATTTGAACATTTGACATTTGAAATTCTTAGTGGTCACCACACCTCTCCACCAAAAATTGTCAAGAAAGGTCGATGTATTGATAAAGCTACCATATAAAAGTACCTCCCGATTTTCAGTAATTTGATGGTTTTAACTACAATACTACAATTAACTACGTAGGTCCATGTTTTGGTATAGCCCCAAAACAAACCGTACCAACAAAAATTGTTCATTTAAGTTCATATTTTCGTACAGCCCACATACCTCCGAACTAGCTGTTAATGACATATGAAGTTCCCACGTTATGTACCGATTTTCGGTATTTTGAGGATTCTAGCTACAATTTTTAACCGAATTAGGAGTTATTTGACATTAAAGGCTCCCATCAAAAACTGTCAACATAGGTCCATGTTTTATTTTAATCCCTATATAACGGTACCTCCCAATTTCTCACCCACCAAAAATTGTCAACATACATAGTTAGATATAGGCACCATAAAAAGGGCCTACCGAATGAAATATTTTATGTACATTATCTGACATTTTAACGTACCCACTTAAAGTTGGGGACAGGAATGAAAACTAATTATTCCATATTAGTTCAGAATATTTTATGGTGGAGGGTATGAAAAGTTCGGCCCGGCCGAACTTAACGCTTTTTTACTTGTTATAACCTACACCACTATGTGGAAAGGGTTTTATAAGTTTGTTTAGGGGGAAAAATTCATGTAACACCCCGAAATATCGATCCTAGACCCCAAATGTGGTATACCAGTCTTCATATCTCGACGAGATAAAGCGATTTTGAGATGTGTGTCCGTCTGTCCGTCCGTCCGTCTGTCCATTATAAATTGTAATCAAACTCCAGGCCGCAATTATGGACCGATCGTCATGAAATTTTGCATGGAGGTCCGGTTCAGACCAGAATAAACACCTATTGTCATTGGTGATGATCGTGAAATATTTAGCTGTTGAAGTGGACCAAAAACATATTTATACCCTCAGCATTTATGCTAACGAGGGTATATGGGAAATGTTGCCAATTATTTCATATTACATTTCTATAAAATTGAATTTTTTCTTTTCGCGCTGCATTAACGATTTTTGGTACATAGGTTAAGAAAAAATTCCCCAGTACAAATCTGCTCGCGAGCAAATTTTTGGTTGTTGCGGACAAATGTTATTATAAAAACGCTAACTATTTTATTGAGCACAATTGTCACTAAAAAGTTATCACGAAGTGACGTCATTAAGTATATTGCATAATATTTGTAAAATGTTACTCAGCATACGCGGAATTTACAAAAAATGTACAAAATTTTAAATGTAATCCGAGTTTTTTGAAAATATAGGTCCATTTACCCGTCAAAAATTACAAAAAAGTAACAGTTTTAAAGAAAGACTTAACGGGGAATCAAATGAGACCAAACTTATAATCATTGAGATAGTAGTTATGACATTATAGCCAAAATAAGCACATATTCGTGTTACAAAAAACAAATTTTGGTTTGGAATAATAGTTTTCACATGTATTCTAAAGTTGAAAATATTGGAAAAATTCTATAGAAGTACTTCTTTTATTTTTCTTGAAACTCCCAAGAAAATGGGCGGATTTTGCTTTATCTACATTCACATAGAAGGTTTCCCATTAAGGAAAGTTTTCGGGTTGTTGAAATAAATCATTAGACTTCTTAAACGGAAATAGAGTTCAAATAAACTGCTTTAACTTATATGCATTATTAAAATATGTGTAAATCGTAATTATCAAAATCGTTTTGTCCGCATATGATTTTCATGTACAGCAAGACCATATCTTTTAATTTGTATATATTTTTCGAAATATAATTTGGGCGCTAAGATGTAGCATCGGCTGCATCTTAGCATTAAAAAACTTATAAAACATATCTAATTTGTGCAAAGTTCATACAATTTCGTTCCGCATCCGGTTTTAGTGTCACCATGAAAATCTGCATCGATATATACCTATTTCAAGGCAATCAGTCAAGAACCGTGGATGTAGCATCACACACAATTTTTGGAATAAAATAAATGTAGTTCCCTTATTAGTGAAGTTTCTAAATCTCTGTTTCCGCAAAAAGGAAGATGCTGCACTAGTTTTTTCATAGTAGTGCAAGCGGCCGACAGAATACGCGATAAAAGGGCGATATTTTTAAAAACAATATTAGGTGATTTTTCTACCTTGGAATTTCTCCTATCTCGCGTTTTAGTAGATGGATTTTATAATGATTTATTAGATCCGCAATGTAAAAATCCAAAATTTGCAATCATGCACGAGTAAATCGAATGCCAAATGTACAAATTAGACCGGAAATATATGATTTTAGAAATTTGTTCGCACAAAATTTTCGTATTTGGATACAGATTTCTCTGAATCTGTGTAGGCATTCACGACACATATATCAAATAAACCAGAATCGTGAGTTCTTCATTCCTATACATGATTTTTTGAAAAACCTGTTTGCGGAACGAAATTATAAGAAAATTTCAAAAAACACTTAAAATCTGGCTTCAAAATGTCAGCATCATTTAATGGTAGACGCAGATCAAATTTTGAAAAGTTATACATTGGTGGGATGATCCTTATTTAGTTGGCTTCTACTTTCACTTTGACAGGAAAATCGGGAAAATGTGGTTTAATCACAAATCGAGAGAAAACAAAAAAGTCACGTTGGCTTCAACCCATTTTACCCATTTTTATACCCTACACCACTATGTGGGGAGGGTATTATAAGTTGGTTTTGCCCAAAAAGTTTGTAACGCATCGAAATAATGGTCGTAGACCCATACTTATATATACAAAATGAATGTCTCGACGAGCTGAGTCGATCTGGCTATGTGTGTCCGTCCGTCCGTCTGTCCGTCTGTCCATCTAAACCTTGTAATCACGCTACAGGTCGCAATTTTGATCGGATCGTCACGAAATTTTGGGTGTTGATGAGGGTCCCTGAGGGGGAGAAGCCTATTGATTTTGGTGATGGCCGGATAATATTTAGGGGTCGGAAAGGGCAAAAAACTTACGTGCATAAAAAGACAACGTTTTCTTCCAAAGCGAATATCTCAGCTTCTATACCCCATATAGAAGCAAAAGCAAGACCTGACAATAAATGTAGAAAGTATCACCTTTCTAATGATGTAAAGTAGGTTCTCATAGGTGATCAAACAACGAAGATATCACAATAGTCGCAAATAAAAACCAACTTTTCATTTTTGCGATTTTAATTATAATGACGAATATCACAGCTTCGGTTGGGGACTTTCCAAAAGCAAAGCCTGGCTATGAAAGTAGAAGATCCCATCTTTACAATGATGTAAACTAGGTCGGCGCAGGTGACCAAATAACGGAGATATTGCAATAGCCGGTAATACATCTAATTTTTCATTTTTTTGAAATCACGCTACAGGTTGCAGTTTTGATCGGATCGTCACGAAATTTTGAGTGTTGATGAGGGTCACGGAGGGGAAAAAGCCTATTGATTTTGGTGATGGTCGGATAAGGTGTCGGATTAGGGGACGTTATGTTCAAAAAACTTATTTGGATAAAAAGACAACGTTGTTTTCCCAAGCGAATATCTCATCTTCTATATGGGATATACCAAAAGCAAGACCTGACAATGAAAGTAGAAAATATTACCTTTCTATTGATGTATAATAAGTTCTCGCAGGTGATCAAACAACGAAGATATCACAATAGTCGCAAATAAAACCCAAATTTTCATGTTTGCGATGATGATAATGACGAATATCACAGCTTTGGTTTGGGACATTCTAAAAGCAAAGCCTGACTATGAAAGTAGAAGATTCCATCTTTACAATAATGCAAACTAGGTCGACGTAGATGACCGAATAACGGAGATATCGCAATAGTCGTTGATACATCCCATTTACCCATTTTTTTGGAAATCACGCTACAGGTCGCAATTTTGATAGGATCGTCACTAACTTTTGGGGGTTAATGGGGGTCTCAAAGCTGAAAAAGCCTATTGATTTTGGTGAAAATCGGATAATATTTAAGGGTCGGAATGAGTAAAAAATTTATTTGGAGAAATAGTCAACATTTTATTCCAAAACAAATATCTCAGCGCCTATAAGGGGTATAAAAAAGGCAAAACCTGGCAATGAAAGTAGAAAATATCACCTTTACAACGATGTAACGTAGAATGTCGTAGGTGGTCAAACAACGAAGATATCGCAATAGTCGCAAATAGAACCCAACTTTTCATTTTTGCGATTTTAATTATAATGACGAATATCACAGCTTTGGTTGAGGACTATCCAAAAGCAAAGCCTGACTAGGAAAGTAGAAGATCCCATCTTTACAATGATTTAAACTAAGTCGGCGTAGGTGACCAACTAACGGAGATATCGCAATAGTGGGTAATACATCCCATTTTTCCATTTTTTTTTGTGAAATCACGTTACAGGTCTCAATTTGGATCGGATCGTCACGAAATTTCGAGGGTTAATGGAGGTCTCACAGAGGATTTTGGTGATGGTCGGATAATATTTAGGGGTCGGAACGAGCAAACAATTTGTTTGGGGAAAAAGGCAACATTTTATTCGAAAGCAAATATCTCAGCGTCTGTAAGCGGTATATAAAAAGCAGCGAGGAAAGTAGAAAATATCACCTTTACAACGATGTAACGTAGGTTGTCGTAGGTGGTCAAACAACGATGATATCGCAATAATCGCTAATAGAACACAACTTTAATTTTTTTGCGATTTTAATAATAATGACAAATATCACACCTTTGGCTGGGGACCATATAATCCCATCTTTAAAATTATGCAAAGTAGGTTGGTGTAGGTGGTCAAATAATAGAAATATCGCAATAGTCGGTAAAACATCCCTTTTCCACTTTTTCTGCAGGTCGGAATTTTGATTGGATCATCACGACATTTTCACACAGATAGAAGCATATTGATGTTGGTGATGTCGATAGTAATCAAATATAAAATTAAATATTAATTATTTTGGTTCAGTTCGCCTTAAGTCATTTGGTATAAAAGCCAGATAGGTGAAAACTTTCGTATCTCCCTAAACGAAATGTTTTGGAGTGAAAAGATTATGCACAGAGGTAGTGGTGTAGGGTATCACATAGTCGGCCCCGTACCGACTATAGCCTTTTCTCACTTGTTTTGCATACAATAATTTTGGAGAAGACCACTATTCGAATCTATCACAATTTTTAGATCTTAAGAAATTAATTCCTTCAAGAATGCCATCAATAAAAATTTAGACTAGATCAACAAGGAAATGGCTTCAAAAAAGATTATTCATTGACGTGGCCCACTAAAAATAAACATTGTGTGAGGTTGTAGGGACTTAGAATTCCAGAAAAAACTATTGTTATCAAGAGGACCGAAATGTATGTATTATATGAGTTATCGCGATTCTTAGAATGGACCCGCAGTTTGGTGCAATTTATCGAGGATTTTAAATAATCGGGTTATAATCGAATTATCGCTATTTCACTATATTTCGAACATAAACTAACGATAATGCAAATAATATATGATGAAAATACAAATAACCATATTCCCAGGAATTTCAAAAAATTTTCCCTTGGAAATCCAAACTCTACTCACAGCGGCGCCTTTATCCCCACAGTAGGTAGGTAGGATTGTTTCATTTACACGAAATGAGCTATTCTATTTTTCCTCAGATACTAAACTTTAGTGAAATCCCAACTTTAGTGTCGGTATAGGTCCACGCCTTAATATAGCCCCCATAGAACAGTACCTCCCGAATTGCGGTATTTTGAATTTTGTGGCCTCAATATCTCACCGTAATGGCTGAAATTTGGTATTTAGTCTTCGTTGGTGGTATACAACTTCTCACCTGAAAAAACTTAATAATACCCTTAATACTATGAGTGACCTTTAATGTCTTGGCTACATGTATATTGGACATTTTTCCATTGAAAATAAAGAGCCATTAAACTTAAAATTATGTACTTAGTTTGTCAATAAAGGTGGAGGGAGCTGCAATGTTTATAATGATATTCTAAACGCTTGAATTTAAAAACTATCTATTTCTATGAAATTACGACTTTAAGGAAAACACCAAACTTTTCCCAACAACACCGTTCTCTACCTGGCGCCCTTGATAACCCGTTTACACAATATCCTAATGTTATTAAAACATTATTGTGTTACTAAAAGAACAAGAAGAAGCAGATAAGTTTCATAATATATTTTTGTGAACAACACCACACAAAACCACAACAAATACGCTGTTAATAAAAAATTGAAAATATTATAATTAACGTAGTTGCGGAGGTGAATCACAACAAAGGAAAACAGTTGTGGTTGTTTGCGGTGGAGGGTAATATTCATAAAGTGTACTTATTACGACAATGGTGTGAGTGTGTGCGTATTTAAACAATTCTAAAAGAGTCAACATTCAAAAGTGCAAAAGTTGTTCCATGTTCAAAACTTTAACGTGGAGGTTAAGCGATTGTAATTGGTAAATAATCACCCGAGGTTATGAGAAAAATAATTAAAGATAATATAAAAAGAGCGATAACATTTATAGAGTCATCATTAAAATTGGATAAAATCCGCGGAAAAACATTTTCTTGTGCTGAAATAAAAAGAAAATTTATTATCTCTTTTGAAAAACTAAAATAGCCTTAAGTTATTTTCGAAACTTATGGTAATTATTTAAATTAGATTTCGTACAAAAGTGTGGTTATGGAAAATTCGTTTAAATATTTATGTAGAATATTAGAGGCATTTAACGTGGTCATTTATACAAAGGGAATCGAAATAGAGGCAGGTGAACACAAGGATATTCTACAAGTGTATGCTGCAGTTGTTGTTAAGATTGGTTTCTTGCACTGCAGCGACAAAGATATTATTTCTTTGATTTTACCTCGGAATCCATTGAAATTGATTACTACTCGGGGACTGCGGGGAATCCCGTATTCTGATGACGACTAGGACCATTCGCTGGAGACCGCCAGCGTCATCAGAAAATACATACAAATACATTATACTTGCAATTCAATTATAATGGACTTCGAGGTAAGATCCAAGAAGTAGTGACATTTATGAGTCCTGCAGAATATTTGGGTCGCAGTCGTGGTCGAGCTCAACAATAACTGCAACTAACAGAGTTGTGATGGATACAATTAGTGCTGTGGAGTCTAGCAATTTTTGATTAGACTCCGATCCCGACTCCAGCCGAGTCAGTTTTGACTCCACAACCCTGGTTAGAACATATTTAGGAAAGATCGCATCGGAGGTGGATTTAGAGGATCGGCTTCTCTTTTGCACAAATCTGTCCTCTACAGACATATCTTGATTCAGCTTGTCTCTAGTGATTCTATGTTATTGGCCCACAATTAGATCGTTTTTGTAAGGTCATTAGCGCCTGGTTACGAGTTGTGTCACCTAGTCACAATTTGTATCTTTTTGGTCAAATAGTCTTTCTATAATCGTATCCATCAGCAGTCCTTTCGACTTCATTACCTCTGAACGCCGCTCAGAGAGCTTATCAGTCACTGCTTTAGAGAACTGCCGAAATTTGTAGGTGTTCGCAATGATCTATATATCAGCTGGTGAAATACCAGAGGTAAGACCAAAATACACAGAAGTAAATTTTAGACAATAAGTCATCCTCGAACCTCATTAAAATTTAATGTGGTAACACTGACTGATATGTAAAGTTTGGCAAGTTATTTCACCTACAATTCTTCGAGCACCCCGAGAGTTATAGGCCGTAGAGAAAATTATATGGTAGCATGTGATGACAACAATCTGAGGAGATACCACCATAATTAACAGTGAATATTACTATCCACATTTCTTATGGAATCTCCATGGCAATGCTGAGCAGTTTGGTGTACCACAGCTTTACTACCGTTAACGATCATTAAGTTAACGGTAGTAAAGCCAGGCAAGAATGCCATCAACTGAGAATCGGCAACGTGTTCGTCCAAAGAAAACACAATTGAGGCCAGCGTAAAATAGCTATGCAGATGCGAATAATCTGTACTGCACTGCACTCCATCTCCACACATATCAGTCAAGGACTTAACCAGAACAGGCCGTGTCACAAAAAATCAGGAGACAGGAGAGTGGGGTTAGCTGGGCAGCATGTGTTGGGTATCGTGCCATCAATTCGGACCCAATATGAATTGAGCCGGCTGCTTCTTCCAGATCTAAACTTGGCAAACACGGCGGAAGGGAAGTCATCTCTATATCCTCGAACAACATGGCAAGACGGTATTAAAAAAAAAGCTCAAGGGCTACCACAACTGTTTGGCCGCATGGCCTAATCTGGTTGAGTACAATAATAACAGTCGAGGTTATGTGTGGATATGGCGTGTAATGATGTTGTGGTGCTGTTCATTTGCCGGAATCCATGCTGATGTTGGCAACTGGGAAACTTCTTCTCATCATGGGGATGAGTAGTGCCTCTAGAATCTTTGCTACTGGCGACAAGATGCAGAACAGACTGTATGATTCAACTCCGCAGGCATCCTTGCCTAGTTTCAGTAGCGGGACTACCCTGTCAAAATTTCCAGGGTGTAACGAACCATCACTCGGGCCCTACTTCCTCCTGAAGTGTCTATCTCCTTGACTTTTAGCGAAGACTAAACACCAAATTTCAGTTATTCCAGTTGAATAATGTGGCTAAAAATTTAAAAACACGAAAATCGGAGGGTACCGTTCTATGGGGACTATATGAAGACGTGGGTTTATACATTAAAATTTCTGGTGGAGAGTTGTATGCCCCCAACGAAGACTAATTACCAAATATATACCATTTCAGTAGGATATTGAGGACAAAACCTTCAAAATACCCAAAAAGCGGAGCTACTGTTCTATGGGGGCTCTATGAAAACGTGAACCTATGCCAACAAATTTCAGGTGGAATGTTCTACACTCCCATCGAAGACTAAATACAACATTTTAGCTATTTCGGTGCGTTATTGAGGCTAAAATCTTCAAAATACCCAAAACCGGGAGGTACCGTTCTATGGGCGCTATATGACCCTATACCGAAAAATTTCAGGTGGAAAGTTTTTTACCATCAACGAAGACTAAATACCAAATTTTAGCCATTTCGCTGTTATAATGTGGAAAACCCTTCAAAATACTAACAAGCAAAGAGCGTTAATTTCTGCCGGGCCGAACATTTTATACCCTCCGCCATAAAATAAATATTTTTTAGTTTTCTTTCCTGTCCACAATTTTAAGTAGAGATAAGTAAGGTCGGGATAAGTAAGGTTTGGGTGACGTAGGGGATGGAAGATACCAAGGAACGGTCCTGACCGGTTTTAACATGGCAAAGCCCAGGATTTATCGTGGTCCCTCTTTCATCTCAAGTGGACACTAACCTCCCCGTGGTGTCACCTGGGGAACTGCCTTTAACACCCGTTAAAGGTAGTGAGCTAACATGTGCCGCGCGTTCACCCATAAGAACGTTAAAAACTTGGGTTTGGGCGTTGGGTTAGTAACCCTCCCCTAGAAAAAAACAGCCTACTATGAAAAAACGAAAGAAAAGAAAAACAAACCCCTCTAAAGTTGACGAACCCCGCAAACGTTTTAAGGACCATGATCTGCGAATCTGCACCTGGAATGTTCGCACTCTTTATAAAGAAGGTGCAGTCTTCGCATTGGCAGACGTACTTGGAAAGTACAAAGCCGATATTACTGCCATACAGGAAATACGATGGACTGGGAAAGATGTCACAACAACACCTAAAGGTGACGCGCTGTATTATAGCTGCCATGACACAAAGCATGAGTTTGGTTGCGGTTTTGTAGTTGGTCGGAGGTTAAAACATCTGGTCTCCAGCTTCACCCCAGTGAATGAAAGACTTGCTACAATTCGATTTAAAGCAAAATTCTTCAACATCAGCTTTATCTGCGCTCATGCCCCAACCGAAGACAAGGACGAACAGACCAAAGATATATTCTACGAGAGCTTAGAAGAAACATATGACCGTTGTCCTGCCCATGACATTAAAATTGTTCTAGGCGATTTTAATGCCAAAATTGGAAAGGAGAATATCTTTGGACAAACAGTTGGGAAATTCAGTCTACATAGTGAAACATCAGACAATGGAATGAGGCTGATAGACTTCGCAGCGGCAAAAAACATGGTAGTTAGCAGTACCAGATTTAAGCATCTCGATATTCATAAGGGCACTTGGCTGTCTCCAGACCAAAGAACAATAAATCAAATTGATCACGTTGTGATAGGTGGAAGACATTCATCGAGCGTGTTGGATGTACGATCGTTCCGAGGAGCAAACATAGATTCGGACCATTACCTCGTTGCAGCAAAGGTACGTACCCGTCTAAACGTTGCAAATAAAGCACGGACAGACACAACACGAAAGTTGGACATCGCCAAGCTGCAAACACAACAGATAGCCACATCATATTCCACTCAACTGACCCAATTGCTTAATGATAGCGCTTCTCGTCCCGATAACATATCAGCACAATGGCAAAATATTGCCCACTCCATGCAAACAGCCGCAAAATCAGTACTTGGATACCAGAGACCTCCACCAAAGAATCCGTGGTATGACCAGGAGTGCCGTGCTGCTACCGAAGAAAAAAATGCGGCATATAGGGCTACTTTACAATCAGTAGCAACGCGTAGCGCACGAGAGAGGTATCGGGAGAAAAGAAGAGAGGAGAAACGCCTTTTCCGCAGGAAAAAGAGAGAAATGGAAAAGAGGGAGTGTGAACAAATGGAGATGTACAGGAGACAGAACGAAGTCCGAAAATTCTACCAAAGAGTGAAGCATCAAACTGATGGCTTTGGTACAGGAATATCCTCCTGTAGAGATCAACAAGGTAATTTGGTGACTGATACAGATAGTGTGCTCAGGATATGGAAAGAACATTTTTTCAAACTGTTGGTATCCGATAGCAGTGAAGACGGCGAAGATACCACAGATCCAATCCCAGATGATGGTATTGAATGTATACCGCCCAGCCAAGATGAGGTAAGGACAGCAATAAACCGGCTGAAGAATAATAAGGCGGCAGGAGCAGATGGCCTACCAGCCGAGCTGTTCAAAACCGGAGGCGACACGCTGATAAGGTGTATGCATCAGCTAGTTAGCACCATCTGGCAGGAAGAACGCGTACCCTACGATTGGAACGTGAGCTTCCTATGTCCAATCCACAAGAAGGGTGATAAGACTGTGTGCTCCAATTATAGGGGCATAAGTCTGCTCCCTATTGCATATAGGATAGTATCTGGCATATTGTGTGAGAGACTAAAGCCTATGGTCATGAAATTATTGGACCCTATCAGTGCGGCTTTAGACCTGGCAAATCCACCATTGACCAGATATTTACCTTGAGACAAATCCTGGAAAAGACCCAAGAAATGCAGATCGACACCTTCCATCTTTTCGTCGATTATAAAGCAGCATTCGACAGCCCTATACGTTCAAAGGTGTCCCAAGCCATGTCTGATTTTGGTATTCCTGCAAAGCTCATTCGACTTTGTAGAATGACATTAACTGAGACGAGATCCTCAGTTAAAATTGGAAAGAACCTCTCCGAAGAGTTTACTACCAAAAGAGGTTTCAGACAAGGAGACGGCCTGTCGTGTGATCTATTTAACATCCTACTGGAAAAGGTCATACGAGACGCGAAGGTCAAAAGAAATGGAACGATATACACGAACAGCCACATGTTACTGGCTTATGCCGACGACATTGACATCATGGGTCGATCGGTAAAGGAAGTAACTGACACCTTTGTAAAAGTCGAAAGAGAATCTGCTAAAGTTGGTCCGGCAGTAAACGGCGTAAAAACCAAGTTGATGGTATCGACGCGTAATATGTCCATAAACACCGCACCATCTGTGAATGTTGGTACCTATAATTTTGAGGTAGTAAAGGACTTCGTCTACCTCGGCACCGCCATAAACACAACAAATAACATCAGTTGTGAAATACGAAGAAGAATAGTATTGGCTAACACATGCTACTTTGGGCTGAGTAAGCAGTTTAGGAATAAAGCCATCTCTCGTCAAACAAAAGTAACACTGTACAAAACACTGATACTACCCGTGCTAATGTATGGTTCCGAAGCATGTGTACTTACTCAAGCAGATAAGGCAGTGCTTTATGTGTTTGAGAGAAAAATTCTACGAAAGATCTATGGGCCAATCTGTGTTGACGGCGAATATCGGCGTCGTATGAACATCGAGCTGTATCAACTATACAATGACATCAATATAGTTGAACGAATCGAGATACAACGATTGCGATGGCTAGGCCATGTTATAAGAATGAGTGATGATGAACCCGCTAAAAAGGCGTATAAACACGGGCCGCATGGAGGTTCTCGCAGATCTGGAAGGCCAAAGCTTCGTTGGAGCGAACAAGTGAAACGAGATATCACAAAGCTACATATCCCAGATTGGGAAAATACAGCAGCAAACAGAGAGGATTGTAGATTTTTTTTTTTTAGTTCGGCTTATGGAACAAATGTTCTGTAAAAGGCCAGCTAAGTAAGTAAGTATAAGTAAGGTCAGAAAATTCCTTCAATTGTGTGCCACCTTTATATGGGGGCTACATCAAAGTGTGGACCTCTGTTGACATTTTTTGGTGGAGAAATGGTGTGGCTACTGGGAACCTCAAATGTCAAATTAGAGATAGTTCGGTTAAAAATTTTAGCTAAAATCCCCAAAATACCGAAAATCGGGAGGAACCGTTATATGGGAGCTATACCAAAACATGGACCTATGGCGATGATTTTTGGTGGAGAAGTTTCATGACCACTTAAAGCCTTAAATGACAAATTACCGCTGGTTTGGTAAATAATCCTCAAAATACCGAAAATCGGGAGGTACCGTTATATGGAGGCTATACCAAAACATAGACCTATGCCCATAACTTTTTGAATATAAGTTTGTTGATCACATTTAGGGTTCCTAGCCTAAATGTCAAATTATAGCTAATTCAATTTGAAAATATGACTAAAAACGTCAAAATACCTGAAATCGGGCGGACCGCTATATGGGCCGGTATAGCCCATCATCGAACTTGACCTTTCTGCAAACAAAAGATGCCTCTTCCCAAAATTTCAGAGCCCTATCTCCGTTTTGGTGGATGCTAGCGTGATTACCACAGACAGCCGGACGGACGTGCATAGATCGAATTTTACCCTGATCAAGAATATATGTATGAGGAAAAGTCAAAATTTTTTAGTTTCCATGAAGCCAAGGTTTGCACTATTATAATACGCGAACTATTGTAGTTTACCAGTAACTATGACTATTGCTGGATTATTTTAGATGTTTTTGTACATAGCTCAAAAATTTAGCAAAAAAATTTAATTTACGTGGTAGTTACGACCGCGTAAAGGAAAAAACATAGGTAAAAACACGTTGAAGCTAAACAGGTTTTTTACATTGCTATTCGATTTCTGATTAAACCATTCAAATGACGGACATCTGTCCAAAGTAAAAGTAGGAGAATACAAAATGAAGATTACACTTCTAATGTATCACTTTCCAAAATTTCCACTGCATCCACCTTTTATGGATGCTGACATTTTGAAGCCGGATTTCAGGTGTTTTTTGTATTTTTTATGTAACTGGGACGCGCATTCAGATATTTCGAAAAACCAATTATAGGATTAAGGAACTCGCGATTTCGCATAATCTGATATGTATATTGAGTATGTAGCCCACACAGCAGCCGAGTAATCTACTGCCAAAGGCCAAAATTTAGTGCGATATTTTTTCTAAAAAACCTATTTTTTGGGTACAGTATTTACAATATCGTTTTGAGTGTGCTGGTACCCTGCGATATTTTAGTTTTTCGACGATCCGGATCATTTGAATCACATATCATAAAAATCCATCTACTAGAACGGCGGAAATGGCTACTGCAAAAATTGAAAAATTTGCGAAAAATGTTTTTCAAAATATCGCTGACTAATTCGCGTTTTATGTGGATCGTTTCCATTTCAATGAAGAAAGTGAATCATCACTCGCGTTTGTGCGAAAACAGCGGTTTGAAAAATTTAGTGGCGTGGGAGCTGTATGCGATTTATTCAAAAAATACTGTGTGATGCTACATCCACGGTTCTTGATGGATTTTATGGAAATATGTTTAGATCGATGTATTTTTTCACGGTTGATAGTGAAATCGGATGCGCATAAAAAGTGTATGCACTTTGTGCAGAATATAAGCGTTATACAGTTTGTTGCACACTAAACTGCAGACGATGCTACATCTTAGCGGCCAAAGTAAATCCTGGCAAATGTGTACAAATTAAAAGAGAAGAATTCGCTGTATTGGCAAACCGCATGCGCATCAAGTGATTTTGAGGATTTCCCGATTTACACGCATTTCAAAATGAACATTACCCGATACAATTTTATTTCAAGATTATATCCCATTTAAAGGAACCCAACATTTATTTGAAAGATATCCATATCTTCTGCTAGATGTTAGCGTGTTTTCGAGAAGTGATTAGAATAAAAAATGTGATTTATTGCGTGCAATTTAACTAAAATAGAAGAAAAACTCCGACCTATTATTCTTACATTTTGTTCAACTAACTCACAAAATAAATTTTAATAAATATTTTCTCTTACAAAAATTTTATAAATTTCCTCAATATATTTTTTTGTTTTCGCTATAATATGAAAACCACTAAACGGATTTGTATAGTTTTGGTTTCATTTGAATCTTCGCGACGTATAGATTACGTAGATATTTTTTATATATTTTTCAGAGGCATAAGCAGCTTGAATTTTATTAAAACAAGTTGCAAACTACCAATTGTTTGGAATTCTTACCTAATTTCCGCGAAAATGCACAACTTTTTCACTAAAGTTATGGGACCTCAGTAAACATATAGTATGTAGGGAGCCCCTAATTAAGAGAGTTTCTCAATATAATGATTAGAGTCTTTTAAAGATTTTTTTCTTTATATCAGAATTGAAACCGCCATAACTTTTGCGCGCAACAACCAAAATTAGTATCACGAACAGATTTAAGAATGGACTTTTTTCCCAATCTATGTACCAAAAATCTTTCATGTAGCTTAAAAAAAAATTTTAATTTTTTTTTTTATGGAAAACTAAAAAATTTTGTCTTTTCTTCATGTATACTTTAAAGGGTCGCAAATGATTATTTTAATGCCTTACAAACGAAAAAAAAACAAACTTTATATACCCTCCATACGATGGTGGTGGGTATAACAATCGGGGGTTACCGTTCTATGAGGGTTATATCAAACATCCTCGGAATAATACGCTTCTATACCATATTACAAAGCTCTATCTTAAAAATTGCGAGCGTTTCAACAGACGGACGGACGGTAAGACGGACATACTCGTAGTTATATCGACTTAGAAATTTATGCTGATCAAGAATACCCAGCAAAATAAATTGGAAGTAGTGCAATGTGGATCAGTTCTGTCACGGCATGTTTTGATGCAGTTCAACCGGAGCCATGAAAAAGGCTCTCCAGTCCTCACATTTTAACCGCATTTGGATGCAATCCAAAGAATCACATCCACTTGTCACATTTTAACAACATCCGGATGCAGTTCAGCGGAGTCGTGAAAAAGGCACTCCAATTCCTCATAATTTAACAGCATCCGGATGCAGTCCAAACGGAGTCGTGAAAAAGGCACTCCGTTCGCTACATTTTATTAGCAGTTGTTAGAGATCCCTACATGTACATATGTAAATCAGTTTGTACATCTCTACAGGCAGCGACATAAATTTTCCAATAAGAGATAAGCGTGTTAATATTTTCAAACATTTGTTAATACAAACTGAATAATATTTCATTTGTGAACATTTTCCGGTAACTCAAGAGAAGAAAATTTCCGAATGGAGTGCTGTTGGAGTCTTAACTGGTGATGGGAAGACAACCCATTTAGCAAATGAAACAAAAACTGTTCAGCTTGGAACAAATGGAGAGCGGAGGAAACACGCATGTTTGCGATTGAATTCAATGGAGAATTTTCATAATTTGTGTTAATGTAATAAAGTTCTTAATATTTTTGTTTTACACAAATAATGCATTTTATTTGTTCTGGCATATTTTGTAATGGCTTGCACAATTTCCGCAGAATGCCTGTATCAAAACACGTGCCTCCTATTCTACCCCAAAAGGTTAGTTAAAATGCAATGCCAAAGGATCAGTTAAAATGCAGTGCCAGAGGGTCAGTTAAAATGCAGTGCCAAAGGGTCAGTTAAAATGCAGTGCAATGGAGTGCCTCTTTCCGTAGTCACGCTCTTATAAAAATCATGAGTGAAAATGCATAATTTGATGCACTTCCAGATCACTTGTACATATCATTTAACTGCCTCTTTGGAGGCAAACTTTTTGCTGGGTATACATAACAAGCTTTTTGTAGAAAATTAACTTATGTTGAAACTGATTTATGGGGTATTGTAACTCGCGAACGTTTGTACTATACCATAACTTTTGAACGCATTTTAGTAAATTAAACTGTTTTAGCCCGATTCACCGAGGGTATTCTTAAAATAATAATTTGAGCGGAAGTTGTGTTTGTATTAATGTAAAAAATCGGAAAAAATCGTTGAAGGAAACGAGTCTTTTTATGTTAATTTGCAATTAGTGGTTTTACAGTACATTGTAGAGCTTAATGCGCAAAGAAGAAGTTAAAGAGGACACTTCAGAGTTAAAGTTTCTAATGTATGATTTTTTAATTTATCTGCTGTATCTACCTCAAACGGATGCTGACATTTTGAAGACTGAAAAATGTTTTTTTTATTTTTTTCTCTAATCGGGACGCGCAGCCGGATTTATCTAAAAGCATATTATTTGATTGTAATACTCGCAATTTTAATGTATAACATGAACGTGTACCCTGCATAGGATCACAGTAATCTTCGCCCAAGCACGAAATTTTTGTGCGTAAATTTTTCTAAAAAACCTGTTTTTTTTGTTTAACATTTACAAACGTCATTCGATTTCCGTGGAAACCCGCGTAAATTTAGTTTTTTTGCATTCTGAATCTAATAAGCCACGGCGCGTCTAAGTTCATCCACTATATCGGCGGATATGATACCCCTCAAATTTCGAAAATCTGCAGCAAATGTTTTTGAAAATTTCGCGTATTTAAAAGCGTTTTGGATGTGTCATTTCTAATCAACTAAATAGAGCGATGCGCCCGCTTAAAACGTGCGAAAACAGATATTTAAAAACTATAGCGAATCCGGAGATACAATTGATTTTTTTCTAAAAATTAAGTGCGGCGCTACATCCACGGTTATTGATGGATCGCTATGAAACAACATGAAATGATGTATTTTTTAAAGGTTATCATCGAAATCGGATGCGCATATAATGTAAATGAACTTCATGGAAATTATGACCATTTTACTGTATTTTGCACCCTAATATGGAACAGATGCGCATCATGTCATTTTCACTATTACGCGGCTTATATGCGTTTCACATGTTGTAATATTCAATATAACATTATTTTAATGTTATGCCACAATTACAATTCCTTGTGATTTAATATAATGTTCTAAAAATATTCGCCAATAAGAAAACTATAAGCGAAAAATTTGTTGCAACGGAATATCTTCATTATTGCGTGAAATTTTGACGAAACTGACGAAGAACTTGAACAATTTTTCTTCAACTTTTCCTATAAAAAATAAAATTAGAATAATATGATTTTTATTTTTTTCGTATTTTTGCAAATATCATGAATACTATAGCTCCAACATTCACGACTTAGGTCTCATTTTATTTGTCACAATGTCTGGATGCTGTTATAATTTTTTTATATATTTTTTTTGTAATATAAGTGCTATTGTTTCAAAAATATGTTTGTAAAACGTGAAATTATTTAAGAAATTTGATTTTTCGCGAATCCATTGAGACTTTTCGAATTTTTTTTGCATGATCGCAAAGTGTACGAATTCAGTTAACGGTAATAAGATATAAAAGCTTACTATATTAAACCGCAATTTTTTTAGAATTTTTTCTAATTATCATAATTAAAACGGTCATATCTTTTGCGCGCAACGATAAAAGATGGTAACGAAAACAGATTTGGAATGACGATTTTTTTCTTAATCTATGTACCAAAAATCATTGATGTAGTATCAAACAATTTTTTTGATTTTTTGAAATGAAAAAGACGATTTTATACATTTTTCTTGATATACTTTATAGGGTCGCCTACGAATATTTCGATGTGTTACAAACGGAATGACAAACTTAATTATACCCTCCATATTATGTTGGAGGGCTAAGGCAAACGTAATGTAAAATCGGTAAGATTCACCAATAAAATTTCGCGTTGTCCTCAGGCCTGTTGACTTTGAGCGACTCATGATTTTACCTGATATTATGTTTAAATGATAAGATTAAGTTTGCTTAGCTCATATGTGGAAATTGAAATGAGTACAAAAAATGTAAGATTAAAATTCAAAACTTGAACTCCAAGGTCCTGCGGTCGTATGTTTATTATATGATATTGTGATTATGTACCCATCAGATATCGATAAATAATGGAAACTGTTTGATTTAGGTGAACATTCTGATTTCAAAATGGCTTCAATGAATGTTCCCCATATTGAATCGTTATTTGGGAAAGATTGGTTCCGCTTTAGCGGCATTTGCTCTTAAATTCTTGTATATTTTATACTTTGAAATCAGGACGTTCATGATCCTTCGTAGCACAAATTGTATATAAGGATTTCGAGGAATTGGTATGTTTCTTTGGCTTAGGATTATCCAAAGAATCGGCAGTCACAATTTTATATTTTTATATTAAAAGTGTACTTGCGTATTTTCCGTAGTTGAAGAGCCTTAAAATTTAAAAAAAAACTTATTTTCAAAATCTTTGGCACGTCTTTACTATTTAACTTTTTGAATTGAAATGATTTTCAATATTCCTGTACAATAAATTTTGAATAAAAAATTTGAAGTTTCAAGTTTTAATTTCATAGCCTACAACTACATATATTTTCTACAGTAACATTTGTTAGCATGTCACAAGGCTTCTGGTGCAATATGGGTGGCTGACGATAAATAAAGGACACTTGTTAAATACTCAACCCTAGGACTGCTTAAGCATAACGATTGAGATTCCGCGTGGGGCCAACACTTTGGTAGCACCTCCTTGGCTGGGATGGTTTTTATATGCCGTTGCACACACCTCTTCACTTTCGGGGTTCTCAATAAACTGGAACAAATAGACGAGGCATAAATTTCACAAATGGCAAACTATTAGAAAATAGTTTCAGTTTGTCATCATTTAAAAGAAGCTGATTAATTTTCTCCATTGGTTCTACATTATACTTCTTATATTCATTACAATATCCGGTCGGCGAATATTTTTGGCAAATGACTTAATTTCTTCTATTTTATCATTCTGTGTAAAGTAAAAAGTAAGTAATGGACGCAATGAAGGAGAAGTAGAAAAAACTCATCAAATATTGGAAAAATGAGAAAATAAAAAAAATGCAATGTATTTTTAGGACTTCTCACCCAAATTAGACAATAATGTACCTCAATAGCTTTTATTTTTGAGGTTTCAAGGGTATATTGGAGATATTTATGAATAATGTCATCTGTTTCTATTGAAATTTTATTTTGATTGAAATTCTTAAAAAAGTTTTACTTTTCAATATTAATTGTGCCCCGTATTTTTTGGAATTCTCTTGAATTCATCACAGGACAAAGTAACTTTCTTAAAAAATAAAGATAAGTTTAGTAGAACGTGACTGTAATTTAAAACAAAATTACTAAATAAGTTGATGAGTTTGTATCCTCCATTCTTAAAAAAAATTCAAAAGTAAATCAAAGAATGTGAAAAAAAAACATTATTTTGGTCAGAGCCCCCCGCCATGAGCAAGGCGAATTGTTTCTAACTTAATATTCCTTCCCTACATAGTGAGAAACAAGTTCGTATATGTAAGTATATGAACGGGAGAGGAATTATTGACGGTGTTTATTGTAAATTCCTATTTTAGGCCATACAAATTTGTTACTATTTCTGAATAAATATTGTAACGAAAAAAAACTGGTGTATTTCAGTTATTTTACATTAATATGAATTTGAGTTGTAACTTAAATTTTTATTAACAGCCTATTTATGTATGTCGGACTAAAGCCAGTGCGAAAGGAAATCAGTCACTCACTCCTGTCTAAGAAGGCGTTCATGTATTTCGCAAACTATAGTGCGACTGCTGTTATGTATCCTATGCGAAATACTACTAATTTGAATGTACATTTGTACAACTATGTTCCATAAATGAGAGCCAAGTGAGAAATAACAAGCAAGAGAGGGCTATAGTCGGACGATACACCACTTCCCCTGCGCACTCGTTTTCGTCGGAGACTCCCAGTGTGGTATAAAAGTCTTCATATCTCGACGATGTAAAGCGATTTTGAGATGTGTATCCGTCCGTCAGTCTGTCCATTATAAATTGTAATCAAACTCCAGGCCGCAATTATGGACCGATCGTCACGAATTTTTTTGTGGAGGTCGGGTTCATACCAGAATAGATCCCTATTTTTATTGGTGATAATCGTGAAATATTTAGCGAGCGAATCGGACCAAAAACATAATATGTATACAATTTTGTAGCGGCTATGTAGATCGCAATAATAGTACGATCAATGCGAAATTTTAAGCTTGCAATTTGAGATGGCGATCAGATAATATTTAGAGGGTTAATCGGACCACAACTTTTGTTTGAAAATTTTTAATATAAAGCTTATATCTTTATTCCGGGAAGAGACACTCCGGTCAAGTAATCTATAGCATTTCCAAATTAAATAAAACCTTTTCCAAATTGAATGAAACTTTTTCCAAATTGAATGAAACCTTTTCCAAATTGAATGAAACCTTTTCCTAATTAAATGAAACCTTTTCCAAATTAAATGAAACCTTTTCCAAATCAAATGAAACCTTTTCCAAATCAAATGAAACCTTTTCCAAATTGAATGAAACCTTTATTTTTATGGAAAGAAAAAAGCCAGAATATTTTGAAAAAAGATAGAAATAAAAAATTATATGGGGTATCAACAATTTTTTACTTAAATTCTAATCATAAGTATTGACCTAAAAGTGCAACTCGCTGCATGTTTTGCTTCCTTGAACTTAAACGTTTTATAATTTTTGGGCATCAATTAAGGTTATAGCGTAATAATGCTAGAGAGAGAATTAAGGTTTAAAAATTGCTAATATATAATAACAGGCACTAATTGTATTACCTAATGAAGTGGTTCACGATTTGCTGCTTGTGGAATTTTCAATGGACATTCTCATTACATAATTGGAGCAGTCCTGTTTCTTGAGATGTTGGTTGCTATGTTCAATCACGTCAACGATATTACGATCTATTGTCTGATCGCTTAGTACCACTCTGGTACACAATTTTATTTCTGAAAATGCGTTTACTATTGGGTTCAACATTGCTGAATATGGCATTAAATATTTTAAATTACACCGGTTTAATTCTATCGTTATGTGTATTCGTTTACTTATTAAGTTATTGCATAAAAATTATCCTAAAAAAACTTTCAAAAATAAAATTGTGTGCCAGAGTCGTACTACGCGATCGGACAATAGATCGTGATACCGTTGACGTGATTGATCATTGTATCGAACAGCTCAAACAACAGACCATGATTACAAAATCGATTAGTTGTCAATCAAGGTCGTACCTAACATTTTCTGAAGAACATTTCGAAGGTAAAAACGTCATCATGTGGTACTTTGATAGCGGTTCTTACAATAAGAGACGAAAAGGACATTGAAGAAAGCGAGTTAGAAGGTCGAAATGCTCTACGAAAATAATCCTCATTCGATCTGACTGAAGACAAGTCATTTCATAAATAAGCTAAAACAACTTTTAACAAAGATATACCGTTAATTTCAGATGCCTCATATGGGCTTCAGCAGAAACTTAATCACGCGATAACTCGGAATTTCGACTCACGGCGGATCTGTCCTTCGGGATTCTTAATATACTCACCAAGGGCTTTCAACCCCAAAAGGAATTATGTCTGCCCCAGATTTTCACGTCCATTTTGTGTCACAGTGTTATTAGGAATTTTTTAAACCTAAATTCTCTCTTTAGGATTATTTCGCTATAACCTTAATTGATGCCCAAAACATGCAGCGAGTTACATTTTTATGTCATTACTTAAGATTAGAACTTAAGTAAAAAATCTTTGAAAATCCATATAATTTTTTATTTCTTTCTCTTTTCAAAATATTCTGGATTTTTTCTTTCAATAAAAATAAAGGTTTCATTCAATTTGGAAAAGGTTTCATTTGATTTGGAAAAGGTTTCATTTGATTTGGAAAAGGTTTCATTTGATTTGGAATAGGTTTCTTTTGATTTGGAAAAGGTTTCATTTAATTTGGAAAAGGTTTCATTCAATTTGGAAAAGGTTTCATTCAATTTGGAAAAGGTTTCATTTAATTTGGAAATGCTATATATTTTGAAGAGAAAGAGGAGGAGGACCTACTGCCTTATATATAATGGGTTTTGTGTAGAAAACCACATTTTCCCATTCTCAGTTTTTGCATTATTGCAAATTACATGATGCCTTAGCGTATCAAGGGGTTATCCCTAGTTGTGCTGCCAAAAACACTGAATTTTCATAATTTTTTCTGAGAAAACTACCAATATTTTTAGGTAAATCTTTTATTCATATGAAAGAGCACATCTTAAGCAACCTTTGGAATTTTTGTTGTTGAAAAATATTGCACAGTTTTGTTGTAAATGGCTACCTGCGAAACCCATTTTTGTAAAAGCGTTTTGCGGTGCCAACGCAACAAACAACGCACAAACCACTACAGGTTGTCCACTTTGAAAGGTCATATCTCAACCAATTTTGTTCCGATCGACTTGAAAATACGCCAATAATTTTTTTCGATTTTTTTATACCCTCCACCATAGGATGGGTGTATATTAAGTTTGTCATTCCGTTTGAAACTACTCGAAATAATCATTGTAGACCCCACAAACTATATATATTCTTGATCAGCGTGCAATTCTTCATCGATATAGCCATGTCCATCCGTCTGTGGAAATCGCTCTAACTTCCGAACAGATGAAATTTTGGTAAAATCAATTATATGTATGTAGGACTTTTGGTATTGAAAGCGGGCTATGTAGGTCCACGTTTTCTTATAGCCCCCATACAAAGTGACGCGTGACGCGTCGTCGTTTTAAGGGAATTTTAGGATATTTGTCCCATTTGACCACCGAATTGGTTGCAATTTGGCATTTTGTGTCTCCAGAGACTAAAAAATATTTTTACCAAATTTTGTTTATATAGGTCCACGTTTTGATATAGCCCCCATATAAGGCCTCATATTTAGTACGCGTCATTTTAAAATATTTTGTATGTATTAGTCCTATTTGAGCACCGAATTGGCTGTAATTTGGTATTTTGTGTCTCCAGAGGCTAAAAAACATTTCTACCAAAGTTTGTTTATATAGGTCCACGTTTTGATATATTGAATGTATTAGTCCCATTTGACCACAGAATCGGTTGTAAGTTTGTATTTTGTGCTTCCACAGGCTTAGAAATATTTCTACCATAAAATGTTTATATAGGTCCAGGTTTTGATATAGACCCCATAGGACGATATCTCCCGATTTTTGGTATTTTGAAGTTTTTAACCTCATTATCGCAGCGAAATGACTGAAATTTGGTGTTTAGTCTTTTTTCCGGAAATTTGTAGGTATAGGTCCACGCCTTCATATAGCCCCCATAGGACGGCACCTCGCGATTTTCGGCATTTTGAAGGTTGTGGCCTCAATACTCCACCAAATGAAATTTGGTGGTTAGGCTTCATTTAGGGTATAAAACATTCCATATGAAATTTGTCGGTATAGGTCACACGCCCTCATATAGTCCCATAGGACGATATCTCAAAATTTTCTATCAAAATGCCTGAAATTTAATATTTCGTCCTGTTTTGGGATGCAAAACTTTCTCCCAGAAATTTATCTGTATCGGTCCACGCTTTCGGTGTTTTGAAGGGTTTAGCCTCATTATAACATCGAAATGACTAAAATTTTGTACTTTCCACCTGAAATTTGTCGGTATAGGTCCATGTCTTCATATTGCCCCCATAGAACGGTACCTCCCGATTTTCTACATATAGCCCGTTCTCCACCAAAATAGCTGATATTTGGTATTAAGTTTTTGATAGAGGTATGAAACATTCCAGCCGAAATGTGGCGGTATAGTTCGACCTCCTCAAATACCCCCATATGACTGTACCTTCCGATTTACGGTATTTTGAAAGTTGTGGCCTCAATATACCACCGATATGTCTGAAATTTAGTATTTAAATTGCCATGGGTATATAAAATATTGCAGAAGAGAATTATCAGTATAAGCCATTTTCTTCAAATAACCCCATAGAGGCGTACCTTCCTATTTTCGGTATTTTAAGGTTGTGTCATCAATATCAAATCGAAACGGATGAAATTTAATATTTAATCTCCGTTGGTGATATAAAACTTTCCACCTGAAAATTACGCGTATTGTTCCATGTTTCTATATATACCCCCCATAGAAGGATCCCTCCCAATTTTTGGTATTTTGAAAGTTGTAGCCACACTATTCAATGCGAATAACTGAAATTTGGTATTTAGTTTTCGCTGGAGTTACGAAACTTTCCTACAGAAATTTATCGGTACAGGTTAACGCGCTCCCGATGTTGTTAACTATCCAAATCCAGAATATCCAGGTTTAGGTCTAGTCGGTTTTGCCCAATTTTATGTACTTCGCTCAATTCGGAAAATTGTAAATATTGGTCCATGTTTTGGAAAGAAACAAAATGTCGCCCCATACATATTAGATATATGTACTACTCCTGTAATAAAAGGAAGAGTTTAGTACTGTCATAAACGAAATTAAACTAATTGTTCCCATTCACTTCAATACAGTTCGTAGTGGAGGGTATACAAATTTCGGACTTAACGCTTTTCTTACTTGTTAGTTAAATTTGAAAACAACAAATATGTGATTAAGCTTGACTTACCTACAAATAGAAAGTAAAACACACATCTCAACAAAACTGCCAAAGTGAATCTAAAACTAAAAAAACAAGTAAAAAGTGGTTAAGTTCGGCCGGGCCGAACTTTTTATATCCTCCACCATAAAATAGTCTTAATTAAAATGGAATAATTAGGGTCCTTTCACAATTTTAGGTGTAACAACTTTTCAACAATAGGTAGACTCCTACTGCCTCCCACTATTGCTTAAATTACACTATGAACACAAATGTTGGGGCAGAGATAATTCCTTTTGGAGATGAAAGCCCTTGGTGTGTGTGTGTATATTAAAACTCCCAAAGGACAGATGTGCCGTGAGTCGAACTTCCGCGTTATGGCGTGATGAAGTTTTTGCAAGAGACCCTGCAAGCCATCATGAATTAGCATTATATCTTTGTTTGTTGTTTTTGTAGAGCACTTAAGCAACAGTGAACAAAGATATAACGCTAATTCCTGATGGCCCACAGAGTCTCTAACAAAAATTTCATCACGCCATAACGCGGAAGTTGTCCTTGGGGTTCATAATATACTCACCAAGGCCTTTCTTCCCCAAGAGGAAGTTTTCGTGCCACAGACTTTCACCTCCATTTTGTTGCACAGTGTTATCTAATCTAATCTAACAAAATGTGTTCAGCTGGGTGAAAGGTACCACCAACGGGGCTATATCAAAGAGTCAACCTATCTTTAAATTTTTTGGCGGAAAAGTTTTATAGCTGCAGGGAACTTCAAGAGTCAAATTGAGGGTAGTTTCATCAAAACAATGTAGACCCTCAAAAATGGACCCATATTGACGAATTTTAGTGAAGACATTTCGTGACCACTGCACAATTCCCGAAAATCGGGAGGTACAGTTATATGGGGGCTATACCAAAACATGAACCTATGTTGACGATGTTTCGTGGAGATGTTTCATGACCACTGAGAACCTCAAATGTCAAATTACAGATAGTTCGGTTAAAAATTGTAACTAAAATGCTCAAAATACCGAAAATCGGGAGGTACGGTTATAAGGGGGCCATACCAAAACATTGACCTATGTTGACGATGTTTGGTGGAGATGTTTCATGACCACTGAGAACTTCAAATGTCAAATTGCAGATAGTTCGGTTACAAATTGTGGCTAAAATTCTCAAAATACCGAAAATCGGGAGGTACCGTTATATGGGGGCTATACCAAAACATGGACCTATGTTGACGATGTTTTGTGGAGACATTTCATGACCACTGAGAACCTCAAAAGACAAATTACAGCTAGTTCGGTTAAAAATTGTAGCTAAAATTCTCAAATACCGAAAATCGGGAAGTACCGATATATGGGGGCTATACCAAAACATGGACCTATGCCCATATCCTTTGAGATATAAGTTTGTTGATCACTAGGAACCCTAAGTGCCAAATTATAGCTAATTCGGTCTGCAAATGTGGCGAAGAACGTCAAAAAAACCTCAAATCCGGAGGTACCGTTATATGGGGGCTATACCAAAGAGTGGACCGATATAGCCCATCTTCGAACTTGACCTGCCTATGGAAAAAAGACCCTCGCGTGCAAAATTTCAGCACTCTATCTCATTTATTGCGGACGCTAGAGTGATTACAACAGACGGACAGACGGGCGGACAGACGGACATGGCTAGATCGTCTTAGAATTTTATCCTGATCAAGAATATATATACTTTATAGGGTCGCAAATGATTAGTTAGATGTGTTACAAACAGAATGACAAACTTAATATACCCTCCATACTATGGTGGAGGGTATAAAAAATAAGTTATGCCAAGTTTACACTTGCGCTCCAAAATCCACTGGATTTCACGAAATCCTGAAATACACCCCGTTGTCTACATTTATTTTTTGTTGATTTCAAACATATCACAATGATAAAGGTAGATGCATATGCGCAGCTGATCGAACATGAATTTTCAAAACAATTTATTGTAAATTGATCAAATTATCTATACATCGTATTAAGTGTGTATAGTACTAACAAATAAAAAAATAAAAAATTATTTTATCGTTGAGACATCATAGTAAAAAAATTTTGATAGATTAAAGTTTTGCTCAGAACCTGCAAAATATTAGTACTTGCAGTAGTTTTTCCTGTTTTCTGCCATAAAATTTTGGCCTAGTAGACACTAGCAGCAAGCATGTTCATATGTTCATTGGTATCTAATATTATAGCTGATACGTTGATTTTGACATTTCTGCTAGAGTTTTTGCAATTTCCGTCATTTTTCCGTTCCCGTATTTTTTAAGAAATTTGTATGGGGAAGCAATTTTTGACAATTCGGTCTATTTTCTAACATTACCATTAAACAAGTACGGGAACATAATGAAAAATAGCATTGTAACAATGTAATTTAATATTTTTTCACATTGTTTACAAATTTTGATATTAACATTTTTCGTTCCAACAATTCGCACATCTACCTTGTTTATTGTGATACGTGAAAAGTGTTGCAACTTTTGGTACTTTTTTAGGCAAAAGCAAGGTTGTATATCATGTGTACTGTGATTTCGATGTTGATTTCGCTGAAATCACGAAATGAGATGATTTCATTTTTGTATGCGAAATCATGATAAATTTTGCTCGATTCCGCGCGAAATCACGAAACGCCTTCGAAATCACGAAACGACGCCGAATGTAAACCAAGCATTACAGTGTATTATTTATAAATGCGCTAAAACTGTAAAAAAATTTTTCGCTTAGCATCATGTATATTCTTCTTCATGATGGAATCTCTCAAATAAAACGCTTGCCGTTTAATTTTTTCAACATTTTCAATTTAAATGCAAGCGTTTTATTTGAGAGATTCCATCATGAAGAAGAATATACATATTGGTCCATGTTAGCACTGTAAAATTATGTATATCGTAAAGAACACAAAAGAGCACCCTGTACTTTTAAATTTATTAACTACAAACTTCAAAGTAATTTAGATTTTTTTAAAAGAGGTGACACTAGTTAACAAAATTATTTAGGGCTAGAGCAAAATTTGAATTAAAAAAATTAATTAGCTTCTAAAAAGCATTGATAACATATTATTTCTATAATTTTTTGGAAAATTTAAACTACACACTACCATGCTTCTTTTTCATATCTTAATGTTAAACATTTTTATTCTTGTTATTGGGGCCACCGTGGTGCAATGGTATTCACACCCGCCTTGCACACTGAAAGTCGTGGATTCGATTTCCCGGCCAGGCAACATCAAAAATTGCAACGGTGGCAAAATACACCTCAGTAATATTGGCGACATTTCCTGAGTATTTCTGCCATGTATAACTTCTCTACAAGTGGTGTCTTAGGACACGCCGTTCGGACTCGGCGATAAACTGTAGGTCCCATATCATTGAGCTAATTTGATTCGGGGTGCACTCATTGATATGAGAGAGTCTCCCTTCTCCCGTATGGAATGTTTGTGGAACAATTATTATATTATAATATTCTTGTTTTTGCGATATTGTTAATACAGAAACTATGAAAAATATTCCCATTAGCATTTGATACCAACTGAGTAAACAAATATTAACTTTGTACTTCCCGATTTTCGGTATTTTGAGAGATTTAGCTAAAATCTTTAACCGAACTAGCTGTAATATGACATTCGAGGTTCTCAGTGGTCACCAAACTCCTTAACTTCAAATCGTCAGATAGGCCCATGTTTTGGTATAGCTCCCGGTTTTTGGTATTTTGAGGGTTTTAGCTATATTGTTTGGCGGAACTACCAGTAATTTGATATTTGATATTCCCTGAACTTTCAAAACTTTTCCAAGATAGGTCCACACTTTGATATAGCCTCCATATAACGGCACCTCTCGATTTTCGGTCTTCTGAGGGTTTTGGCTAAAATTTTTAACCTAACTTTCTGCTATTTGATATTTGAGTTTCTCTGTGGCCCTCAAACTACTCCACCAAAAAAACGTCAGTATTGGTCCATGTTTTGATACAGCCCACATATAACGAAATCTCCCGATTTTCGGTATTTTGAGGATTTTAGTTAAAAATATTAATATGACACTTAAGGTTCTCATGGTGACGAAACTTCTTCAGTAAAAATCGGCAATATAGCTACATGTTTTGATATGGGGCCCATATTACGGTACCTCCCGATTTTTGGTATTTTGAGGAACTTAGATACATTGTTTGACAGAACTATCCGTAATTTCACATTTGAGGTTCCCTGCAGTTACAAAACTTTGTACACATACATAACGGTTCCTCCCGAATTTAGGTATTTTGAAGATATTAGCTAAAAATTTTAGCCTAACTAGCTGTAATTTGACGTTTGAGGTTATTAGAGGTCCACAAAAAATTGGCAACATAGGTCCATGTTTTGGTATGGCCCCGATTATGGCTCGATTTTCGGTATTTTGAAGATTTTAGTTAAAATGTTTAACCGAACTAGCTGTACTTTGACATTTAAGGTTTTCAGTGGGTACGAAACATCTTCATTAAAATCAACATAGGGCCATGTTTTGGTATAGCTCCGAAATAACGGTCCCTTCCGATTTTCGGTATTTTGACTGTGTTAGCAACAATTTTTAACCGAACTCTCTCTAATTTGATATTTGAGTTTCTCTGCAGTCACGAAACTTCTCCATTGAAAATCGTCAACACCGGTCCATATTTTGATATAGTCCCCACATATCGGTACCTCCTGATTTTCGGCATTTCTAGGATTTTAGTTACAATTTTAAACCGAACAAGCTGTAATTTGACACTTAAGGTTCTCAGGTAACGAAACTTCTTCACTATAAATCGTCAACATAGGTCCATGTTTTAGTATAGCCCCCATATAACGGTACCTTCCGATTTTCGGTATTTTGAGGGTTTTATCTACATTGTTTGACAGAACTACCCGTAATTTGACATTTGAGGTTCCCTGCAGTTACACAATTTTTCTACAAACAATTGTCAAAATAAGGTACCACCTGATTGAATACATTTTTAGATTAGATTAGATAATTTAGTCATTTGGAGTATCCGGGGTCGAAAAGTGTTTGCACCTATAGTTGTGCACATAACATAAATTTGTTCCCTATACCACCTACCTATACCATGCGTTCTTTGGCGGGGGCTTCATCTAACCAAGTACGAATAGCCAACACCTTGCAAATGTGTCCTCGTGTAGGGAAGAGATTTCATAAAGCAATTGGGTAAGTTGAGTGGATATGCTGTGCCATTATTTTGCGATTGTCCAACATCCTCAATCCGTTGTCAGATTTTGCATTGTGTAGAATGAATATTCAGACATTAGAATAATTACGTATAATAAATTAAATGTCTTGAGCAGGGCACCTGTCATAGCTTTTCTCTAACCGATTGTGAAAAAACAGCTTTGGTCCTCTAGAGTTTTTCGTTGCATAATGTTGAAGAATTTAGTTTAGCTAAATTTTAAAGTTTTTATTCATATATTGATTGAATATTTAAAGTCAGCCATAAAAAACTATTTCTATGGCATTCGTATACATGTGTATATAAATATATTGCATATCGATGTAGATTTATTCCCATTGAATATATGTATGTATGCATATCAGTCCAATACCATTGCTGAAAAATGTTTCACATACATATATTGATAAATTGTTAGACGATTACAGCTAATGTATTTTACATTATCGTTGGCTTATTGCCACAAGGCTCAATGGCGACATTGTGCATTTGAAATTTCATATGCATACATACAGATGTATCTATATACATATATATACATGCTTATGATTATAATACATTTAGAATTTCATACATACACAGGATATCGCATTATTCCTTTGATTCTATGTTACTATCAAAGATAAGTAGTTTACAAAGCATATGTGTTTATGCGTTTATGTGTAGATATGTGTGTATAGTATTATATTTAATAATTCCTCATATAGCTTAACGCATTATTTTTTATTAAAACTGAAATGGATCCTTCAAAGTAAATAGTTTAGTGGAATTTTACTAACGTTTCCTCAAAATTAAATAAAACAGCAGATATCTTTAATAAAATAATAAATATATATGATAGATATTTGTACACCTTGGCCTTCAGTGCTTCTCTTGCTCAGCGAAACATAATTGTTTGGAATGCAGCATCAACGAGCAACAGGAAGCATAAGACGTTTTGTTAGCTCTAATCTGCCGTCCCACAAAGCAGCAACGGTTGTTTTGACACCAGCTCTCCGTTGAGGGCATTGAAATCCCAACGCCATTTCAGTTTTGACGAGATTTGAATATCAGATTGTGGTCCTCAAGAATGAATCTATAGAAGTGAGGTTGATTGAACTCTAATTAAAATAATAAAAACAATCGAAGAAGGCCTCCAGAGTGTGTTAAATGGGTTGCACATGTGGGAATCAATGGTGATGACTGTTGCCGATACCAGAAGCATAAATATCTGCTAAATGACAGTCGCTGTAGTTGGACTGCAGCAAATGTTCAAAGAGAAATGTCACTTCACACTCAAGTACAGTATCATGTGCTCGATCGCGTGTTCTGCATTATCATGGAAGATGATCTCAATGGGTCAATTAAATCACCAAACATCAAGTACTTCTTTGTGTAGTATTTGATGAACAATTATTCCCAATTGAGAGCAGCCTTCACCAATGGTAAAACTGAATATATGGAAACAGCCAGAAGTGAGATCCCTTTGGTATAGTTTAAGCTGATCCCAAACATCTACAATACTGGAACTCTAGTGCCTTTCTAGCTCTTCTTGCGCTTATTCTGATGCCTGAAACTTGGAACGAGTTGTATAAAATCCATTCATTCCTTTGTGTGATGTCACTTCTGGTTATAAATGAAATTCTTGTGTGTTTCGGCCGGCTAAAGACTGACAAGAGGCAAATTTTAAACAATTCTGTTAGACCTTCTGCAAAGTGCTTTAGTATAATTTGCAAGCTGGGCCCATTACAATCGCCTTGGAGTTAACCCAGAGAACACGGAACATGCATTATTCACAAGGAAACGCAAAATTCCCGATTTCCTCCCGTTTTGGAAGGAGTTGCATTGACATTTTCTCCGGAAGCAAAATACCTCGGTACACTCCTGGACCACCGTTTGACATGGAAAAGGAACATCGTGGAGCGGACGAACTAACTATCTCCAACCTCTGGATATCCTAATCCAGTTTCAGGTTGCGAGGATGGCTTTTAGATTCTGAGAGTCAGGATGGTGGCGAACTTTACACTTTTGACTTGTGAAAGTTTTAAAATGTATTGATACTCAACATGAATTAAATGACGGATGTTGCAAAAACGATTTTATTTCCACCTCCTTCAGTTGTTGTCTCTTTATCCGTTATCTTTTCTAGTAAGGACGTATGGGCTGAATACACTATGCAATAATAAAAATGCAAACAACTTCTAGTATGCATTTTTTGAAAGTACATATTGGGGCCACCGTGGTGCAATGGTTAGCACGTCCGCATTGCACTCAGAAGGTCTGCGGTTCAAATCCCAGGCCAAGCAACATCAAATTTTCAACGGTGGCAAAATTCCCCTCAGTAATGTTGGCGACATTTCCTGAGTATTTAAGCCATGAAAAACTTCTCTACAAGTGGTGTCGTAAGACACGCCGTTCGGACTGGGCAATAAACAGTAGGTCCCATATCATTGAGCCAATATGAATCGGCGTGCACTCATTGATATGAGAGAAGTCTCCCATCTGGGATGTTTGTGGAACAATTATATATATTGAGACTACAAAACCCCTAGTTGGGTTTTGTCCTGTTAGGTCCAGTTCGGATTTTATGACCTCATCTAAATCGGGCTAAAACTATTTTTTGCATTTATCGGGCCTGTAACTCAGAAACGAATAGGAATTTGGCCTTACTGTTGTTAGCAATATTGTAGCCCTAAACTTGTAGAACACATCTTTTGAACAGACCTCATAAAAAACTCCATCTAGGACAGGAATCGGCACTAACACAAACGTATTCTTTGCTGTCTCACGCATACGACTCTCTCTCGCCCTCTCCACAAACAGCGTGTGCGTTAATGCATTGCTAAAATTAAAAATTATGAAACAAGCGACAGCAGAACTTGCTTCTTTGACTTCTGGATGAAGACTGAATGGTGGTTGTTCTGCTGTTATTCTCATCAAGGGCACGTGTGTCCCTCTTTGCCGGATGATGATCTAGGACACCAAAATCGATAAAAGATAGAAAATTGTACATAATTTCTAGAATTCTGGTCGGTATCAGCTAAGCTATTGGGAGTTGAACCAAGTAACCTTTTGCAAAAATCTTCCAAATAATGTTTTTAGCAATTCTTCAGAACATTCTGAAACTCTAAAATGCTTATTTCATGTTGTTTCAGTGGTATTTTGTATCACATTTTTTACAACACGTATTTTAAGCACTGTTCACACGATCAGTGTATTCTCGCATTTGGGATTTCACCACATTATTGACATATTTATTAAATTGTCGTTGAAAGATATACTGAAAACAACGTGATCGAGGCATTTTACAACAATTTTTCTTCAGAGATCAGAAGAAAATTCGCATTGGTTTCAGAGGTATAGCCCCGAGTTGCTTTAAAAAGTCAATATTTTACCAAGTTTAGATGGGGCCATAAAATCCAAGCTGGATCTGACACAACAAGATTACCTTAAAAACAAGATGGAGCAAGACACTGACGACAGCGTTTACTGCTAGAACCCATTAATTAAGCATTTTCAGACACCGATTCTTGCCATCAGGATCGCAGCAGAGTTGGTGAATGGCGGAAAGGCAATCTTACAAGACCATCAATCTTACAATATTGATAGGCATGCGCCCCTCAAGGCTCTCAAGTCACGGGCCATAAATTCTCGAGCAATGCATGATTGCAAGAAAGCTCTACAAATATAGGCAATATCGTTAAACTATGTTGGGTTCCGGGTCTTATTAACATAGCAGATGAATTATCTCTGGGTGGCTCTAAGTCTATCGACCTTCCAGCTTATGGAACTGTACGGTCGCTAAAGTGTCACTACATCGTGAAATCTAAATCGAGAAAGCACATCGAAGATAGATGCAGAACATCAAATGCATTTCGACTTGGGCTTTCATGTCGTAAAACGACCTCCCTCCTGTCACTGACAAGTTAGGGATGAAAATCACTGTGGAGTCTCTAATAGGTCAGTGCAAAGTGAGATCTCCAACTTCAAAATGGGATGACAGTGACAATGACAACTCTCATCATCTTATCTAACATAGATAGCTGTGGCTATATTTATGTCAAATAAAAAATGGGTGAAAATGGGTTGAAGCCAACGTGTTTTGTTTGTTTCCTCTCGTTTTATGATTATGAGTAAAAGTAGAAGCCAACAAAATAAGGATCATATCACAAATGTATAACATTTCATATTTGGATCTGATTTTAAGTGTTTTTTTGAAATTTTCTTCTAATTTCATTCCGCAAACAGGTTTTTCAAAAAATCATATACAGGCGATTCTGCGTTATTTGATATATGTACATTAGGGTTATGACTTTTTTACAACCTCATATCCCTGTATCATACCGTAATGAGTTTTGCCATAAGATTACATAAAATCATAATTATAAGGTGATTCGGTGAAAAAACCTCACGCACAAAATGATTTTAAAATTTGAATTTATAAAAATTATGGACAATTTTTTGAAGTCACTGTAAGCAGATATACAATTGAAAATAAAGTTTAGAGTCACATGAGATAATTAAACTGATATAACATTTGTTTCTCACTAATTTTCTTCAATTCTGAGAATCGTAAAAATGTCGTAAACGCTTTTATTTAAAGATATAATTAAAATTTTTCAAAGTGGTTTGTGCATGACCTTTTTCAATATTTGAATGAAATAAACATTATTATAGTTATTAGTAGGCTTATATTTATTCATTCGCGCAACAAAAAATAATTTTTTAAAAAAAATTTTTTTCTTTCACGTCCACTTTTTATACCCTATACCACAATGTGGAAAAGGGTATTATAAGTTTTTATACCCTATACCACAATGTAGAAAGGGTATTATAAGTTTGTTTTGGTAAAAATTCATGTAACACCGCGAAATATTCGTCGGAGACCCCCAATGTGGTATACCAATCTTCATATCTCGACGAGATAAAGCGATTTTGAGATGTGTGTCCGTCCGTCCGTCTGTCCATTATAAATTGTAAACACGCTCCAGGCCGCAACTATGGACCGATCGTCACGAAATTTTGTATGGAGGTCGGGTTCAGATCAGAATAGATCCCCATTCTTATTGGTGATGATCGTGAAATATTTAGCGGGTGAAATGGACCAAAAACATAATATTTATCCAATTTTCTAGCGGCTCTGTAGGTCTCAATAATAGTCCGACCAACGCGTAATTTTAAATAAGGTAAGAGTATATCCCAAAGGAGAAGCTTGCAATTTGAGATGGCGATCGGATAATATTTAGAGGGTTAAATGGACCAAAACTTTTGTGTGAAAATTGTGAAAATTTTTAATATACAGCTTATATCTTAATTCCTGGAAGTGACATTGCGGACAAGTGAGATATACATGAAAGTGGAACGCTTGACCTTTCAATTGATGCCAATTATGTTGGTGTGCATGATCAGATAACAGAGTTAAAGCCTAATATATTCCGTTATTTGTTTGTAGTGTAATAATAAACTCGCTAGAAGTCGCAATTATACATCAATAGTCACGAAATTTTGCACCGGGTAAGAGTATAGATCGAAAAAGATGCCTGCAATTTTGAATGATGATCTGATATTCTTTAGCGGGTGAAATGGACCCATAACTTTTGTATGAAAAATATAAAAATTTTATTTTTGGTCGATATTTTAATTCCTTGAGGACATATATATTTCGCAAAGTAGCCTACATATGGAAAAAAACCACTGACCTTTCCTCTGATGTAAATTGCAATAAAGTGTTTGCTAGATAACGGGCCTACTGCCTAATATATAATGGGTTCTGTGTATAGAACCACTTTTTTATCCCATGCTACATATTGTCTCTCCAAAAGTTTATGTAACACCACGAAATATTCGTCCTAGACCCCTTATTTGGTATGCCAAAATTCAAATCTCGACGAGATAAAGCGATTTAGCGATGTGTGTCCGTCCATTTAAAATTGTAAACAAGCTTAAGGCCGCAATTATGGACCGATTGTAACGAATTTTTTAAGGAGGTTGGGTTCGGGTCAGAATGGAAATGATTAGTTTTTGCTGATGATCGTGAAATATTCAGGGAATGAAATGGACCAAAAACAAAATTTTAACCAATTTTGTAGCGGCTCTGTAGGTCAAAATAATAACCCGCAAAATTTTTAACAAAGTTTGAGTTTATGATGAAGAAGAAGAGTACAAACCAACGTGAAGATCAGATAATACTTAGCGGGTTAATTGGACTGAAACTTTTGTGCGAAATTGGTAAAAATTTCAATAACGTAGCGGTTAAAAAACGGAAGTAGTAGTACTACATAAGTGGGTTTCATTATATTTTAGTTTGTGTGAACTAAATTTTCCTTTCCTGCTACAAAAATGTTTTTGTCATGCTAGATAATTTTCCGTCCGACTATAGACTTTTCTTACTTGTTTTAAAATCGATTTGTGCGTGAACTTTTTTTATATTTCAATGGAATAAAGATAGCGTAGTGATTATTAGGCAAAAGTTCATTCATTCCTGCTACAGGAAATCATTTTTGAGAAAAAATGTCAAAAAGTCGTAACCCTAATATACATATGTGTAGTGAATTTAGCCATCACAGAAATCTGTATCCAAATATGGAAATTTTGTGCGAACATTTTTTCTAAAAATAATATATTCGGACATTTTACAATTGTCATTCGATTTCCTTACACTTGTTTACAAATTTTAGATTTTTACGTTCCGGATCTAATAAATCATTACTCGTGAAAATCTATCTACAACAAGTAAAAAATTATCAGTCGGCTTTGTCGACAGAGATATGGTAAATTTCAAATTTCTTTTGCAATTCCATTGGAAGAAATGTTAAAAATTTTTTCGCGAGCACATCCGCAATTTTTGGAAAATAGATTAAGAAAAAAGTAGTGGTTTCAAATCTGTTCGCGTTCACAAAATTGGATGCTGCGCTCCAAAGTTATGGGGGGTTTTATTCCCTTATAAAGAACAAATATTTAAAAATTCCATTTTTGCTGTAATACGAAAATGTATATATAATGCGTTAACAGCATTTAATATCTATCCGTAGATGCCTAAATATTTAGTAAATGTATTTCTATTTTCGCGGAAAATCAAGAAATACTCAAAAAATCTTGGAGTAAATTTTATTTTTTCTAATTTAGAGTCCAAATAAAACTCGAAAAAAATAAATTAAAAATATGTACAGATTCTAGACAACGCGTAGAAAAATATGTGACTAAAATTTTAACGATAGGATTCATAACTGTCATATTACAGCAACAACAAAAGACGAAAACTTATTGTTGGAATATTATATCAAAAATATTTTTTTTGTTTAATACGAAAAATAGAAAAATATTTTTGGGAGTTATTCTACAATTTCGCTAAATTTCGATGCAAGGACTGACGGACTTCGCTGAAACTTCTTCAGGGAAAATGCGATGACAAACCCGAAAGTGTATTTGCTTACTTTGATAAACAATAGGATTATGAAATAGAAAGTAATATTGAAATTACAACCAAAGAAAAAGCATAAAGGTTAAAAAACGTATAATTCGCGAATTCGTTAAAATCAGTTAAGGCGCATGCGCTTTTCAGATACAGAGAGTACATCTCTATCCATATGTAGCGATTTTTCCACATTTCATTCAGCGGCCAAAGTGTGCCATCAGCTGCATCTTACTGTTCAAAAAACCTTTATGTGGGTAAAAATTGCGCGATATACATAAGATTATAAGGCGCATCCGATTTCAGTGACCGCCTATAAAAAATACGTCATTATAACAAATTTTAAACAAATTCGTCAAGAACCGCGGATGTGCTACCAAATTCTATTTTATACGAAATACGAATATTACTCCAGAATCTCGGTAATTTATGCCACACGGTTTTGGAAAATAATATAATCCCGTTTAAAGGATTCCATTTATGTAAAAATAACAAAAGAAAAATCGCGGTTCAAGGCGCGGAATCATCAAAATGTAATTTTACAGAATTTCTTACTTTCAAAGTATCTATAACCGCCGTTTTAGTGGATGGATTTGAAAGCGGAAGGGTTCATTAGATCCGGCGCGTAAAAAAACTAAAATCACGCGGGGTTCAAGGGTACCCGAGTCACAGTTGTAAATTTTGAAGTCAAAAAGTAGGTTTTTAAAGAAAATTTACGCACCAAAATTTCGACTTTGGACTCCTATTACTGGGGAGCTGTATGAAGCACACTCATGAGATATACATCAAACGACGTGGAATCACGAGTTCTACAATCCAATAAATAGTTTGGGTAATTATCTGGTTGCGCCCTCCAATTATAAGAAAAGTTCAAAAAACCCAGATTTCAAAACTTCAAAATGTCAGCATCGATGTTAGGGGGATGCAGTGTATATATCAAAAAGTCATACATTAGAACCATGTTGCCCAAGGGGTATTCTTCAATTCTTTCTTTGAGCTCATGTCTGAATTTTCCGTGGTTTGACCAGAAATCAAGAAAGAACACAAAAAAACTTGTAAACTTCAACACATTTTTACCCATTTTTTAATATTACCACCAATACAGCTTCCACATAAATTATTTGTTATGGTTCATTTTATGCGAACCCGGCTATAACACTTCAATATATAGCATTTCCAAATTAAATGAAACCTTTTCCAAATTGAATGAAACTTTTTCCAAATTGAATGAAACCTTTTCCAAATTGAATGAAACCTTTTCCAAATTAAATGAAACCTTTTCCAAATTAAATGAAACCTTTTCCAAATCAAATGAAACCTTTTCCAAATCAAATGAAACCTTTTCCAAATCAAATGAAACCTTTTCCAAGTTGAATGAAACCTTTATTTTTAGTGAAATAAAAAAGCCGGACTATTTTGAAAAGAGAAAGAAATAAAAAATTATATGGGTTTTCAACAATTTTTTTACTTAAATTCTAATCTTAAGTTATGACATAAAAGTGTAACTCGCTGCATGTTTTGCTTCCTTGCACTTAAACATTTTATCATTTTTGGGCATCAATTAAGAGAGAATTAAGGTTTAAAAAATTGCTAATACTAATGACCATTCCCAAGGAAAATTCCACATGCAGCAAATCGTGAACCACTTCATTAGGTAATAGCATTAGCCCCTGTAATGCTATTACCTAATGAAGTGGTTCACGATTTGCTGCATGTGGAATTTTCATTGGACATAGTCATTACATAATTGGAGCAGTCCTGTTTATTGAGCTGTTGCTCAATCACGTCAGCGACATTACGATCTATTGTCTGATCGCGTAGTAACACTCTGGTACACAATTTTGTTTTTGAATATGCCTTTACTATTACGTTGCTGAATATGACATTCAAAACTTAAAATTACACAGGTTTACCCTGCGTTTATACATGACAGGACAGTTGAGTTCATGTATTGATTGTCAAAAACCCAAAACTTGCCTGTGTGACGTAGGCGTCCCGACAACTGCTAAAACAGTTGTAATATTATGAATAAAAATCATCGATTTCTTTTCGTTTTTCGTTCACATATTTTGTTTTTGTACATATTCTTTTGTTTTCAATACATTTCAATTGTTATCTCACTTATTTTTACAGAAATGCCAAAAATTTGTCTTCCCTACTGTCTGTGAAAAAATTATGGACATCTGGGAGACAGCCGACAAATGTGTGTATGTGTTAGTAAATCAGAGTTGTATTGAAGGACAAACTGTCTGGTGTAAACGCCTAGTTAATTCTATCATTATGTGTGTTCGTTTACTTATTAAGTTATTGCATAAAAATTATCCTGAAAAAAACTTTTCAAAAATAAAATTGTGTGCCAGAGCAGTACTCCGCGATCGGACAATAAATCGTTATACCGTTGACGTGATTGAGCAAAGTATCCAACAGTTCAATCAACATGACCGCTCCAAATTTGTAAGGAACATGTCCATTGAGAATTCCCTAAGCAGCAAATCGTGAACCACTTCATTAGGTAATACAATTAGCCCCTGTTATTATTAGGAATTTTTTAAACCTAAATTCTCACTTTAGCATTATTTCGCTATAACCTTAATTGATGACAAAAAATGATAAAATGTTTAAGTGCAAGGAAGCAAAACATGCAGCGAGTTACACTTTTATGTCATTACTTAAGATTGGAATTTAAGTAAAAATTTTTGAAAACCCATATAATTTTTTATTTCTTTCTCTTTTCAAAATAGTCCGACTTTTTTCTTTCACTAAAAATAAAGGTTTCATTCAATTTGGAAAAGGTTTCATTTGATTTGGAAAAGGTTTCATTTGATTTGGAAAAGGTTTCATTTGATTTGGAAAAGGTTTCATTTAATTTGGAAAAGGTTTCATTTAATTTGGAAAAGGTTTCATTCAATTTGGAAAAAGTTTCATTCAATTTGGAAAAAGTTTCATTCAATTTGGAAAAGGTTTCATTTAATTTGGAAATGCTATATATAAATATATTCATATTGTATAAAATATATTGACAGTTCGCGACTTATTAAATGGTGAACCTCAACTTCAACGATTGTAAAATATTTTTGAATATTACCATATACCTTCAGCCTATGTGAATTAGAACTTTCATCTACGGACAGATCGAATGTATTTAGGGTTTTTTCAGAATTTTGTGGCGCTTTTTGGACATTTGAAACTACAAAAATGTTGATTAGGATTAAAGTTCAAAAGTTTTATAACCCATCTTCGAACTTAAACTAAGTTTGGACAAAATATTACGAAAGCCAAATTTTGGACGGAATCGGTCGAACCGTTCGAGAGTTATCGTGCGCACCAGCCAGACAGACAGACAGACTGGCGGACATGGCTAAATCAACTCCAAATTGTCTGAAACACATTTCGTCCAAACATACTCGGGGTCTAAAACCACTATTTCGATGAGGCACATTTTGCCCGTATTTGTAGTATCGAAAAATTGTTCACCTAAAATTGTGGACAGTAAAGGAAACGACTTATTCCGTATTAGTTCAGAACACTTTATGTTGGAGGATGTAAAAAGTTCGGCCCGGTGAACTTAATGATTTTTTACTTGTTAGATCAACATCAGGTACTATCTCTTCAAATCATATCCTTTATTATTTCAAATAAACAAAATTTACCTATTTTTTTTGCAAAAACATGTCTTAGCAAAACACCTCAAGCATTATCATAGAAGATCTATTACTTGCATGTTCGACAGTAGTTTTCTCAAATTCTTAACACAACTACCTACGTATATACACACATTTAACAACAATAAATGTAATTACTTCATGCCCAGAATAATTACAATTGCAACACCCATTCATCAACCTGTTTGGTAGGTTGTTAGTTCAACATCAACAAAACATTAGCAATAATGATAGAACAAAGCCCTTTGAGACGTACCGTACCGACCGACCTGTCGGCCGACATACCAAACCAATTCACTGCAGAATATCTGGGTATCTCCCTCCGTATATAATGCAAATTAAATTCAACACTAAATCAATGATAATGTAAACTGTTCAAAAACGGATATTTTACAGAACTGAAGAAGCATTATAAATGTTCGTTCGTACGGCCTGGCAGGTTTTTGATGTTTCTACAAAAGTAATGTTAGCGACAGGTGTGTAGGATAGGTGTAATGATGGCAGTGTGTAGTTAACAAAGATTTAAATTTACATAGCCTTACAATTGCATATCGTAAACAGGCAATCTAAAAATCGTCTGTTTTCTATGTTCTTTCATGCAGAACACAGATGTACATACATATGTATGTACGAACATACATAACTAGTTGACTGGGAAGAGTAACAAAAGAGCCTCAAAGGCGAAGGAGATTAAGATACATTTTTTGTGGACGCATAGACATCAATTTTTGTGGTAATATTAGTCATAACTTCTTTTAGGTATCTGTAGTCAGAGCTGACCAGTAATAAATACCTATCTAAACCAACAGGTGTTTGACAAAAGTAAAACAAGTGAGCAAAGGCTATAGCCGGGACGGGACCGATTATGTGATACCCTACACTACTACCCTTGTGCATAAACTGTGCAGTTTTTTGCCCATTCCGACCCCTGAATATTATACGAGCATCAAATCAATAGGTTTTCTCCTCTATGGGAACACTCAAAATTTCGAGACGATCCGATCAAAATTTCGAATTGTAGCGTTATCCAAATTATAGGAAGCTTTTATAGAATAGAAGACCTCCTAAGGAGGCCTTTATAGAATAGAAGACATCCGTAGGAGGCTTCTATAGAATAAAAGACCTCCGTGGGTGGCTTCTTTAGAATAGAAGACCTCCGCAGGAGGCTCCTATAGAATAGAAGACCCCAGTAGGAGGCTTCTATAGAATAGAGGATTCTATAGAATAGAAGACCTCGATAGGAGGCTTCTATAGAATAGAAGACCTCGATAGGAGGCTTCTATAGAATAGAAGACCGCCATAGGAGGCTTCTATAGAATAGAAAACCTCCATAGGAGGCTTCTATAGAATAGAAGACCTCCATAGGAGAAGGAAGCTTCTATGGAATAGAAGACCACCATAGGAGGCTTCTGTAAAATAGAAAGCCTCCCTAGAAAGCTTCTGTAGAATAAAAGACCTCCACAGGAGGCTTCTATCGAATAGAAGATCTCCCTTTGAGTCTCCCATAGAATATAAACCCTTCCTAAGAGGCTTCTATCGAATAAAAGACCTTCATAGGAGGCCTTTATAGAATAAAAGACCTTCATAGGAGGCCTTTATAGAATAGAAGACCTTCATAGGAGGCTTCTATAGAATAGAAGACCTCCGTGGGAAGCTTTTATAGAATAGAAGACCTCCTAAGGAGGCCTTTATAGAATAGAAGACATCCGTAGGAGGCTTCTATAGAATAGAAGACCTCCGTGGGTGGATTCTTTAGAATAGAAGACCTCCGCAGGAGGCTCCTATAGAATAGAAGACCCCAGTAGCAGGCTTCTATAGAATAGAAGACCTCCGCAGGAGGCTCCTATAGAATAGAAGGTCTCCGTAGGAGGTTTCTATAGAATAGACAGTCTCCGTAGGAGGCTTCTACAGAACAGAAGACCTCCGTAGGTGGCTTTTATCAAATAGAAGACCTCCCTTGGGGGCTTCCATAGAATAGAAAACCTTCCTAAGAGGCTTCTATCGAATAAAAGGAAGCTTCTATTGACTAGAAGACCTCCATAGAGCTTATATCAACTAGTGGGCCTCCATAGGAGGCTTCTATGGAATAACAAAAGAAGCTGAGACATTCGTTTTGGAAAAAAACGTTGACTTTTTCTCCAAATAATTTTTTTGCCAATTTGAACCTCTAAATATTACCATCACCAAAATCAATTTACCTCTTCCCCTTCGGGATCCCCATTTACACTAAAAATTTGGTATTGATCCGATCAAAATGGCGACCTGTAGCGTGATTACAAGGTTAAGATGGACAGGCGGACATAAGGTCGGACACACACAGCCAGATCGGCTAAGCTCGTCGAGACATACATTTTGGTATTTATAAGTATGGGTAAACGACCGTTGCGTTACAAACTTGTTTGGCCAAAACCAACTTATAATACCCTCCCCACATAGTGGTCAAAGACGTAGAACTGTAAAGACTGGAAACTTTTCCCATCTTAGTATATTTACGTCTTTGTAGTGGTGTAGGGTATAATGATAATATGGTTCTAGATCAAGCCAAGGTATGCTAACACGGTTTGAAATTATAAGTTTTTTAATTAGTCTAATTCAGGAAAGAACCACGGAAGGTATCTAAGTAGATACAAATTTAAGGACTCCAAATGGAAGATGCGACCGACAACAAACCATTGCGCCGCCTTTCTCTTCGTTGTTGGATGGTTTCGAAAATATTTAGAATTATTCTGAGCATAAATTCGTCGTGAGTTTTGTCTCTCTGCCTATGAATTTAAAGACTATCTGGCTCTGAGTCTATTTTCAGTTCTAGTGATGTGGCTGCTTCGATGAGATGTAACCACAGATCTAATGGAGTTAGTTTAGTACGTTTGGCAGGACAGTTGGAAAGGTACAGTGTATCGTGCAGGTTTGTATCGCACGTTGGGCAGATGCTCGGTGTCATCGATTTTTGCCCTATAGGAATTGAGACGACTGCACCTATTTGAACCTGCTTGACAAGCTTGTTGATCTAGGGGTTCTCTCTTGTATCGTTGGACCTCTCCCTCCTAACATTCCTGTGAGAGGGGGTCCTATCAACCCTATTTTGATCAGGATTGCTCTCGCATAGATTTCTTTATCTGCACCCCACGTACTGCCGGCTAGGGTCGTAAGGAACTTTGTTTCTACATTTCAGCTTGTCACAAAATCTCGCGGACGACGTGAACATGCTGTCGATCGTGATCTCTAGAATCTTGGGGTAGTTATAATAATATAATTGTTCCTTCCTAAATGTTCACTCATATCAATGAGTGCACTCCGATTCATATTAGCTCAACTGAAATAGCTGAAATAATCAGAAAATGTCGCCAACATTACTGAGGGGTATTTTGCCACCGTTGAAAGTTTGATATTGCCGGGCCGGGGAATCAAACCCATGACCTTCAGCGTGTAAGGCAGGTGTGCATACCATTGCACCAAGGTGGCACCCCGTGGGGTAGTTAGTGGTCGATTATCTTCTATCATCACATGAGCATGCTGTCTATTGTGAATTTTGGGGTAGTTACTGGTCGATATCCTTCCACCATTGACCATGTCATTCCACTCAGTACTAATCTCTGCAGTCCATGTGGTGAATAGAGTGGTCATTTATTTAGTGTCGGATCGGCAACTGAATAGCTATTTCTCACGCTGTGACTTTGCCGTGGGCGACAAAAGCATCATAGCTAGCATCTTTGCCCGGCTTAAGTAGCGGGACCACCCTGCCCACTTTCCAGATTTCGGGAACCATGTGGGGGCTAGCGACAAGATGAGAACTTTGGCGAAATACTCGTCTCCCAGCTAATCCAGCTGGTTCAACATTACCATTACCATCAGGGCCCAGCGCTCAGGATTGTTAAGGAAAATCAGAGAAATTCGCAACATCGTCCATTCTAAATATGCAGGTGTTCCTCCATGGCACGAAGAGATCTAATGCGAGGTTGTACTCTTCGACCTCGATGAACTGTCTATTAAAATAACTTGAGCACCTCTTCTTATCAGGCAGCGTATTGTCGCCAACGGTGACTGCGGCCCTATCTTCCTTCTTTCCACGGTTCGAGAGTAACTTAACCATTGCCCAAGAGAAATAACGGGTTGACGGGTGACGTCATTTGTCAGGCCAAGTGACACGATTAGACAAGAGTACCCCTCTTGTCATTTCCGAGGACCGAATGCCACATCTCATGATGAGCATTAAAGTTCCCCAAGACCAATCAGTAGTTACCTTTCCAAAGCGGGCTACTGTTGGGAGTACAGATATTTATCGACGGAATGTATACGTTAAGCAACTGAGCTGGCGTGCTTGGACACAGTCTATATATACATAGCTCCAGAAACTAGATCTGTCAGAAACCCCTGCTCACCCTAAATTAGTTTTCTGCAGTTAACTCATTCTGCAATTTCACTATTAGTAATTTTCCGTGCGATTAAGGAGCAAAGGCAACAAACAACAAAAGGTATTAAATGCAAATCAAACGTAACATGCATGTTCATGCCACATTTTTCCCTATATATGTATGTCGGCCATGTTTTATAGTACCAACAGGGTCTACTAAGCAAAGTGCAATGAGTACACGTACTTGTTAACAATGCAACATGATTTTGGCATTTATTGTTTTTTGATTGGTATCGGGAGTTTAGGTTTTTAGAAAACACTATTTGGGGCCAAGCAATATCTGTTGTAGTACACAAAAGTTAAAAATGAACCGAATCACCTCAACAAGCTTCGTTCACTGCATTGTGGCTATTAGTGCAACTAATTAAAAATAAATTCTCAGAATAATTTGCTACTGCCAATATCAAAGCCAAATAGAACAAATTGTACTTGGCCAATTTAAAGTGAAATGTTTGCATGGGAATCGGTTACCATTAATGGTGGATGGATGCAACATCATGCAACAAACTCATAATCGAACATACAGTGTAGTGATTTGGGTATTGTGTGAGTACAAATAAGTAAAAAAATTAAGCAACTTCAAATTCAAAATTGTGTTTTATGCCTGTAATGCGGTTCTTTAACTCATGTTTTGAGTTACCGACAATAATCGGTAAAATTAAAATGCGAATAATTTCGATAATAAACGATATTTTTTGGTAAATAAGCAAGGAATAGAATGCAGTCGTAAAGTTCTACGAAGAGCAGGAGTGCTGTCAACTTTTATTTAAACATTTCATTCATAATGTTGCGTTTTAATTTTACCGATTTTAGTGGGTAACTCAAAAAAATATTAGAGAATTGCACTACAGTTTAGGAATTCTGTAACTTTTATCGATTTAAAACGTGTTAAAATTTCTTTTGTTTTTGTAGTTGTTACAAAATAAACAGTGAGTAAAGTTGTTAAATAGATACATAATGGGCCTACAGGTCTTGATAGACTCAAACATGGCAAAGTTCATCTAGGGTACTCTTAAATCAAATGTGAACACTGTCCTGTCTATGTGGTATTCTGTAATGTTGTCTTCCGCATGTCCATTGCTTCCATTATTTGTTTACCCTCCACTATAGTATGGAGTATATATTAAGATTGTTTTTCCCTTTGTAACGCATTGAACTAATCATTTGCGACACTACAAAGTATATATCGTCTGCTAAGCACGAAAAAGTCTTAAGTCCATTTTTACAAATTGTTCAGGAGGAACAAATCTTTCTACCGCTTTCTGTATTAAATATTTAATTATGGTTTTAACAGTATTCTTCGTTTATTTTTTTCCGTTTCTATTCCTGTAATTTGTTTGATTCCATCGCGTTTGGGAGATAGTTGGATATCTTTGGACTTACGACCTTTTCCTCGTATAGTTTTGAATTTATGTTGGGACTTAGGACCTTTTTCTTCAATTTACGGATTTTTTATGCCCTCCACCATACTGTGGAGGGAATAATTAAATTTGTCATTGCGTTTGTAACACATCGTAATATTCATCGGAGACCCTACAAAGTATATATATTCTTGATCAGGGTAAAATTTTAAGTCGATGTAACCATGTCCGTCTGTCCGTCCGTCTGTTGAAATCAAGATACAGCTAGCAATTTTTAAGATAGAGTTTTGTAATTTGGTATAGAAGTTTATATTACTCCTAGGATGTTTGGTATTGCAAATGGGCTATATCGGTTAACGTTTTGATATAGCCCCAATAGAACGGTACCACCCTATTTTCGGTATTATGAGGGTTTCAGCTTCATTATCACACAGAAATGGCTGAAATTTTGTACTAAGCCTTCTTTGGGGGTATAAAATTTCCCCCAGCATTTTGTCGGTATCAGTCCACGCCTTCATATAGCCCCCATAGAACGGTACCTCCCGATTTTCGGTATTTTGAACGTTAAGGCCTCAATATTCCACCGAAATGGCTGAAATTTGGTATATAACCTTTGTTGGGGTATAAAACTTCCCTCCCTAAATTTGTCGGTATAGGTCCAGGCCTTCATGTAGCCCCCATAGAACGGTACCCTCCCATTTTCGGTATTGTGAAGGTTGTGGCCTAAATATTACTCCGAACTAGCTCAAATTTGGTATTTAGACTTTCTTGGGGGTACTCAACTTTCCCCTTTAAATATGTCGATATAGGTCCACGCCTTTATATAGCTCCATAGAACGGAACCTCCCGATTTTCCGTTTAAAGGTTGTGGCCTCAATATTCCACCGAAATGTCTGAAATTTGTTATTTAGTCTTCGTTGGTGATATAAAACTGTTCCCCAGAAATTTTTCTGTACAGGTCCATATTGTCCGCATTTCCGACTAAAATTCGTCTTCCTATATCCCCATACAATCGTACTTCTTGATTTTCGGCATTTTTTGAAGTTTTAGCCACATTCTCTTACCGAAATATAGGAAATTTGGTATTTAGTGTTCTTTGAGTTTAAAAACTTTTCGCCAGAAATTTGTCGGTATAGATCGACGTGTCTCACATTGTTTTACCGAAATTGCTGAAATTTAGTATTAAGTCTTCATACATGAAAGGAAACTAATTATTCCATGTTACTTCAATACAACTTGTGGTGGAGGGCATAACAAGTTCGGCCCGGCCGAACTTAACGCCTTTCTTACTTGTGGAAAGTGTATTGTAAGTTTCTTTTGCCCACTATTCATGTAACATCGCGAAAAATTCGTCGCAGACCTCCCTCGCCATGTTTCATATCTCGACGAGATAAAGCGAACTAACTATGTAAGCCCGTCTGTCCATTAAAAATTGTAATAAAAACTCCAGGCCTCAATTATGGACCGAACGTCATATTGTTGGTGATAATTGTAAAATGGACCAAAAGCTAAATGTTTGTCTTATTTTGTAGCGGCTCTGGAGTTCGCCATGATGGTTTGATCGGCGACAAATTTTATGTAAGTTTTGGGTTTACGACAAAGAAGAAGATTTCAATTCAACATGATAATGATGGAAATAAGTTTTGACCTTTCCCTTGATGCAAATTAAAATGTGTGTGAGAACTCCAATGCAGTTATTCCATTATTAATTTTTTTTAGGTAAACTGGTCCGAAAAGTTCAAACTATTGATCTCAATTTACATCATCGACCAGATCGAATATTTTTAGCGTTTTTAAAAATTTAAAAAAAAAATATGATTTCAGTACAAATATATTATCATACGGCTCGGGATTATGACGGACTTTTCAAATGCCTATATAATCAGCGGAAACATCAACCTTTTATTTTTGCAAAACAAAAAGGACGTATTACATACATACATATAAGCACCACATTTAATTTTAAGTAAGATTTATGACAAAAAACAATAAAAAATAGGATTTTTACAAATTTTGCAATATGCGTGGCATTCATGAAAAAGCTAGGAGTCCACCTTTCATGAGAAAAATCAAAAATCAAAAAAAAAAAAAAATGTCATGACTGCAATTTCCCAACTTAAACTTATATATCTTGAAAATGGTACAAGCTGGGAAAAAATTACGAAAGCAAATCTTGCAGAGAATTTTTTACAGCTAAAAGACTCTCCCTAGTCCCATTTCTATAAGACTTAGGGCCGGTTTATGTATGTCGATATAAAAACGAATGCGGAAGAAAAACTACCAATTTTGAGTGTGTATTTCAAATTTGTTTTTTGTTTTGAAGCAAAAGCAAATGAAATAATATTTCAAAAACTAAAGTTTGGGTGTTTTTCATGCGCACACATTTTCGTTTCGAAATACATAAACTGGGGGTTACTGTTTTCAAACAAATCGTAAAAACCTAACAAAAAAGCTAAAAATGTGACCTGAACATCTATATATCTCACAAATGCTAAAACCTAACATAACGGCTAATCCTCTGGAGAATTTTCACAGCTACAACATTTTCGTTAGCCCCATTTCGATAGGACTTGCGGTTTCCAAGCAAAATCGCGAAAACCTCAAATAAACCTAAAAATGTGAATTTTGACCGGAATTTATTTAAAAATTCCCCGGCGATTGTTTTCTTGCTTTTTGATTTTTTTCATCTATGAAATGATTTTTTTCATCTATGCTGTTTAAAAATCCTCAGAAACTGTCTAGGTGTAACCGGTTTTCACTTAAAGTCAGTTAAGGCGCACCATGTAACAAAAAAAGCTAAAAATGTGACCTAAACATCTATATATCTCACAAATAGTAAAACCTAGGAACAAATCATAACAGCCAATCCTCTGGAGAATTTTCACAGCTACAACATTGTCTTTAGTCCCATTTTGATAGGACTTGCGGTTTCCAAGCAAAATCGTAAAGACCCAAAAACTCTAAAAATGTCAACTTGAATCGCGATTTATTTAAAAAGCGCTCCGACGTTTTTTTTTTTGTTTTTTGATTTTTCTCATCTATGAACATTGTAGTTTCAGAATCCGCAAAAACTTCACAGGTGTAAGCACCTTCCATTTAAAGTTGCTTCCAGAGCACCGTGAGTGGCAAAACATATAGAAAAACGCCACATAATACCATTTTCTTTATATCATACGACGTGTTTTTACTTGTACTATCATTCGGTAACAAAAACGCGATTTTGTTACAGAATGCGTAGCAGACGATATAATAAAAACCCAAATTTCTTTTGCAATTCCAATTGAAAAAATTTTAAATTTTTTTTGCGAGCACAACTACGATTTTCAAATATTTAAAAACACCGAAATTCCGGCTTCAAAAGTGGATAGATCGAAAAATCATACACTAGTATCCTGTTGTCCATGGAGTATTCTTTGAGTCTTTCTTTGGACATAGGTCTATAAAATGTAGGGTTAAGCCAGAAATCGAAAAGGAACATAAATCATTGATGCAAACACAGCTTCCACGTATATTAATTTTAATGGCCGACATTATAGCATCCCTCATAAAACACTTCATTTTAACGGAATACAGTCATACTACTTAGAAAATGTTACTAGTTCGCTAATTCTGAAACTCGGGATTGTAAAACATTTTGGTTTTTACCATATACATATCAAGCTTTTTGTAGAAAATTAACTTATGTTGAAACTGAGGTATGGGGTATTGTAACTCGCGATCAGTTTTACTATACCATAACTTTTGACCGCATTTCGGTAAAATAAACTGTTTTAGCCCGATTCACCGAGGGGTTTCTTAAAATAATAATTTGAGCGGAAGCTGTGGTCGTACCAAGGTAAAAAAATTGGAAAAAAAATCGTTGAAATAAACGAGTTTCATTATGTTATTTTCCAATTAGTGGTTTTACAACACAATGTAGAGCTTAATGCTCAAAGGAGAAGTTAAAGAGCACACTTCAGAGTTGAAGTTCCTAATGTATCTATAAATAGATCGATACGCGTGTTTAAACTGCGCGAAAACAGATATTTAAAAACTCTCGTAAATCCAGAGATATAATAGATTTTTTCTAAAAATTGAGTGTGAAACGGCATAGAGTGATGTATTTTTTAATGGTGATTATTGAAATCGGATGCGCATAAAATGTAAATGAACTTCGCGGAAATTATGACCATTTTACTGTATTTTGCACCCTAATATGCAGCAGATGCTACATCGTGGCCGCCAAATAGAATTTGACAAACTGTAAATCAAAAAAGAGGGATTGATTCGCTGTGTTTGAAAATCGGATGCGCATCATGTCATTTTCGGTTTATATGCGTCTCAAATGTTATAATATTCAATATAACATTATTTTAACGTTATGCCACAATTGGAATTCCTTGTGATTTAATATAAGGTTCTAATAATATTATCCAATAGGAAAACTATAAGTGAAAAATTTGTTACAACGCAATATCATCGTTATTGCGTGAAATTTTGACGAAAATGCCGAAGAACTCAAACATTTTTTCTCCAACTTTTCCTATAAAACCATAAAAAAAATAAAATTAGAATAATATGATTTTAATTTTTTCGTAATATTTTCTTCGTAATTTTGCAAATAAAATGAATACTATAGCTCCAACCTTCACAGCTTAGGTCTCATTTTATTCCTCAAAATGTCTGGATGCTGTTATAATTTTTTTATATATTTTTCGTAAGTATGAGCGTCATTGTTTCAAAAATATGTTTGTAAATACGTGAAATTATTTAACAAATTTGATTTTTCGCGAATCCATTGAGATGTTGCGATTTTTTTTTGCATCATCGCAAAGGGTACGAATTCAGTTAACGATAATAGGATATAACAGCTAACTATTTTAAGCCGCGATTTTTTTGAATTTTTTCTAATTATCATAATTAAAACGGTCATATCTTTTGCGCGCAACGATCAAAATTAGTAACGAAAACAGATTTGAAATGCTGATTTTTTCTTAATCTATGTACCAAAAATCATTGATTTAGTATCAAAATTTTTTTTTTTTGATTTTTTTGAAATGGAAAAGACAATTTTAGACATTTTTCCTGATATATCCATGTTTTAGTATAGCCCTCTTGACCATTTTTATGTATTTAGAGGGGTTTTTGTCAAATTTTCGAACCGAGCTTGCTGTTATTTGGCATTGTGTTGTCAGAGGATACAAAAGCTGAGAATTTGTAATATTGGTCCATGTTTGGGATAGAACAGCGATGACGCGCTATGTGACCTCTTTTCTAGAACTGAACATAGCTTGGTATTTTGGACTCTCAATGGGTAGAAACCTCCACGCAAATTATCAATATAAACCCAGCAAAATTTGAAGGAAGGTGTTCCATGCGACGACGTGATTTCATGGCATCTTTTGCATTGGTTGAAACGAAGTCGTGAAAGATCCGATATTTTCATTAGCATTTGAACCCATGCGAAGGAAGTCGTGAAAGATCCGATGTTTTCATCAGCATTTGCACCCATGCGAAGGAAGTCGTGAAAGATCCGATCTTTTCATCAGCATTTGTATCCATTCCATCGATCCAATAGAGATGAATTTTGTGTTTTTATTTATACACATTTTTCTAAATTATTTACAATAGGCTTGATGCAGTCGGAGACTCGAAATCACAACCAAGGTTGCTACAACTCTAGTCGTAATGATAATGTTATTGCAAAGGGTTGGTGAAAATGACATGCCAAAGCATTGGAGGAAATGACATGCCGAAGCATTGGTGAAAATGACATGTCAAAGCATTGGTGTAAATGACATGCTTTGGATCCAAAAATGAATAGCATCTTTTGGGGTCCACGCTTACATAAAATTCATCGATGAAGATGCTAAAAAGATGACATACCAGATCACTTTCACCCATGATTGAATGACATCTTTGGCATTGAACATTTTGCTGGGAAGTGATGTTTATCAGTTAAGAAATATTCTGCTCCTCCAAGGAATAAGCCTTAACGTGGAGAAATGGCTCAGTATTTTAATTAACGAAAGGAAACAAATTGTTCATATTTACAGTTCGTGAGTGAGGGTATAAAAAGTTCTTCCCGGCCGAATTAAAGCTGATCTTACTTGTTAACATTAATAAATCTGTTATTAGCTTCAGTTACTTAATCGAACAATGTTTAACATAAGAGCGGAATACAAATATTTTTTTTTTTTAAATTTAACATATCCATTTTCCAAGAAAACTGCATCTAATTTAATATTTTCCTCACCGCTCACCTGTTTTTACTTGATTTATAGCAACTCTACCGCCGTACATTCAATTCCAATTACAACCCTAGATTTTGAGTTACGCTTCAGTAAATCCATCTGTCAAACTTGAAGTTACATTGGGTAATGCAAATACCCTAACCTTTATCGTTAACTAGCTGAACGTAACAATGGGAGTGAAAGAGAAGGTCTATTAAGGATTTCGTGTTGTATGTTTGCTTGAGCTTCTCATGAAAAGAAAAACTAACAAATAATAAAAATTAAATTCCAGTTTTTTTCAGCTACAATAAAATCCTTGATGTATACTTTTCTTTCTTCATGCTCGGTACATTTTATGTAAGCAAATAAAAATTAACTTAAATAGAAGTTTTTTTCCTGTTGTTGCTTCGTTTTTGTGTGATTGTATTGAGTGAATGTTGATTTCTCCTTTGGCAAATATTACAGTGAAAGGGAAAATTTTGTTGATATTTCGAAAGAGGGTTAAAAGTGACAAGAACAACAAAAATCAAACAGGAGACTTATTCGAGGTCGAAAACAACGATAAGCATATTTCTTCTGATTTGTAGTTGTGGTAGTGGTTGTAGACGGTCGACACCGGGGCAACATTCAAAGACTAGTACCATATAAAAGGAGCAGTTACTTAGATAGTCATGTCAGTTTACAGTTTATGACTTTTATGTAGTATGAGATCACAAGATACAATGCAACGACCGGGGACTGGTTCTGACGTTTTAAAATGTGCGTTGGACGTCGGTATAGTGATCAAAAAATCTTACCTTAAAACAACAATGGAGTAGAAGCCCACACAAAATGCGAACTTCTCAGGAGACTTCAGGCAAGCAAATTATAATATGCCACTCAGAATTAACAGCCCTATATTTCTCAAGCCGTATAGTCTGTCGCCTCACGGCCAGTTTTTCTGAAGAAACAGGCAACCTTTTGCTTCGAAGTACTTCTTACATGAACAACTTTCGTTTGATTTGGCTCGCTGTCGAAGACCCAAACGGCCGATTCCTGCTTTGTTTCAGGCTCCTTAGAATAGATCCCAGATTCGTCGTCTGTGTCCATCTTATAAAGTCGTTTGAAGCACCTCGATCGCTTTATGCTCAATTTCTTTGAACCAATTCACTGGAGCCTTTTTTAAGCCATTGTTCAATTTTGCTGGATCTAACGAGAAAATTCCATTTTTGGGCCAGGTGTTTATGCAATATCAAATATTAGTTGGTGGAAGAAATGATCAAGAATGCATCTATCTCACGGTGTTTAACATGGCGATCTCACATTATCCGCTCAGGCATGGCATTTCTTCTGGCATAACGACCGATTGGGGGCGACCCTCACGACCTTCGTTTTTTGGCGAGTGCCGGTTGAATTCATTAAACCAGTTTTTCAAAGTCCTATAAGCTGGTCCTTTATCGACATACAAAGATTTAATTTGAAAAAATTCTTGGACATAAGTAAATTCAATTTTTTTTGCAAAGTGATTTTTTCAAGTCATAACATAACATGGTCGTACGACAAACTGTCCTGACTAAGTCTGTCAAACTATCCAAAAAAATTTTTAAATGGCGCCTGGCAATACGCAGTGTGACAGCTTGCGTGTCGCCTCCGGTTTTGAACAGCTCGGCTGGTAAGCCATCGGCTCCTGCTACCTATTATTCTTCAGCCGATTTATTGCTGTCTTTATCTCATCTTGGCTGGCCGGTATACTTTCAATACCATCTTCTGGGATTGGGTCTGTGGTATATTCGTCGTCTTCGCTGCTATTGGATACCAATGCCCTTTCCATATCCTGAGCACACTATCTGGACCATTATATCAGGTAAAAATTTGCAAACGATCCTCGATAAGCCATTAAAGGCAAAAATAATGAACTTTTGTGAGGGATGTACACCAGGACGTTTTCCAATACAATCCCTCTTGGAACTTGATGTGCGTTTGAAGTTTTCGTGCTCATCCGTCATTTGAGAACTTTTGGAGCATTATCTCAGGAAGTCTCATGTCTGGAAGTATGGACTTTCCCAGGAAAAAAACTTTAACCACTATAAAACGGGTCGGAAACACAATCCCCTTAAAAAATGCACGCCAATCGGACAAGAGTCCTTAAATTGCACTTGTGCAAAATTTTTTCAGAGAGTGTAGTTCATTATTTAAAACTGATCTATATCTGGAGGAAAATATTACGAAGTCAAAATTTGGACCCAGTCTCCCGTGGAGTGTTATTGTGCGCACCATTTTATCAAAACAATTTAGATTTTGTGGGGGAGGAAGGCACCCGAAGGAGAGGACCAATATGCCCCTCTAGTTTGGACAAAATATTACGAGAACCAAATTTTGGGCCAAATCGCGAGAGTTAGCGTGCACTCCAGCCACCCGGATATACGGAGAGAAAGACGGTCGGACATGGCTAAATCGACTCCAAATTGTCTGAAACGGATTTCGTACAAACATACTTATGGTTTAGAACAATTATTTCGATGGGTCCTATATCGATTTCCTACTAAGGGTACCTCCCGAAATTTCAAAACTTTTAGCAAAAAATGACTGCTGATCACGCTAACTTAATACATTGTCAAACGTAATTTTTTCCCAACGAACGTCAAGTTCGAAAGAACTCTATATCCGACAACAGATAATTTTACCTGTATCACAAGAGGGCCTATGGCTAATTTTGTGATTTTACGTATCACCGCTTCAAAAAACTGTCCGAATTTCGGTTAACAGAATTGATTTACCGGCACATCATAATTTTTTCGCAAGTATCAGAGACCCATTAAGGCGTTACTTCTCCCCAACATCAGAGTTGAAGTTGCCGATCATCTGCATGGATCTCACAAGCGGCAAAGTACAACAACAGAAATTCACGTCATCTCTACACTTATCAGTCGAAGACTTAAGTAGAACTTACTTAATCTATGAGATGGTCCAATGGTCGTTATGTATTTGGACGCCAGTCGTTCTTGGAATTCAGGAACAAGAAGACTGAGCTCCCTAGAGTGAAACAGGGGTTATTAAAAGTTTGATGTTGATATATACGGATCTGCTCAAGCTGTTTATTTCATGTAATTACCCCTCCAGACGGCATGAAGATCCATAGGTAAGCGGATGATTGCACAATCTTAGTAAATTGATAATATTTGAAAGTTTTAAGTCATATTTCGCAACCTTCTGCGAGAGGGATATCCAAGTACTTACTTACTTAGCTGGCCCATTACAGAACATTTGTTCCATAGGCCGAACTAAGAAAAGATCTCCATTTCTCTCTATTTGTTGCTTCGCACTCTGGAATACCGCGACTGTTCATCTCATCATCAACTTGTTTGCGCCATCTATTCCTTGGCCTGCCAATTCTGGGTGCACCGCCAAGCGGTCCGTATTTATACGCCTTTTTAGCGGGTTCATCATCGCTCATTCTTATAATATGGCCTAGCCAACGCAATCGCTGCATCTCGATACGTTTAACAATATTGATGTCGTTGTATAGCAGATACAGCTCGTGGTTCATGCGACGTCGATATTCACCGTCAACGCAGATTGGTCCGTAGATCTTTCGAAGAATTTTTCTCTCAAACACACCAAGCACTGCCATGCCATGGCTTCGGAGCCATACATCAGCACGGGTAGTATCAGTGTTTTGTAGAGCGTTATTTTTGTTTGACGAGATGTGGCTTTGTATTTAAACTGCTTACTTAAACCAAAGTAGCATCTGTTGGCCAATACAATTCTTCTTTTTATTTCACAACTGATGTCGTTTGTTGTGTTTACGGAGGTGCCGAGGTAGACGAAGTCTTTTACTACCTCAATATTATAGGAACCAACTTCCACAGTCGGTCCGAGCTCAATGGACGCATGGCGCGTCGACACCATCAACTTGGTCTTCTCACCGTTTAACGCCAGACCCACTTTAGCATATTCTCCTTCGACCTTTATAAAGGTATCAGTTACTTCTTTTACTGATCGGCCCATGATGTCTATATCATCAGCATAAGCAAGTAACATGTGACTATTGGTGTAGATTGTGCCACATCTTTTGACGTTTGCCTCTCGTATAACCTTTTCTAGCAGGATGTTGAAGAGGTCACACGAAAGGCTGTCTCCTTGTCTGAAACCTCTTTTGGTACCAAACTCTTCGGAGAGGTTCTTTCCTATTTTAACTGAGGACCTCGTGTCAGTTAAAGTCATTTTACAAAGCCGGATGAGCTTTGCGGGGATACCAAATTCAGACATGGCTTGGAATACTGTAGTGATATCGATTGTTACCGATATTCACACCTACAGATCCCTGTAGATCCCAATAATCACATATGTAGATCAATGTAATTATCAATCACTAGATCCCTTTAGATCCCAGTCATCAGCTGTTTCAATCATCTGTTAAGATCATATGTTACTTATAACAACAAATACTGTTTATGTTTAAGGATGATAGAAAATAAGAAAACTAGGATTAAGAAAATAAGATTAGGAAAATACCGTTATGTATAATATATAAGGACTGAAATTTGTCAAATAAAATCAATCAAGTTTTTACTGCCGATTTGTTGGCAACCTGGAAAACAATTTATTTTATTTTGCGCTCTTAAGTGCAAATCAATAAAACTTGCACCGGCATTTTTAAGTGCCTGCAATTCAAAAATATTAGTTGCCAGTGGCTTTATTAAAGAGCCGGCAGAAACCCCTAGGCAGGCCTACACCAAACGAAAGGTTATTCCTTGAAAAGTGAGTTGTAACACCACATGGCGATCCTGCCAACATCGGACCATATTCCTGTTGAAAATCCCGTTCCTGCGACGAGCAGACCAGGCCCGGCGAGACTTACCATCCAGGAATACCTAGCCAGACAACAGAGGCTTAAGGATGAGAAGCTGGTGAGAATCCCTGAAACGCAAAAGCCCAAACACAAGAGAGGCGGTAAACTGGTAAAGCTGCGTCGGAAATTAGCAGACTTGAAGGCAAGGTTAAATGCTGATCCACCGCCTCCATGGAATGTTTCGTGCGAGTTGTGGGAATTAATTATTGAAATAGAAGGAAAGATGCCACAGAAAGCTAAGCTAAACAAATAAATAAAACACAAAAACAATTTTTTTGCATCTCTTTGATTTCTCCGCTACGTTTTGGGAAAATATATTTGCATTTATTTTAATGATTAACAATTCATTACATATAGAATATTAATTAAACAACACTTTTTCACACAAAGAAGGCACTAAATTAATTATTATTTGATAAATTTTGGAAAAAGCACATAAAAATTAATATTGCAACGAAGATATGTAAAAAGTTACGGATCAAAACAAAAACTATAAAAGAAAACTAAAAGTCATTGATTTGACATATGTCACAAAAGGGCTGTATTACACAGGGTGATTCTAATAAAATGTGATAGAGTTAAGTTACACAGGGTAGTTCAGGTTTATAGAAACAACAGGGTGCCGATTAAATGAATTAAGGGGGTTCGCACCTACTGATTAATTGTTAAACAGTATAGTATTACTAAAAATAATTATTGGAATACATATGAAAACTAAATGCATTAAATAAATATTAATTGGATCTGAATTAATGAATTAAAGGTGGTTTACACCTATAGTTAAACGGCCAATTAGCTATGTTATATGGAACAATTAATTGAATATGTACATGAGTTGGATAATACGAAATCGAATTTAAAAAAAAGCATAAATAAATATTTTACACAAAAATACGTAAATGAAAAATTTGAAAGATTACAATTTATAAGAAATTATACCGAATTATTCAAAGATAATGAAGAATTAACAAAGTGTTCATCAAAAATTGAGTTGCTTTGTACGGATATTGAGGATATTTTAAAACGTCTAAAAATTAAGAAAGGGAAAGTTGAAGGAAGTTTATCAAATATGTCTAGTTTTGACATAAATGTGGTGGGGAAAAACCTGCAAGTGTTTAAAGGAACATATAAATTCTTAGATGATTTCATATCACAAGCTGAACTTTTACATGATATGGTCAAAGATGAAGAAAAAGAACTTTTCGTTAAATATGTCTATAATTTTAAACTATCGAGCCAAGTAAGAAGTACTTTAGGTCGTTCTAATAAACCACAAAGTTTTTATGATTTGAAGAAATTATTGATTGAATCATATCCAAATCCAAGAAATTTGCAACAGGTTTTGTCTGAATTGGGAACTATAAAGCAAGCTAATACGTCAATAAGTGAATTTAGGGAGAGCATTTCGAATCTAACAGATCAGTTAAGTGAATTTGAAATAAATAGCCTTGTAAAACCGTCAAAAGAAACAAGAGATGCAATACACAAGGTTAGCGAAAACATGGCATTAAACGTTTTTGTAAAAGGGGTAAATACAGAATATCAGAATATCTTATTTTCAAATCCACCAAGCTCATTGACTGAGGCAACGCAAAGATGCATGAGTGCTGAACAATGTTTAGGTTTAGAGAACAAGAATGTGTACGTCGTAAATGAAAGAGACACCAGCAAAGATAAAAACTTTAGCACAAATCAAAGACATAATTATAGATTTAAAGGTGGAAACAATGATGGGTATAATCGTGGATATAGCAGGCAATGTACATGCAGATGTGGTAATTGCAATACATACAACAGACGGAGTGATAACTACAGTGGTAATGGTGATATTAGAAACGGTGGACACAACGGCCACAACAGAAAGTATACCAACGACAATAACAGAAGCTATTATGGTAATAAATCTATGGACAGCGGTACACGAAATAATGGTCGGATTAATAATGCATATACAAAACGCGAAAATTACAAAACATACACTTACGAAGATCAGGGAAACTTCGACGGCCGGACGACGGAGGAAGTTGTCCAAGAAGGCCAAATGTAAAGATATTTAATATAAATGTGAAGTCTAGTGCGTATGTAACATTGAAATGTCGTGATATAGATAAATCCTTAACGTTTCTGATTGATACTGGAGCAGATGTGTCTATATGCAGAGACCACAAGTTTCACAATATAAACATACATGAAATAGCAAGACTCACGGGAATTAGTAAAACATCTGTACAGTGTCTTGGAGCAGCACATTTAACCTTATTTACCGAGTCAGCAGAGATAGCACACAAGTTTTACATAGTAAAAAATGATTTCCCAATTCCTACAGATGGGATCATTGGACGTGATATTTTAGCGAAGTACTTGTGCAGAATAGACTTCGAAACTTACACGATAAGCTTCAATATCAACAACAGTGAATTCATATTACCAATGACAACAAAGCAACAGAATCAGAAAGAAATAGTAATACCGCCAAGATCCGAACTAATAATTCCAATTACTTTGAATATAGAAGAAGATAGTATAATACTGAATAAAGAATTAAGTTGTGGATTATTTATCGCGAATTGCCTGATACCAAGGCATGGAATAAAACACATAAAGCTTTTGAATACAACAAATAAAACAGAAACTTTACGTCACTTAGATTTTGAAGTAAATAGCTTAAGCGACTATCATATTTTTGCAACAATAAATGGAAATCAGCAAAACGCCAACAGAAGTAAGCAATTATTGAGTAACCTTGATATAGGAACCAATGAACATAATGCAAGAAGCGTTATAACTTCCATAATAAATGAGTTTCAAGATATTTTTCATTTGCCTGGTGAGAAGCTCAGCGTTAATAACTTCTACTCACAGCGTATACAAACGACAGACGATACACCTGTATACATAAAAAACTACAGACTGCCTGAAACACAAATGAATGAAATCAATAACCAAGTAAAGGAGCTCTACGAGGATGATATAATTGAGGACTCCGTTAGCCCCTATAACTCACCGTTATTGGTGGTACCAAAAAAATCCAAAGATGACAAACAAAAATGGCGCTTGGTAGTAGATTTCAGGAAACTCAATAACAAGATTATGAATGACAAATTCCCATTAACGAGATTAGAGGACGTGTTGGATAAACTTGGCAGAGCAAAATACTTTTCAACATTGGATATGACTAGTTCGTTCCACCAGATTGCCCTGGAAGAGGATTCACGTCCTCTAACCGCTTTCTCGACTAATAACGGTCATTACCAGTTTAAAAGATTGCCCTTTGGCTTGAAGATTTCATCTAACAGCTTTCAAAGGATGTTAACAATAGCATTAAGCGGCTTAGATGCTGCCGCATTTTTATATGTAGACGATGTGATAGTCTTCGGATGCAGCCTTAAACACCACAATCAGAATTTAGTAAACGTTTTTAGGCGCTTACGTGAATACAATCTAAAACTAAATGCATCGAAATGTAGCTTTCTCAAACCTGAAGTAGTCTATCTTGGCCATTTAATTACTGATAAAGGGATAAAAACTGATCCGATGAAGGATGACATAATAAGAAAGTATCCAATCCCCAAGAGTGCAGATGAGGCTAGACGATTTGTAGCATTCTGCAATTATTATCGACGTTTTATTCCAGGATTTGCTGATATAGCAAAATCTCTAAACGCTCTATCAAAGAAAAATAATAAGTTTGAATGGACTCCAGAGTGCCAAACAGCTTTTGAGACGCTAAAATCTAAATTATTAAAACCACCCATTTTACAGTACCCGGATTTTAAAAAGCCTTTTCTTTTAACAACCGATGCATCCAATTATGCTCTTGGTGCAGTCTTATCACAAGGATGTATTGGTTCAGATTTACCAATATCATACGCAAGTACAACACTATCAAAACACGACCTAAATAAACCAATTATTGAGAAGGAGCTACTCGCTATACATTGGGGAATAAACTTTTTCCGACCGTATCTTTACGGGAGAAAGTTTACAGTCGTCACAGATCACCGACCTTTGGTGTCGCTTTTTACACACAAAAACCCGTCATCTAAACTAACTCGAATCAGGATGGACTTATGCGATTACGACTTTGAAATCATTTACAAAAAAGGAAAAATAAACACAAACGCTGACGCTCTGTCCAGAATAGTGACAAATAGTGAGATATTAAAGGCGATGATTCCTGTCAGATGCGAAGAAAAACGGATATTTGCTATCACTCGGAGTATGCATAAAGATGCAAAGTCTAAAAACACTGACGAAATTGATGAACATGAACCTGTGGGAAATACCAGAGACATAACCATTTGGGAATGTACCTCAATAACGGATATTAAGAACGCCAAGAAACTTACATTCGTTCCCGGCAAAAAAACCAACAAAACAAAAATAAATATATTACAAAACCATGTTGTAATTGATTGCAGCAGTAATCCATCACTCATTAAAATGACTTTGGAGAAGCTAGTATCTAAGATGTGTAATACGAGTACGAGCGTATTAGCATTAAACAAAAAAGATAAGATTTTTAAAGAACTAACAATAGAGGAATTCAAAAGAGTTTTTACGAATATACAAGGTAATAATAATTTGAGAATTTTATTGTATGAAGAGCCAAAACAGATACACTCTGAAGAAAAGCAGGCGGAAATAATAGAGGAATTCCACAAATCGTCTCATGGTGGTCACTTAGGTATCAGAAAGACTATTTTAAAAGTGAAGCAACGTTATATATGGAAAAACATGAATAGAATGATAAAACAATACGTTTCGAACTGCAAACAGTGCAAACTCAACAAGCAAACGGTGCACACAAAAGAAAAATATACTTTAACAAATACACCACAAACAAGTTTCGAAGTAATATCAATTGACACGGTGGGTCCTCTACGAATGTCTAACAATTACCGGTATATTTTAACTATGCAATGCGACTTAACAAAATACGTTGTAGCTTACCCAATAGAGACAAAAGACGCGAAAACCGTAGCACAAACTTTAGTAGAAAAATTTATTCTAATTTATGGCAATTTTAAAATTCTCAAATCAGACAAAGGAACCGAATTTACAAATAATCTTTTAAAAGAAGTATGTGTTTTACTAGATATAAAACAGACTTTCAGTACTCCCTATCATCATGAGACTCTAGGCTCGATAGAAAGAAATCATAGGGTTCTCAATGAATTTCTTCTAAACTATTCGAAAGATAATGAATGGCACTCGTGGATTCCATACTTTGCATTCGCGTATAACACAACCCCACACGTTGATACAGGGTACTCGCCATACGAGTTGGTATTTGGTAAACTATCCTACTTACCCAATGATGAGGTGAAAAAACAAAACATTTTTTATAACACAGACGATTATGTCTCTGAGTTAAAACAAAGATTAAAATTCTCTCTGGAAAAGGCCAAACGGTTTTTAGAGAAATGTAAAATATCCAGAATATCTCAACAAGACAGCTCAAATCCTTTAAATTTAAAAATTGGAGACCAAGTTCTTCTTAGAGTAATGAACAGGAAGAAAAACCAAGCTCCTTATCAAGGGCCATACAAAATCATAGAAAGACATGGTGTTAATTCTTTAATATCGATTGATGGAAAATCAAAAATGTATCACAACAACATGTTAAAAAAATGGAATATTGTTTAAGTATTTTAATATTTTGTAAACATAATTTTTAAATAAAAATTATTCTCTTAAAGGGTGAGGGTGTAGTGATATCGATTGTTACCGATATTCACACCTACAGATCCCTGTAGATCCCAATAATCACATATGTAGATCAGTGTAATTATCAATCACTAGATCCCTTTAGATCCCAGTCATCAGCTGTTTCAATCATCTGTTAAGATCATATGTTACTTATAACAACAAATACTGTTTATGTTTAAGGATGATAGAAAATAAGAAAACTAGGATTAAGAAAATAAGATTAGGAAAATACCGTTATGTATAATATATAAGGACTGAAATTTGTCAAATAAAATCAATCAAGTTTTTACTGCCGATTTGTTGGCAACCTGGAAAACAATTTATTTTATTTTGCGCTCTTAAGTGCAAATCAATAAAACTTGCACCGGCATTTTTAAGTGCCTGCAATTCAAAAATATTAGTTGCCAGTGGCTTTATTAAAGAGCCGGCAGAAACCCCTAGGCAGGCCTACACCAAACGAAAGGTTATTCCTTGAAAAGTGAGTTGTAACACCACAATACCTTTGAACGCAGCGGGCTGTCGAAGGCAAAAAGGTGGTAGGTGTCGGTCTGCATCTCTTGGGTCTTCTCCAGGATTTGCCGCAGGGTAAATATCTGGTCAATGGTGGACTTGCCAGGTCTGAAGCCGCATTGATATGGTCCAATTATCTCGTTGACCATAGGCTTTAGTCGTTCGCACAATATCCCTGACACGATCTTGTAGGCAATAGGGAGTAGACTTATGCCCCTATAGTTAGAGCATACAGTCTCTCCCTTCTTGTGGACGGACGTGCCAGATGGTGCTAACTAGCTGATGAATACACCTTATCAGCGTGTCGCATCCGGTTTTGAACAGCTCAGCTGGTAAGCCATCGGCTCCTGCTGCCTTATTATTCTTCAGCCGATTTATTGCTGTCTTTACCTCATCTTGGCTGGGCGGCATACATTCAATACCATCTTCTGGGATTGGGACTCTGGTATCTTCGTCGTCTTCGCTTCTATTGGATACCAACAGTTTTGAAAAATGTTCTTTCCATATCCTGAGTACACTATCTGTATCAGTTACCAAATTACCTTGCTGGTCTCTACAGGAGGATGTGCCTGTACCAAAGCCATCAGTTTGATGCTTGACTTTTTGGTAGAATTTTCGGACTTCATTCTGGCTCCTGTACATCTCGATTTTTTCACACTCCCGCTCCTCCATCTCTCTCTTTTTCCTGCGGAAAAAACGTTTCTTCTCTCTCCTTTTCTCCCTGTATCTCTCTCGTGCGCTACGCGTTGCTACGGATTGTAAAGTAGCCCTATATGCCGCATTTTTCTCTTCGGTGGCAGCACGACACTCCTGATTATACCATGGATTCCTTGGTGGAGGTCTTTGGTGTCCAAGTATGGATTTTGCGGCTGTTTGCATGGAGTGGGCGATGCTTTGCCATTGCGCTGATATGTTATCGGGATGAGGAGTGCTTTGATTAAGCAATTGGGCTAGTTGAGTGGAATATGCTGTAGCTATCTGTTGTGATTGCAGCTTACCGATGTCTAACTTTCGCGTTGTGTCTGTTCGCACTTTGTTTGCTACGTTTAGACGGTTACGTACCTTTGCTGCAACAAGGTAGTGGTCCGAATCAATGTTTGCGCCTCGGAACGATCGTACATCCAACACGCTCGATGAATGTCTTCCATCTATCACAACATGATCAATTTGATTTCTTGTTTTCTGATCTGGAGACAGCCAAATGCCCTTATGAATATCGAGATGATTAAATCTGGTACTGCTAACTACCATGTTTTTTGCAGCTGCAAAGTCTATCAGCCTCATACCATTGTCAGATGTTTCACTGTGGAGGCTGAATTTCCCGACTGTTGGGCCAAGGATATTCTCCTTTCCAATTTTGGCATTAAAATCGCCTAGAATGAGTTTAATGTCATGGGCAGGGCAACGGTCATATGTTTCTTCTAAGCGCTCGTAAAATATATGTTTGGTCTGTTCGTCCTTTTCTTCAGTGGGAGAATGAGCGCAAATAAAGCTGATGTTGAAGAATTTAGCTTTTATTCGAATTGCAGCAAGTCTTTCATTCACTGGAGTGAAGCTGGATACCAGATGTTTTAGTCTCCGACTAACTACAAATCCGCAACCAAACTCATGTTTTACGACATGGCAGCTATAATACAATGCGTCACCTTTAGGTGTTGTTGTGACGCCTTTCCCAATCCATCGTATTTCCTGTATGGCAGTAATATCGGCCTTGTACTTTTCAAGTACGTCTGCCAATGCGAAGACTGCACCTTCTCTATAAAGAGTGCGAACATTCCAGGTGCAGATTCGCAGATCATGGTCCTTAAAACGTTTGCGGGGTTCGTCAACTTTCTAATTCTGAAGCCATTTAATTTCTAGGTCTACGGTAAACAACTCTGACCACCATATACACCAGGATTCTGGGGTCACATTCTATAGCATTTTTAAGTTGTTCGCATAAGCCATAACATAGCGAGAAGGTCCTCAAATGCCTAGGAGGCAATAATAAGGGTGTGTAAAAAGAAACTTCTTTGACCACGTACAACGCAATAGTTAAGTATGTGTTAAGCTATGAGACGTCCGTTGCACTTTTGTGGAGCACAATGGAAGTGTTCAGGCTTGTCAGAACGCAGTTCTAAAAATTTCAACAGGTGCCTCCTCAATCCTTCGGTGGACCATTTAGATGAATGACGAAGCTACTCACCGTACATGAGCCCATTAATATGCTTTCGTAGAGTACCTGCTTGGGTGTTACTGTGGGAGTTATTCCAATCATCATAAGGTGGTGGCGAGTCCTCAGCCGGGCGTGTCAGGAAAGGTCTTCAGTATCTAGAGGGAAAGATAGACCCAGCGTTAGAAAAAATTTCTACAATTACAGGCCACTTAGGCAGTATTAAATAGCATTCACATATGAAGAAGCTGTCGCTAATCATGTTAGCTATTATCGTGGGAATGCCGTACTCAGAATACAGTAGTCATGTTTCGCAGCTAAAGAGCATCATCTCTCTCGACAGACCAGCGTAGTTTTGGCTCAAGAACGTTCCGGAAGATGTGCAAAATATCTGTCATGCTTGCGATTAAACCAGAGCCATATAATATATTCCCACAACATCCCCAGAGTCCAAACGGCGTGTTTTACGACACCACTTATAGAGACGTTTTTCATGTCTCAAATACTGAGAAAATATGTATAAGTCAACATTACTCTGAGAAGATTTGAAACCGACGAAGATTTTGATATTCTTTTCAGCACCACTACACTGCGGTGGCCCAATCATATACTATTACAACAACAATAAATTCCCATGATAATCGGTTAAAGGTTCCGCAACGACTTGAGTCACACTCGGCCAGAGATAGTCATCTCAGCATCAGCTATATTTCCAGCAAGTTTTTTCCATGATGAGAAATCAATGCCAGTTTCAATGCTCACCTTATTATTGGTTATTGCTGGCATTGAACAGGACCCTGGACCTACCTCTACCAAAGTCTCGAGTATTTCTTAATCTTTCAGGATTCTGATTAATTATATGCAGCATACACATAATAATATAATTGCAGCCATTCAGGAGTCTGAGATCATCAGCGAGTGCAGAATACCGTCTTTCGGTAACTACATAGTCATAGGAAAAACTGGGAAATGAACGATGGTGGCGATCTAGCTTCCACCTCTATATGGACTTTAATCCGAACATTTTTTAAAATATTTTGTGAAAAGGTGTTATTTCCCCTGGGAAACGAAGATGCCAAATTAGAAGCTAATCAATTGATTTTTTTGCACAGGGGGTTTGTATTTAGCGAGAACTCAAAATACCAACATTTGCTGAGATTAGTAAGAAAATATGGGTAAAAAGTACTGAGTACCAATAACTCTTTATCTAATCCAAAAGTCTCTATCACATTTTTAAGCTTTATCTTTAATCTTGTAAAGTATAGCGTTAAATATTGGGACACATTGTCTTTGGTTAAGGTTATATACCTATAAGGGGCTCTAAGAAAAATTTTACCTGAGAACCCAAACCCCTTTTGTGGTTTTTGATTTACTAACTGAATCCTATCACCCCGACTTGCAATTCCCGACACCTCACATTGGCTGTTGCACAGTTTAATGGATTATATGAAGAGTTCGCCTTCCACAGATCCGTAGTTTATCATTTGAATGCCTATATTTTTCAAAAAGCCAACAGGATTTTTTAGTCTTTGTAATAATAACCATTATATTCGACCACAACTGTTTGGCATTTTCTCAAAACTATATCGACCTTATGATTTCTGTTTTTTTTATTTGTCGGGTAAAACATTTGCTTATAGCTTCGTAAAACATCACATTTTGCTCCCCAACAACATTTCAGAGTTCATAGTGTATTTAACTCTGTGTTGGTTTGGACATTTTTTGATATTTGGCTTAAATCTTGTTGTGTACGCTACATGTAGTAGTTGCTATTTACCGCATTATAGACCCTGCAACCTGGGAAGTATTACTAGTGGTTCTCCATGTTATTATAAATATCCATGTACAACATTATCCAATCCCAATAGTTTTTTTCGCCACCCCAAGTAATAATTCGGAAGCCCTTGTTAAATAATTTCTTTGAATATATTGGTATTTCAATACTTTATTGGACTACGTTTTTTGCAAATGAGTTATCGTTAAGGGTATGAAAAATTCGGCGCAAACTTTAAACAATATTTCTTTAAATTTTCCTTTTTTTAATATAATGTTTTCTCCTATGTTAGTCGTTTCCTTTCCTTTTTTGTAAATTTGGTCAAAAGTATATATGCATGGTTAAACAAATAAAATATTCTCTGTCCAAACACAAACACCGACACAGAAATAAAAGCGACGACAATTCATTTGAAAAAAGGAAATCCTTGATACCAAACAACAAAGCTCAGTGTTGAGAAGGAAATTTCGTAAAGCATTTTGACAACAATTTTTTATTTCCTTTAAATGTAATAAATATTTTTTTGATAATAAACAATTCGAGGGTCATAGTCATGAAATTGAAAAAAGGCAACGAAATTTCAAGGAACACACACACAAATACACCCAACCAGTTCCAATACACATATACAAACATTTAGTCAACTGGACATTGAATACTTCGGCATGTAATATACATATAAGATGTAGAACATGATTTAATTTTTTCATGCTAATGCATTCGTACATATGCATGTACATATGTACATAAGTTCATGAAATACTTTTTCAACATCATTTACATCAGAATGTAATTGAAAAATAAACGTTATAACGCTTGACTTGACCAGAAGGTCAAATGTTATTTATAAACAATGAATATAAAAAGAAATATATAAATAAATTTTTTTAAAAATAAATAGCATTTTTCATAGGTAACAAAAGAAGTTTTGAAAGTGTGCAGTGTAAATTTTCAGGCGGTTGTGGGGGTGTGTATCATAAACTGTGGACATAATTCCTGCACTGATAGACCTAATCAATACAGTTACAAAATACATATAGGAAAAGTATATCATTTTAAAAAAGGCTACTAAAATTGTCCTAAATGTTGCATCATTTCGCAGCCCATATCTCACGACGCACAGCGTCACGACCGTGGCCAAAAATGGTCAAAATCAAGTACTTCGGAATACAAATTTATTGTTGAGAATTTATAGTAAACATTTCAATTTGAAGGAATTTGATTGATAGTATTGATTTGCCAAGTAGTTTTGTCCACGTGAAGGTTCAAATCCGATATTTGTTGGAAATATGTATTTTTATCCTTATTTTACTAAAATTAATAACTTGTATTATGGTCCAATATTTTAATATTTAAATTTATCGTTCTAAAATATTTTTTTTTCAGTTGCTTTGGATGTAATAAACATGGAGTTAATTTGGTTTGGAAATAAATAGTGATCAGATGGTGTTGTTAGCTACCCAAGTCTGTGGTACTTAGTACATTTTAACAATTATGAAACCAATTTAAAATTAGTGGAGTGGGGAAAAATTATATAAAAGTGTATATCGATATTATTTGCTGTTGAGTTGTGAGAAGTGAGTACTTCAAATGTATAAAGGTTCCAGCTGCAGAGGTTGCAGACGAACATGTTATTTCTATTTTTCAGTGACCACATCACTTTGGGGTTACCCTCTTTTTTAACAAGGCGTTTTGCCGTGTTGGCTATAGCGCGAAAACGAATGAACCATCATATCACATCATATATTTTTGTGGGCTTATTAAGTACGTAATAGTCTTGCTTTAAAACAAGAGACTTTAAAAAATATTAATTTAAAAAAAATGGTGAACATCGATAATCAAAGGTGGAAAGTTATAAACCCCCAACGATGACTAAATACCAATTTTCAGCCATTTCGGTGATATAATGAGGCTAAAACCTCCAAAATACCGAAAATCGGGAGGTACCGTCCTATGAAGGCTATATGAAGGCGTGGACCTATACCGACAAATTTCAAGGTGAAAGTTTTATACCCCCAACGAAGACCAAATACCAAATTTCAGCAATTTCGGTGTAATAATGAGGCTAAAAGCTTCAAAATACCGATAATCTGGAGGTACCGTTCTATGGGGGTTATATCAAAACGTGGATCTACACCCACAATTTCTGTTGAAATGTTTGTTACCTCTGCCAAAGACTAACCACCAAATTTCAGTAATTCTTGGTTGGTCATTGTGACTAAAACTTGCAAAATACTGAAAATCGGGAGGTACGGTTCTATGGGGGCTATATCAAAACGTGGACAGACCATCCCAGTTTTTTGTCCTGAAGATTGTAAGTCAATAATAGGTAAATGTACCAAAATTGATGCACCTACGAAAACTCTTTCTATTTTTGCCCACAATTAATATGAACTCGCGACATAGTGTGACGTATTGTCTTCCCCTAGCAATAAAATGGGAGACGCAGGGCAGGAAAGGTATCAAGCAACGGTCCAGACCGTGTTTAACTGGCAAAGTCCAGGACTTATCTTGGTACCTCTTTCATCTCAAGTGGACACTGGCGTCTGCGTAGTGTTACCAGGGCAGTTGCCTGGAGAGTTGTCTTTATTACCCGTTAAAGGTAGTGAGCTGACCTATACTGGACATATTCTGTCTGATTTGTTGCAAGTCATATTTTATATCTGTTATAATTTGTTGTACCCCTAGCGAATACTAAACGCAAATTTCAGTCATTAATGCGACGAAAACCATCAAAATACCGACAATCGGGAGTACTGTCCAGGACTTATCTTGGTACCTCTTCATCTCAAGTGGACACTGGCGTCCCCGTAGTGTTACCTGGGCAGTTGCCTGAAGAGTTGCATTTAATTTCCGTTAAAGGTAGTGAGCTGACCTATACTGGACATATTCTCTCTGATTTGTTTGCAAGGATATTTTATATCTGTTATAATTTGTTGTACCCCTAACGAAGTCTAAACGCCAATTTCAGTCATTTTGGTTAATTAATGAGACGAACCCGTTAAAATACCAAAAATCTGGAGTACTGTTCTGTGGGGACTGTATCGAAACTTGGATCTGTTCTGAAAAATTTCTGGGGGAAAATTTGTGTCCACAAAGAAGACTAAACAATTTTTTGCAATATCTTCCCATTGCATTCTTGTCCATAGCTATCCACCATACCACAGACGCGTATGTATAGCCAGTGTGTCATTCTAGGATTTAAACCCCCTTCTAGATGTTGACCAACATCTTTGGGCCTTTCTTCAATATAGTCTTTAGGGAAACTAGTTCCTCGAAGTTTTCCACATTCGTTTTCCTAGTGAATAGACATATTTCCGTTTTTTTCGGGTTAACGTTCAGACCTCTCGGTCTGGCCCAGTTGTATTCAATTTTGAGAGTAGTTTCTGCTCTTCTGCAAAGTATGTTCGGATTATTTCCCCTTAGAAGTATTATAACGTCGCCTGCGTAACAGACTGGGTCAAGTCCTTCTTTGGTTAAGTACATTAAGAGACACTTAATGGTAGTAACCCACAAAAGAGGTGATAGTATCCCTTCCTGTGGCGTTCCTTGTCGACTTTGTCTCTTATTTTTGCGTCATAGAGCCCGCAGCTTATCCATCTGTTCCTTAGCATATAGTTGATCCAGTTCCTTAAGACCCTGTCCACCTGAAAACTCGTCTAAAGAGGGATCAGCGTTTCGGTGCTGACGTTGTTAAAAGCGCCTTCGATATCAATGCATACAGAAAGTGTATACATATTCATTTCAAAGGTTCTCACTATATGGTGTACTATCTCGTACAAAGCGGTTTCCACTGATCTGCCTTCAACGTATGTGTGCTGTTTGTATTTAAACATATCGTTAGGGACTCTACTCTTTATCATGGTGTCGACCGTCCGTTCCATTGTCTTGAGTAAGAATGAAGTTGAACTTATCGGCCGATACGATTTTGGTATTGCGTAGCTTGCCTTGCCAGGTTTAGGGATAAAAACTACCCTTGCTTCTTGCGAGGCTAGCGGGTGTTAGCAAATTTTAAACAAGCGTTGAAGGTACCAGTTTGGACGCAATAAGGTTCGCTTCTCTCTGTAGTAGGGCCGTGAAGATCTGGTCTGGTCCAGCTGCTTTGTATGGTGAAAAGCTCGTGATGTCTTCCAGGAGTTTCGTTTAGCGTTCCTTGTAATTTTTTTGTATTCCTTTAGGTTTGCCTGGTAGTTGTCGCAGAATACAGCTGTTTTTTACGTTTTGCCCTATTATAAAGTATACACTGTGCGACACGAAAAAAATTAACCACATTCTGACACCGCAGCGTGATAGAAGACGAAAAATAAGAAGACACGTGTCTCGGCGTTTTTCTCTGTTACTTCGAATTTCACGGTTATGGGCCCCCAAAGACCTCAGGCCTTGATGTCAAAAAGGACCATTTTGTCATGCTCATATCTTCTAAACCGCTAAGAATTTTGGTTTACTCGTGGAAGGAAAGTTGTAACTCTCATCTTAAAGAATAATAATTGTGAAGACATAAAATCCATTCAACCTTATCTTCAAGGTCAAAATCGTTAAGGTCAAGTTTCCGTTATAATTTTTTCTCAGATTGTGGCCTACAGATATCAAACCGATCAAAATTGAATCAAACAACCAACTACAAAAATGTACCTTAAATCTCAATAAACAACGTTCTAGAACATACGAACCCTGTATAAATGGTTCTTAAAGGTCAAAATAGCAAAACAAATGCAATTTTTATTTTCTTTTTTCGGTTTCTGCTCCATACAAATTAAACCATTCAAAATTCAAGAAAACATTCAACCACAATAATGTAGCGAATATATCAGTATACAACTTTGTGGAACATCAGAGCCCACTTCGAACTGTTCTTAAAGGTCAAAATAGCAAAAAACTTTAGAAAATATTCGATTTTTATACTTTTTTCTCCGATTCTGGTCCATAGATACCGAACCGTTCAAAATTCAAGAATACAAGCAACAACAAAAATATACCTAAGATCTCAGTTAGCAACTTCCTAGAGCATATGAACATTTTAGGACAAAAAAATTACACACAGTGATACAGACCTCCTTGCCCTTGTTCTGAATTTCCTCCGTCATCCAGGGCTTTTTCGTAGAGGATTTATATTTTATATTTTTAATCTAATGTACCTATAGTCCGAGAAGGAGTATTCCTTAAAAACCCTCCACTCATGTACCTTGAACTAACAATATGAATATTACCTTTAGTTTTTTTTCCATCAGGGCTAGTGTTGCCGTCTCGCTCCGAGGGAGGTTGACCTGGATGACCTCTATCATTGGTCCTCCAGTAGGTTGGCTTCCTGTGAGTCGCTGATTTCTTTTTTGGCTCCTCCCTCCTTAGTATCTTTTGGTGATCTGGGCGGTTGTTTTGGCATTCTCTTCATCGCCCACTCTTGCCTTTCCAATCTGGAAGTAGACTGAGTTCGGGACGAAATATGCCACTCCCTTAGTCTTGCCGAGCCTGCAAGTGAGAGGTCGTCGAGGAGAGTGCCGTTTTCTTTCTCATCCCTGTGGAATCCATTCATCCATCCATTTTGGACACCAAGGACTTCGAGTATGTGCTCCGTCTCGAGCTTGCAGCTTTGGTGTATAAAAAAGTAAAATTAAATTATTCAAAGTTTTCGGTCCAAGCCTCGACTTTCTGACTAGTCACTGTTGTCTCAGTTATACAGCTAGTGTTGAGTAGCCTAGTTCCCTGAAAAGTCAATGTTGAGTGTTCCTTTCCTCTAAAGGAATTAGTTTATTAGCCCTCCGATTAGTGAGAATGTCCTTCGGGAGCATGTAATGTAATCCAACGTTATTTTACGTAAACATTTTTAAAACATTTAAAGCGTTAGAATTAATAGCTGATTTGAAGCTGAACTAGGAAACGAATAGAATCATTGTGTAGAATTTCAATAAATTATTTAAAAATTGTATGGTTTCTCTACTATTTTTTTCTTAACATCCAGGGGTAGGGCTAGGGATTTAATTATTATACTCGCAAAATTATTCAACCAATAGATTAAAATTCAATTTTGTTTTGTTCGTAGGCTATAACATTTATATAAACCAACATATCTTTTATGTTTTGACGACGAAATTAAGTCATTTGATTCTTTTTATAGAAATGCTTAAAATTTTATTTACCATAATGAGATGAAACTCTACCGCGAGTCGTAATAGGCTCATGTCCCATGGAAACACACGGGCTACGAAGTGTATATCCTTAAAAAACACTTTGAATAAATATAAATCAATTGAATAGAGTGTTTTGGACAACATAACATCCAGGAAATTACACTGGAGCTATATAAGAAGTAAATGTGTGAGCCAGGAAAACGATTCCCAGTCTTAAAATTGTCGCAGCCGGAGATATTTTCTTAAAAGGAATTCGATTACCTTTGATGTCAGGTTATTATCTATTAAACTTCCGTTATTAATCATTAAAACTTACAAAATGATATGTTTTGTTACTACTCCGTAATCCGGACCCCCGAAACATGTGATGTTCGGATTATCGAGAGTATACTGTACAATAATTGTATTTTCTAGAGTTTCTTGGGTATTGGACTGAAAATTCAACCAAAAAAGCGTAGTGGTTTTCAAGAAATATGTACGGTAATGGGCTGAGGGTGGCTAAGCCGACTGATTCCTTTTTCTTTTTTTATTTGAAATTTGGCAACAATATTTTGTTCATTGTTTTATGTCCTTTTTGTCTTACCTTGCATCCTAACGGCATCGCTCAAGTATGCGTGTGTCAATATGATTATATTTGGAAAATATGCTTGGCACACAAATTCTATTTGATTGATACCAACAACAATTCTAAACCTTTCGAATTCATGCCAACCATTGCAACAAATATCACGTCAGTTAGGTGGTTGCCAAACACGTATTTTATTATGCAGCACTGCAGAACGACAAATGGAATTAATATTTCACGAGTGTTTATAGTATGTTCTTGAAGTGTGCGGTTTTTAAAGAAACCGAATTGAGCTTTAGATTTAATAAACATTGTAACTCTATGATTAGGATCAAAATTAAAAAAATACAGTTTTTCATAACTGAATGTGTACATTTTTGCTGTGACAAGAACGCCCGTCAGCGTAATTCCTTGAGTATTTCAATCATTTGAAACTTTTGTGCCGTTAGACACGCCCTTTGGACTTGACGACAAAAGTGGTCCCATATAATATTGGGTCAAATAAAATATTATTGCATATGTTAACTAATTTTGGGTGACGTAGGGGAGGGAAGATACCAAGGACCGGTTTTAACATGGCAAAGCCCAGGATTTATCTTGGTCCCTCTTTCATCTCAAGTAGACACCGACCTCCCCGTGGTGTCACCTGGGGAACTGCCTTTAACATCTGTTTAAGGTAGTGAGCTAACATGTGCCGCGCGTTCACCCATAAGAACGTTAAAAACTTGGGTTTGGGCGTTGGGTTAGTAACCCTCCCCTAGAAAAAACAGACTACTATGAAATAAAAATAATTTAAAAAATTAAGTTTCAGTGTTTTATTTAGAAATGCACTTAAAACTAAAAAATAATTTGTCGCTTAGCCTCAATATATATATTCTTTCTCATGATAGAATCTCTCAAATAAAACGCTTGCATTTAGATTATGAATGGTGGCAAAATTAAACGGCAAGCGTTTTATTTGAGAGATTCTATCATGAGAAAGAATATATATATTGAGGCTAAGCGACAAATTATTTTTTAGTTTTAAGTGCATTTCTAAATAAAACACTGAAACTTAATTTTTTAAATTATTTTTTATTTTTAACTTTTTAGTTAATAAATTTTTTGACCCCTGAGATCCCCAAGTGCCGAATTACAGTCCATTTGAGCAGAAAATGTAGATTAAAATGCTTGAAATTGGGTGGTACAGTTATATGGATGCTATATTAAACCTTGACCTACGTCCATAATTTTTAGTGGGGAAGTTCCTGGACTATTGAGAACTTCAAATGCCAAGTTACAGCAAATTCGGGCTAAAAATGAAGACAAAATCCTCAAAATACCAGAAGTCGGGTGGTACCGTTATATGGAGGCTATAGGAAAAAATGGACCCATATTGGTTTTGGTCTCATATTCATGTATTGTCATCTAAATCTGAAAAATGTGCAAAGTGTTAGTTCGATTGGTCAACTGCAACCGTGCTAAAAATCAGTTACCAGATTTTAAAAGGGGGTCAAGTTAGACACCGTAAAAGCACTGTAAGAATGGACCAATATTAGTTTTGATTTCGTATTCATGTATTGTCATCCAAATCTAAAAAGTGTGCAAAGTTTAAGTACGATTGGTCACCTGCAACTGCGTGAAAATCGAGTTACAAGATTTGAAAAGCAAAATACCGGAAATCGGGTGGTACCGTTATATGGGGGCTATAGGAAACAATGGACCCATATTTGTTTTGGTTTCATATACATGTATTGTCATCTAAATCTGAAAAGTGTGCAAAGTTTTACTTCGATTGGTCAACTGCAACCGTGTTAAAAATCAGTTACCAAATTTGAAAAGGGTGTCAAGTTAGACACCGTAAAAACACTGTAAGAATGGACCAATATTAGTTTTGATTTCATATTCATGTATTGTCATCCAAATCTAAAAAGTGTGCAAATTTTAAGTTCGATTGGTAAACTGCAACTATGTGAAAAATGAGTTACCAGATTTGAAAAGCAAATTAGATAAAACACTGTAAAACCGTGTAAAAATGGACCAATATTGGTTTTGATTTCATATTCGTGTATTGTCATCCAAATCTGAGAAGTGTGCAAAGTTTTAGTTCGATTGGTCAACTGCAACCGTGTTAAAAATGAGTTACCAGATTTGAACTAAACACACACCAAGGCAAGTTAAATAAAACACTGTAATAATAAAAACGAAAGAAACGAAAAACAAACCCCTCTAAAGTTGACGAACCCCGCAAACCAGGGTTTAAAAGCCAGCATCTTAAAACATTAGCATTAGCTGTACACTTCAACTGCTACACAATATTCGCACACACGGCTAAATAAGCAACCGAACGCATATTTATTTTTGTACATTTTTGCTTATTTCGTTTTTTACGCCTAATCTTTTTTTCGTTAGGCATACTCGACAACCACGCTACATATTTAGCAGTCGGCTGACCATTCGTCGCAGCGAATCAGCCAGAGAGGGTGTTTTTTTCCATTAGAGTTGCCAACGCAGTAATAAAAAATATGTCATTTAATGTCAAAATGCTCCCATCATATGGTAGAACCTAAAGAATACTAATTATTATTGTCTAAAAATAAGAAAAAATATATTTTGAACGGCTTCACCGAAAATTCACATGTCCTTTGAACGAAAAAGTGGAATTAATTATATCGTGATTTTTAATGCATTACACTGGTAACCCTGATCTCAAAAACAATTGTTTGCTGAAAACATGGCTAAGCCGTTGAAACTTTGTTGCTTATTCTCTTTTCTGATATGTGTTGATCATGTGTGCTTTTTTATTAAAGCAACAATATCAAATAGCATCAGCATCGCTAGCAAAATTTTTGTGAAATTTGTTGCTACATGTTGCCGTAGTTCATTGTTGCTAAACATATTTCGAAGAAATTTTAGCAGGCAAAGCTGCAAATATTCGGTGCTTTTGCTAATATGGCATTAGCATTTTAAACCCTGCCGCAAACGTTTTAAGGACCATGATCTGCGAATCTGCACCTGGAATGTTCGCACTCTTTATAGAGAAGGTGCAGTCTTCTCATTGGCAGACGTACTTGAAAAGTACAAGGCCGATATTACTGCCATACAGGAAATATGATGGATTGGAAAAGGGGTCACAACAACACCTAAAGGTGACGCACTGTATTATAGCTTCCATGACGTAAAGCATGAGTTTGGTTGCGGATTCGTAGTTAGTCGGAGACCAAAACATCTTGTATCCAGCTTCACCCCCAGTGAATGAAAGACTTGCTGCAATTCGAATAAAAGCTAAATTCTTCAACATCAGCTTTATTTGCGCCCATTCTCCCACTGAAGAAAAGGACGAACAGACCAAAGATATGTTTTACGAGCGCTTAGAAGAAACATATGACCGTTGCCCTGCCCATGACATTAAAATCATTCTAGGCGATTTTAATGCCAAAATTGGAAAAGAGAATATCTTTGGCCCAACAGTCGGGAAATTCAGTCTCCACAGTGAAACATCTGACAATGGTATGAGGCTGATAGATTTTGCAGCTGAAAAAACATGGTAGTTAGCAGTACCAGATTTAATCATCTCGATATTCATAAGGGCACCTGGCTGTCTCCAGATCAAAGACCAAGTAATCAAATTGATCATGTTGTGATAGATGGAAGACATTCATCCAGCGTGTTGGATGTACGATCGTTCCGAGGCGCAAACATTGATTCGGACCACTACCTTGTTGCAGCAAAGGCACGTACCCGTCTAAACGTTGCAAGTAAAGCACGAACAGACACAACGCGGAAGTTGGACATCGATAGGCTGCAAATACAACAGATAGCCACAAACAGATGGCTTTGGTACATGAACATCCTCCAGTAGAGACCAGCAAGGTAATCTGGTAACAGATACAGATTGCGTGCTCAGGATATAGAAGGAACATTTTTCTAATCTGCTGGTATCCAATAGTAGCGAAGACGATGATACCACAGATCCAATCCCAAAAGATGGTATAGAATGTATACCGCCCGGCCAAGAAGAGGTAAAAACAGCAATCAACCGGCTGAAGAATAAGGTGTATGCATCAGCTAGTTAGCACCACCTGGCAGGAAGAACGAGTACCCGACGATTGGAACCTGAGCATCCTATGTCCCGTCCACAAGAAAGAAGATAAGACTGTTTGCTCCAACTATAGGGGCATAAGTCTTCTCCCTATTGCCTATAAGATAGTGTCAGGGATATTGTGCAACGACTAAAGCCAATGGTCAACAAAATAATTGGACCATACCAATGTGGCTTTAGACCTGGCAAGTCCACCATTGACCAGATATTTACCCTGCGACAAATCCTAAAAAAGACCCAAGAGATGCAGATCGACACATATCACCTTTTTGTCGATTATAAAGCAGCATTCAACAGTCCCCTCCGATCAAAGGTATTCCATGCAATGTCTGAATTTGGTAACCCCGCAAAGCTCATCCGGCTTTGTAAGATGACTTTAACTGATACTAGGTCCTCAGTTAAAATTGGAAAGAACCTCTCCGAAGAGTTTTGTACCAAAAGGAGACAGCTTTTCGTGTGATCTTTTCAACATCCTGCTAGAAAAGGTTATACGAGAGACACACGTCAAAACAAGTGGCACAATCTACACCAATAGCCACATGTTACTTGCTTATGCAGATGAGATAGACATCATGGGATGACCAGTAAAAGAAGTAACTGATACCTTTATGAAAGTCGAAGGAGAATCTGCTAAAGTGGGTCTGGCGGTAAACGGTGAGAAGACCAAGTTAATGGTGTCGACGCACAATGCGTCCATGGAGCTCGGACCAACTGTGGAAGTTGGTTCCTATAATTTTGAGGTAGTAAAAGACTTCGTCTACCTCGGCACATCCGTAAACGCAACAAACGACATCAGTTGTGAAATAAACAAGAATTGTATTGGCCAACAGATGCTACTTTGGTTTAAGTAAGCAGTTTAAAAACAAACCCACATCTCGACAAACAAAAATAACGCTCTACAAAACACTGATACTACCCGTACTTGCACAAGTAGACATGGCAGTGCTTGGTTTGTTTGAGAGAAATTTCTTCGAAATATCTACGGACCAATCTGCGTTGACGGTGAATATCGACATCGCATGAACCACGAGCTGTATCTGCTATACAACGACATCAAGATAGTTAAACGTATCGAGATGTAGCGATTGCGTTGGCTAGAATGAGCGAAGATGAACCCGCTAAGAATGAGCGAAGATGAACCCGCTAAAAAGGCGTATAAATACGGACCGCTTGGCGGTGCATGCAGAATTGACAGGCCAAGGAATAGATGGTGCAAACAAGTGGATCAAGATATGAAAAGGCGCGGCATTCCAGAGTGCGAAGCAACAAATAGAGAGAAATGGAGTTCTTTTCTTAGTTCGGTCTATGCAACAAATGTTCTGCAATGGGCCAGCTAAATAAGTAAGTATTTTCGAGGACGTGGGTTCAAACTACATCCTGGCTCAAGCTGATTTTTATTTATTAAAAATTTTCCTATTGCATATTTGCTGATAGGAAGTATTTTTGAAGTCTACTTATATCACTGTGACACAAAATGGAACTCAAAGTCTGGGGGGGTGGAAAATTTCTTTTGGAGATGAAAGCTCTCGATAAAGGACGAAAAGGGCATGAAAGGCATTGAGTTAGAAGAATTAAATGTTCTACAAAAAGATTCGCCAATCGATTTGACTAAAGACATGTCACCTCAAAACGAAGTTACAACAACGCCAAACAGAGATATGGAGCTATTTTCCAAAAAATCAAAAACTTCATCGCGCGATATCTCAGAAACTTGACCTATGGCGAAAATTTCCTTTTGGGTTCTTAGTATACTCATCGAGGGCTATGGGATTAAGCCTGACTATTTTGAAAAACAAAATAGAAGTCGTCATCCCAAACCAAAAAACGCCAACCCTCCTAATTGTGAGACCGGGCACCGTCAATATGTTGTTTATTGCTGTAGTATGCAATACCAACAAATTAGTTATGTGCTTTTTCGTCGAGAATCGACGAACGCATAGCAGTGGGAAAAATTTGGTTTTGTATGCAAGTGAAGTTGTTAGAGTTTAGGTAGTGCCAAAGAAATTCTCGATCAGAGTGTTTCTTTGCGCACGTATCTATTTGAGCTAGCAATTAACACTTGGGTATAAAAAGTTTCTTGTTGAAAAACAAGAAATAAGGGAACTGATGAAGATCTGTGGCGAGATCTGAAACTATAGTATTCCCTGCCTTACCCCTTGGTAAACATCGCCAATTTTTTCCCACTAATAAATTAAAGTTGTTTTAATAAAATATTAAAACAACGACTATGGGATTAAGCCTGACTATTTTGAAAAACAAAATGGAAACTTTTTTAGAATAAAATGGAATGAATGTTATTTTAGACATTTATAGGCATTCCCACTACAGGAAATTACGGTGGCACCGTAAATACAATGGGAATATCGTCATACATTTTTATAGACATTGTTTTTAGCCACAGCAATGAACTGGTAAAGTTTTTTCGTCGATGGACCATAATTGCGGCCTTTATTGTATTTTCGTGAAAATGCACCTTTGGCCCAATACAAAATAATATGGAAACAAAGATCGTTACGTTGGCACGTAAACCGATCGACATAAAATTGTATATATAAGGTTTTTGGATTAAAGGGAAAAAATTAAGGAAGTAGGAGCTCAAAAAAAATAGTTTTTTGGGTTACTCTGATGTATAAATTATACAGTATTACACTGTGCAACAACTGTGGGCAAATCTCGTGCTAATAACTTCAGAGCATTCTATTAAAGTAGAGACTCAATAGAGAACACCAACATTAGGGATTTGTTTTCTTAGATAGGGTTCGTATTTTATGGCCTCATCTAAACATGGTTAAATATTGACTTTTTAAAGCAAATCGGGGCTATATCTTTGAAACTAATACGAAAATTGTTTTGACCTCTACAGCAAACTTACAGATAAGAGCAAGAAGAAAATAATTGGAGGAATAGTGAAATCGAAAAACGATTTATTGCCTCAAATTTTATAATAAATCTACAAATTCCATAATTTGTACATATTTCGCGACGTATATCCAAAACTGTTATATTTTTCTTAATGTTTTCTTAGGGAAAAAATATTCGCTGGCATATAATACACAACTTCCCAGAACATTTTATTGTTGTAAATTGCCTCTATCACGTTGTTTCTGGCATATTTTTCATTGACGATTTGCTAAATTTATCAACAAAGCATTGAAATCATAGATATGAGGAAAAACTGCCTGTGTGAACATTGTTTGAAATATGTTTTGTAGAAGGTTTGATATGAAATACAGCTTTAATAACGCGAAATAAGCATTTTAGATTTTCAGAATGTTCTGATAAGTTGCTGGGCACATTTGCGAAAGATTACTTAGTTCAACTCCCAAAAGTTTAGCTGCTACTGAAATTATATAAACTTTTCTATATTTTAACGATTTTGATGAGGTAGATGCAGTTTTTCCCAGTCTGTATGTTTGATATACAGTGGCGGCCATATAATTAAGAACGACATCGTATTAAAAAGTATTTGACTTGCTACGTTCCAAATATTTGAATATTTATATGGAACAACATTTGTAAATAAAGTACAGGGTAAGCACTTTCAAATAAAGCCAAAACATGTTTCAATTCTCCCTCGTTTATACGAAAGAAACCACGATTTATTAAAATAGTCATAATTCGACCTGGCCACATAATTAAGAACGACATAAGTAAAGGTTACTTTAAGGTAATTTTCATACACAATATGTGAATATATCGTTATGTATTTAAGAAATCGGTTACTTTGATTCATTTTTAGTATCAAATGTCCTTCAATGGTACATATTATTGAGTCGAAGTTTGATAATTAGGGCATACCTAAGGTTTTTCCAAATTTTGCCCATAATTTGACGAATTTATTTTATTTTTGGTATCTAAAGCCACAGTTTTGGCTTCCTCTCATTCCCTCGACGACGCTCTGAACGATACCCTATGATTGTCGTTCCATGGTCGGCTCTTATTTACCCTTAAATTGGTTTTTACACCACTTCTTTGAGTCCTTTACGATGGAATTGTCTGGGAAATAGTTTCGTATGAGCGATTTCCACCTTATAAATAGGTAGGATTGTTGTCTGTAGGTAGTAGACAGGAAATGAAACAATAATATAACGTCTATACAAAAATTGGAAGAATTCCACACCGAATACAACATTTAAAAACATAATGTTTTGAATGCTCGAATTCCACAATATTTTTGTGTGTGTATATCAGACATTAGTTTATACAAAAATTGTATTTTCATCCATAAAAATTATTGATTTGACTGGTTTTGATATTAATATGAGCTTCATTGATTAAAAAGTCTTACATAACTATGCCTACCACACCCACAAAGACATTGTGCAATGAAGGCTTTCAAAATATTAAACCTTTCATTTTTGTTCGGTGTACCGTTAGGCCAATTTTTTGTACAAAACGAAATTATTTTTTTATTTCATGTCTACTACCTGCAGACAACAATCCTACCTATTTATAAGGTGGAAATGGCTCATACGAAACTATTTCCCAGACAATTCCATCGTAAAGGACTCAAAGAAGTGGTGTAAAAACCAATTTAAGGGTAAATAAGAGCCGACCATGGAACGACAATCATAGGGTATCGTTCAGAGCGTCGTCGAGGGAATGAGAGGAAGCCAAAACTGTGGCTTTAGATACCAAAAATAAAATAAATTCGTCAAATTATGGGCAAAATTTGGAAAAACCTTAGGTATGCCCTAATTATCAAACTTCGACTCAATAATATGTACCATTGAAGGACATTTGATACTAAAAATGAATCAAAGTAACCGATTTCTTAAATACATAACGATATATTCACATATTGTGTATGAAAATTACCTTAAAGTAACCTTTACTTATGTCGTTCTTAATTATGTGGCCAGGTCGAATTATGACTATTTTAATAAATCGTAGTTTCTTTCGTATAAACGAGGGAGAATTGAAACATGTTTTGGCTTTATTTGAAAGTGCTTACCCTGTACTTTATTTACAAATGTTGTTCCATATAAATATTCAAATATTTGGAACGTAGCAAGTCAAATACTTTTTAATACGATGTCGTTCTTAATTATATGGCCGCCACTGTATATGTTTCACTACTTTAGGGCTACAATATTGCTGAAGACGACAAATCAGTGAAAAAAGCCTCGTTTAGATGAGGCCATAAGATCCTAACCCGATCTAACAACACAAAACCCAACTATGGTTTTTGTAGTCTTAATATGTACTTTCAGAAAGTGCCCACTAGAAGTTGTTTGCATTTCCAGCGTTACACAGTAGTTGTTATTCCCTCAGGTTTTAGGCTAAAGAGGGTATATACACTTTGATACGACCAAAAATGTGCCTCATCGAAATAATGGTTTTAGACCCCAAGTATGTTCGTACGATATCCGTTTCAGACAATTTTGAGTAGATCTAGCAATGTCCGTCCGTCTGTCTGCCTGGCTGGTGCGCACGATAACTCTCGAACGGATCAATCGATTCGGTTCAAATTTTGGGTATCGAAGATTTGATTCAAGTCCGAAGATGGGTCATATAGATCCACTGCTTCAGGTACCTCCCCCACAAATGTTCAAAAATTGTCGCAAAACTTGTGCGCACGATAACTCTCGAATGGAGAAACCGAATTGAACCAAACTTTTCATATGGTAATACTACCTCTAGGCATACATCAGGTTCGAATATGGATTATATCGGTCCACTCCTTCAGGTACCTCCCACACAAAATTTGAAATAAGTGCAGTTTAGTGACACCTCACGAATCGTTATGAAATTTTTTGTAACAGGATGTTCGTGCGGCGCCCGTTACGTCATTGTAATTTTTTTCGGTATTTTCAATGTTTTAGCCACATTAAACAAACAATTTGCTGATATTTGGTATTTAGTCTTCACCAGGTCTGCGAAATATTTTTACAGAGAATTGTTGGTATTGGTTCACGCTTTGATATAACCCCCGTGGAACGGTACGGACCAATTATCGGGTTTTTATACCCTCAGCATTTATGCTAACGAGGGTATATGGCAAATAACAAAATTCCTTTGCAATTTCATTTGAAAAAAATTAAAAAAAAAAAAAATTCGCGAGCACATCTACGATTTTTGGTATAGAGTTAAAGGAAAAAAATCTGGTTTCAAATCTGCTCGCGTTCACGAAATTGGCCGATGCGCGCAAAAGTTATATCGGTTTTTATCCTCTTATAAAGAAAAATATTTTTAAATTTCTTATTTTTTGTATTGAGAAAATGTAAGCATATATCAGTAACAGCATTTGATATCCATCCGTTGATGCAACAAAATTTCCAAAATGTGTTGTTATTTTCGCGGAAAATCAAAATTAAAAAAATCTGGCAATAAATTCAAATTATACTAACTCAGAGTCCGTATAAACCTCTAAAAACTAAATTAAAAATACGTACAGAAACTAGACAACGCGTTAAAAAATGTGAAACCAAAATTATAAACATTGGCTTTATAAATTGCATATTATAACAACAACAAAAGAGAAACAACTCATTATTGGAAAATATTGTTACAAATATATTTTTTGGTTTGTTTCGAACAATTAGAAAAAAATATTTGATAGTTATCCAACTATTTCGCTAAAATCTAATACATAAATTAAAGTATTCTGCTAAAACTTTATCAAAATATATGGTTTACCATCGTGAAAGCTTAATTGCTTACTGTGATAACTTATAAGGATAGGAAATTAAGAGTAATATCGAAATTACTATCATTTAAAATATATGAAAATTAAAAAGCCTGTAACTCGCGAATTTGTTAAAGTGGGTTGATGCGCATCCGATTTTGGATAAAGCGAATCAATCTCTTTCAATATTTATGCATATTTCGATGTTTCACTCAGCGGCCATTGTGTGCCGCCAGTTGCATCATACACTGCAAAAAACCTTAAAGTTGGTAAAAGTCGCGCAATGTGCATACGATTTTGATGCGCATCCGGTTTCATCAGCGCCCATCAAAAATACGTCCATATATACCTATTTCAAATAGATTCTTCAAAAACCGCGGATGTGCCTCCACATTAAATTTTTGGCGAAATACCCATATTATCTCTGTTTTTTTATGCTACGTGTTTTCGCAAATATTATAATCGCGAGTAAAGGATTCCATTTATGTAAAAAATATTAAAGAAAATCGCGGTTTAGTACGCGGATTTGCCAAAATATATTTTTGCTGATTTTCCGATTTTCAAGGTATCTATATCCGCGGTTTTAGTAGATGAATTTGATCGCGGAAGGCTTCATTAGAACCGTCGCGTAAAAAAACTAAATTCACGCGGGTTTCAAAGGAAATTGAATGACAGTTGTAAATTTTACACGCAAAAAATATGTTTTGTAAGAAAATTCACGCATGAAATGTTGGCCTTTCGACTCCAATTACTAGGATGCTGTAAGGAGCACACCCATGAGATATGCACCAAACGACGTAAGATCACGAGTTCTATAATAGTGTTATGAGTTTGGAATATTATATTCTTGCGCGTCCGGATTATTAAAAAAATTCAAAAAACCCCGAAATTCCGGCTTCAAAATGTCAGCATCAATTTTAGGTGGATGTAGTGGATATATCGAAAAATCATACACTGCTATCTTATTGCCCATGGAGTATTCTGTGATTCATTCTTTGGGAATAGGTCTATAAAATGTAAGGTTAAGCCAGAAATCGCATGGGAACATAAAAAAACTTGTTGGCTTCAACCCATTTTTACCCATTTTTCTACATTGATGCCAACACAACTTCCACGAAAATTAATTTTAATGGTCGACATTATGGGATCCCTCCTAAAACACTTCATTTTAAAGTATTGTAGTCATACTTTTTAGAATATGTTAACAGTTTGCGAATTCTGAAAGGGTGAAACTCGGATTCATCGATTGCAAAACATTTTTGTTATTTACCATATACACTTTCATACGGGCAAAATGTGCCTCATCGAAGTAATGGTTTTAGACCACAAGTATGTTTGGACGAAATGTGATTCAGACAATTTTGAGTCGATTGATCTATGTCCGTTCGTCTGTCTGTCTGGCTGGCTGGTACGCACGATAACTCTCGAACGGATAAACCGATTCGGTTCAAATTTTGGCTTTCGTAATACTTTACTCAAACTTAGTTTAAGTTCGAAGATGGGCTATATCGGTCCACTCCTTCCGGTACCTCCCCCACAAAAGTTCGAAAATGTTTGGAAAATATGAACTAAACTGAACTTTTTTTTAAATTTTGTGTGAGAGGTACCTGAAGGAGTGGACCGATTGAGTCCATATTGAAACCTTATCTAAGTCTGGTACACATTTCACGATGGACAAAGTATGGACCAAATCGGTTACTCCCTTCCAGAGTTACCGATTTGGTCCATACTCGTGAAATGTGTACCAGACTTAGATAAGGTTTCAATATGGACTCAATCGGTCCACTCCTTCAGGTACCTCTCACACAAAATTTCAAAAAAAAATTCAGTTTAGGGTCATCTCTCGAATCGCTTTGGTTTTTGTTTTAGCAACTTGTATTTACTGCCCTCCATACGATGGTACAAGTTTCACCAGGGGCAAATCCATTCTTCCTGAGAAAATAGCCTGAAAGTTGCAAAAACCCCCTATGACACCGTGTGAGGTGGTTGGAGCGACCAAAATTTTTAAAATCCCCTAAATACATACGTATTTTGGGATAAATTGTATCAATATACACAGGCTGAGGGTATATCTCTGTCGGCAAAGCCGACTGATACTTTTTTACTTGTTTAATAAACATTCTTGGTCTGTTCCAGAACTGCAAGAATCTACTAATTTTCAATGTTTTTTCCGATAACATAAAGGAAAAATTGTTATCGTAGTAAAAATTAGTAGATTCTTGCAGGTTCTGGAACAGAGCATTTATTTCCAAAAAATCAGTTAGCAATTGCTCATATCAGAACGCTTGCTAAAGATTATCATGACATCGTCACCCAGATAAAAGTCAGCAAATCAATGTTCAAATTAATAAAAATAAAATGTCTATTTATTACAATATTTACTGAAACTGTCATTAACATTTTGTGATAGTCATCACCGCACATAGTCATTGCTATCATCAACATCATCACCAGCAGCATATACACCAGTATGTACAACAACTTTCAGATTATCAACGTCCACTCAATGACTATTACTAATTACGTAAATATACAATTAAAGTCTACTTTTTCCAGCTTTCCAGTAGCATATTTGCCTTGCTATTGTTGTTTGCCGGTTGACTGCTGTAATCAAAGTGACTTTTGATAACCTCTAAGAGTTAAACAGTAAAATAAAAACATAGTTACAACATCAAATGAAATGAGCTAATAAAGATTACTTACTCGTTATAGAAGTTTATGTTGTATTTCAATCCAAAAATTTATTAAGAATAAGTGTACATTGTATGCCAATTGATGATATGTACCAAAAATTTAAAGAGAAGTGGAAGAAAGAAAATAAGCTACTCAAAGTATTAATAAAAATGATTTTGTAATAAAATTAGCTGTATAAATTCATCTCTGTTAGTTATGTGATTCCTTTCAAAAACAGTAAGAATAACTTTTTGTAATGTACTACACCATTTTCAACTGTTATTCAGAAAATACCAGTTGTAATTCAGACATTTTATTTGAAATTCAGATGTTTTATTTGTAATTCAGACATTATATTTGTAATTCAGATATTCCGTTTCAAATTCAGAATACTTCATTTGAATTTCAGATTTTCCATTTGAAATTCAGAAATTCCATTTGAAATTCAGAATATTGCAGTTGAAATTCAGATATTCCATTTGAAATTCGGAATTTCCATTTGATATTCAGAATTTTTCTATTGAAATTCCGAACTTCCATTTGAAATTCAGGAATTCCATTTAAAATTCAGATATTCCATTTTAAATTCAGAACACGTCAATTGAAATTAAGATTTTTCATTTGAAATTCAGAAATTCCATTTGAAATTCAGAATACATCAATTGAAATTCAGAAATTTTGAATTGAAATTCAGAAATACTCAATTGAAATTCAGAAAATAATCTATTAAACATATTTTATTTTTAATTGAGTTTTATTTACATTAACAAGAAAAACAGCGAACGACTAAAGTGATGATAGGATTGTAAATAAAATGGCGGAAAATTAAGGACGCATAGCAATGACAATACAACGCATATAATCAATATGCTATTTAAATACATAGTGTTAACCGTTAAAAACAAATGTAAAATAATCTATCGTCCCACCAGAGATAGGGCTTCTTCGTGGAGTGTTGAGGAGTGTTGAATGGCTCGACTGCAGTCGCCGACACTAATAGTTAACAAAGCTTCGTCTATTACAGATTCCAAATATTGCAACATCTTCTGACCGATGTTTGGTGGTGTCACGGTTGGAATGGTCAAATTCCCTTTAACATAAGTTTTTATTTTACCCCATATAATTTTGATTGGGTTTAATTGAGGAGGATAAGGCGCTAATCATAAGAGACGCGGGAGATTGCAAAAATATTTCCTCCTATCTATTGTGACATGGAGCGTTATTCACAACAAGAACGAGTTCCGACAATTGGTTCCTCATTTCCACCCATTTGGACAAAACCGACTGGACCCACTCTTTTGCATCGTTTCCTCTGAGGGCTCCACGGCGTCGACACGTTTTTATTATACTGCACGCGCCTATGGGTGCCACCGTGGTGCAATGGTATGCACACCCGCCTTGCACACATAAGGTCGTGGGTTCGATTCCCCGGCCAGGCAACATCAAATCACTTTTCAACGGTGGCAAAAAACCCCTCAGTAATGTTGGCGACATTTCCTGAGTATTTCAGCCATGTAAAACTTCTCTACAAAAGTGGTGTCTTAGACACGCCGTTCGGACTCGGCGATAAACTGTAGGTCCCATATCATTGAGCTAATATGAATCGGGGTGCACTCATTGATATGAGAGAAGTCTCCCTTGTCCCTATGGGATGTTGTGGAACAATTATTATTATTATTGCACGCGCCTATCGCTGTACATTTGGACCTCTGGACGTTGGGAGAATTTGCACTGCCCTAGTACCAGGTTAATTTTTGATGTTAATTTTAATTTGTTATTAGTATTCTGAATTATAAATGAAATTTTCTGAATTTCAATTGAAATATTCTGAATTTCAAATGGAATATCTGAATTTCAAATGGAATATATGAATTTCAATTGAAATTTTCTGAAATTTAAATGAATTATCTGAATTTAAAATGGAATTTCTGAATTTAAATTGACGAGTTCCGAATTTTAAATACAATTTCTGAATTTTAAATGGAATATCTGAATTTCAAATATAATGTCTGAATTACAAATAAAACATCTGAATTTCAAATAAAATGTCTGAATTACAACCGGTATTTTCTGAATTACAGTTGAAAATGGTGTAGTGCGTATGATGAATACACTCTTTGTGTTGGGATTACTCATTCGATCGGGGGTAACCGACTACAGTATTTTATTTAAAATGAACTAAAAGCTGGAAAATAATTTTTTGCTTAGCATAAAGTAATATATTCTTCATGATGGAATCTCCCAAATAAAACGCTTGCCGTTCAATTTTGTCACCATTTTTAATTTAAATGCAAGCCTTTTATTTGAGAGATTCTATCGTGAAGATGAATATACTACTTGATGCCAAGCGAAAAAATTATTCTCTAGCTTTAAGTGCATTAAAAATAAAACACCGTAGCTTCATTATACTCTCAGCATTTATGCTAACGAGGGTATATGGTAAATTTCATCCCCGAATGCCTGCTCCGCATTCTTTTGGTCCGTGTCGGGACGGAGGAAAACCCAGGACCAATATATCTGTGTTCAGTTTGTCACATCCGCATCTTCACCCACATCGAACCTTCGGTGAGATGCAAAAGATGTCAGAAGTGGGTGCATCTAAGGGGTTGCTCTGGACTTTTCCACGAGAGGGACTACGACAGGGACTATGTTGCTGCATGCTGCGTGAACACAGTCCCCAGTGAGTCGTCGTCGGATTCCGAAACTCCCTCGTCGTCTGACAACGTGCTAAGGATCGCACCAGAAGTGGAGGTGGGGGATTAGCTTTCCTATTGCACCAGTCTGTCCAATACATACCTATCTCGCTTGAGTCTGTCTCTAATAAGTCAGGTGTGGAACTGCCGAGATAGACTTGCTGAACGTATACATCCCGCCGAGAAATATCTGTATCTCAGATTACGTGCTTAACATTAGCCCGCTTTTGGAAGGTCATAATTGTCTGGTCCTGGGGGACTTTAATGCGCATCATGAGATGTGGCATTCGGCCCTCGGAAACGACCAGAGAGGTACAGCGCTGGCTGTGCAGATTGACAGCTCTACGTTTAACACGGTCAATGAGGACTCCCCTATCAGAATTAGAGGACAGACATAACCATCGTCTCACCTAGTCTGACAAATGACGTTACCTGGCAACCTGTCATTTCCCTTGGATCAGACCATCTCCCCATAATTGTCTCCATTAGCAGACCACTCGATTTCATTATCTCTGAACGTCGCACATTCGTCAATCATAAGAAAGCTGATTGGCCGGGTTTCAGAGATTTCACCAATCACCGCTTCAGAGAACTGCCCAATCCTTCTGATGTTCGGTTAGGGGAAAGGACGTTCCGAGACATCATCACTGCTGCAGAAGCTCGCCACATCCCTGCTGGTCGAATACCCGAAGTAAGACCAAACTTCCCCAATGAACCCAGTCTCAGGAGTTAACAGGCTGGTCGGCGAGCATTAGCGAAGAAGTGGTTGAATCATCTCAAGAGTTGCAACATTGGAACCGGTAAAGGTGAGTTGTGGGCAACGGTTAAGTCACACTCGAACCGTGGAATAAGGAAAGATAGGATCTCAGTCCGAAGAGGTGCGCAAGTTATTTCAATGGACAGTTCGTCGAGCACCCCGAAGTGACAGGGCGAAGAGAAGATTATTACGTCGCATCAGATCTCTTCCTGCCGAGGAGGAACAACCACAGTTTACAATGGATGACGTTGTCAATGCCATCAAGAACGCTAAATCATCAAAAGCATTGGGCCCTGATGGAATCTCCATGGTAATGCTGAAGCAGCTGGATGAGCCGGGAGTGGACTATCTCACTAAAGTTTTCAACTTTTCCCTATCCAGCCTCATTGTTCCCGAAGTCTGGAAAACGGGCAGGGTGGTCCCACTACGGATGCCCGTCAAGGATGCCAGCAAAAGTGAATCGTACAGGCCGATTTCGCTTTTGTCGCCCGTAGCAAAGACCTTTGAGGCCTTAGTCCTCCCCAGTATCAGAAGTAGCTATCAAGTTGCCGACAACTGCGCTGCACGCCATTACCACAAGGACTCAACCAGAGGCGGCCGTGCGATAGAACAGTGATGGTGGCGTTTGACTTATCAAAAACCTTTGATACAGTCAGTCACTCCACGCCGTTTGAGTACATTGAGCAAACAACCCTTCGGTCAAGCATGAAACGTTGGATAGCCAATTATACGTGTGGACGCCGGTCGTACATGGAATTCAGGAAAAAGAAGTCCAAGCTCCGTAGAGTGAAACAGGGAGTTCCCCAAGGTGGGGTGATATCTCCGGAACTGTTTAACCTCTACCTCTCCTGTATTCCGCCCACTCAAGACGGCATCAAGATCGTAACGTATGCGGATGATTGCACGATCATGGCGTCAGGTACCTATCCTGATGACATCTGTGAGAGACTGAACAACAATTTAACCGATTTTACCACCTTTTTCCAGTCGAGGAATAAGCAGATTTCCGCCACAAAATCTACAGCCACTCTGTTCACCACATGGACAGCGCAGTTTGAACGTGAGGTGAATGTCGTTTTCGACGGTAGCAGAATTCCGACTACAAACTGCCCTAAAATTTTAGGGGTCACATTCGACACTACATACATGAGGAGCGTCAGCTGACACGCCTGCGCTTTTCGGATACAGCAAGTGCAACTCTATCACTTACTTACTTAGTTGGCCCATTACAGAACATTTGTTCCATAGACCGAACTAAGAAAACATCTCCATTCCTCTCTATTTTTCGTTTGACTATTTGGAATACCGCGCCTTTTCATTTCTTCATCCACTTGTATGCTCCATCGAAGCTTAGGCCTGCCGATTCTGCGTGCACCGCCATGTGGCATGTATTCATACGCCTTTTTAGCGGGTTCATCATCGTTCATTCTTATGATATGGCCTAGCCAACGCAATCGTTGCATCTCGATACGTTTAACAATATTGATGTCGTTGTAAAGCAGATACAGTTCGTGGTTCATGCGACGTCGATATTCACCGTCAACGCAAATTGGTCCGTAGATCTTTCAAAGAATTTTCCTCTAAAACACACCAAGCACTGCCTTATCTGCTTGCGCAAGTACCCATGCTTCGGAGCCATACATTAGCACGGGTAGTATCAGCGTTTTGTATAGTGTTATTTTTATTTGACGAGATGTGGCTTTGTTTTTAAATTGCTTACTTAAACCACAGTAGCATCTGTATACAATTCTTCTTCTTATTTCACAACTGATGTTGTTTGTTGTGTTTATGGCAGTGCCGAGGTAGACGAAGTCTTTAACTACCTCAAAATTGTAGGTACCAACTTCCACAGTTGGTCCGAGCTCTGTGGACGCTTTGCGCGTCGAGACCATCAATTTGGTCTTTTCGCCGTTTACCGCCAGACCCACTTTCGCAGATTCTGCTTCGATCTTCCTAAATGTTTCAGTTACTTCATTTACTGATCGTCGCATGATATCTATGTCAACAGCATAAGCAAGTAACATGTGGCTATTGGTGTAAATTGTGCCATTTCTTTTGACTTTTGTATCTCGTATTACCTTTTCCAGCAAAATGTTGAATAGGTCACACGAAAGGCTGTCTCCTTGTCTGAAACCTCTTTTGGTACAACATTCTTCGGAGAGGTTCTTTCTAATTTTAACTGAGGACCTTGTATCAGTTAATGTCATCTTACAAAGCCGGACGAGCTTTGCGGGGATACCAAATTTAAACATTGCATGGAATACCTTTGATCGGAGGGGTCTGTCGAATGCTGCTTTATAATCGACAAAAAGGTGATATGTGTCGATCTGCATCTCTTGGGTCTTCTCTAGGATTTGCCGCAGGGTAAATATCTGGTCAATGGTGGACTTGCCAGGTCTAAAGCCACATTGGTATAGTCCAATTATTTCGTTGACCATTGGCTTTAGTCGTTCGCACAATATCCCTGACACTATCTTATAGGCAATAGGTAGAAGACTTATGCCCCTATAGTTGGAGCTTACAACCTTTTCTCCTTTCTTGTGGACGGGACATAGGATGCTCAGGTTCCAATCGTCGGGTACGCGTTCTTCCTGCCAGATGGTGCTAATTAGCTGATGCATACATCTTATCAGAGCGTCGCCTCCGGTTTCAAACAGCTCGGCTGGTAAGCCATCGGCTCCTGCTGCTTTATTGTTATTGGAGAAATGTTCCTTGCATATCCTGAGCGCGCTATATGTATCTGTTACCAGATTACCTTGCTGGTCTCTACAGGAGGATCTGCCTGTACCAAAGCCATCTGTTTAATGTTTCACTCTTTGGTAGAATTTTCGGACATCATTCTGGCTCCTGTATATCTCGATTTTTTCACACTCCCGCTTTTCCATTTCTCTCTTTTTCTTGCAGAAAAGATTTTTCTCTTCTCTCCTTTTCTCCCGATATCTCTCTCGTGCGCTACTGTTGCTACTGATTGTAAAGTAGCTCTATATGCCGACACTCCTGGTCATACCATGAATTCCTTTGTGGAGGTCTCTGGAATCCAATTACGGATTTTGCGGCTGTTTGCATGGAGTGGGCAATATATTACAATTGTGTTGTTATGTTATCGGGACAAGGAGTGCTCGCGTTAAGCAATTGGGCTAGTTGAGTGGAATATGCTGTGGCTATCTGTTGTGTTTGCAGCCTATCGATGTCCAACTTCCGCGTTGTGTCTGTTCGTGCTTTATTTGCAACGTTTAGATGGGTACGTACCTTTGCTGCAACAAGGTAGTGGTCCGAATCAATATTTGCGGCTCGGAATGAATGTTTTCCATCTATCACAACATGATCAATATGATTACTTGTTCTTTGATCTGGAGACAGCCAGGTGCCCTTATGAATATCGAGATGATTAAATCTGGTACTGCTAACTACCATGTTTTTGCAGCTGCAAAGTGTATCAGCCTCATACCATTGTCAGATGTTTCACTGTGGAGACTGAATTTCCCGACTGTTGGGCCAAAGATATTCTCCTTTTCAATTCTGGCATTAAGATCGCCTAGAATGATTTTAATGTCATTGGCAACGGTCATATGTTTCTTCTAAGCGCTCGTAAAATATATCTTTGGTCTGTTCGTTCTTTTCTTCAGTGGGTGCATGAGCGCAAATAAAGCTGATGTTGAAGAATTTAGCTTTTATTCGAATTGCAGCAAGTCTTTCATTCACTCGGGTGAAGTTGGATACCAGATGTTTTAGTCTCCGACTAACTAGGAATCCACAACCAAACTCATGCTTTACGTCATGGCAGCTATAATACAGTGCGTCACCTTTAGGTGTTGTTGTGACGCCTTTCCCAATCCATCGTATTTCCTGTATGGCTGTAATATCGACCTTGTACTTTTCAAGTACGTCTGCCAATGCGAAGACTGCACCTTCTCTATAAAGAGTGCGAACATTCGCAGATCATGGTCCTTACAACGTTTGCGGGGTTCGTCAACTTTAGAGGGGTTTGCTTTTCCTTTCTTTCGTTTTTTCATAGTAGGCTGTTTTTTCTAGGGGAGGGTTACTAGCCCGACGCCCAAACCCAAGTTTTTAACGTTCTTATGGGTGAACGCGCGGCACATGTCAGCTCACTACCTTTAACGGATGTTAAGGGCAGTTCCCCAGGTGACACCACGGGGAGTTCAGTGTCCACTTGAGATGAAGGAGGGACCAAGGTAAATCCTGGGCTTTGCCATGTTAAAACCGGTCAGGACCGTTCCTTGGTATCTTCCATCCCCTACGTCACCCGCAACTCTATCAATATGTATGCATTTATCCATGTTTCAATCAGAGGCCCAGATATGCCATCAGTTGCATCTTAGCATTCAAAAAACCTTCAAATGGGTAAAAATTTCGTGACTTACATTTGATATTAAACCACCTATTAAAAACGCGTCAATATAACACATTTTAAACAGATTCGTCAAGATCCGCGGATTGTCCACCACATTATTTTTTATGTTAAATTCGAATATTACTCCCGAACCTCAGTAATTTATGACAAGTCCTTTAGGCAAATATTATAATCGCGTCGAGAGGAATTTCAAAGAAAATCGCGGTTTAATGCGCGGAATTGTCAAAATATTGTTTACAGATTTTCCTATGTTCAAGGTATCTATATCCGTCGTTTTAGTGGATGGATTCGAACGCGGAAACACTCACTAGATCCGGTGCGTAAAAAAAACTAAATTCAAGCGGGGTTCAAGGCTAACTGTATGACAGTTGTAAATGTTAAGACCCAAAAATTGGTTTTTAAGAAAATGTACGCACTAAATGTTCGTCTTTGGGCTCCGATTACTAGGAAGCTGTACAGAGCACAATCATGAGATATACATCAAACGACGTGGAATCAGGAGTTTTACAATCGTATGAATTGTTTATATCATTATCTGGTTGCGCCCTCTAATTATAAGAAAAAATCAAAAAACGCCGAAATCAAAACTTTAAAATGTCAGCATCGATTTTTGTGGGATACAGTAAACCATGTTTCCCAAGGGGTATTCATTAATTGATTCTTTGAGATCAAGAAAGAACACAAAAAAACTTGTTTACTTCAACACATTTTTACCAATTTTTTCGTATTACCACCAACACAGCTTCCACGTAAATTATATTTTATGGTCCATATTATGAGATCGGTGCTAAAACACTTCAATCAACAGAAATATATTCATATTTTATAAAATATATTTAAAGTTCGCGATTTATTAAATGGTGAAGCTCAACCAAACGATTGTAAAATTTTTTGAATATTACCATATACCCTCGTTAGCATAAATGCTGAGGGTATAAATACCTAAAAAACACTTAAAATCCGGCTTCAAAATGTCAGCATCCATAAAAGGCGGATGCAGTGGAAATTTTGAAAAATGATACATCAGAAGTGTAATCTTCATTTTGTATTCTTCTACTTCTACTTTGGACGGATGGCTTAACCAGAAATCGAATAGCCATGTAAAAAACCTCGATAGCTTCAACGTGTTTTTTGCCCATGTTTATTCATTTACGCGTTCATAACTTCCACGCAAATTAAATTTGATTGCTAAATTTTTGAGCTTTGTTCAAAAACACTAAATTTGATCGAGTAATAGTCATAGTTACTGGTAAACTACAATAGTTCGCGTATTATAATAGTACAAACCTTGGCTTCATGGACATTAAATTTGTTTGTCCTTTACTCCTATACACTTTCATATAGGCAAAATGTGCCTCATCGAAATAATGGTTTTAGACCCCAATTATATTTAAACGAAATCCGTTTCAGACAATTTGGAGTCGATTTAGCATTGTCCGTCCCTCTGTCTGTCTGGCTGGCTGGTGCGAACCAAATTTTGGGTATCGTGATATTTTGCCTAAACAAAGTTTAAGTTCGAAGAAGGGCTATAACGGTCTACTCCTTCGGGTACCTCCCCCGCAAAAGTTCGAACATTTTCGGAAAATTTGTGCGCACGATAACTCTTGAAGGGAGTAATTGATTTGGTCCATACTTTGCACGTCGTGAAATTTCTACCAGGCTTAGATGGGGTTACAATATGGACTCAATATGTCCACTCTTTCGGGTACCTCCCACACAAAATTTTGGAAAAGTTCAGTTTAGGACCCGCTCTCGAATCGCTATTTGTTACAACTTACATTCACTGCCCCCATACGACCGTTCATGTTTTATCAGGGGCAAGTCCATACTTCTTGCGAAAACGGCCCGAAAAGTGTAAAAAACCCTATGTTTGGACGAAATCTATTTGAGACTATTTTGAGTCGTTTTGGCCATCTCCTTCCGTCTGGCGGGCTGGACGCACAATACCTCTCGAACTGATCAACCGATTTGGTCCAAAATTTGACTTTCGTCATATTTTGTCCAATCGTAATTTTAGTTCGAAGATGGGCAATACCGGTCCACAAATTCCGGTACTTCCCCCAATATTTAAAAAAAAATCAATAAAATGGTATACACGATATATTTTGAACGGGGCAACTAATTTGGTCCAAACTTTGGATCTCATAATATTTTGTCCAAATTTAGTTTAACTTCTAAAATGACCCAAATCGTAGGGAACCTACCCCACAAAAGTTCAAATTTTGTATATAAGTGCAGTTTAGGGTCTGTTCGAAGATCCTTTGGTCCTGTTTAGAGCGATATTATGCTTTTCGTGGACAAGTCAATGCTTCCTTGCATACAGGCCCTCAAGTTGTATGACGACAAATAGAAATGAGTACTGGGCGCGATATCTATCGAAAAGATATGACTCCCACAATAAGATCCAGTTCCATTATGGACTATGTCGGTTCATTCCTTCAACACTTTTAAACCTGAGTCATAATCCACATTTTTGTCGGCAAGTTCAAATGTCCAAAAAGGGCCACCATATTCTGAAAAGACTATTTATAGACCATCTGTCAGTAAATGAAAGTTCCAATTCACGTAGGCTGAGGGTATATCTCTGTCGGCAAAGCCGACTGATACTTTTTTACTTGTTTCATACACACATTACACTGAGTGAATATGCCACCGTCGAAAAAGTTGATGTTCTGGTTGGGGATTGAACTGCAGACATACTGAGCGCAAGGCGGGCATGCATACCATTGCACCGCGGTGGGTCCAACTTTATAACCACTGTAATAACTTTAGTATCTCCCTAAAAATAACTTATTCTTAGTCCAATAGTCGGTCCACTTCCCGACTATAGCTTTTGCTTACTTGTTGTTATATAGATTGAACTTTTTGAAATACCTAAAACCCTATATTGTTTAATTTAATTTCGGTTACTTTTAAAGTCCCTCAACAGTAACTACCCAGAGACAACCGTTCGTTTAAGTAGGCTATGTTTTTCTTCTCCTTTATTTATGTTTAATAATAATATCATTTCTCATACGATACTTCCAAAAGTATTCTAAAGTATTGCTCTGAGGCAACATTTAACTGCTATATTTTATCCGAACAAAAACAACAACAACCAAACATTATTATATTTGGAACAACACTGTTTAACTAAGTCAATGACTGCAAATACTGAAAACATCTGAAGACTCCCTCTTCTCGTTTAGAAACATACATACTCACATACATACATATTCGAATGATATATTTTGTTGCTACAACAACAAAATATATTGACATTATACAATATATAGTATTTATTGTAGTTGTAAGTCGTTGCCATTGTAAGGCAAAACATGATGTATTTCCTCTTCAATACAAATAAATTTTATTAAACAATTGCATATCTCTGAACCAATAAAGTTTTGTATTTTATTGATTTCCTGAATATATGTACATATGTATGAATATATGTATGTATCTACGAACATGAATATAGTTGAAATGGGTGTGTGTATGCATGGGTGTGTTTGCTATAAATTCTAGTTGTACACAGTTTCTATTCTATAATTCACATTCAAATGATAACAATTCCGTTCTTCATACCATTGAATGCAACATAATAGGGTGGAGGTTGGTTATTAAAGAATTAACTGTAACAAAGGCTATACGAAAAGTCCAACGAAAAAATAATCTTGCACCCAGAATATCATTAATTCGAATTCCTAGAATGGCAGCGTCACTATTGGTTGAACCATTCTCCATCATTTTCTATATTTTCCTGATTATTTCAGCCATGTAAAAGATCTCAATAAAGTGTGTCCTACTATGCTTGGCAACCATATCAGATTCTCCCATACGAATGGGGTATTTGTAGGAGGCAAAGTGCATCTAATTCGTGGATAGTGTTGCATGTGAAATTTTTACCTAATGAAATTACGGTGTGGCAAATATAACAAATTCTATATATTCAAAATCGTACCGATGACAAGGACAAAAAGATCTATTTACGACATGTCCTTTAAGTTATTCTAGACTGATTATTTTTGTTTGGAAGCGATTAGAGAAAATGTTGTGGCGGTGAAAATTCTGTACAAGTTTGGCCTTTATGATATTTTCATAGGGTTTATCATTTTTGAAAAATAGAAGTTCAATTTGAGACAATGCACTGACTTTATCGCGTTCTTATAAAACAATGTCATGTATTGTGCGCCTTAACTAACTTTAAATGAAACCGCAAGTTCTTTCGAAATGAGGGTAAAGAAAATGTTGTAGCTGTAAAAATTCTCAAGAGGGTTGAGCTTTATGATTTGTTCCTAGGTTTTACCATTTTTGAGTTGTAGAAGTTCAGGTCACATTTCTTAAGCTTTTAAGTTAAGTTTTCGCGATTTTGTTTGAAAGCGTCAAGTCTTATCGATATGGGACTACAGAAAATCTTATAGCTTTTAATGTTCTCTACAAGATTGGCTTTTCCTAGGTTGTACCATTTTTAGATATATGAAGAAAAGACAAAATTTTTTAGTTTTCCATAAAAAAAATATTAAAATTTTTTTTAAGCTACATTAATGATTTTTGGTACATACATTGGGAAAAAATCCCATTCTTAAATCTGTTCGAGATACTAATTTTGGTTGTTGCGCGCAAAAGTTATGGCGGTTTCAATTCTGATAAAAAGAAAAAAATCTTTAAAAGACTCTAATCATTATATTGAGAAACTCTCTTAATTAGGGGCTCCCATAACTTTAGTGAAAAAGTTGTAAATTTTCGCGGAAATTAGGAAAGCATTCAAAACAATTGGTAGTTTACAACTTGTTCTAATAAAATTCAAGCTGTTTATGCATCTGAAAAATATATAAAAAATATGTACGTAATCTAAACATCGCGAAGATTCAAATGAAACCAAAACTATACAAATCCGTTTAGCGGTTTGCATATTATAGCAAAAAACAAAAAATATATTGAGGAAATTTATAAAATTTTTGTAAGAGAAAATATTTATTAAAATTTATTTTGTGAGTTAGTTGAACAAAACGTGAGAAAAATAGGTCGGAGTTTTTCTTCTATTTTAGTTGAATTCCACGCAATAAATCACGTTTTTTATTCTAATCACTTCTCGAAAACACGCTAACATCTAGCAGAAGATATGGATATCTTTCAAATAAATGTTGGGTTCCTTTAAATGGGGTATAATCCAAAAATAAAATTGTATCGGGTAATGTTCATTTTGAAATGCGTGTAAATCGCGAAATGCTCAAAATCAATTGATGCGCATGCGGTGTACCAATACAGCGAATTCTTCTCTTTTAATTTGTACACATTTGCCAGAATTTACTTTGGCCGCTAAGATGTAGCATCGTCTGCAGTTTAGTGTGCAACAAACTGTATAACGCTTATATTTTGCACAAAGTGCATACACTTTTTATGCGCATCCGATTTCACTATCAACCGTGAAAAAATACATCGATCTAAACATATTTCAATAAAATCCATCAAGAACCGTGGATGTAGCATCACACAGTATTTTTTGGATAAATCGGATACAGCTCCCATGCCACTAAATTGTTCAAACCGCTGTTTTCACACAAACGCGAGTGATGATTCACTTTCTTCATTGAAATGGAAACGATCCACATAAAACGCGAATTAGTCAGCGATATTTTGAAAAGCATTTTCGCAAATTTTTCAATTTTTTGCAGTAGCCATTTCCGCCGTTCTAGTAGATGGATTTTTACGATCTGTGATTCCTATGATCCGGATCGTCGAAAAACTAAAATATCGCGGGGTACCAGCACACTCAAAACGATATTGTAAATACTGTACCCAAAAAATAGGTTTTTTAGAAAAAATATCGCACTAAATTTTGGCCTTTGGCAGTAGATTACTCTGCTGCTGTGTGGGCTACATACTTAATATACATATCAGATTATGCGAAATCGCGAGTTCTTTAGTCCTATAATTGGTTTTTCGAAATATCCGAATGCGCGTCCCAGTTACATAAAAAATACAAAAAACACCTGAAATCCGGCTTCAAAATGTCAGCATCCATAAAAGGTGGATGCAGTGGAAATTTTGGAAAGTGATACATTAGAAGTGTAATCTTCATTTTGTATTCTCCAACTTTTACTTTGGACAGATGTCCGTCATTTGAATGGTTTAATCAGAAATCGAATAGCAATGTAAAAAAACTGTTTAGATTCACCGTGTTTTTACCTATGGTTTTTCCTTTACGCGGTCGTAACTACCACGTAAATTACATTTTTTGCTAAATTTTTGAGCTTTGTACAAAAACATCTAAATTAATCCAGCAATAGTCATAGTTACTGGCAAACTACAATAGTTCGCGTATTATAATAGTGCAAACCTTGGCTTCATGGAAACTAAAAAATTTTGACTTTTGCTCATATCGGCCTTTTTGAAGAAAAATTACTTCTGTTGAAACTGAGGTATGGGGTATTGTATTTCGCGAATTGTTGTAATATACCATAACTTTTGAACGCATTTAGGTAAAATAAACTGTTTTAGCACGATTCACCGATGGATTTCTTAAAATTATAATTTGAGCGGAAGCTGTGGTCATATTAATGTACAAAAATAGAAAAAGATCGTTGAAGGAAACGAGTTTTTTTAAGTCAGTTTTCAATTAGTGGCTTTACAATACAATGTAGAGTATAATGTTCAAAGAAGAAGTTAAAGAATACACTTCAGAGATGAAGTTTCGAATGTATGATTTTTTAATATAACCACCGCATCAATCTCAAACGGATGCTGACATTTTGAAGACTGAAAAATTGGGTTTTTTGAATTTTTGCTCTAATCTGAACGCGCAACTGTATTCGTTTAAAAACTGATTATGAGATTGTAGTACTCGCGATTACGCGATTTTTCGATGTATAACTAGGGCGTGTAGCCTTCAAAGGTTCACAACAATCTCAGCCTAAAGTGGACATTTTTGTGTGTATTTTTTTAAAAAAAACAGTTTTTTGGATTCAAAACTTACAAACCTTTCGATTTCAGTGGAAACCCGCGTGAATTTAGTTTTTTTTACGTTCTGAATCTAACAAGCCTTTGCGCGTCTAAATCCATCCACTAGATCGGCGGATATGATACCCCTCAAATTTCGAAAATATGCAAAAAATATTTTTGAAAATATCGTGTATTTAGACGCGTTTTAGATGTGTGATTCCTACTTAGATAAATAGAGCGAAACGCATATTTAAAATGTGTGAAAACAGATATTGAAAAACGTTCGCGAATCCGGAGATATAATAGATTTTTTCTAAAAACTGAGTGCGATGCTACATCCACGGTTCTTGATGGATCGCATTGAAATGACATAGGATGATGTATTTTTTAATGGTGATCATTGAAATCGGGTGCGCATAAAATGCCAAATGTACTTCGTGGAAATTATGGGCATTTTACTGTTTTTTGGACCCTAACATGCAACTGATGCTACATCGTGGTCGTCAAATGGAATTTCACAAAGTGTATATCAAATAAAAGGGATTGATTCGCTGTTTTGGAAAATCGGATGCGCATCATGTCATTTTCACTATTACGCGGTTTATATGCGTTTCAAATGTTGTAATATTCAATATAACATTATTTTAATGTTATGCCACAATTGGAATTCCTTGTGATTTAATATAATGTTCTAAAAATATTCGCCAATAGGAAAACTATAAGTGAAAAAGTTGTTGCAACGGAATATCTTCATTATTGCGTGAAATTTGGACGAAAATGACGAAGAACTCAATCATTTTTTCTTCAACATTTCCTATAAAACCATAAAAAAATAAAATTAGAATAACATAATTTTTATTTTTTTCGTTACATTTTCATTGTATTTTTGCAAATAACACGAATACTATAGCTCCAAACTTCACGACTTAGGTTTCATTTTATTCCTCACAATGTCTGGATGCTGCTATAATTTTTTTATATATTTTTTGTAAGTATAAGCGCTATTGTTTCAAAAATATGTTTGTAAATACGTGAAATTATTTAATATATTTAATTTTTCGCGAATCCATTGAAACTTTTTGAATTTTTTTTTGCATATTCTCAAAGGGTGCGAATTCAGTTAACGACAATTGGATATAACAGCTTACTATATTAAGCCGCGATTTTTTTTTAGAATTTTTTCTAATTAGCATAATTAAAACGGTCATATCTTTTGCGCGCAACAATCAAAGTTTGTAACGAAAACAGATTTGGATTTTTTTTTTATTTATTCTTTATATTTGCAATCTATTTACAAGAAACATTCAGCAAATTTAATAATTACTACAATATAACAGAATTGTTAAACCCCAGTGGATTTAACAATAAATACATATTACAATTTTAATTTCAGATTACATATTTTATGAAACTCATTAAATAAATGGGAGGTCTAAAACATGTCTTCGTTTTAGTCTTCTAATTTCATCTGTGTCATCTAATAGATTAATTGCTAACACATTCGAAGGGTTACTTAATCTGTTAAGATACGTAGTACTAATTTTTTTAATTTCATCTGTAATTTTATTTATGTTTAAATCTCTATGAATCGCGTTATTATTAAGAAACCAAGGAGCACCTGTAGTCAATCTAAGCGTCTTTGATTGATATCGTTGAAGTATCTCGATATTAGAATTGCTGGCTGTTCCCCATAGTTGTACTCCATATGTCCAAATAGGCTTTAGAATGGTCTTATACAGTAGTAATTTGTTATTCAGGCTCAGTTTTGATTTTGGACCAAGAAGCCAGAACATTCTTTTAGTCTTCAGATCTAGTTGCTGTCTCTTATATGTTATATGATTTTTCCAGTTAAGTTTTCTATCAAGGTGCAGACCGAGATATTTAACACAATCCACAGAAGGAATTGTAAGTCCATTCAATTTTGGAGAAGGACAGTTTCCTTTCCTTAAGGAAAATGTAACATGCACAGATTTTTCAGTATTGACTCCAATATTCCAGTTATTAAACCATTTCTCGATATCATTCAGATGTGTTTGGAGTAAGTCAGTAGCTGAAGAAGGATCATCTTTAATAGCAAGAACGGCAGTATCATCTGCATAAGTAGCAATCATAGTCTCATTTCTTACGGGCATATCTGCTGTATAAAGCGTATATAAAACAGGACCTAAAACACTACCTTGTGGTACACCAGCTTTAATGACGCCAAAATTAGATTCTTTATCATTGATGTGTACATAAAATGTTCTTCCATTCAGATATGAATTTAAAAATAAATAAAAAGGAGCAGGTAATAACATTTTTAGTTTATATAACAAGCCTTGATGCCAAACCCTATCAAACGCCTGTTTGATATCCAGAAAGGCTGCAGAACAGAACTGCTTATATTCCAAACAATCTCTTATAACCTTCACCAGTCTATGACACTGCTCAGGTGTTCCGTGATTTTCTCTGAATCCAAACTGATGATCTGGTATAATATTTATATTATTTAAAATCGGAAAAAGTCGCTTTCGAAACAATTTTTCGAACAGTTTAGAAAATATGGACAATAAACTTATAGGCCTATACGATGATAACAGGTTTTCAGGTTTGCCAGGTTTTGGTATCATAATTATTTTAGCACATTTCCATTGCACTGGAAAATGGGACAGCCACATAATAGAATTATAAATTGTCGTTAGGAACACCAAACCCTTCTTTGGAAGCAATCTTATGACTTTGTGATCAACTAAGTCTGACCCTGGTGTTTTTTTCTTTAGATTTTTAATTTCCTTACAAACTTCACTAAACGTAAAATGTTTAATAGGGCGACTCATTTGGCATGGAACATCCAAAAATCGGAAATTAATTTATTTTGTTGGGGACTACATAAATCAAAAGGTGTAAAGGAATTCTCCAAGTGGTCTTTAAACGCCTCAGCTTTGTCCTTGTTTGATCTACACCAATTTCCATTTGAATGTTTTATAGGCACATTTCTCTTTTGAGGTCTCTTAAGATATTTTGTTGCTCTCCATAAACTGTGCTCGTTACTTTCATCTGGGCTTAAATTACTTAAGAAGCTTCCAATTGATTGGTTTTTGTAGTCACTTAGAAGGGTTTTAAGCCGATTTGAAGCTCTGTTTAAATTTGTTTTGTCCATTGGGTGTCTCGAATTTTGCCAAATTCTGCGCAATCGTCTCTTTTCTCTTATCATTGATCGTATTTCAGACGTAACATAAAAGTTTGTGGAATTTAGATCAATTTTATCGGGAGTGTATAGATTTGTAGCATTGTGTATGACTTGTGTTAAATGTTCTATAGCATTTTCCAATTCCTTTCCGGATTTAATCGGGATATTTAAATTTAGGTGTTGTTCAATGTGATGTTGTACCATAGGTTTTTGATGTAATTAATGTTTTATGTTTATGAACATTTCTTGTACTAAAGTTAAGAATAATTGGACTGTGATCTGAGTCTAAGTCATAACATGCGTTTATACTTAGCATTGACTGGCATATTCCTGAGTAGATGAAAAAATCTATTAGATCGGGAATTTTATTTGGGTCTGCAGGCCAATATGTAGGACTACCAGTTGACAAAACTTCGTAATGGTTTAAAGCGATGCATTTATACAGTTCTCTTCCTTTGGGGTTTGATAGCCGAGATCCCCACCAAGTATGTTTGGCATTGAAATCGCCACCGACGATGAATTTGTTTCCAACATTTTTGAAGAAATTTTCATATTGTATACATTTTAAATTAAATCGAGGAGGAAGATAAACGGAGTAAATAGATACTTTTGAATATTCGCATATTATATTAACACCAGCTGCCTGCATAAAAGATTCTAAGATTGGCTCCGCTTCTTCGTATATAATTTTAGATTTAATAATTATAGCTGCACCTCCATGGGCTCGGTTATCTGGATGATTCGCTGTTATAATGTCATAATCTTTAATTCTGAAGTATGATTTGCTTGTAAAATGAGTTTCAGAAATAAGTAGAATATCTATAAAATTTTTATGAAGAAATAATTCTATTTCATTTCTATGATTTGAAATGCCATTGGCATTCCACTCAGCAATGATCAAATCTACTTGCATAATTTTGACATTAGCAATGTCATCATATTCATTAAAGAATTTGTCATTTCTATTTGTTTCGTTAGCAAAGATTCTATCTTGCTTAACAAATTTATTTCTCCCGTGCTTTGACCTTTTATGGCTTGGGCATATGACACAAAGTTATCTGAAGTCTGGTTGGGCATGGTGTTATCTTCATAAGCAGTTTCGTTACGTTTAGAATACACGGGAGCAGACTTCTTTTGAACCAGTTTTTGGTAAATCGGGCATCCTTTGTAACTAGCTGTATGGGTGTTCAAGCAGTGCAAACATTTAGGTGCGGTATTTTCTGGTTTATTACATTCTAATGTGGGATGACCTAAACCACATTTAACGCACCTAAAAGGTTTACGGCAGTATGATTTTGTGTGTCCAAATTCTTGACATCTAAAGCATTGCACTAAGTCGTCAAATTTTCTTGGGGGTTAATAGTAACAATGTTATTGAATATGCCAGTAATATTATAAATCTCTTTATTGTTACTTTTGGGGTCCAAATCAACGAAGAACATGGGTAAAGGCTCCTTGGTTTTTCTGCTAATTATGTTACGTACGCTCCTTACATCGTGACCTTTACTCATTAAAAAGGCTTTTATATCCGATACATCGGTGGTGTTATGTAAACTTTTAATTACTACCATGTGAGCTCTTTCCGTTTTCAGTTGATAAGTATGATAGCATATATTGTTACTATCAAAGTGCTTAATTACTTTTCGGTACGAATCGACGTTTTTTATCATTAGACGAACTTCACCTTTTAGAAGAGATTTAAAATTAAAATCTTCAACTGGAATAATTTTATTTATGCTATCCAACATTTTAGTAACATTCTTGACGTCCGGAATAAAAATTGGTGGCGGTTTTGGTACAGCATGATTTGGTTCTGGTTGATTCGGTTCAGCTAGATCTGCTTCATCGATGTTGTTTTCATTTTCCATAGTTGATAAAACACTAAATCTGTTGGATGTGGACGGCTGGTTGTCATCAATCACTTGCTTCCTTTTTGGCGAATTACCTAAAGGTGGGGATACAGGTATTTTTCTTTTAGTTGACACTTCCTGCCATTTTTCTTCTTGATCATTAATGCAATCAGTTGCATTACTTTTTGTTGTAACACTCATTGCGGCTATTTATACCCTACACCACTATGTGGAAAGGGTATTATAAGTTTGTTTTGGTAAAAATTCATGTAACACCGCGAAATATTCATCGGAGACCCCCAATGTCGTATACCAATCTTCATATCTCGGCGAGATAAAGCGATTTTGAGATGTGTGTCCGACCGTCCGTCCGTCCGTCCGTGTGTCCGTCTGTCCATTATAAATTGTAATCAAACTCCAGGCCGCAATTATGGACCGATCGTCACGAAATTTGGTATGGAGGTCGGTTTCACATCAGAATAGATCGCTATTTTAATTGGTGATGATCGTAAAATATTTAGCGGGTGAAATGGACCAAAAACATAATTTTTATCCGATTTTGTAGATGCTCTGTAGGTCGCAATAATAGTCAGATCGCCACGAAATTTTAAGTAAGGTAAGAGTATATGACAAAGAAGTATCTTGCAATTTGAGATGGCGATCAGATAATATTTAGAGGGTTAAATGGACCAAAACTTTTGTGTGAAAGTTGTGAAAAATGTTAGTATACAGCTTATATCTTTATTCTTGGAAGAGACATTCCTGGCAAGTAAGCTATACTTGGAAGAGGAACCCTTGACCTTTCTATTGATGTCAATTGTGTTGGTCTACATGATAAGATAACAGAGTTACAGCCTAAATGGACCAAAACTTTTGTGTGAAAGTTGTGAAAAATGTTAGTATACAGCTTATATCTTTATTCTTGGAAGAGACATTCATGGCAAGTAACCTATACTTGGAAGAGGAACGCTTGACCTTTCTATTGATGTCAATTGTGTTGGTCTACATGATAAGATAACAGAGTTACAGCCTAATATACCCTGTTATGTGTGTGTAGTGTATTGATTAACACGCTAGAGGTCGCAATTATAGCCCAATAATCACGAAATTTTGCACGAGATTGGGAGTTAGGTAGAGGAAGATGCCTACAATTTTGAACGATGATCTGATATTATTTAGCGGGTGAAATGGACCATTACTTTTGTATGAAAAATACAAAAAAATATTTTTGGTCTATATTTTATATCCTGGAGGCATATACCGGCAAAGTAGACTACATATGAAAATAGAACTACTGATCTTCCCCCTGATGAAAATTGCAATAAAGTGTCTGCTAGATAACGGGCCTACTGTTCAATATATAATGGGTTATGTCTAGAGAACCACATTTTCCCATTCACAGTTGTTGCGTTATTGCAAATTACATGGTGCCCTAACGTTTTAATTGTCCAATTGGATTTTTATACATACATTGCAGCATGGGTCGTTTTGCCACCTTTTTTCAAAAAGATTCCCCAGGCAGGCAAGAATCCACAAATTTATTTCTTAAAATAAGTTTATTTGTTCCATAAAGAAATTTTGATATGTGGAAAGCTAATTCCCAGGGGTAAAGGTGTAGGGTATTGCATGGTCGGCCCCGTCCGACTATAGCCTTGGCTTACTTGTTTTTTAATTATTGTTATTTTTTGTGTTGTGGTTAATTCAGGTTTTGCAAGCAATGCAATTAATGCACGCATGCAAAAAATTGGAACACTGCAAGAAAGTGCACTGTATTTTTGTTTGTTAAAATTATAGAACAAAAAAATAAATAAACCGTTGCAATTTTATATGAAATTGTTGTTAACGAAATATTGCCGTTTTAAGCAGTAACACGTCTGGCTAGTAGCAAAGTTAAACAACGACTGAGATTTGGAATGATGATTTTTTTCTTAATCTATGTACCAAAAATCATAGATGTAGTATCAAAATTTTTTTTTGATTTTTTTTAAATGGAAAAGACGATTTTAGACATTTTTGCTGATATACGTTTAAGTTGGAAAATTACACGTCTGGCTAGTAGCAAAGTTAAACAACGACTGAGATTTGGAATGATAATTTTTTTCTTAATCTATGTACCAAAAATCATAGATGTAGTATCAAAATTTTTTTTTGATTGTAGAAATCCATTCTACATTGTAGAAATCCATTCGATAGGACTTGCGGTTTGCAAGCAAAATCGTGAAATCCTAAAAAATGTGGATTTTGACCGCGATTTATTTAAAAAGCACTCCGGCGATTTTTTGTTGTTTTTTTTTTTATTTTTTCTCATCTATGAACACTGTGTAAACACCTTCGATTTAAAGTTGGTTCAGGCGCACCGTGCCATAGAGTATATTTTTCGAAGAAAAGTAGAGAAATGGAAAAACAGGAGTATGCAAACATCAAATAAGCAAAAACGCGGTTAAGTTCGGACGGACCGAACTTTGTACACCTTCCACCATAAATTATATTGGAACCCGATTTCAGATATTCCATTCTCTACCAAAATGTTTTAATTCTCTAAAGTAGACTTTATACCAAATTTCAGCTATTTTGATTGGATAATGTGGCTAAAAGCATGTTGATAATACAGCTTTTTGTCGGGTTAAGTTCCTTTATGAGGATTTATTTGATATATAGGCAATGGAATTGGCATTTGAAACCCAGTGGGTTTAATAAATCCGATTATATGTATTATATGTAAACGCACTCTTGGACCTTAAAATTTTCCAAAATCGGGTGGTAGCGTTCTATGGGGGATATATCGAAAAGTCGACGTGCACTGACGAATCTCTGCTTTTGAAGGCAAAGCGAAGACTACATACCAAATATCAGATGTTTCTCTGAAAAATTTCTGGAGACAAGCCATGCAGATTGAAACGAGAAAACCTCGTCGTGTAACGTGGTCTTGTCGTAGGCTGGGGTAGACCTAGTCATGCCCAGGGTCGCCATAAGGGCCCACTAAACCTTACGGAAAAATAAGACGAGTAATCTCCCTTTCCTGGGGGTTAAATCGGATATTTTTTGATATAAAACTAATTTCTAATCTACTAATGTTTAAATACGATAATAAGGATCATTACCTGGGTAATCGATAACTTGGATTCAGTAAATGATTTGATGATGAACGAGAACTCGGTGATTCGCCGTTTGGTAGTAGGCGATCTTGAGATAATCGGGAACTCGGTGATTCGCTGTTCGGCTGTAGGCGATTTGAAGATAATCGGGAACTCGATGAATCGTTGTTCTGTAGTAGGTGATTTGAAGATAAACGGGAACTTGATGTTTCGCTGTTCGGTAGCAGGCGATTTAAAGATAATCGGGAACTCAGTGTTTCGTGTTGTAGATGTTCGGTTAGTTAGTGTTAGTTCTAACTGTAGAGGTTACAGTATACTACGAGTACTGACTAGTAGAACAACACCCGAAGGTGGAGTGGAACAACACCCGAAGGTGGAGTGGAACAACACCCGAAGGTGGAGTGGAACAACACCCCAAGGTGGAGTGACATTATTAGGGGTAGCTCTCAAAAATACTTCCCAACCTCTCTACACTCCCGTGTCGGTTGGCGGACTACGAACACACAACTGTACTCAAGTCCGTATGGCTGGCTCCCTGCAGTAACAAGCCTGACCTTTCCCCAACAAACAGAAATATATGTGTGTGCACTTGCACAAAGCGATTGGGAATTACACCTCAGTCATCTCCAATCGCACTGTGACACACACCTCACAATGTAATGCATGTACACCCAACAGTGTGTATTAGTTGACCGGCTGTGACGCTGTTGGGTAGTGGGGGGCCTTGTGATGTTGTTGGCTGTGGGACGTTGCTGTTGGTGGTGTTATGTATGAGATCATCTTGTCACGTTACAGTCGCTGCAAAAACACATTGCTTTTGAAAAACAAGCAAGAACGGTATTTAGAACGGCCGGGCCGAATGTTGGGGCAGAGATAAAAACCCCGAAGGACAGATGCGCCGTGAGTCGAACTTCCGCGTTATGGCGTGATGAAGTTTTTGCAAGAGACCCTGTAAGCCATCATGAATTAGCATTATATCTTTGTTTGTTGTTTTTGTCGATCACTTAAGCAACCGTGAACAAAGATATAACGCTAATTTTGATGGCCCACAGGGAATCTAACAAAAATTTCATCACGCCATAATGCGGAAGTTCGACTCACGGCGGATCTGTCATATGGGTGGATATACCAAAACATGGACATATGTATATTGGCGATTATTTTTGAATAGACAAAATTGTAGCTAAATTTCTCAAAATACCGATCATTACATCTAGTTCGGTTAAAAATTGCAGCAAAAATTCTCAAAATACCGAAAATCGGGAGATACCGTTATATGGGGGCTATACCAAAACATGGACCTATGTTGACGATGTTTCATTGGAGATGTTTTATGACCGCTGAGAACTTCAAATGTCCAATTACAGCTATTTTGGTTAAAAACTGTAGCTAAAATTCTCAAAATACCGAAAATCGGGAGGTACCGTTATATGGGGGCTATACCAAAACATGGACCTATGTTGACGATATTTGGTGGAGATGTTTCATGACCACTGAGAACCTCAAATTGCAAATTACAGCTAGTTCGGTTAAAAATTTTAGCTAAAATTCTCAAAACACCGAAAATCGGGAGGTACCGATATATGGGGGCTATACCAAAACATGGACCTATGTTGACGATGTTTCGTGGAGATGTTCTATGACTACTGAGAACTTCAAATGTTAAATTACAGCTATTTCGGTTAAAAACTGTAGCTAAAATTCTCAAAATACCGAAAATCGGGAGGTACCGTTATATGGAGGCTGTTCCAAACCATGGACCTATGTTGACGATGTTTGGTGGAGATGTTTCATGATCTTTGAGAACCTCAAATTGCAAATTACAGCTAGTTCAGCTAAAAATTGTAGCTAAAATTCTCAAAATACCGAAAATCGGGAGGTACCGTTATATGGGAGCTATTCCAAAACATGGACCTATGTTGACGATGTTTGGTGGAGATATTTCATAACCACTGAGAACCTCAAATGGCAAATTACAGCGGAGTTGGAGTCTAACTGCAAGTGACTCGCCTCCACTGACAGTACACAATCTATAGTGGATGATTTCTTTTACAAAATCATTTGCATTTCTTAATATGGCGTGTTCTCCTAATATACCGGATATATTTGCATATGTGCTAACAAAGTTAAACTTTAGCAAAAGAGAACTTTTGTGTAAACAAAATAACATATTATAGATTTCAGTTTTGCTAATTTAATGTAAAGTATGTGCAAACAAATTCATAGATACTTACATAGTTTGGGGATAAATTCGATCGGAAAGGGATGCTACTTCAATGGAATAACAATACACAACAAGGGTAACGACATTAAGATCAACATCATTTCTGGGCAAATTGTTGTTTACTAAAATTATTTCTAGAACTGCTACATTTTCTCCTTATACGACCGTTGATTGTGTACTTTAAACTTTGATGTACATATATTTAAAGTCTCTATAAGTAGGGGTATATTTGTTGCACTTTAAAGATATTTTCCAATCATGATATGTTTGGTGATGCAAATCAAGCCGAAACGACTTAATCTAATTGGTATTAATATTATAAAAGCACATCGCCGCTTTCTAGGATATACATACTTATTCAATGTCTGAGTGTATATTCTGTCATCTTTGAATGTTTCAAACGACAACGATTCCAAGCATAATCACAGCAAAGAATGTTATTAATTTAATTTAAAAACTTGAAGTGACTACTTTTGTTCAATAACAATCCATAAGTTAATTAAATTTATATCTTAGTCAAGAGTTAAAGATGCTTAAGAGTAACTATGAAGAGCAAGAATAATACACTTAACATAAAATATTCATTTACTTTTTATGCTATTAATTAAAAATGTTATGGAAATTAGTTTTTGGATTGAATGAAACATTTCTACAAAGACAGTGCGTTTCAAAAAAGGATGACTTAGACAAACTTCAAACCAACGTCTTTCAACGTACACTTCCGCTCACTTTTATTGAACAAATGTAAATGCTATATACTAATTTTAAAAGGGAACATTGTGAGTTTATTGAAGATTCATCGTCCAAAAAAAGTGCACTTGTACCATACATATTGTTTGGAAATGCACGTGATTTTATGTATTTCGAAAATAGTTCAATGGATATATATTGTGATATCAAAAATATATTTTAACCGGTAAAAAACGACTAATAATGAGTAGAAATTCAAACAATTTGCATGCAAACAAATTTATCGCTAGGGTTCCACGTAATTTGCAATAATGCTGGGAATTTATCTATCATGGTAGAGACAAATTGTAACATGGGAAGAAAATGTTGTATTCTACACAAAACCTATTATATATTGGGCAGTAGGCCCGTTAGTTACCCAGGATACACATTATTCCAATTTGCATCAGGGGAAAGGTCAGTAGTTAATTTTCCATATGTAGGCTACTTTGCTGGGACATGGAAGTAAAATATGGACCAAATTTTAAATTTTTATATTTTTCATGCAAAAGTAATGGTTCATTTAACCCACTAGATAATATGAGATCATCATCTAATTTTTTTTTTATTTTTTCCTTATTAAGGCGAAATTTATTTATAGTGATATTTAATTAATTCTCTTTCGAGTTGAGCTTATTAGACCTATTATATACGTTGAAAAATTAGGAGTCTACCGAAGTCCCATTTTTCAATGTTCACAAATACCTACGTCATTAGTAATGACGTATCAGAAGATTTTTGATCATCAATTATTGTCTACTAAAGTTTTGACAAGTTGCTCAGAAAGTAAGACGCCGGCAACCTTGACACTCAGTTGTCGGAGACCCAGGTTCGAATCCAAGCCCGGCTCATGCTGTAGGTATGTTCTTCGACCTAAACTATTACATCGTGCAAAATCTCGTGACTATTGATCTATAACTGCGACCTCTAGCGTGCTTCTGATTACACTACAAACAAATAACTGGATATATTAGGATGTAACTTTGTTATCTGAGCACGTAAATCAACATAATTGGCATCAATGGAAAGGTCAAGAAATGGTCCATTTAACCCGCTATGTATTATCTGATTACTATCTCAAATTACAAGCTTCTTCTTTGTCATATACTCTTACCTTAGTTAAAATTTCGAGGCGATCGGGCCATTTTTGCGACCTACAGAGCAGCTACATAATCGGATAAAAATTATGTATTTGGTCCATTTCACTCGCTAAATATTTCACGATCATCACCAATAACAATAGGCGTCTGTTCTATTCCGACCTCCATGCAAAATTTCGTGACGATCGGTCCATAATTGCGGCCTGGAGTTTGATTACAATTTATAATGGACAGACGGACGGAAGGACGGACGGACACACATCTCAAAATTGCTTTATTATTATTTATTCGTCGAGATATGAAGATTGGTGTACCACATTGGGGGTCTACGACCGATATTTCGCGGTGTTACATGAATTTTTCCCAAAACAAACTTATAATACCCTTTCCACATAGTGGTGTAGGGTATAAAAATTGTGAACTGTGAAACTCCAAATTTCCACATTGCGGTCTAGGGTATAAAAATCCAATGATGTAAAAACTGGGAATGATAGAGACAATTTATAGCATGGGAGGAAAATGTGACTCTCTACACAGAACCTATTATATATTAATCAGTAGGACCGTTATCTAGCAAACACTTTATTGCAAATTGCATCAGGGGAAAGGTCAGTCGTTTTTTCTATATGTAGGCTACTTTGCCGATATACATATGTCCTCAAAGAATTAAAATATCGACCAAAAATAAAATTTGTATATTTTTCATACAAAAGTAATGGTCCATTTCACCTGCTAAATAATATCAGATTATCATTCAAAATTGTAGGCATCTTCTTTGACCTAAACTCTTACCCGGTGAAAAATTTCGTGACTATTGGGTTAAAATTGCAACCTCTAACGAGTTTATAATTACACTATATACGAATAACTGAAAATATTGGGATGTAACTCTGTTATCTGATCATGCACACCAACACAACTGGCATCAATTGAAAGGTCAGGCGTTCCATTTCCAAGGGTAGCTTACTTGTCCGGAATGTATCTTCCAGGAATAAAGATATAAGTTGTATATTACAAATTTTCACAGTTTTCACACAAAAGTTGTGGTCCATTTAACCCTCTAAATATTATCTGATCGCAATCTCAAATTGCAAGATTCTTTTCTGTCATATACTCTTACCTTATATAAAATTTCGCGTTGATCGGACTATTATTGCAACCAACAGAGCCGCTAGAAAATTGAATAAATATTATGTTTTTGGTCCATTTCACCCGCTAAATATTTCTCGATCATTACCAATAAGAATAGGGATCTATTCTGGCCTGAAGCTGACCTCCATACAAAATTTCGTGACGATCGGTCCATAATTGCGGCCTGGAGCGTGTTTACAATTTATAATGAGATATGAAGATTGGTATACCACATTGGGGGTCTCCGACGAATATTTCGCGGTGTTACATGCATTTTTACCAAAACAAACTTATAATACCCTTTCCACATTGTGGTGTAGGGTATAATTATACAACGAAAGCAAAATAAAGTCAAAAATTCAAGGAAAAAATTTGGCTCATTTGAATAGAACCCCCATTTAAAACTTTGGTATACAGAAATACTGTATTAGAATATCGATGCATAATAATTGTTCCACAAACATCCCATAAAGAGGGATAGATGATGGATATCCTGAAGGGGCAGCCATATTATACAGTGGTAAATGTTATCTAAAATATATGGGAATGACTCATGAGTAAAATATACGAGTCTAGGAGACAGTACGCTTCCAAAAGAAAAAACTTGTTCAGAGAAAAAGTCAAGCCTTGTTAAGCATTACACTTGATTGCAACAAGAATCCTTGCCAAAGCAGAACAAACGGGAGTATCCTTGAGCAGGAGCCATATACTTTTACTGAATATTATTGAAAGTACTTCGTTTTCAATATAGAGTCGATGCATAGTCGATATTCTAATGCAGGGTAATACTGGTCTTGGAAATTTAGAATAATTTCTTTTCAGAAAGTATTCCCGTTTGTGTTCATAGAACAACTGTATATACTTTTCACACACTTAGAAATATATTTTGCTGTATACTTAGTAGGGCACCACTATAACAAACTGTTAAACCATAATTTTTACGATATCTATTCCAACATTTTTAAAAATTCTCCCAAAGAAAGGGTAAGATCTTCAAAATATGTCAAATTTGACTGCTGCTATGTATATATATATATATATATATATATATATATATATATATAGACACTTCATATTTTTTATGGTACCCATTTACGATGGCTTTGAAAATACCTCCCCAATCCGTTAATATGTACCGTTATATTGATTGACGCGTAAACATTCTAAAATATTCACATTAGACCACTCAAATACTTCCCTGAATTAATCTCACCCCACTGTGTGTCGTGAAGGTCAAAGCTATAAATTTCATGTTACTAGCAAAAATATGAAGAAAATTTGAACATTTTTTGATTTTATAGGGAAAGTTGAAGAAAAAATGTTTCGATATCGTTCGCTTGTTTGTCAATATTTTGTGCGATAATGATGATATTCGGTTGCAGCCAATTTTCTATTTTCCTATTGGCGAATATTTTTAGATAATTTTGTTAAATCACAAGGAATTCCAATCGTTGAATTAAATTAAAATAAAGTTATCTTGAATATGATAATACTTGAAACTCATATAATAATGGAAATGAAATCATGCACATCCGATTTTCCAACACAGCGAATGATTCCCATTTATTTGATATGCACTTTATGAAATTCTAATTGGCGACCGCGATGTAGCATCAGTTGCATATTTGGGTCGAAAAAGTGTAATTTCCACGAAGTACATTTACATTTTATGCGCATCCGATTTAAATTATCGTTACATCATATTCGTCGTAGACCCCTCATGTGGTATACCAAAATTCACATCACGACGAGATAAAGCGATTTTGAGATGTGTTTACGTCATTTACGTCATGCTAGAAAATGTCGCAATCATTATAGAAAAGTTTTTAAATCCTTATAGAAAAATTCCCAGATTTTTAAATTGACGCAAATTTCAATTCTGTACAGGGTCTGAAGTTTGTGTACCACATGCGTTAAAAAACCATGCAATACCTCGAAATATTAGTCTTTTTCTACTTCAGTCTATAGGCTAACTATGGTTTATAGACTTTGATACGACCAAGTATGTGTCTAATCGAAATAACGGTTTTAAACACCAAGTTTGTCTGAAGGAAATTCTATCTGACTGGTGCAACCAAATTTTGAGCTGCCTAATATTTTTCCCAAAATTAATTTAAGTTCGAAGATGGGCCACTTCTTCTTCTCCCACAAAAGTTCAAAAATTTTCTGTAAAATGGTACAAACCATAACCCTCGAATGGAGCAATCGATTTGGTTCCAACTTTACACATCACATTATTCCTTCTCGTCGTCTTCGAATATGGACTATATCGGTCCACTCCTTCGGATACCTTCCAAACAAATTTCAGAGAAAATAAAATTCAAGATAACTCTCGACGGTTGGAATATGGACTATATCGGTCCTAACTTATGGGTACCTCTCACACAAATTTTGCGAGGACTCGTCTCGGAACTATTTAATTTTTTTTTACAGAAGGTTGTTTTCACGATCCCTATTACAACGATACAATTTATTCCGGAGTAAGTCCATACTTCCTGAGAGAGCCCAAAGTCCAAAAATCCCTGATGACTTTTTTAAAAAAATTCATCCAAACTTAGTTTAACGTAATTTAATATTTATATTTTTCCCATATACTATTTTTTCCCAAAAAAAAAACCGAAATTTCTCGTCAAAATTTCAGTGATATTACTCTAGTGTGTACCGGGGCTTTCTTTCTTAATACAAATTTTTAAACAATATATAAAGTGCCGCAATAATATAAAATAAATTCTGTGCAAAACTAATGTCCAGGGCAAATGGTGTAGGGTATCACATGGTCGGCCCTGTCCGAATATAGACCTCTCTTACTGTTTTTATTATATGAAATATTTGAAATAAATAAAATAAACATCATTCTATGCCGTTTCAATGTGATCCATCAAGAACTCACTAAATTTTTAGAAAAAATTTATTATATTTTCGCAAATTTTAAAAACGGTTATCGATATATTTATTTAAGTAAAAATTAAACATCCAAAACGCGTTTTAATACGCGAAATTTGCGAAACAATTTTTTGCAGTTTTTCGAAATTTGAGGTGTATTCTATCCGCCGACCTAATTGAAGGATTGAGTTGCGCCATGGCTTATTAGATTCAGAATGCAAAAAAAAAAACTAAATACACGCTGGTTTCCACGGGAATCTTATGACAGTTTTAAAATTTGAACCAAAAAATAGTTTTTTTTTTTTAAATATACGCAAACACATTTTAACTTTGGGAGAGGATTGCTTTGATCCTTTGAAGGTTACACTCTTGAGTTACACATGCGAAATTGCGTAATCGCGAGTACTACAATCACATATTAAGCCTTTTGATAAATCCAGCGTGCGTCCAACATATAGACAAAATTCAAAATGTCAGCATCCCTTAGAGGCTGATGTAGTTGATATATTACAAAACCAAACATTAGGAACTTCATCTTTGAAGTGTATTCTTAAATTTCATCTTGGAGCATTAAGCTCTACATTGTGTTGAAAAGCCACTAATTGGACATTAATATAAAGCAAGTAAAAAAGTATCAGTCGAAACAGTCAATTGAAACTTTCATCTACGATCAGATCGAATGTATTTATGGTTTTTTCATTATTTTGTGGCCTTTTTTTGGACATTTGAACTTGCCGACGAAAATAAGGATTAGGATTAAAGTTCAAAAGTGTTGCAAAGGAGGTACTTAAAGGAATGGACCGACATAGTCCATAGTCCGAACAGACCTTAGAAGTTAAATTAATTTGGACAAAATAGTAGGAAATCCAAAGTTTGGACCAAATTTGTTCCAGAGATATCGTGCATACCATTTAAGTACCGGAAGTTGTGGACCGGTATTGCCTATCTTTGAACTGAAAGTATGACAAAATATGAGGAAGTCAACAATTTTGATCAAATTGGTTTATGGTGCCATATGGGCTTTTTTACACCTTTCTGGCTGTCTTCTTAAGAAGTATGGAATTGCCTCTGAAAAAAATTTACGTCGTATTTGAGGCAGCGAATGCAAGTTGCTTCAAAAAAATCAAAGTGATTCGCGAACAGATATTAAGGTTAACCTATACATAATTTTGTGTGATAGGTACCCGAAGGAGTGAACAAACATAGTCCATATTCGAACCTGATCTACATCTGGTAGATATATTAGGATGTGTAAAGTATGGACCAAATCGGTCACACCCTTAAAGAGTTATCATGCGAAAAACTTTTGCGAACATTTTTGAACTTTTGTGGGGGAGGTACCTGAAGGAGTGGACCGATATGGTTTATGTTCAAGTTTAAACTATGTTTGGGCAAAATATTACGAAGGCCAAATATTGGACCAAATCGGTTCGAGAGTTATCTTGCGCTCCAACCACTGCACACGGTGTCATGGGGTTTTTTGCATCTTTCAGGCTATTTTCTCAGAAAGTTTAGACTTGCGCCTAATGAGACATGTACCGTCGTAAGCGTGGCAGTGAATGAGACATTCGAGAACAGGTCCTTAACTGAACTTTTCCGAAATTTTGTGTGGGCGGTACCCGAAACAGTATACCGAATGAGTCCGTACTAGAACTTCATCTAAGTCTGGTAGAAATTTCACGATGTGCAAAGAATGGACCAAATCGGTTACTCCCTTCAAGAGTTATAGTGCGCACAAATTTTCCGAACATTTTCGAACTTTTGTGGCGGAGGCACCAGAAGGAGTGGACCGATATAACCCATCTTCGAACTTAAACTAAGTTTGTCAAAATATTACGAAAGCCAAATTTTGGACCGAAACGGTTGATCCTTTCAAAAGCTATCGTGCGCACCAGCCAGACAGACGGACGGACATGGCTAAATCAACTCCAAATTGTCTGAAACACATTTCGCCCAAACATACTTGGGGTCTAAAACCATTATTTCGATGAGGCACATTTTACCCGTATGAAAGTGTATATGGCAATATTCAAAAAAGTTTTTTTTTTGAAGTTGAGGTTCACCATTTAATAAGTCGCGAACTGTTAATATATTTTACAAAATATGAATATATTTATATTAATTGAAGTGTTTTAGCCACGATCTCATAATATGGACCATAACAAATAATTTTCGTGGTAATATAAAAAAATGGGACAAATGTGTTGAAGTAAACATGTTTTTTTGTGTTCTTTCTTGATTTCTGGCCAAACCACGCAAAATTCAAACCTGTGCTCAAAGAAAGAACTAAAGAATACCACTTGGGCACTTGGGTTGTAGTGTATAATTTTTCGATAATTTCGATCCCCTAAAATCGATGCTGACATTTTGAAGTTTTGATTTCAGTGTTTTACGAATTTTTCTTATAATTAGAGAGTGCAACTAGATAATAATCCAAACTAGTTATAGGATTGTAGAACTCGCGATTTCACATCGTTCGATGTGTATCTCATGAGTGTGCTCCGTACCGCTTCCTAGTAATAGGAGTCCAAAGGCGTTGGTGCGTACATTTTCTGAAAAAAAACTATTTTTTGGTTTTAAAATTTACAACTGTCGTACAGGTATCCCTGAACCCCTCGTGATTTAAGTTTTTTTACGTGCCGGATCTAATAAGCCTTCCGCGTTCGAATCCATCCTCTGAAACGCCGGATATAGATACCTTGAAAGTAGGAAAATCTGCAAACATATATTTTGACAATTCCGCGAATTGAGCCGCGATTTTCTTTGATTATTTTTACATAAATGTAATCCTTTATCCGCGATTGTAATATTTGCCAAAGAGGTGTGTCACAAATTACAAAGATTCGTGAGTAATATCCCTATTTATCCCAAAATAGAATGTGGTGGCACATCCGCAGTTCTTGACGAATCTGTCTAAAATAATTTATATTGACGTATTTTTAATAGGCGGCCATTGAATCAGATGCACCTTATAATCATATACACATCGCGTAATTTTTGCCCACTTGAAGGTTTTTTGAATAGTAAGATGCAACTGATGGCACACTTTGGCCGCTGAATAAAACATGGGAAAATCCATGCACATTGATAGACATGGACTCCCTGTATCCGAAAAGCACATCAACTCAACTGATTCAACTGATTTAAACGGATTCGCGAATTACACGCTTTTTAATTTTTGTGTTTTTTCTTTGGTTGTAATTTTATTATTACTCTCTACTACTTATTTCTATTGCTTATCACAAAAAGTAACTATACTTTCACGATGACAATTTTTTTTCCTTTAATAGTTTTAGCAAAATACTTCATGTTTTGTATGGAAAATTGGCGAAATAGTAGAAGACCTCCCAAAAATGTTTCTCCAATTTTTCGCATTAAACCAAAATATATATTTTAGAATAAATAAAATTATCTCCAAGATTTCTTCATTATTTTTTTATTTTCCGCGAAAATAAAAATAAATTTTGCAAATATTTTAGCATCTACGGATAGATATCAAATTCTGTTAACGATTTATATATACATTTTCTTATTACAACCCAAAGGGAATTTTTAAATATTTTTGCTTTATAAGGGAACAAAACCCACTATAACTTTTGGCTGTAGCATCCAATTTTGTGAACGCGAACATATTTGAAAGCATACTTTTTTTCTTAACCTAAGTACCAAAAATCGCGGATGTGCTCGCAAAAATTTTTTTTTCAATGGTATCGAAAAGGAAGTTTGAAATTTACCATATACCCTCGTTAGCATAAATGCTGAGGGTATAAAACATAGTTTCCTTCAACGCATTTTTTCTATTTTTTACATTAATACGACCAAAGCTTCCGCTTAAATTATTATTTTAAGAAATTCCCCGGCAAATCGTGCTAAAAAAATTGATTTTACAGAAATGCGTTCAAAAATTATGGTATAGTACAATTGTTCGCGATTTACAGTACCCCATACCTCAGTTTCAACATACGTTAATTTTCTACAATAAGGCCCATATAATTGTTGCACAAACATTTCAAAGCCGACAACATCAATTTTTTAACCCCTCAGTAATGTTGGCTGAGTATTTTTTCAGTCCTGTAAAACTTCTCTACGAGTGGTATCTTAGAACACGCCGTTTGTACTCGTACTGTAGGTCCCATATCATTTGTTGAAAGCTAATTCCCAGGGTAGTGGTGTAGGGCATCACATAGTCGGCCCCGTCCGACTATACCCTTTGCTAACTTGATTTGGTTTATAAAATCTTTGAACATTAAAAGAAAAGGTAGACTTTGATCGGGATTAAATTATAAGGCCTTGCGCAGATTTCAAAGTACATAGCGGACATAACTCCCAAAAAATGTTGGGTGTTATGTCCGAAATCACTGACGGACATAAATCTCAGAATCATTTTAGGAGTTACATATGTCTGTGGGGATTTATGGCACCGAAGTAAGAGCCTACGGTACCCGTTATCCGCCCACAAAATAGTACTTAGTACTGTCATATGTTTTTAAGGATGGCTCCCTTTAACACCTTAAAGGCGGAAGAAAATGTGTATAATCTCAAAGGTGTACATTTCCTCCCACAAAACTCTTGATGCATTTACACAAAAACTCGAACAACTTCTCATATTGCAAAACATTCATCCTTCATAATTTAAAGATAAATAATACAGCCGGAAACGTTTACCTTTTCCATGGATAATTTTGCGAATGTAATAAAACAACATTTGAATCGTTGCAAAATACTTGAAATCGTAGTGGTGTACTTACTTTTTAGCGCCAAGTAGTGAAAAAGACTGTGTTGCTTGGGTGGTGCTCATAAGGCAATACTCTTGTCGTTTACCTTGAAGAATTTATGAAACTTGCAGCTGTTGTCTGTGTAAATTCATAAAAAATGACTGGAGCTACATAAACTACAGCTTTCGGTACATTGTCAGCTAATTTTTCACATTTCAAATCGCGTTGCTCTTTTTTTTTGCAGAGAAAATAAAATAAAAACAACAAACGAACACGAAATAAAAATAACATCACAGAAAATTTTACAACCTTGAAATGTGCTGCTGTTGCTGGTGGCTGCTTGCATTGCGAATATTTTGAAAATCATCAGGAAAATAAATTTTTACGATTGTAGCAACAACAGCAATGAAAAATGTCGGCATGGTTATTTCATAGCCCTGAGACATATTGTTGTACAGAAAAATGTTTATTGCAAACAATTTTGGTATCGTTAATTTTTAAATGGTAGAATTATTTGTCGGATTTTTTAAATGTAAATAATTTTAAAGAATAAGTTTATTATACCCTACTCCACAATGTTGAAAGGATATTAAATTTTATTAAAGTAGGGGATGAAATATACCAAGCAAAGACCCTGACCGGCTTTAATATGGAAAAGCCCAGGACTTATCTTGGTCCCTCTTTCCCGTGGTGTCAATGTGGAGCTACCTTCAACACTCGTTAAAGGTAATAAGCTATAATGTGCGTGCGTTCTCCCTTAAAAACGACAACAAGTGATAACGGTGTACACTGGTTCAGGAATCGATTTTCCTGGCCAAAACCCAATTTTTTGTCGTCACCGATTGTTAATTTTTATATTGGATTCGACAGTACACGTATTAAAACCAGGGAAACTAAAAAATAGGTCAAAATATCCTAAAGTCGACAATTTTTTCGCAATTTTGGAAAATACGTCATTTTTAAACATTTTTGGAGACAAATTTCACGGAAACGTTAACAGATATTCCCAGCAAAATTTGACGGAAGGGGTTCTTTGCGATGACGTGATTTCATGTCATCTTTTGCATTGGTTCAAAGGAAGTCGTGAAAGATCCGATCTTTTCATTAGGATTTGAACCAATGCAAAGGAAGTCGTGAAAGATCCGATCTTTTCATCAGCATTTGTACCCATTCCATCGATCCAATAGAGATGTGTTTGGGTTTTTATTTACACATTTACTAATTTTTACTATTTTTTTTTCCGATAACATGAAGGAAAAATTGTTATCGTAGTAAAAATAAGTAGATTCTTGCAGTTTCTGGAACAGACCAAAGTTGTTAGAACTGTCGTCGTGATGTTGTCTTACATTTCCTGCATATCAAACAACTAAAACTTCTAAATAATTGGTATTATATGAAGTCCCAACCATCGAGCTAAAAATAGAATCGGACTGCACACATTGCTATTTTAAAAGTTCCCTTGTCTGTTCTAAATCTGACATAGAATGAAATCAATCAAATCTCGCTTCTTGGAATTTGAAAAAAAGTCCGAAACGAAAAGGAACAAGAATCTGAAAATAAAGAAGAAACTACTTTTGGAAAGAAACAATTAAAAATAAATTAATTAAGCATAAATGGTATTTTCCATAAAAAGTCTCTCCTCCCCGTTCGTTACATTTTGTTCTTAGAGATCCCTAAAGCAAGCCGGGTTGTAGATCCCTACATATTTCCGTCACTAAACAAAAGAGTATAAATTACCAAAATGTTGTTATAAAATAACAAAATTGTAAAATAAAAGTAATTTACGAAATAAAAATACTTAAAGGAGTGCATTTTGAGTCCATGTTGAAATCTGAACTGGTGATGGGAAGATAATTGAAAAACCTTTTGTAAGATGAAAGAATATCAGTTGCGGACAACGGAGGAAGTAATCTTTTGCGTTGCAGCGGTGGTGATTACATTGCAATTTTGGATGTAAACTTTTGAAAAACTAAACTGATAAATTAATTGTAGCTATTTCATGATTTCGTTTGAATTAATAAAGAGTTTTGTTTTTCATGAAAACCATATTTCAATACAGCATTTCCATTTTCCAAACAAGACATGAAAATTTCATGCCAAGGGGTTGGTGAAAATGACATGCCAAAGCATTGATTAAAATGACATATCAAAGCATGGGTGAAAATGACGTGTCAAAGCATTGGTGAAAATGACATGTCAAATCATTGGTGGAAATGACATGCCAAAGCATTGTTGGAAATGACATGTCAACGCATTGGTTAAAATGACATGCTTAGCATCCAGAAAAGAACGTCATCTTTTGGGGTCCACGCTCATATAAAATTCATCGATGAAGATGCTAAAAAGATGACATGCAAGATCACTTGCACCCATGATTGAATGTCATCTTTGGCATCGAACATTTTGCTGGGTTGTGTTGATTGTTTTTGTTTTTGTTAGGTAAGTAGGATTGTTGTCTTTAAGAACCGTTTCAACAAATTACCGTAGCGATTACACGAAGAGAGCTATTTGATTTTTCGTCAGGTACTAAATTTTAGTGAAATTCCAATTTTGGAAACAGCCTAGAACAATGTTCCGCTTTCACAGAATGATGCTCGAGAGTGCCCTCTTTCAGTCCATATATACTTTTGTACACGTCCCGTTCCTTCCAGAGAATCTGGAGAAGTCACTTGAACCACTAGAAACCCTAAGTGCCAATTTGGTCGGAATATTTAGCTAAAAACTTCAAAATACCGGAAATCGGACTGTACCGCTATATGGGGGCTACAAGAAAACGCGGACCTATGCCCATAATTTATGGTGGTGAAGTTTCTTGGTCATTAGAAACCCTAAATGTCAAATTATAGCTATTTCGGTCTCAAAATGTAGCGTCAAAATAGGGGAAATCGGGCGGTACCGCTATATGGGGGCTGTACCAAACCATGGACCTATGACCATAACTTATGGTGGAGAAATTTCTTGATGACTAAAAACCCTAAATGCCAAAGTATAGCTAATTCGACCAGATCATCTACCTAAAATACAAAAAATAGGAAGATACCGTTCTATGGGGACTATATGAAGGTGTGAACCTATACCGGCATATTTCATATGGAACGTTTAATAACCCACATAAAGACCAAAAACCAAATTTTGGCTGTTCAGATGAAAAATTAAGGCCATAACCTTCAAAATGCCGGAAATAAGGATGTACCGTTCAATGGGGGCTATACTAAGGCGTGGACCTATACCGGCAAATTTCATATGGGATGTTTAATACATCAAATAAAGACTAAATACCAAATTTCAGCCATTTCGGTGGATTATTGTGGCCACAAACTTCAAAATACCGGGAGGTACCGTTCTATGGGGGCAAATGAAGGCGTGGACCTATACCGGCAAATTTCTGGGGGAAAGTTTTATGCCCCCAACGAAGACTAAGTACCAAATTTCTGCCATTTCAGTGTGGTATTTAGTATAAAACCTTCAAAATGCCGAAAATCGGGATGTTGCCGTTCTATGGGGGCTATATCAAAACGTGGACCGATGTAGACCATTAGCAATAACAAACATCTTTGAAGTAATAGAAACGTCTATACCAAATTACAAAGCTCTATCTTATATATTGCGATTTGTGTCTTGATTTCAATAGACGGACGGACATGGTTATATCGACTTGGAATTTTACCCTGATCAAGAAAATATATACTTTATAGGGCCGCTGATAAATATTTCGATGTGTTATAAACGGAATGACAATTTTAATTATACCCTCCATATTATGGTGAAGGGTATAAAAACTTTGGTTGGACGTAGAGGTGTTAACTCCACGTCCACAAACCAATTTTACCACCAAAAGATTATTTTTCAATGTCTGACCGTTGTCCTGCCCATGACGTTACTATTACGTTTTAAATTTTTCTGATGGTTTAGGGTGCATAAAGTCCATCCTGGTCGCACTTACTGTTTTGTTTGACATGTATTTATTTCAAACACTATAAGAATCTTTGTGCGAATTCAAAGATAAATAAAATACAAATCAAATCCATAAACCTCACATTAAACTGAGCTCATGGGATTCAACACATATGTTCAGTTGGACCCTTTTTGATAATATATTAGAAACCTTTAAGTGATTTATTATTCAACTTAATAGTTTCTATTTTTACTTTCACCTTGAAACGTTTCCCATAAATTTTTTCTTTGCTAACACACGCAAAATTTTTTATAATAAAAGAATTCGCAAGTAAAGGGTTCATATGAAAATAATATATCGTTTATTGGACATTCCCAAAGAAATATTCAAAAACTTTATAATGATTTATGGTAACTTGTTAGTATCACAAAATATGGTGTTGTGAATTGTTTAACGAACATTCAAAATGATTCCACAGTCACTCTTTCCATATTTGTGAAAAATAGGAAGGATTGTGCGTTGTGTAGACATTATGACCATAACCATTGACATAATCTCTCTCAAATAATATTTCATGTAAATAAATTTAATTAACAGCAATCATTCATTCATTTGCAAATGACAAATATGTACAGAAGTTGATATGCATGTAGATGTACATTGCTTCTTAAGAGTGTCAAGATGTAATGCAGAAATTATTATAGATAATTTGAAGAATTTCAAGTGAAAATCTTCACTAAGTTCACAGATGGTATGTGTTGATATATGTATGTATATGGTACATACGTATAATTAAGTCTTCATATACTTAGGCAAATTTGTATTAAAATCAATAAAAGACTCGGACATGGTCGACAATGGGTAACACTACTTTTGGGCACTTAATTTTGGTGGATAGAAATTAATTTTGTAAAAAAAAACGTTACTTCTAACAGAGACTTGGAAGTACACTGTAAAAATTCTATACAGGTTAAGATAACTTTTGGTTAAAGTTCAGGTGATACATATGTAATTAATATGGTAGGTTGCTATAACCTTCAACTAGTATGATTATTTGTTTTGGAAACACACGACTCGGGTAATGTTTGTTATTCTGTTACAATCTATTGACACTTATATCCAACCTAATAAATTAGAAAAGTCAGAAGGTTCAGAAACTGTGTACGTTTGATGTTATTATGTGGTCACGGTGCTCTTGAAGCAACTTTAAATGGAAGGTGTTTACACCTGGGAAGTTTTTGCGGATTGTGAAACTGCAATGCTCATAGATGAGAGAAATCAAAAAAACAAACAAATCGACAGAGCGCTTTTTAAATAAATCGCGATTCGAGTCGGCATTTTTAGGGTTTTTTTAGATTTTCACGATTTTGCTCTGAAACGGCAAGTCCGATTAAAGCAAATGTTGTAGCTGTGAAAATTCTCTACAAGATTGGTCTGTATGATATTACCGTTATTGAGATATAGAAGTTCAAATTGGGACAATGCATTGACTGTATCGCCTCCTTATAAAACAATGTCATGACTGCAAATTCCCAACTTGAACTTATATATATCGAAAATGGTTCAACATAGGAAAAAATTAGGAAAGCCAATCTTGTAGAGAATTTTCACAGCTAAAAGATTCTCCCCAGTCTCATTTCGATAAGACTTACTGTTTTCAAACAAATCGTGAAAACCTAACAAAAAAACTAAAAATGTGACCTGAACATCTATTTTTTCTTGTTTTTGGATTTTTCCCACCTATGAACATTGATGTTTCAAAATCCGCGAAAAACTTCACAGGTGTGAGAGGTTTTCACTTAAAGTTAGTTAAGGCGCACCATGTATGACATTGTTTTATAAGGTAGAGATACAGTCAATGCATTGTCCCAATTTGAACTTCTATATCACAATAACAGCAAAATCTACGAAATTATCGTAAAGGTAAATCTTGCAGAGAATTTTCACTGCTACAACATTTTCCCTAATACCATTTCGATAGCACTTGCGGTTTCCAAGTAAAATCGTGAAAACCTAAAAAGCTCCTGCGATTTTTTTGTTTTTTGATTTTTCTCATCTATGAGCATTGTAGTTTCAGAATCCGCAAAAACTTCCCAGTTGTAAGCACCTTCCATTTAAAGTTGCTTCAAGAGCACCGTGTGTCCTTGTATATTTTAATATCTTACATATTTCAGTCTTGTCCCATCAGATCTCAGCTTGTGATAGGTAGTACTTGATGATATCCCCTTTAAGTACTTTCTGAGGTGTTGCGACTGGCGCACAGTGTTGCCGTAGTGGACAAAAATGTGATGTTAACTTTTCTTTATGTTTACGGTTCTTTCTTACAGTAAACACATCAGATACGACGAATCTGAAAGAATTTTGTCGATATGTGCATCCATAACGAAATTATAGCTCTTTAAATATGAAAAATATTTCTCAGGTAATCTAAAGCGATAATCATATGAAAATTAGACGACCAATAAAATTTTTTTTCTGACAATTTTGTTGATAATATTAAAAATTTTGGATGTGGGTTTGATAGGTGAGCTATAAATATAAAATTTTAGTACAATAAGTTGACATTAACTGGACAAGTGCAAAGTACATAGATTCTTAATATTTCGTAGAATAGATCTTTTGATTGCCACCGTGGCTCAATTCAATTCAATTTAACGTGGGATGTTTCCTCAGGCCCCTATTCATAAATTCTTAGTATTTCGTAGAGCAGATCTTTTGATTGCCAACTTCGCTCCGGATTTCCGTTAATTGGACATCTCTTCCGAAGCAAAATGTGTAAAACATTCTGCCCATCCCTGCAACCTTCTGAGATATATCGGCTAAGATTTGTATATAGCCCCCATATATATCTTTCCCGATTTTGCTATAACTCTGTCAATTTTAATCGAAATTTAATATGTGATATTTTCTTAGGCCCCTCAGTAGGTTCAGCGATTTTCGCAAAAATCGGTTCAGATTTAGAAATAGCCCCCATTTTGCTATAATTCGCTCAATTGTTGATGAATAGCCTTCTATTTAACACGAGATGTTTCCTCTGGCCCCTGTTCAGTTTAACCGTTGACCAAGGCTGATGAATCTTAGGTCAAGTACTTATGATGGCATAGTCCCCTCCTTCCGGTACCTCCATCACAAAAGTTCGAAAATGTTCGGAAATATTCCTTCGGATACCTCCCACACAAAATTTCGGATAAGTTCACTTTAAGACCTGCTCTTGACTAACTTTGATTTCGGTTGTATTAAATTGCAATCGCTGTCTCAAGTACAACGGTAAAATTTTGTCAGTGGCAAGTCCATACTTCTTGGGAAAATAGCCCGAAAGTTGTAAAAAAAAGCCAATGGCACCATATGTAGTAGATAAACCGATTTGGTCCAAAATTTGGCCTTCGTCATATTTTGTCCAAACTTAGTTTAATTTCTTAAATGGTCCATATCGGTCTTCTCCTTAGGATACCTCCCCCACAAAAGTTCAACATTTGTGTCCAAGTGCAGTTTAGGGTCTGTTCGGAGATCGTTTGCAAATTTATACCGATGATGTTTTTTGTGGTTCTGTTTACAGCCATATATGTTTTCCGTGGACAAGTCCATGCTTCTTGGCATACTGGTCCAACAGGTGTACGATAACCCACTGAAATGACTAGTGGGCGCGATATCTATCGAAAAGATATGACTCTCAAAATAAGATCGACTTCCGTAATGCACTATGTGGGTCCATTCCCTCCTCCGCAAAACTTGTGGACTTTAATCCTAATCCACATTTTTGTCGGCAAGTTCAAATGTCCAAAAAGTGCCACAAAATTCTGAAAAGACCCTTAATACATTCGATCTGTCCGTAGATGAAAGTTCCAATTCACTTATGCTGAGGGTATATCTCTGTCGGTAAAGCCGACTGATAGTTTTTTACTTGTTTTTTTTTCGTTTCCATCAAGTTCCTTAAAACCTGCGATCGAACTGAACTGCTTTGGTCAGACGTCCTAAGCTGAAAAATAAAATGATATTTCTTAACAAGTAAAAAAGTACCAGTCGGCTTTGCCGACAGGAAAATACCCTCAGCCTATGTGAATTGAAACTTTCATCTACGGTCAGATCGAATGTATTTAGGGTATTTTCCGTATTTTGTGGCCTTTTTTGGACATTTAAACTTGCCGACGAAAATGGGGATTAGGATTAAGGTTCAAAAGAGGAGGTACTTGAAGGAATGGACGGACGTAGTCCATTGTGAAAGTGGATCTTATTTTGGGAGTCATATCTTTGCGATAGATATCGCGCCCACTAGTCATTTTAGTGGACGTCGTATAATTTTGGACCAGTATGCCAGGAAGCATGATCCTGTCCACAGAAAACATAATATTACTGTAAACAGGATCACAAAGAACAGCATCGGCATAAATTTCCAAAGGATCTTCGAATAGACCTTCAACCTCAGTTAGACACAAAGGTTGAACTTTTGTGGTGGAGATACCCTAAGGTACCTCCATTTTAGAAGTTAAACTAAATTTGGGCAAAATATGAGGAGATCCAAAGTTTGGACCAAATTTGTTCAAGAGATATCGTGCATACCATTTAAGTGAAATTTTTTAATATTTGGGGGAAGTACCGGAAGTTGTGGACCGGTATTGCCTATCTTCGAACTATGAGAAAATATAACGAAGTCCAAGTTTTGGACCAAATCAATATGGTGTCATAGAGGGCTGGTTTCTCAAGACTTGAACCGGAAAAAAATTTTACCGTCGTAATTGAGGCACCGAATGAAATCAAAATGATTCGAGAGCAGGTTTTAAAGTGAACTTATCCGAAATTTTGTGTGATAGGTACCCAAATAGTGGACAAATATAGTCCATATTCGAACCTGATCTATATCTGGTAGATATATTAGGATGTGTAAAGTACCAAATCGGTCACTCCCTTTAAGAGTTATTGTGCGAACAATATTTCCGAATATTTTGGAACTTTTGTGGTGGAGGTACCTAAAGGAGTGGGCCGATATGGTTTATCTTCGAACTTAAACTAAGTTTGCACAAAATATTACGAAGGCCACATTTTGGACCGAATCGGCAGATCCGTTCGAGAGTTATCTTGCGCTTCAACCACACGGTGTCATAGGGGTGTTTTGTAACTTTCAGGCTATTTTCTCAAGAAGTATGAACTTGCCCCTGATGAAACTTATAGCGCCGTATGGGGGGCAGTGAAATCAAGTTGCTACAACAAGAATCACAGCGATTCGAGATCAGGCCCTAAACTGCAATTTTCCGAAATTTTTTGTGGGAGGTACCCCAAGGAGTGGACCGATTGGGTCCATATTAGAACCTCATCTAAGTCTGGAAGAAATTTCACGACGTGCAAAGTATGGACTAAATCGGTTACTTCCTTTAAGTGTTAACATGCGCACAAATTTTCCGAACATTTGTGGGGGAGGTACCGGAAGGAGCGGGCCGATATAACCCATCTTCGAACTTAAACTAAGTTTGGACAAAATATTAATAAAAATAATTGTTCCACAAACATCCCATAAGGGACAAGGGAGACTTCTCTCATATCAATGAGTGCACCCCGATTCATATTAGCTCAATGATATGGGACCTACAGTTTATTGCCGAGTCCGAACGGGGTGTCTAAGACACCAATTTTGTAGAGAAGTTTTACATGGCTGAAATACTCAGGAAATGTCGCCAACATTACTGAGGGGTATTTTGCCACCGTTGAATATTTGATGTTGCTTGGCCGGGGAATCGAACCCACGACCTTATGTGTGCAAGGCGGGTGTACATACCATTGCACCACGGTGGCACCCTTGGACAAAATATTAGGAAAGGCAATTTTGGACCGAATCGGTTGATCCGTTTGAGAGTTATCGTGCGCTCCAGCCAGACAGACGGACGGACATGGTTAAATCAACTCCAAATTGTCTGAAACACATTTCGTCCAAACATACTTGGGGTCTAAAACATTATTTCGATGAGGCACATTTTGCCCGTATGAAAGTGTATATGGCGAAAACCAAAAATCCTTTGCAATTCCATTTGAAAAGAATTAAAAAAATTTTTGCGAGCACATCTACAATTTTTGGCATAGAGGTTAAGAAAAAAATTCTGGTTTCAACTCTGTTCGCGTTCACAAAATTGGACGATGCGCGCAAAAGTTATAGCTGTTTTTATTCTCATATAAAGAAAAAATATTTAAAAATATTTTATTTGTTGTTATGAGAAAATGTATGTATAAATCGTTAACAGCATTCCATATATATTCGTAGATGTTTAAATAGTTATTAAATTTATTAATATTTTCGCGGAAAATCAACAAATAATAAAACATATTTGAAGAAAATCCAAATTATCCTGTCCCAGAACCCGTACAAACCCTCAAAAAATAAATTAAAAAATACATGCGGAATCTAGACAATGCGTAGAAAAATATTATACCAAATTTATAGAGATTGGGTACATAAATTGCATATTATAGCAACAACAAAAGACAAAAACTTATTGTTGGAAAATATTGTTGCAAATATATTTTTTGGTTGATTCGAAAAATTAGAAAAAAATATGTGAGATTTCTCCAACTATTTCGCTAAAATCCCATGCAAAAATTAATGTGTACTGCTAAAACTTCATCAAGAAATATGGTTTACGATCGTGAAAGTTCATTTGCTTACTGTGATAACTTATAAGGATAGGAAATTAAGAGTAACATTGAAATTACAATCATTCAAAAAATGTGGAAATTAAAAAGCCTATTAGTCGCGAATTAGTTAAAATCAGTTGATGCGCATCCGTTTTTGGATACAGCGAATCAATCTCTTTCAATATTTATGCATATTTCGATGTTTCACTCAGCGGTCAAAGTGTGCCGCCAGCTGCATCACACAATGCAAAAAACCTTAAAGTGGGTAAAAATCGCGCAATTTGCATACGATTTTGATGCGCATCCGGTTACAGTAGCACCCATCAAAAATACACATATTTCAAACAGATTCTTCAAGAACCGCGGATGTGCCTCCACATTCTAATTTTGGTAAAAAAACCTATATTACTCGCGAATCTCTGTAATTTATGACTCGCGTTTTCGCAAATATTAAAATCGCGTATAAAGGATTCCATTTACGTACAAAATTTTAAAGAAAATCGCGGTTTAGTACGCGGATTTGTCAAAATAAATTTTTGCTGATTTTCCAATTTCAGGGTATCTATATCCGCGGTTTTAGTGGATGGATTCGATCGCGGAAGGGCTCATTAGATCCGTCGCTTAAAAAACTAAGTTCACGCGGGGTACAAAGGAAATTGAATGACACTTGTAAATTTTAAAAGCAAAAAATAGGTTTTTTAAAAAAATTCACGCATCAAATATTGGCCTTTAGACTCCAATTACTAGGATGCTGTAAGGAGCACACTCATGAGATATGCATTAAACGACGTAAAATCACGAGTTTTATAATCCTATTATGAATTTTGAATATTATCTTGTTGCGCGTCCGAATTATTAAAACAATTCAAAAAACCCCGAAATTCCGGCTTCAAAATGTCAGCATCAATTTTAGGTGGATGCAGTGGATATATCGAAAAATGATACACTAGCATCATATTGCCCATGAAGTATTCTTTGAGTCTTTCTTTTGGCTATAAAATGTAAGGTTAAGCCAGAAATCGGAAGGGAGCATAAAAAACTTGTTGGCTTCAACCCATTTTTACCTATTTTTCTACATTGATGTCAACACAGCTTCCACGTAAATTAATTTTAATGATCGAGCTTATGGGATTCCTCCTAAAACACTTCATTTTAAATAATGTACATATATCATACTATATAGAATATGTTAACAGTTTGCGAATTCTGAATGGGTGAAACTCGGATTCATCGATTGTAAAACATTTTGGTTTTCGCCATATACCCTCGTTAGCATAAATACTGAGGGTATAAAAATGACTGCTTGTTGATGAATAAATCGCAACAACAACAAAGAACGGAACACACGTGTTTGACCGTATATCGCATACACACCACCAAAGCAAAAACAAACTATTTCACCCTCCCGTCGTCGCTTCTACGTCTTCTATTGCACCAGAAACACAGCTCTTTATTATGAAATTAGCGAAAGCCCTGTTGTTACGCTCTTTGACAAAAATCCTCTCTCCACCTTTAAAAACTATGTTCTAACAAAAAATATATATTGGTACCCAAACAAATAAAATTGAGATATGTTACAAAATGTTGCAGACATATACTTGTTTGGATCCAAACATATTTCTAACATATATTTTTCTGCGTGTATATGTATTAATAATCTTAAACAATTTTAATCGAATTACGTGGCCGAACATATATATGAATGGAAACTATATTTAAGTGGGAATTTCCAATTTCAATATACTTTTCTTAATTATTCCATTAAAATATTTCCAAAATTTCATAAATATTGAACAGACATAGCGTATTTAGGACATCAAATATGTGATATGGCACAATCGCTGATTGTAATATATTTTTATTATTATTGTGTTTAGACTCAATTCGCTTACACTTTCAATATTGGACATACATTTAGTATTTGGTGGAATCAGTACACGAAATCGGCAAATTTATTTATTTATTTATTTATTTATTATATTAACATGTAGTAAATACAATGTTAATAAGAGATAGCATTGGCTACTATGGCCATCAGCTAATATAATAACCTATATTGGAGTTATATTCAAATTTGAACCGATTCTCACCATTCTCATTCTCCGATTCTTCTCATTTCCTTTTGTATATTTGTATGATACATACAAATTCACAACGATATAATACCCTTTACCACAGTGTGGTACAGAATATAATAAACTATGTAGCGTGTCATAAGAAAATTTCAACACGCTGGCAAAGGATAAATGCATGCATGATTTCAAAGTGTAAATACACATAAGTGTACAAGTTTAATAAGCAAGTGTCACCGACCACAAATATGTATGTCTGTGTAACCCAAGAATTTTATGCTGCAACAGTTTTCTCGCAAAATTGTTTATCCTTGTCACTCAAGGCAAGATGTTTCCATACCTTAAGTCTTAATGAACGTTCTTCTGACTTGTAAGTCATTTGGTTGGCTTGATTGCTTAAGTACACAATTTAATCCAATTTTAAAAGACCCAACTGAGCGGTTGTACCTGTATTTTCTTAATGCAAACATGCATATGAAACCCATTTGTACAGGAGGGGGCAGGTGAAACATTTCGCTCATTATATTTTACTTTTAATTACAGCACTACGTTAAGTACTGAACTCTAATACATACTCGTTAACCTAAGACAGCCATGGCCAGAGCAAATAATCATAGAAAGTGCCATGCAACATCTGGAGTTTTCATATGTCATGGCTTGTTAAAGACTAAAACCGAAAAACACTAATTGAAGGAAAGCTGATGACAAGAACTGTCTTTAGGTTTTCACTGAGTAGAGTGTAGTAGATGAAACCTTGAAGATACAAGAAATGGTAAACATTGGGAGAAATTCAGTTACAAGTGCCGACAAGTAATTTTAAAGGAGTATTAAGTTGTAATTGTTGCAAAAAGTACCACAGGACTTGAAGAAGAAGCAGGACTCTTGGACAGAAATCTAATACAATTCTTGATTTGCCGGACAAAAAGATTGTCTCCAGCCTTCGATTCTTTACTTTGTCTTTTAAAGTTGTAAATAAAATGCATTCTGATATCAGCGGTCACTTGTTTATTTATTCGCTTCCATCGCTTCACGTTTACTGTGAAGTCAAGTTTCTTATACACTACACAACTCTGTGGTAAGTGGTGCCTTTGTGTGACCTGCAAAAGGAACCGGGATAGACCTATAGTTCCTTTTACGGATACACATAGAATCACATTTTAAGTGGATTTGTATATTTCCATCCGTCCGTCTCTTCGCGTTTTTTGTCCAATTTGGATGATATGGCATACAAGAACTTTCTAAAATATCCTACGCAGCAAAATAGAGCAGAATATTGTACCCTTAGAAACACAGCTAAGTCTGTTCTTAGAAATGAACGTAGGAAATACTACACAAAACGTTTTAGTGGACTAGACGCTTCGTGCTGGCGGTGTCGTTGGCAGTTTGACGTTAATGTTTTGAATGCATATTTTTGCCGAAAACCATAATGCTCGTAATGCGTATGTTGACTTGCCCGATACTAACAGACTTGATTACACCTCTTCCTTTAATTGTGTTTTCGAGATTGATGTTTTCAGAGCATTTAGGCGAGTTAAATCACAATAAGTGGGTGTAGATGGTATCCCTGTTAACTTTTTAAAGCTTATTTACCCATGCATATCTAACCAATTGACACATTTTTTAATAGAATGTTCACCACTTCGGCTTTTCTACAAGCATAAAAGGTTGTACCTATTCCCAATGTTAAGGAAATCTATACTATGGATAACTTGAGGCTCATTAGTATTCTGCCGGGACTTTCTAAAGTTGCTGAGCACCTCATACGGGAGCAAATGCAGGCATTTATTGATGACCATAAATTTATCTATAGTTCTCAATATGGCTTCAGGCGTGGACTTAGTACCACCTGTCGGTTAGTAGATTTAACGAATCTGATTAGGGAGACTGTTGATGGAGGTGAGAGTAGTGTTCTTGTTGCCCTGGATTTGTCCAAGGCGTATGATTGTGTAGACCAATCGAGGTTACTAGAGAATCTACGCTGTAAATATTCGTTTGATAGCACTTCTTGTAAGTTAATTTGTTCCTATTTGTCGGGAAGTTCTCAGTACGTTTCCCTTAACGGTGTTATTTCCAGCAGATGTAATATATACAGTGGGGTACCTCAATGTTCCATTTTAGGCCCTCTTCTTTTCGTTTTATACGTCAATGACAGTGAAAGTACGTTATACAATAGCTGTTGTCGTCCATTTAGTAGTATTATTATACAACTTAATGGACTGTTGATTGAGTTCGTTGATCGTTTGAAATGTTTAGGAGTTGTACTCGACACAAGACTTGATTTTTCAGCGCATATAGATGCGTTATACCCCAGAGTAGTTAATATGCTTCGGAAATTGTATTCTACTGAATTCTATTTGCCCCTTTTTGTCAAGAAAAAGTTTGCTTATTCTATGTTAATATCGATCATTTCTTATGGTATAGAAGTGATATCGGGTACAACGCATGAACATTTTGTAAAAGTAGAAAAACTGTTCAACATGATTGTAAGATATGTTTATAACACGCGCCGATCTGAACATATTTCGGAACAGGCAATGATTTTCCTAGGAGTGCCGTTTAACGTTTTTGTTCAGCAACGAGTTTTTTCATTTCTTTATAAATCGGTAATTTTTGAACTACCCGGTTTCCTGCGAAATCGGCTTGCTTTCTTTAGATCTACTAGAAAAACACAATTAATTTTTCCACGTTTTTACACATCTTTATACGAAAAATCTTTCATTATTCGCTCTGCACGTTTGTGGAATCAACTTCCTGCAGAGCTACTGCAGTTTTCGTTTTCCATAAGTGTATTTCGACGAAGCTCAGCTGTTAATAATACGATGGGCTGATGTGATATTATAGTCACGTATATATCTTGTAATTTTTGTAGATTCTACTGTATTAGAATTACTGAGGCATGATTCATTTTGTATATTACCAACAATAGGTATATGATAACTCTTTCTTCATTTTGGCTGGGAAACCTTATTTTTGCCTTGTAGTTGTTTTTAATTAAATACTTATTATTATAAGATTTGAATTGTAATATTTTAAGATACATTTCCTGATTCGAAGAACAAATTTGTAGTTCTTCGGCTTCTTCGCAACATATAAACAAAATAAATAAAAATAAAATAAATATAAATAAATAAATTGCGGAAGGTTATTATCCACCCATAAGAACAAACCTATTGCTTTTGGTGGGAATCTGATCAGATTTTGATATAGCTCCCATATATATTTTTGACCGCCTTAAGATACTTTATGCACAAAACATGCAATATTCGTGCAATTTAAACGAAATTTTAAATGTTTGGCGTAATTTCGTCTAGGAACAAATTTGCCACATTATATTAAAATCGGTTAAAATATGGATATCCCCACATAACGTAGGGGATGAAAGATACCAAGTAACAGTCCTGGCTTTAACATGGCAAAGCCCAGAATGGTGGTGTCATCTGGGGAGCTGCCTTTAACTCCCGTTAAAGGTAGTGAGCGTTAAAGAGCGTTAAAAACTTGGGTTTGGGCTTTTGGTTAGTAACCATCTCCTAGAAAAAGCAGCCTACTATGGATAAACGAAAGAAAAGAAAAACAAACCCCTCTAAAGTTGACGACCCCCGCAAACGTTTTAAGGACCATGATCTGCGAATCTGCACCTGCAATAATCGCAATCTTTGTAGAAGGTGCAGTCTACGCATTGGCAGATATACTTGAAAGTACAAGGCCAACATTACTACCATACAGGAAATACGATGGATTGGGGAAGGCGTCACAACAACACCTAAAGGGAAAGCACTGTATTATAGTTGCCATGAAACAAAGCATGAGTTTGGTTGCGGATTTGTAGTTGGTCGGAGGTTAAAACATCTGGTCTCCAGCTTCACCCAGGTGAATGAAAGACTCGCTGCAATTCGATTGAAAGCAAAATTCTTCAATATCAGCTTTATTTGCGCCCATGTTCCCACTGAAGACAAGGACGAACAGAGCAAAGATATATTTTACGAGCGCTTAGAAGAAACATATGACCGTTGTCCTGCCCATGACGTTAATATTATTCTAGGCGATTTTAATGCCAAAATTGGAAAGACGGATATCTTTGGCCCAACAGTCGGGAAATTCAGTCTCCATAGTGAAACATCTGACAATGGAATGAGGCTGATAAACTTCGCAGCGACAAAAAACATTGTAGTTACAGGTAACAGATTTAAGCATATTGATATTCATAGGGGCACCTGGCTGTCTCTAGATCAAAGAACGAGAAATTTAATTGGTCACGTTGCGATAGATGGAAGACATTCATCGAGCGTGTTGAAGTTACGATCGTTCCGAGCCTTGTTGCAGCAACGGTACATACCCGTCTAAACGTTAAAAATAAAGCACGCGGAAGTTGGACATCGCTAGGCTGCAAACACAAAATCTGCTATACAACGACATCAGTATAATTAAACGTTTCGGGATACGACGATTGCTTTGGCTGGGCCATGTCTTACGGGTCACATGGCGGTACACACAGAGCTACCAGGCCAAGGCTCGATGGAGCGAACAAGTGGAAGGCGACCAAAAAGCAAAGCAACAAACAGACTTAAATGAAAATCTTTTTTTAGTTCAGCTTATATTACAAATGTTCTGTAATAGGCTAACTACACTCCCGCTCATCTGCATAGGTTTCAACATTTTTCTTTTTATGTTAAGGTCTCTTCAGTTGTGTTTGGATTACACATTCCTACTTTATAGTTTTTGAGAGTCCTATACTATGCCAACATTCACAAGAAAAATCGTGACGATGTTGCCATATTTTCGGAAAATACCCCTGTTATAATAAAAATGTACCAAAAAAGTGCTAAATTTTTTAGAGTTGTGCCAAAGGAACTATAGTGAGCTATCTAGTTCACTTTGCTGTTCCAATGGCCCAAATTTTTTATTTGAACAACAGCGTATTTATTGGCTCATATAAATAGGTTTGAATAAAAAAATAAAAAAATGTACTACCTATGCAAATTTTGCCCAGTTTTTTTCTGTAATTTAGTAAAATGGAATATTCTGGTAAATGATACAAAAAGTTTGACCCACTTTATTAGGTACGTGGGTTCAAATCTCAACCTGGAAAAGCTACCATGACCTTTCATATAAAATCAAGAAATATTCCAGCAAAAAGTTGTATAACCCTGCTTTAAATAACGTTTTGATTTCGTAATATCCCTTCTAAGTTCCTAAAATTGTCTGAGAGCAAATACAAAGTTTTAGCCTTAAATTAGGGCAGATAAAGTACAAATGTCATTGAAAATATTTGGTGTTTGGGCTTAAGTTTCATTATTTAACTAACATTGCAGTATAAATTTGAGTATGATCGACAAGGTGGTAGGTGTCGATCTGCATCTCTTGGGTCTTCTCCAGGATTTGCCGCAGGGTAAATATCTGGTCAATGGTGGACTTGCCAGGTCTAAAGCCGCATTGGTATGGCCCAATTATATCTTACACGATCTTTTAGGCAATCGGGAATAGACTTATGCCCCTATAGTTAGAGCATACAGTCTTATCTTCATACTTGTGGACGGGTACGCGTTCTTCCTGTCAGATGGTGCTAACTAGCTGATGCATACACCTTATCAGCGCGTCGCCTCCGGTTTTAAACAGCTCGGCTAGTAAGCCATCGGCTCCTGCTGCTTTATTATTCTTCAGCCGGTTGATTGCTGTTTTTACCTCATCTTGGCCGGGCGGTATACATTCAATACCATCTTCTGGGTTTGGATCTGTGATATCTTCGTCGTCTTCGCTGCTATTGGATACCAACAGCACACTATCTGTATCACTTACCAAATTACCTTGATGGTCTCTATAGGAGGAGGTGCCTGTACCAAAGCCATCAGTTTGATGATTGAATCTTTGGTAGAAATTTCGGACTTTATTCTGGCTCCTGTACATCTCGATTTTTTCACATTCCCGCTTTTCCATCTCTCTATTTTTCTTGCGGAAAATACGTTTCTCCTATCTCCTTTTCTCCCGATACCTCTCTAATGCGCTATGGGTTGCTACTGACTGTAGAGTAGTCCTGTGTGCCGCATTTTTCTCTTCGGTAGCAGCACGACACTCCTGATCATACCATGGATTCCTTGGTGGAGGTCTCTGGTATACAAGTATGGATTTTGGGGCTTTTGCGGTTATCGGGATAAGGAGTGCTTTGATTAAGCAATTGGGCTAGTTGAGTGGAGTATGCTGTGGCTATCTTTTGTGATTGCAGCTTACCGATGTCTAACTTTCATGTTGTGTCTGTTCGTACTTTGATTGCTACGTTTAACCGGGTACGTACCTTTGCTGCAACAAGGTAGTGATCGGAGTCTATGTTTGCTCCTCGGAACAAACGCACATCCAACACGCTCGATAAATGTCTTCCATCTATCACAACGTGATCAATTTGATTTCTTGTTTTCTGATCTGGAGATAACCAGGTGCTCTTATGGATGTCGAGATGTTTAAATCTGGTGCTGCTAACTACCATGTTTTTTGCCGCTGCGAAGTCTATCAGCCTCATGCCATTGTCAGATGTTTCATTGTGGAGACTGAATTTTCCGACTGTTGGGCCAAATATATTTTCCTTTCCAATTTTGGCATTAAAATCGCCTAGAATAATTTTAATGTCACGGGCAGGACAACGGTCATATGTTTCTTCTAAGCGCTCATAAAATACACATATCATTGGTCTATTCGTCCTTGTCTTCAGTGGGAGCATGAGCGCAAATAAAGTTGATGTTGAAGAATTTTGCTTTTATTCGAATTGTAGCAAGTCTTTCATTCATTGGTGAGAAGCTGGAGACCAGGTGTTTTAACCTCCGACCAACTACAAATCCGCAACCAAACTCATGTTTGTGTCATGGCAGTTATAATACAGTGCGTCACCTTTAGGTGTTGTTTTGATGCCTTTCGCATTCCATCGTATTTCCTGAAGGCAGTAATGTCGGCCTTGTACTTATCAAGTACATCTGCCAATGCGTAAACAGCACCTTCTCTATAAAGAGTGCGAACATTCCAGGTGCATATTCGCAGATCATGGTCCTTAAAACGTTTGCGGGGGTCGTTAACCTTAGAGGGGTTTGTTTTTCTTTTCGTTTGTTTTTTTCATAGTACGCTGCTTTTTTTAGGGTAACTAACCCAAGTTTTTGACGTTCTTATGGGTGAAAGCGCTGCACATTTTAGCTCACTACCTCACTACCATTCAGGCTTGTGACCGGGAATGGTGGAGTTATGTATTACCTACAAAGAAGGTTACACCAACATCGTATAAAAATTGTGGAAACTCGTCACATATGTATTACAGAAGAAACGCAGGAGATCGAAATGAAAAAATGTTTCAGCATCCAACGCAATGAATATGTTTCTGTATTGTTTAAGAAATATATTTTGAACTTTATGTTATTATTTACAACTTCAACATAGCCATAATGAAATTGAAAACTCCAAGTTTTTACTGTAAATCAAAATGATTGTACCAACAATTTTTTCAAGGAATCAATAAATTTTGAACATTTGTGCACTTACCACACACAAACAAGACTGATGACCATAACTGTTCTACATATTGGTTATTAAACTAAAACAAATTGCTGGTCATTTATTTTACTACGTATAGCTTTATAAAGTCATCAGAATGAAAGATTAAGAAAATAAAAAAGCATACAAATTAAAGTTTATGCCATTGTCAATAAATCTTTTGTGAGTTGTTTCGAACTATGCAACTTAAGTAAAAAAGTTAACAAATTGAATTGCCAATAGAGATGTTATCCTCATCAGTTAAGTTGATGGATTCAATCTACATCGACATTTACAAATTAGCCTTTTATTGCTAACAAAAAACTATTGATTTATTTGTTATGTAGATAAGCATAAAAATAGCTGATAAGAAACGCTGACTATGGAGGTGAGTGACCGTTTGTATTCAAACGGTCACACGGTGCGTTGTCTAGATTCTGCACTTATTTTTAATTTATTATTTTAGAGACTTTTATGGAATCTGAGTTAAAATAAATAAAATTTACTCTAACATTCTTTCCTCATTATTTATTTTCCGCGAAAATAAAAATAAATTTATCAAATTTTTAAGCATCTACGGATAGATATCAAATGCTGTTAACGATATATATACATTTCCTTTTTACAACACAAGGTGATCTTTCTTTATATTTATCTTTCTTTATATGTATTTTTTCTTTATATTTATCAAATTTTTAAGTATCCACGGATAGATATCAAATGCTGCTAACTATATATATTTACATTTCCTTATTACAGCACAAAAGGATATTTTTTAATATTTTTTCTTTATAAGGGAATAAAATCCCCATAACTTTTGAGCGCTGCACTGCATCTAATTTTGTGAACGCGAGCGGATTTGAAACCCGCAAAATTGTTTTTAATTATTTTCAATGGAATTGTAAAAGAATATTTGAAATTTACCATATATTTTTTTCTAATTTATAATTAAATGAATGAACTCATTTATATATTAGAAACCAAAATTTATTCTTGGTATCCCAACAGATTATTTGTATTTTTTGTCAATACACAAAACTACTAAAATCCATTATAATAATTTATTATATTTGTGGGTATTTTTGGCTATTGTGAAACCGCCCCCAAAAAAAAAGTAGCATAAATAATCCACATTATTTGTGTGTTGTAGTTGTCATCGCATCATTGCGGCTAATTTTATCAACCTTTGAATTATTCGTAATAAAATAAAGGACTGAAGCATAGCTGATGGCAAATAAAAGGCATTAATTATAAACTTTAGTTTAGTTTGGCATATCCATTAAAAGTGCATAAATTATGATAATATTAGCAAAAGTTTATCTGTATGTATTTATGCGTGTATGCGTATGTGTGTGTGTGTTATTATTTGCATTAAAATTACTCCATTGACAGATGCAAACTGATTAATGAGCATCGTGAGAAATGATTATGCAAGTTTTTGCCAAAAAATTTATACATATATAACATCATTGTATATATCGTCAATCATATAATGGGGGTAAATGAAAAGGATGAAAATTATGTTTAACCTAAATAGAATGACATATACTATCCCAGCAGAATTTTCGTTGTCAAACATGATTTGATTCCAAATAACTTTGAACTTATAAGGCTGTCTAACGCAGCCTTATAATCGACAAAATAAGGTGTCAATTTGCATCTCCGGATCTTCTCCAAGCAAGCTAAGTATCTGGTCAATGGAGAAATTGTCTGGTCTGAAGTCGCATTGATATGACCCAGATATAGCATTATCTATAGGTCTTGGGCGTTCACACAATATGCGGGATACGATTTTTTAGACGATATTGAGCAGACTTGTCTTTTCTTGAGCATTCAGTATGTTCTCCTTTCTTAAGAGCAAGATATAGTACACAAAATACGTGAAGTCGGATGAAAGTATATGTATATAGGAGTTATATACAAATTAGAGCCGATTTCAATATAATTTTACGAACTTTTATGAACATTCGACAGACATAGCGTGTTGGGTGCATCAATCACATGAAGCCGGGAAAAATATACATACTTCTATATAGATAGAGTATTATAACGCGGGAACTGTTGTTTTTTTCAACACTAACTTTAAACACGTTTCGATAAAAATAAATGTTTTAGCACGATTAAACAGGTCATTTTTTAAAATAATTGTTTGCGCGGTAACTGTGGGCACTTTAAGATTAAAAAATAGGGAAAATGTTTTGAAGCAAACACGTTTTTGTTTGTTATCGTCCAATCATTGGCTTTAGAGCACAATAAACAGCATATTGCTCAAAGAGAAAATTAAAGAATACACTTCAGAAATTAAGTTTCCCATATATCACTTTTTCGAATTTTCACTGTAACCGTGTCAAAAAGTTGCTGACAGTTTGAAGCAAAAAACAGGTGTTCTTTGAATTTTTGCCCTAATCCGGACGCTTAACTAGATTTGTCAAAAATCTTTTTATGCGATTGTAGTACTCGTGATTTCGCATTTTTTAATGTATAAGTCGATTAGATCGCAATCTGCGCTCACAGTCAACATTTTTGTGCGTAAATATTTCTAAAAACCTATTCTTTGGATTCAAAATTTTCAACTGTCATTCAATATTCGTGGAAACCCGCGTAAAAATGTTTTTGAAAATATCGCGTATTAAAACACGTTTTGGATTTGTCATTGTTCCTAAATAAATAGGGCGACTCGCCTGTTTAAAATTTGCGAAAACATATTTTTAAAACTATCGCGAATCCAGAGATATGACAGATTTTTCCTAAAAATTGAGTGTGATACCACATCCACGGTTCTTGATGAATCGCACTGAAAATAGGCATCTAATAGAATTTAACAAAGTATATATAACGAAATGTATATATGCGTTTTAATAGTTGTAATATGGAATATAAATTTATTTTAATTTTATGCCACTATTGGAAGTCCTTGTGATTTAATATAATGATATAAAAATTTTCGCCAATAGGTAAACTATTGCACGAAATTTTTACGAAAAAGAGAAAGAACTCTAACATTTGTTCTTCAACCATTCCTTTAAACCCATAAAAAAAATGAAAACAGAATAAGAAAAGGTGTTGTCAGGGCTTGTAAGCGTTCAGAGCCAAACTCATTACTTTCAAAGGCAGCGCTAAGCGTTTGTCATGAAAGCACAACTAAATGGGCAAATACCCATTGTTGTTGCAATAAAAAACAAAAATGCATTTGAAAGAAGAAAAGTTCGACGCCAGAGAGGCCGCTCCACAGCCGATATGTCTGAAGAGCCTCTGCCAAAGGCGAAACATGCATGTCACATAGTGGTGGTTGCGTGCGTTTAAATCTTCGGCTTTCGCTTTTCACTTACATCATTGGTCATTAAGCTCGATTGCAACGAGAAATTAATTAAAAATTAATATTTAAAATGATCTTCGCTCTAAAAAGGCAGAAATTTCAAATAAATAAAATCAGCTGAGCCTGAAAAACACAAGAAAAAAAGGTGTTGTCACGGCGTGTTATCGTTCAGAGCCAAACTCATTACTTTCAAAGGCAGCGCTAACCGTTTGTCATGAAAGCACAACTAAATGGGCAAATACCCATTGTTGTTGTAAAAAAAATCTTTTGAAAGAAGGAAAGTTCGATGACAGAGAAGCCGCTCCACAGCCAATATGTCTGAAGAGCCTCTGCCAAAGGCGAAACATGCATGTCACATAGTGGTGGTTGTGTGGCTTCGAAGTTTAGTCTTTCCTTTTTCACATGCATCATTGGTCATTAAGCTCGATTGCAACGAGAAATTAATTAAAAGTTAATATTAAAATGATCTACGCCCTAAAAAGTACAGTTGTGTAGTTCCGGAACGAACTAGTTCCAAGAAACTATTCCGGACAAGGAACTATTGGAACTATATCCGACTCTTGCATTTATATAGTTCCTTTAGTACATATAGTTCCAGTCGAGCATATAATTCCTTTCATTTGTATAGTTCATTTTCTTCCTTTAATTCTACACTCACATCGATCTTTCTCGTTCGGTTTATTCATCATTAAGATGCGTTTACATTGTAAAATAAACGTAAATAACATCCTCGTTACATCGCTGCAATTTATTTATTTGTATGTCAATTTATCCACCAAAAGATGAAAACAAAAAGAAAGAGAAAGATTTGTTAAACTACTTCACTCTCGGAACTATTTTGAACAAAGGAAATAAAAAGAACGACGAAAGAGAAAGATTCATTGACCTATATCGGTCTCGGAACTATTTGGAACGAAGGAAACGGGAAGAACGATGAAAGATTCATTGAACTATATCGCTCTCGGAACTATGGCACTATATTAAGGAACTAGTTCCTTTTGGGAAAAGGAACTAGAAAGATCGATCCGCTCTGGGAACTAGATTGCCCAACTCTACTAAAAAGGCACAATTTTCAAATAAATAAAATGTTTATTTTTTCCTAAAATTTGCTTTGTATTTTTGCAAATAACGTGAATATTATAATATTAGCTCCGACCTTCACGGCATAGGCTTAATTGTATTTCTCACAATCCCTGGCTGCTGTTGTAATTATACCCTACACCACTATGTGGGGAGGGTATTATAAGTGGTTTTGGTAAAAAAGTTTGTAACTCATCGAAATAATGGTCTTCGACCATTATATATACCAAAATGAATGTCTCGACGTGCTGAGTCGATCTGGCTATGTGTGTCCGTCCGTCAGTCTGTCCGTCTGTCCGTCCAAACCTTGTAATCACGCTACAGGTTCCGGAGGGGAAAAAGCCTATTAAATTTGGTAATGATTGGATAATATTTAGGGGTCGGAATGAGCAAAATACTTATTTGGAGAAAAAGTCAACGTTTTTTCCAAAGTGAATATCTCAGCTTCTATAAGGGGTATAGCAAAAGCAAACCAAATTAAAGTGAAAGTAGAAAATATCACCTTTCTAACGATGTAAAGTAGGTTGTAGTAGGTGGTCAAACAAAGAAGGTATTACAATAGTTGCTAATAAAAACCAAGTTTTAATTTTTGCGATTTTAGTTATAATGCCAAATATTACAGCTTTGGTTAGGTACTTTCCAAAAGCATCTATTTTTACACTGATGCAAAGTAGGTAAGCGTAGGTGGCCAAATGACGGAGATATCGCAATAGTCGGTAGTAAATCCCATTTAATTCCATTGTTTTTAAAATCCCGCTACAGGTCGCAATTTTGATGGGATCGTCATGAAATTTTGGTGGTTAATGGTTGTCCCGAAGGGGAAGAAGACTACTGATTTTGGTGATGGCCGGATAATATTCAGGGTTCGGAATGGGTAAAAAACTTATTTGGGGAAAAAGTCAAGGTTTTTTCCAAAGCGAATATCTCAGCTTCTATAAGGGGTATAGCAAAAGCAAACCAAATCACAGTAAAAGCAGAAAATATCACCTTTCTAAGGATGTAAAGTAGGTTGTCGTAGATGGTCAAACAACGAATATATCGCAATAGTCGCTAATGAAACCCAACTTTTCATTTTTGCGATTTTAATTATAATGACGAATATCTAAGCTTTGGTTAAGGACCTGCAAACCTGCATATGAAAGTAGAAAGTCCCGTCTTTACAATGATGCAAAGTAGGTTGGCGTAGGTGGCTAAACAACGGAGATATCGCAAAAGTCGGTAATGCATCCCATTTTTTGTAATCACGCTACAGGTCAAAATTTTTATAGGATCGTGGTTAATAAGGCTCACTGATAGGAAGAAGCATATTGAGTTTGGTGATGGTCGGATAATATTCAATAGTCGAAATGGGCACAAAACGTATGTGGACAAAAATTCAAAGTTTTAATGTGAATATCTCCTCTTTTAGTCAATGGATGAGAAAAATATCACCTGTATTATGATGCAGAATAGGTTGGCGCACATCCCACTTACCCATTTATTTATTTCAATTGTACTGACGAGTATCTCAGCTTTGGTTGCATGCCTTTCAACAATAAAGATATTCTGAACTTTATAATGTTCCCAATTGCGTTACCAAAATTGGTGGAATGCTTGTGATGTTGAAAAAGACGCTGGGATATACCGATTTCCAATTTATGGAATTTTATTTTTATGTCAGATATTTCTGCATCTGTTGGATATATTCCAAGGAGAGAGCTTGATAATGAAACTAACCCATCTGAGATTTAAATTAATACAAAATGTGGCATATATGGTAAAATATCAGAGTTATTACAAAAGTCGCTAGTGATAGCTTAGTTTTAATATTTTGATGTGTTTACTTTAATGAAAAATACCTCTGCTTCTGTTTGATGTATTTTTTAAGATTAAAAAACTTATGCACAAGGGTAGTGATGTAGCGTATCAGATGGTCGGCAACGTCCCGATTATGGCCTTTGCTCACTTGTTATACCCTACACCACTACGTGTTTTGCGAAAAATTCATGCAACACCGCAAAATATTCGTCGGAGACCGCCAATGCGGTATACCAATCTTCATATCCCGACGAGATAAAGCGATTTTGAGATGTGTGTCCGTCCATATTTAGCGTGTGAAATGGACCAAAAACATAATATTTATCCAGTTTTGTGACGGGTCTGTAGGTCGCAATAATAGTCCGATAAACGCGAAATTTTAAATAAGGTAAGAGTATATGACAAAGAAGAAGCTTGCAAATTGAGATGGCGATCAGATAATATTTAGAGAGTTAAATGGACCACAACTTTTGTGTGAAAATTTCATCTTATATCTTTATTCCTGGAAGAGGCATTTCGCCCACGTAAATAACATTTGGAAGGCCATTTCTTGACCTTTCTATTGGTGCAAATTATGTTCATTTACGTGCTCAGATAGCAGAGTTACAGCCTAATATATCCAGTTATTTGTTTGTAGTGTAATCAGAAGTACGCTAGAGGTCGCAGTTATAAATCAATAGTCAAGAGATTTTGCACGATGTAAGAGTTTAGGTTGAACAAGTAAAAAGTCGTTAAGTTCGGCCGGGCCGAACTTTTTATACCCTCCACCATAAAATAGTCTCACAATTTTAGGTGGAACAACTTTTCGACAATAGATGGACTCCTAGTGCCTGCCACTATTGCTTAAATTACACTGTGAACACAAATGTTGGGGCAGAGATAATTCCTTTTGGAGATGAAATCCCTTGGTGACAGAGAAACCCCGAAGGACAGATGCGCCGTGAGTCAAACTTCCGCGTTATGGCGTGATGAAGTTTTTGCAAGAGACCCTGTAAGCCATCATGAATTAGCATTATATCTTTGTTTGTTGTTTTTGTAGAGCACTTAAGCAGTGAACAAAGATATAACGCTAATTCCTGATGGCCCACAAAAATTTCATCACGCCATAACGCGGAAGTTCGACTCACGGCGGATCTGTCCTTCGGGGTTCATAATATACTCACCAAGGTCTTTTTTCCCCAAGAGGAATTTTCCGTGCCCCAGACTTTCACCTCCATTTTGTTGCACAGTGTTATCTAATCTAATCTAAAACAAGTAAAAAAGCATTAAGTTCGGCCGGGCCGAACTTTTCATACCCTCCACCATAAAATATTCATTCCTGTCCCCAACTTTAAGTGAGTACGTTAAAATGTCAGATAATGTACATAAAATGCTTCATTCGGGAGGCCCTTTTTATGGTGCCTATATCTAACTGTTGACAATTTTTGGTGGGCTAGAAATTGGGAGGTACTGTTATATAGAAGTTATAATAAAACATGGGCCTATGTTGACAGTTTTTGATGGGAGCCTTTAATGTCAAATAACTCCTAATTCGGTTAAAAAAATTAGCTAGAATCCTCAAAATATCGAAAATCGGTACATAACGTGGGAACTTCAAATGTCATTAACAGCTAGTTCGGAGGTATCTGGGCTATACGAAAATATGAACTTAAATGAACAATTCTTGCTGCAGAATTTTTGTTGACTTTTAAATTTCAAATTACAGAAAGTTCGTCCAAAAAATAAAGCTAAGGTACGGAAAATCGGGAGGTTTGTTTTGGGGCTATACAAAAACATGGACCTACGTTCGGTTAAACATTTTAAGTAAAATCCTCAAAGTACCGAAAATAGGGAAGTATCGTTATATTGGGGCTATGTTGAAAATTGTTGATGCAGATGTGTGGTGACCACTACAACCTTCAAATGCCAAATTACAGTTAGTTCTGTTAAAAATTGTAGCTAAAATTGCCAAATTACTGAAAATTGGGAGGTACCGTTACATGGGAGCTATATCCGAACATGGACCTATGTTGACAATTTTTGATGGAGAGGTGTTGTGACCACTAAGAACTTTAAATGTCAAATTACTGCTTGTTCGGTTTAATATTGTAGCTAAAATCATCAAATTACTGAAAATCGGGAGGTACCGTTATTTGGGGGCTATCTTGAAATTTTTGGTGGAGAGGTGTGGTGACCACTAAGAATTTCAAATGTCAAATGTTCAAATTACATATAATTCGGTTAAAACTTGTTGGTAAAGTTCTCAAAATACCTGAAATCGGGCGGTAACGTTATATGGGGGCTATTCCAAAACATGGACCTATGTCCACTAGTTATATAAGTTCATTGACATTTAAGAACCCTAAATGTCAATTGATAGCTAAATCGGTCTGAAAATGTAGATAAAAACGTCAAAATGCCGTAAATCGGGGGTACCTTTTTATGGGGGCTATACCAAAACTTGGACCTAGGTCCACAACTTTTGTTATATAAGTTTAGTTACACTTAAGAACCCTAAATGTCAAATTATAGCTATATCGGTCTGAAAATGTAGCTAAAAACGTCAAAATACCGTAAATCGGGGGGTACCGTTATATGGGGGCTATACCAAAACGTGGGCCTATGTCCACAAGTTTTGTCACATAAGTTTATTGACATTTAAGAACTTCAAATGTCAAATTATAGCTAAATCGGTCTGAAAATGTAGCTAAACCCGTCAAAATACCGTAAATCGGGGGGTACCGTTATATGGGGGCTATACCAATACATGGACCTATGTCCACAACTTTTGTTATATAAGTTTATTGACTTTTAAGAACACTAAATGTCAAATTATAGCTAAATCGGTCTGAAAATGTAGCTAAACCCGTCAAAATACCGTAAATCGGGGGTACCGTTATATGGGGGCTATACCAATACGTGGACCTATGTCCACAACTTTTGTTATATAAGTTTATTGACTTTTAAGAACCCCAAATGTCAAATTATAGCTACATCGGTCTGAAAATGTAGCTAAAAACGTCAAAATACCGCAAATCTGGGGGTACCGTTATATGGGGGCTATACCAAAACGTGGACCTATGTCCACAACTTCTAATTCATAAGTTTATTAACACTTAAGAACCCTAAATGTCAAATTATAGCTACATCGGTCTGATAATGTAGCTACAAACGTCAAAATACCGTATATCGGGGGGTACCGTTATATGGGGGCTATACCAAAACGTGGACCTATGTCCACAACTTTTGTTATATAAGTTTATTGATACTTAAGAACCCTAAATTTCAAATTATAGCTAAATCGGTCTAAAAATGTAGCTAAAAACGTCAAAATACCGCAAATCGGGGGGTACCGTTATATGGGGGCTATACCAAAAGGTGGACCTATGTCCACAAGTTTTGTTATATATGTTTGTTGACACTTAAGAACCCTAAATGTCAAATTATAGCCAAATCGGTCTGAAAATGTAGCTAAAAACGTCAAAATACCGTAAATCGGGGGGTACCGTTATATGGGGGCTATACCAAAACGTGGACCGATATAGCCCATCATCGAACTTGACCTGCCTGCAAACAAAAGACGCATTTTCCCAAAATTTCAGCGTCCTATCTCTATTTTTGTGGATGCTAGAGTGATTACCACAGACGGTCGGACGGACGGACGGACGGACGGACGGACGTGCTCAGATCGACTTAGAATTTTACCCTGATCAAGAATATATATACTTTATAGGGTCGCAAATGAGTATTTCAATGCGTTACAAACGGAAAAACAAACTTAATATACCCTCCATACTATGGTGGAGGGTATAAAAATGTGTTCAGCTAGGTGAAAGGTACCACCAACGGGGCTATATCAAAGAGTCAACCTATCTTTAATTTTTTTGGCGGGAAAGTTTTATAGCTGCAGGGAACTTCAAGAGTCAAATTGAGGGTAATTTCATCAAAACAATGTAGACCCTCAAAAATGGACCCATGTTGACGAATTTTAGTGAAGAAATTTCGTGACCACTGAAAATTCCCGAAAATGGGAGGTACTGTTATATGGGGGATATACCAAAACATGGCTCTACATTGACGATTATTTTTGAATAGACAAAATTGTAGCTAAAATTCTCAAAATACCGATCATTACAGCTAGTACGGTTAAAAATTGCAGCTAAAATTCTCAAAATACCGAAAATCGGGAGATACCGTTTTATGGGGGCTATACCAAAACATGGACCTATGTGGACGATGTTCCTTTTGAGATGTTTTATGACCACTGAGAACTTTAAATGTCAAATTACAGCTAGTTCGGTTAAAAATTGCAGCTAAAATTCTCAAAATACCGAAAATCGGGAGGTACTGTTATATGGGGGATATTCCAAAACATGGATCTATGTTGACGATTATTTTTGAATACACAAAATTGTAGCTAAAATTCTCAAAATACCGATCATTACAGCTAGTACGGTTAAAAATTGCAGCTAAAATTCTCAAAATACCGAAAATCGGGAGGTACGGTTATAAGGGGGCCATACCAAAACATGGACCTATGTTGACGATGTTTGGTGGAGATATTTAATGACCACTGAGGACCTCAAATGTCAAATTGCAGATAGTTCGGTCACAAATTGTGGCTAAAATTCTCAAAATACCGAAAATCGGGAGGTACCGTTATATGGGGGCTATACCAAAACATGGACCTATGTTGACGATGTTTGGTCGAGATATTATGCGACCACTGAGAACCTCAAATGGCAAATTAAAGCTAGTTCGGTTAAAAATTGTAGCTAAAATTCTCAAAATGCCGAAAATCGGGAGGTACCGATATATGGGGGCTATACCAAAACATAAGCCTATGCCCATATCCTTTGGGATATAAGTTTGTTAATCACTAGGAACCCTAAGTGCCAAATTATAGCTAATTCGGTCTGCAAATGTGGCGAAGAACGTCAAAATACCTCAAATCCGGAGGTACCGTTATATGGGGGCTATACCAAAGAGTGGACCGATATAGCCCATCTTCGAACTTGACCTGCCTATGGAAAAAAGACCCTCGGGTGCAAAATTTCAGCACTCTATCTCAATTATTGCGGACGCTAGAGTGATTACAACAGACGGACAGACAGACGGACAGACGGACATGGCTAGATCGTCTTAGAATTTTATCCTGATCAAGAATATATATACTTTATAGGGTCGCAAATGATTAGTTCGATGTGTTACAAACGGAATGACAAACTTAATATACCCTCCATACTATGGTGGAGGGTATAAAAACATGCCTACAATTTTGGATGATGATTTTGTATGAAAAATATAAAAATTTAAAATTTGGTCCATATTTTACTTCATGGAGGGCATGTACCAGCAAAGTAGCCTACATATGAAAAATTAACTACTGACCTTTCCCCTGATGCAAATTGCAATAATGTGTCTCCTGGGTAACTAATGGGCCTACAGCCTAATATATAATAGGTTTTGTGTAGAATACAACATTTTCTTCCCATGCTACAATTTGCCTCTACCATGATAGATAAATTCCCAGCATTATTGCAAATTACGTGGAACCCTAGTCCTAAATTTGTTTGCATGGAAATTATTTGAATTTCTACTCATTATTAGTTGTTTTTACCGGTTAAAATGTTTTTTGATATCACAATATACTCGTATATCCACAATGAACTATTTTCGAAATACCCTAAAAAGCACAAAATCGCTTGCATTTCCAAACAATATGTATGGTACAGGTGCACTTTTTTTAGACGATAGATCTTCAATAAACTCACAATATTCCCTTTGAAAATGTGTATATAGCATTTGCAGTGTTCAATAAAATTGGAGCAATATCTGTCTGTCGATTGGGGTATATTTGCAGCGGCTTATATACAGTTAGTCAACTATATTATTGCAAACGATGAATCGTTAAACATTTAGATTTTTAATCAGTAATTACTACAAGAAATTCTTTCAATAATGTTGGGTTTTTTGTACGTATCTGTTGTTTTACCTGTTAATGACAACATCCAGCCAAAAAATGCAGAAATCGGTAGTAAATTACAAAAACAGCGGACAAAAAGTATAGGTACCTGGTTTTTGTGGTGTCAACTAAATAATTGCAAAATGAATGAATGTGCAATAAAATCGTGGGATTTTCATAGCGATTTTTTTCAATTAAGGATTTTCATGATGTTATGGTATGTGGGCATGTAAACCCATAATTTTTTATCATAAATTAATTGTTCTGTGTGTAACATAGGCGGTATATTCAGAAAAAGAGAAACTCAGGAAAACGGATTTCGGAAAATATGCTATATTTGGTCTTTTCCAATATAATAATGGTAAATCCGCCAGAGAAATCGCTAAAATCACCTCTCATAAGCTGATAACTATATGCAACATCATATACCGCACGGAGAGCGAAGGCAGGTTCAAACTAAAGACGTCACATTGTAGGCCAAAAGTAGTAAATTCACGAATTGGCAGGAGACGGATTAAAGAAATTGACGAAAGACCCCAAATCAGCACCAGATAATTGCTTTTTCTAATCAAAATAGAATTTGGAGTAAGTGTTTCACATGGAGAAGTCAGAAAAGTGCTACATAACAACAAGCCTTGATCATGAGTGACTAAGTAAAAAATATTGCCCTCCTAGCACAACATATAGAAACTATTCAGACTTGTTACAGACAACTTTTCATGCCATCTTAAGTATTGGGATGACGTTATATTTTCTGATAAGACTAAAATTATGTTGTACTATCACGATGGGCCTCAAAAAGTACTGCGAAACCCCTTTATAGCCATGGAAAACAAGAATTTAATGCATACCGCAAAGTTCGGAAAACTGTCTATTATGGTATTGGGTTGTATACCAAGCAGTGACGTTGGTGACATCCAGATTTTGAAGGAAACAATGACAGAGTACGTTTATTTACGTGTTTTAAACATTATTTATCCAAAAAACGTCAAGAAATTTGGACCTGTTGACCCTGAAAATGCAAAAAAATTGCAATATGAATACTACCAAGACAACGACCCTACGCATAAATCGTATTTATGTAGGACTTGGTTGTTGTACAACTGCACCAAAGTCATTGACACCCCAGTCCAAAGCCTAAATATTAACCCAACATCGACAATTCATGGGTACACCTGAAGAAAAAAGTCGGGAATAGGTCGCCCACTAACCTGGGGGACTAAATAAAATGCAATAAAGAAGAATGGTTAAAAAATACCATTGGAATATGACATTCCGAAACTTATTTATTAAATTCAGATACGTTTACAAGCTGTTTTTGATGCCAAATGTGGGCACAGGAAATATTAAAACCAACTTTTCGAAAAATACCGTGAAAAACTGAAAAGTTGTGAATTTTGCAATTCTTTAGTTGACAGGGCAAATAATGAGTTGTACTCATTTTTGTTAAGTTTAAGAAAATGTTTAGTGAAATTTAGCTACTTTTTATTTTATTATATTAATAAACAGGTGTAAGAATTGTATTGTTAACAAAAATATTAATAATGATATTTATTTACACCAATAACATGATGTTTTATTTAAAATTTTTTAATAATTTTGGTTTTGCAATAATATAGTTGACTAACTGTATTTATTTATATTAGGTGTATTCCAAAAAGGAACCTGATATTCAAAGAAAATTGATAGATGTATCAGAAGAGGCTACCAATGTTAATTTTCCAATTTTGGAACTTTTATTAGAAATGTATAATGATATACATTAGGCCGGGGCGATTTGTGTGGAAGGAAAAAACCTTAATAGGCCCTTCGCGTTTCTGATTCCTGGGATTAAATTTAGCAAAAAAGTCTACTGGACCATATATCTAAGATGAAAATCGAGCCTCCCGATTTTGTCTTAAATTTTTTATCTACGTTTTTTTTTTTGACATCTTGGCATATAACAGCCAAACCATTGAGATTTTCGAGCCAACACAAAGACAAAAATTGTAGCCAAGACAGTAATTATGAACTCTCTAATACATCGCAAAAGCATTGGAATGCTTTTTCAGGCAGTTTTGGTCTTGAGAAGGTGCAAACTTTTCGGAAAATGTCGATAAATGGCACTGTGCAAAATACACCTTAGTTTTGTTGGCGACATTTTCTGAGTATTTCAGGCATATACAACTTCTCTAAAAGTGGTGTGTTAGCACACGCCGTTCGGACTCGGAGATAAACTGTAGATCCCAAGCTTAATGTGATAAGGTGGCAGTATCGACAAAGTTATTTCTTACAATAAGCTTATTTGTTCCATAAAGGAATTTTGATTCGCTGAAAGCTAATTGGCATGGGCAGTGGTGTAGGATATTACATGGTCGGCCGCGTCCGACTATAACTTTGCTTACTTGTTATACCCTCCACCATAGTATGGAGGGTATATTAAGTTTGTTTTTCCGTTTGTAACGCATTGAAATACTCATTTGCGACCCTATAAAGTATACATATTCTTGATCAGGGTAAAATTCTGAGTCGATCTGTGCACGTCCGTCCGTCCGTCCGTCCGTCTGTGGTAATCACTCTAGCATCCACAAAAATGGAGATAGAACGCTGAAATTTTGGGAAAATGCGTCTTTTGTTTGCAGGCAGGTCAAGTTCGATGATGGGCTATATCGGTCCACGTTTTGGTATACACGCACACGCAGAGAAAAAATATTTGTCGCTTTTGTTGGAACAAAAATATCTGTTTTGGTTCCAAAAATGTATTTGTTTTGTTCAAACATTGTAATCCAAATCCAAAAATACCATCTTTTGTTCCAAACATAGAAAACAAAAACAACTTTCGAATTTCCGCAATATTGTAAAAATCGTTAACAATACCGATTGTAGGAACTATCATAATCTAATTTTGTTTACAAAAAGTATTGTCAACCAAGAAAACCACCCCAGAAATTTTTGATTTGAGTGTATATACTTCTCATATACACTTTTCGCATATCTTGGATATAAATGTCGCGTATAATATTGCAATCATTGATGAACACAATACATGGTTTGATGCATTGGCTGACAACAAAGACAAACAAAAAGCCACAAGAACCCACCACAACATAAGGAATAATTAAACACCATAACAAACATGAAAAGGAAAGAAGAATGAAACAAAACAGAAACAAATAAAAACAAGAGTCTCACAAGTACATACACACAAAAACAAAGGTAAAGGCAGCATGTCATACAAACACACCACAACTCACCAAAATTGTTTTTTCAACACGGCATCGAATAGCGAGAGAAGAGAAACAAATTTTCGAAGAAAAGAGAGAAATATTGTTCAGTTGACACAAACTATTTTTGGATTTACAATACTACATGAGGAATCCAACAATATGTTAACAATACATATTTTGCTCTTGGAATATTGTTGGATCAAACATATTTTTTTCTCTGCGTGTAGCCCCCATATAACGGTACCCCCCGATTTACGGTATTTTGCCGTTTTTAGCTACATTTTCAGACCGATTTAGCTATAATTTGACATTTAGGCTTCCTAAGTGTCAATAAACTTATATGACAAAAGTTGTGGACATAGGTCCACGTTTTGGTATAGCCCCCATATAACGGTACCCCCGATTTGCGGTATTTTGACGTTTTTAGCTACATTTTCAGACCGATTTAGCTATAGTTTGACATTTAAGGCTCGTAAGCGTCACTAAACTTATATAACAAAAGTTGTGGACATAGGTCCACGTTTTGGTATAGCCCCCATATAACGGTACCCCCGATTTACGGTATTTTGACGATTTTAGCTACAATTTCAGACCGATGTAGCTATAAATTCACATTTAGGGTTCTTAAGTGTCAATAAACTTATATAACATAACAAGTGGACGTAGATTAATGTTTTGGAATAGCTCCCGTATAACGTTACCGCCCGATTTCAGGTGTTTTTACGATTTAAATCGCATTTCTAGACCGAATTAGCTATAATTTGATATTTAGAGCTCTTAGTGACCAAAAAACTTATATTCGAAAAAATTATGAACATAGGTACATGTTTCGGTATAGCCCCATATAACGGTACCTCCTGATTTTCGGTATTTTGAGATTTTTACCTACAAGCTTTAACCAAATTATCTGTAATTTGAACATTTGACATTTGTTTTTAGTGGTCACCACACCTCTCCACCAAAATTGTCTGAAATTTTAGGAAAATGCGTCTTTTGTTTGCAGGCAGGTCAAGTTCGATGATGGGCTATATGGGTCCACGTTTTGGTATAGCCCCCATATAACGGTACCCTGATTTACGGTATTTTGGTGTTTTTAGCTACATTTTCAGACCGATGTAGCTATAATTTGACATTAAGGGTTCTTATATGTCAATTAACTTATATAACAAAACTTGTGGACATAGGTCCACGTTTTGGTATAGCCCCATATAAGTTCTTAGTGGTCACAACACCTCTCCATAAATATTTGTCAACATAGGTCCATGTTCGGATATAGCTCCCATATAACGGTACCTCCCAATTTTCAGTAATTGGCAATTTTAGCTAAAATTTTTATCCGAACTAACTGTAATTTGACATTTGAAGGTTGTAGTGGTCACCACACATCTGCATCAACAATTTTCAACATAGACCCAATATAACGATACTTCCCGATTCTCGGTAATTTGAGGATTTTACTTAAAATGTTTAACACGTAGGTCCATGGTTTGGTAGCCCCAAAACAAACCTCCCGATTTTCCGTACCTTAGCTTTATTTTTTGAACGAACTTTCTGTAATTTGAAATTTAAAAGCCAACAAAAATTCTGCAACAAAAATTGTTCATTTAAGTTAATATTTTCGTATAGCCCACATACCTCCGAACTAGCTGTTAATGACATTTGAAGTTGCCACGTTATGTACCGATTTTCGGTATTTTGAGGATTCTAGCTACAATTTAGGAGTTATTTGACATTAAAGGTTCCCATCAAAAACTGTCAACATAGGTCCATGTTTTATTATAACCCCTATATAACGGTACCTCCCAATTTCTCGCCCACCAAAAATTGTCAACAAACATAGTTAGATATAGGCACCATAAAAAAGGGCCTCCCGAATGAAGAATTTTATGTACATTATCTGACATTTTAACGTACCCACTAAAAGTTGGGGACAGGAATGAAAACTAATTATTCCATTTTAGTTCAGAATATTTTATGGTGGAGGGTATGAAAAGTTCGGCCCGGCCGAACTTAACGCTTTTTTACTTGTTTTCTTTTGATTCTGAAAATAAAAAAAAAAATAATTTAATATATATTTTGTGTTGTTTTTTACACCCTAATGTTGCAACACGTAAAACGTGAAAAATTTTCATGCACTGAGAACGAAAAATAGGTTATTAGAGGTGATTCTGCAGAAAAAAGGTGATTTAATGTTATAAAGTACCGAAAAATGGATGGTAACCCTATATGGAGACTGCGGTCAAAAGTGGATCTATGTCACATTTCATTATAAGGTGGTTTTCTGAACTCTGAGTTCATTAAATATTTGTTTAACATCTGCCGAAAAAATCGAGATATAAGTCATATGGGAGTATACCAAATCATGGACCAATACTGAACATTTTTCGCGAGGAGGTTTACTATGCAATAAGAATAAAATGTTGGTTAGAATAAAATACTTCAATTCAGGATGATTCGTTACATGGAAGCAGGCGAAAACTTGGACTAGTCCTAGGTCTTTGTTAGAGTGTTTCTAGGCCATGTGATATTCTTGCCATATACGAAGGATTTTTTTGTAGACTGTGTTGACAGTTTCTGTCAATGGAATAATTAGACCCACAAACGCACAAAATCTACCATGCAAAATTCCATAACTAATTTTATCACATACGAAAATGCTATTTACTTTTACAATTAAGGATCTTTCATATGACATTTAGGTCCACCACTTCTGTTACAGTTTTTTTTTGTACAGTCATAGATTGAGAGTGTTTCGCTTGATTCATGTCATTATCTGTCAATCGCGATCGCTGTTATCTTTCATGGCTTCATGCAATAAGACCAGTGGAATCATGACATCGCATGAAACCACATGCAAAAAATTTTACTGCGTATGAAGTCAGATTGTGTTCCATACTAAACGTTTTCCACTCCAGCATAACTTTTGGTGGAAGTTCTTCGGGGCAAGAAGTGTACAGTCAAATTTCAAAAAAGTGATAATTTTCATTAATTCTAGCGGGCCAATAAGTTTTCAGTCGTCCAAATTTAATTTATTTTTATTATTACATTATTCTACCCAGAATAATATATTCATTCACCAGTTGATAATAAAAACAATAACAAAAGCGAAAAAGCAATAATGTTGACAGGACCCCATAATGAAATAACACAACACAGCATAATGGAATCAATATTTTCGGGGCATACATAAATATTTACAACAATTACAACAATGACTTGCCATTATGTTATTTCTTACAAGTGTTACCATTAATGGCCACTTTATCCCTTCAAGTGGCGGCGATTGAATAAAAAGTGCCAAGTGTGAACGAGTATTACACACTCTCTCGCAGGAACATTGACTTTATACAATTATATACATTCATACATACATATTCCTCTCTCTATACATACAATGTTACGTATACTTAATATTCATATTGCACATTAAGTAGACGTCAAAGTGTTTTTTGCGGCCATTACATTGAACATTCATTTCATGTTTCCCCAATGTCATCGTTGTCGTAGTCGTCTCCATGACCATCATCATCATCGTCAGCGACAACGGCAGCAGCAGCATCATCATACACATTGTATTGAACATATTTTCACTTAAATTGAAAAAAAAAGAAAAAAACAAAATCATTGGGAATTACATTCTACCAAGAGCGGCAATAATCGAATAAAGAAAAAACAAAAAAACACAAACAAATGTCACATAAACATACTCCAACACATACTATCTTAGCCTCCCTCTCGTACACTCTGTTCGCCCTCAAAGTAATAATCCATAGCATTCATGACTGTAGAAAATGGCTTATTCAGCATTTAGCCAGAATGGCGAGCCATCGTTTAAAGGGCATTTTTGTGGAATAATACCGAGTCTGCACGAATTTTAAATGATTTTAATGTTGGTAATTTAATTTTATTGTAAACCACCCAGGGAGAGTTTCAATGTTACATCCTGACAGAAAGCATACATACATACGTACATAGCATCATTCACTAGTGTTGTTATTGTTTTTATAGGCTATGTTTTTGGTGTTGTTGTTCAAGGCTCTAGGTTGCTATACTTTGATTTTTTGTTTCCTTGTATTTATTTATTCCGAATGAAATCTGATCAATGCGAAAGAGCATTATTTGTAAAAAAGTGTGGGTAATTTGGTTACAAACTGTTCGTATCCAATACTAGTGAATACGACGGAGATACCACAGATCCGATCCCAGAGGATGGTATCGAGTGTATTCCTCCCGACCAAGATGTGGTGAAGACAGCAATAAACCGGCTGTATAATAAAAAGGCAGCAGGAGCCGATGGAGTACCACCCGAGCTCTTCAAAATGGGAAACGACAGCGCTGATAAGATGTATGCTCCGTCCACAAGAAATTTAATAAGACCCCAGCAAAATGTTTGCCTCCAAAGATGCAGTTAAATCATATGTACAAGTGATCTGGAAGTGCATCAAATTATGCATTTTCACTCATGATTTTTACAAGAGCGTGACTACCGAAAGATGCACTCCATTAGCACTGCATTTTAACTATCCCGTTGGAATCGCATTTTAACTAACCCTTTAGGTTAGAATAGGATGCAGTCCGATTTGCATCCAAAACACGTGTTTTGATGCAGAGCTTTGGATTGAATTTAAAGGCACTCTTCGGAATGTGTTTTTATGCAGTTCAAAGATGCAATAAAAGTGCAATCCATTGCAAGCTATCCCAAAATAATAAAAATAATTTATTGTTTGTGTAAAACAAGAATACTAAGAACTTTAATACATTAACACAGATGATGACATTTCTTCATTAAATTCAATCGCAACTGAGTTTGTTTCGTCCGCTCATCATTTAATTCAAGCTGAAATGTTTTTGCTTCATCTGCTAAAGGGGTTTTTGTATTGTCTTCCCATCACCAGTTGAGATTTCGACAAGTACTCCAACAGCACTTCATTAGGACATTTTCTTCTCGTGAGTTACCGTAAAAATGTTCCCAACTTATGGTTGTTTTTTTTATTTTATATAAAAATTTTAGAAATTTTGTTTTTTCAAAATAGTCTGGCTTAATCCCATTGTTGTTGTTTTAATATTTTAAAACAACTATTTTATTAGTGGAAAAGATTTGGCATTGTTCGCCAAGGGGTAAGGCAGGGAAAACTATAGTTTCGATCCATGCCACTGGATCTCATCAGTTCCCTTGTTTCTTGTTTGTGGATATTCTCCACCGAAGTTATTTTTCAATAACTTCTTCAACAAGAAACTTTTTATACCCAAACATCAATCGTCAGCTCGAAGTATAAAGGTAAGCAAAGAAAAAAGTTCAATGAGAAGTTTTTCCTTGGCAACCTCATACAACTCCGACGAAAGTGTCTGCGAAAACAATTCAAACCTCTTCCACTTGTATGTGTCGTCGAATTTTGACGAATGCACACACCAAAATTTGGTTGGTCTGCTTTACAGCAAAAACAACACACGTCGTGCCACTGTCTTCAATTTGAAGCATTGTGGCGTTTTTTTTATTGGGATAGCGTTTGCAATTTTGTTTTTTCAAAATAGTCTGGCTTAATCCCATTGTTGTTGTTTTAATATTTTAAAACAACTATTTTATTAGTGGAAAAGATTTGGCATTGTTCGCCAAGGGGTAAGGCAGGGAATACTATAGTTTCGATCCACGCCACTGGATCTCATCAGTTCCCTTGTTTCTTGTTTGTGGATATTCTCCACCGAAGTTATTTTTCAATAACTTCTTCAACAAGAAACTTTTTATACCCGAACAATGCCAAATCTTTTCCACTAATAAAATAGTTGTTTTAAAATATTAAAACAACAACAATGGGATTAAGCCAGACTATTTTGAAAAAACCAAATTGCAAACGCTATCCCAATAGAAAAAAACGCCACAATGCTTCAAATTGAAGACACTGGCACGACGTGTGTTGGTTTTGCTGTAAAGCAGACCAACCAAATTTTGGTGTGTGCATTCGTCAAAATTCGACGACACATACAAGTGGAAGAGGTTTGAATTGTTTTCGCAGACACTTTCGTCGGAGTTGTATGAGGTTGCCAAGGAAAAACTTCTCATTGAACTTTTTTCTTTGCTTACCTTTATACTTCGAGCTGACGATTGATGTTTGGGTATAAAAAGTTTCTTGTTGAAGAAGTTATTGAAAAATAACTTCGGTGGAGAATATCCACAAACAAGAAACAAGGGAACTGATGAGATCCAGTGGCGTGGATCGAAACTATAGTATTCCCTGCCTTACCCCTTGGCGAACAATGCCAAATCTTTTCCACTAATAAAATAGTTGTTTTAAAATATTAAAACAACAACAATGGGATTAAGCCAGACTATTTTGAAAAAACAAAATTGCAAACGCTATCCCAATAAAAAAAAACGCCACAATGCTTCAATTTTAGAAATTGATGCACACTTTTTCTATCTTTGAAAAAATTCTGTAGTTATAGGTATCTACAAATTGGCTTGCTTGCTAGGGATCACTAAGCAACTGCTTGTAAAATGTATCGAATGGAGTGCCTTTTTCACAACTCCCTTGAACTGCATCCGGATGCAATTTAAATGTGAGTAATGGATGTCAATCGTTGGATCGAATCCAAGTGCTGTTAAAATGTAATGAATTAGAGTGCCTTTTTCACGACTCCGATTGAACTGAATCCAGATGCTGTTAAAATGTCAGGAAAGGATGTCATTCATTGGATCGCATCCGAATGCGGTTAAAATGTAAGGAATGGAGTACCTCTTTCACGACTCCGTTTGAACTGCATCAAAACATGCCGTGAAAGAACTAGTCTACATTACACTACTTCCAATTTATTTTGCTGGGACTGTGTGTTCTTACTATAGGGGCATAAGTCTGCTCCCTATCGCTTATAAGATATTGTCATGGATGTTGTGTAAACGGCTTAAGCCTATGGTCAACGAAAGAATTGGGCCATACCAACTCAGCTTTAGACCTGGCAAATCCACAATTGACCACACATTGTCCCAAGAGATTCAGATTCAGATCGACAATCTGTTTGTCGATTATAAAGCAGCATTTGGCAGCTCTACCCGCACAAAGTTATTCCAAGCCATGTATGAATTTGGTATCGCCTCACAGCTCATTCGGGTACTCAGTTAAAATAGGAAACAACATCTCCGAACAGTTTAGTGATAAAAGAGGTTTCAGACAAGGAAACAGCCTTACGTGTTGCCTATTTAACATTCTGCTGGAAAGGTTATAAGATATGCAAAGGTTAAAAGGAATGACACAATAAACACCAACAACTAAAAGTACTTGCTTATGCCGACGACATTGACAGTATGGCAGAAAACGGCAACAAGATCAAGTTGATGGTGTCGATGCGCAATGCGTCCACAGAACTAAGACCAACTGTGGAAACTGGTATCTATAGTTTTGAGGTAGTTAAACACTTCGTCTCGTCCTAATGTTGAAGACGGAAGCTGGATGTCGAGAAGCTGCAAACACAACAGATAGCACAAGCCTAATCCGCTCAACTGACTCACATACTGAAAGACGGCACTTCTTGTCCCGATAATGTGGAAGCGCACTGTCAAAGAATATCCACTCACTTCAATCTGTACCAAATACCACCACCTAAAAATCTATGGTACGATCAGGAGTGTCGTAAGGCTACTGAAGAAAAAACACGGCATACAGAGCAACCCTGCATTCAGTAGCAACACGAAGCGCGAAAGAAAAATAAGAGGAGAAGAGGAGAAGCGTATTTTCAGAAGAACAAAGAAAGAGTAAGGAAATCGGAGCGTGAGAAACTCGAGATGTTCAGGAGTCAGAATGAAGTCCGAAAATTTTACCAGAGTGTAAAACACCATTCTCCTGCAAAGATCATGAAGGGAATCTGTTAACTGATACCGATAGCGTACTGAGGATGTGGAATGAGCATTTCATGAAGCCTTTAGAATCGAATATGGGCAGCGATGAAGATACACCAGAACCAATCGAAAACGACCACTTTGAATGTCTTCCACCTAGCCAAAGCGAGGTCATGACAGCAATTAATCGGCTTAAAAACAATAAAGCAGCAGGAGCTGATGGGCTGCCCGCCGAACTGTTCAAGACCGGTGGCGAAATGCTGATAAGTAGTATGCATCAGTTAATTACCGAAGTTTGGCAGGAAGAAAACATACCCAACGATTGGAACCTCAGCCTCCTATGCCCAGACACAAGAAAGGAGACAACTACAGAGGCATAAGTCTGCTACCAATCGCATACAAAGTTCTGTCGAGCGTACTGTGTGAACGTTTAAAACCCATGGTTAGTAACATAATCGGGGCATACCAATGCGGTTTTAGACCTGGCAAATCGACGATTGACCAAATCTTCACATTGTGCCAAATACTGAAGAAGACCCACGAAATACAGATCGACACATACCACCTGTTCGTCGACTATAAGGCCGCCTTCGACAGCCCAATTCGATCAAAGGTGTTCCAAGCCACGTCTGAGTTTAGTAGCCCTGCAAAACTCATACGATTATTCAGGATGACATTGGCTAATACAAGATCAGCTGTTAAAGTAGGAAAGAACCTCTCGGAACCTTTGGAAACAAAACGAGGTTTCAGACAAGGTGACAGTCTATCGTGTGACCTATTTAATATTCTATTGGAAAAGGTCGTACGAGAAGCGAATGTATACACAGATAGAGATAAAAATAGCACTATATACAATAAGGATATAATGTTACTGGCCTACGCAGACGATATTGATATAAAAGGTCGATCAAGTCGCTCCATAACAGCCACCTTTGCGAAAATTGAAAGAGAGTCTGCCGATGTGGGTCTGGCAGTCAACGGCGACAAGGCAAAATTTATGATATCAACACTCAAGATGTCCAGTAGACTCGAACCAACTGTTGATGTTCAGAATTACAATTTTGAGGTAGTAAATGACTTTATGGGTGCCACCGTGGTGCAATAGTATGCACTCCGGCCTTGCACTCAGAAGGTAGTGGGTTCGATTCCCCGGCCAGTCGACATCAAAATTTTCAACGGTGGCAAAATACCCCTCAGTAATGTTGGCGACATTTCGTGAGTATTTGGGCCATGTAAAACCTCTCTACAAAGTGGTGTCTTAAGACACGCCGTTCGGACTCGGCGATAAACAGTAGGTCCCATATCATTGAGCTAATATGAATCGGGGTGCACTCATTGATATGAGAGAAGTCTCCCTTGTCCTGTCTGGGATGTTTGTGGAACAATTATTATAAATGACTTTATCTACCTCGGCATCGCCATAAATAAAACTAACAACATAGGTTTTGAAATAAAGCGAAGAATAATATTGGCCAACAGATGCTACTTTGATCTAAGTAAACAGTTTAAAAGCAAACAAAACATACACTCTACCAGACACTGATACTACTCGTACTTATGTTTGGATCTGAAGCATGGGTACTTGCGAAAGCAGATGGGGCAGAACTTGGTGTGTTTGAGAGAAAAAATCTTCGAAAGATTTATGGACCAATATGCGTTGACGGTGAATACCGGCGTCGTATGAACCACGAATTATACCAGCCGACCGACATAGATATAGTAAAACGTATCGAACTACAGCGATGTCAGCAGGATGGATAAAGATGCCCCCGCCAGAAAGGCATTTGAATACGAGGCACTCGACGGTATGCGCCACAAGGGAAAGCCAAAACTCCGATGGAAAGACCAAGTTGAAGAAGATATCACAAAACATGGCATCCAAAATTGGTGCGTTTGGAAATCTATACTTAGTTCGGCTTATGGAACAAGACGTTCTGTTTAATATAAAATCCATCTAAAGAAAAGAAAGAAACACTTCGTCTTCTACGGCATCGCAACAAATACAACAAACAACATCAGTTGTGAAATAAGAAGAAAAATTGTGTACTCTCAAGCAGATGTTACTATGGCTTAATTAAGCAAGCAGATAAGGAAGTTCTTGGTGTGTTTGAGAGAAAAATTCTTCGAAATATCTATGGGCCAAAATATTTAAAGATTAAAAAAAGACTTTAGGTTTTAACAAGTATACGAGGGCTATAGTCGGACGGGGCCGACCATGTGATATACTACACCACTTCCCCTGGGCACTATTTTGCCGCGGAATTTATTTATATGACTGCGAAGTCTGCCTTGTTCCTTCGTGGATGTTGTGGGAATATGTATGATTGCGACACATTATATATTATTTTCATTATTTCGTAATGAACAGATACACAATGTTAGCGACATATTAATGCATATTTATTCGAAAAACAAGTAAAAAAGTATCAGTCGGCTTTGCCGACAGAAATATACCCTCAACCTAGTCAATTGAAACTTTAATCTACGGACAGATCTAATGTATCTAGGGTCCTATCAGAATTTTGTGGCCTTTTTGTGGACATTTGAACTTGCCGACAAAAATGTGAATTAGGATTAAAGTTCAAAAGTGTTTCGGAGGAGGTACTTGAAGGAATGGACATGAACATATTCCATTATGGAAGTGGATCTTATTTAGGAAGTCATATCTTTTCGATAGATATCACCTATCACCTACTTTTCATTTCAGTGGGTCATCGTATAACTTTTGGACCAGTATGCTAGGAAAAATGGATTTGTCCACGGAAAACATCATATCGCTGTAAACAGGACCACAACGAATAGGATTGGTATACATTTCCAAAGGATCTTCGAACAGCCCCTAAACAGCACTTAGACACAATTGTTGAACTTTTGTGGGGGCTACCTTAAGGAAAGGACCGATATGGGTCATTTTAGAAGTTAAACTAAATTTGGACAACATATTAGGTAGTAGGCGATCTGAAAATATTAGGGAAATCGGTGATCCGCTGTTCGGTAGCAGGTGATTTGAAGATAATCGGGAACTCGTTGATTCGTGTTGTAGATGTTCGGCTACTCGGGATTCGTATGTGTTCGGCCACTCAATGATTCGTGTTGATTCTACCATACGAACACCGAGTGGCCGAACATCTACTCGGTGTTCGTATGGTAGATCAGGCCATCGGCTGTAGTGTTGTAGGGTTTCGGCCACTCGGTGATTCAGCACTCGGCTCGGCTGTTCGGGTCGTCGATGGTTAGTGTTAGTTATAAGTTAGTGGAACAACACCCGAAGGTGGAGTGGAACAACACCCAAAGGTGGATTGGAACACTACCCGAAAGTGGAGTGGAACAACACCCGGAGGTGGAGTGGAACGACACCCGAAGGTTGAGTGAATGTATTAGCCACCGCGCAAAGGGGTAGCTCTCAAAAATACTCCCAACCTCTCTAACCTCCTGTGTCGGTTGGCGGACTACGAACACACAACTGTACTCAAGCTCGAACTGAAACTAAATTTGGACAAAATATGGCGAAGACCAAATTATGGAGAGAATCGGTTGATCCGTTCGAGAGCTATCGTGCGCTCCAGCCAGCCAGACAGACGGACGGACATGGCTAAATCAACTCTAAATTGTCTGAAATGGATTTCGTCCAAACGTACTTGGGGTCTAAAACCATTATTTCGATGAGGCACAGTTTCCCGTATGAAAGTGTATATGGGCAATATTTTTGAAAATTTAACATAGTTGAAGCCAAGGTTTACCCTTTTATAAATCGCGAATTGTGGTTGTGTATTAAATGGTTTTGGATAAAATGAAATTTTTTTAGACTTGGCAAAAAATATTGGCCTTCACAGTTAATTTGCGTGGAAGTTGTGGCTGTTAAAAAGGGTAAAATTGGCATGAAGCCAACGTGCCTTTTTTCTCACGATTTGTGATTAAACCACTCTTTTCCCGATTTGCCTGTCAAAGTAACAGTGGAAGCCAACAAAATAGGGATCATCTCACCAATGTATAACTTTTCAATATGTGATTTGGATCTACCATTAAATTATGCTGTCATTTTGAAGCCAGATTTTAAGTGTTTTTTGAAATTTACTTTTAATTACATTCCGAAAACGGGTTTTTATATATAGGATTGTATTATATATAGGATTGTAGAACTCGCGATTCTGAGCTGTTTGATATATGTATGTGTCGTGAATGAGTCTACACAGCTTCACAGAAATCTGTATCCAAATACGAACATTTTGTGCGACCTTTTTTCTAAAAATAATATTTTTCGGGCCTAATTTTTAAAATTGTCATTCGATTTCCTCGAACTTGATTGCAAATTTTAGATTTTTACGTTCCAGATCTAATAAATCGTTACTCCATCTACCAAAATGCGTGTTATGAGAAATTCCAAAGTAGGAAAATCACCCGAAATTGTTTTTAAAAATATCGAGTATTTTATCGCGTTTCCTACGGGTCGTTTCGACTGCAATGAAAAAACTAGTGCAGCATCTTCGTTTTAGAGGAAACAGAGATTTGAAAACTTATCTGATAAGGGAGCTACATTCATTTTATCCCAAAAAATAGTGTGTGATGCTACATCCATGGTTCTTTATTGATCGCCTTGAAATAGATATGTATATGTATATCGATGTAGATTTTCATGGTGACACTGAACCGGATGCGGACAAAAATTGTATGCACTTTGAGCAAATTAGCGATATTTTATAGGTTTTTTAATGCCAAGATGCTACATCTTAGTTTCCAAATTAAATTTCGAAAAATATATACAACTTATTAGATATGGTCTTGCTGTACATGAAAATCACATTCGAACAAAATGATTTTGATTAATGTATTTGACAAAATATTTTTTTCAAACAAAAAATAATTTTTTTGTCCAAGACATGTGCTTATTTTGGCTGTCACATCGAAACTATAACACCAATCTCTATGATTTTAGTCTCATTTGATTTGCCGCGAAGTTTTGATCCACAAAAAATTTGTATGTAATTTTACGACCGGAAACTGGACCTTTATTTTGAAAAAAAGTTGACTTATGTTCAATAATTTATCAATTTGTTTTACATTCCGCGAATACTGAGTATTATTTACCAAATATTATGCAAACTAAAAACTCAAGTCACCTCGAGATATCTTTTTAGTGACATTTGCGCTCGCTTAAGTAATTAGCTTTTTATAATAATTTAATCTTAAAAGCAGAAATAAAACCGCCATATCTTTTGTCCGCAACAACCAAAAATTTGCTCGCCAGCGGATTCTTACTTACTTTCTTAACGTATGTACCAAAAATATTTGATGTAGCGCGAAAAAAATTTAATTTTATTTGAAATGGAATATGAAATAAATGACAACATTTCCCATATACCCTTGTTAGCATAAATGCTGATGGTATGAAAAGTGTTAGTTTTCGTTGTGTGAAAACAATTATGGGTGGAGAGAGGATTTTTGACAAAGTTTGATTTGGCGCTTGTGTTTCGTTCTTTGTTGTTGTTGATGCGATTTATTCATCCACAAGCAGTCACAGTTAACCAACCTAGCAAGCGAAGAAGAAAAGAAGCAAATGGTATGAATTATGGCATATATTTTGTTATTTTTGCGAGAAAGGCAGAGAACATTGTTTCTTCAATTTCCTTAAGACAATCGTTGAGTAAAGACGGTAAAGTGAGTAAATAAATCAGTGTTTTGTGTATTCTTAAAGAAATGGTGCCCAATACATTTTATAGTTGAAAATTGCATAATTGAATCAAAAATGTGAATGGAAACTTTTTATTGGACAAGGATGAAATCGCATTTAATATTGGTAATAACATTAATACATTTTTTATATACATGCATATATTTAAAATATGGATGTACATATTTATTACATTGTATAATCATTTGATTCCAGATACCGGATTCCCGTTGATGATTTCAATTTTAAGGAGAATGTGTTTTATTTGTTAGGGACTGTTGCCAACATATATATGTTTGCTGCAAAATATTTTTTGCACATATGTTAGAGAGGCCTTTTTTTCCTCCGTGTAGTAATAGGCAATCTCGTTCATTGTTCACTGTCTACCGGAGTCCATTGAACGAGATAATGAACCGGATCGTTTAATTGAACGAGATTGACACAATTTCACCCTTAACACTTTGTAGTGTAGAGTATACACACAAAGAAAAAACATGATTGATCCAAAAATATTCGAAGAGCAAAATATGTATTGTAAATATAGTGTTAGATTCCGTATGTAGTATTGTGACTGCAACAATCTTTTTTGTCAATTGCAACAATTGTTTTTGTCATATCCAACAACATTTTTAGTCCACTGGACAATATTATTCTCTTTTCTTCGACAATTGTAACAACACTTTGTAGCGCGCGTCGCTTTTTTTTCTGCTGCACAAAAATTGTCTCGTATCACGTTAATAACACAGATGTTTCACCGAAAATTATACACAAAATAACGTTCAGCACATTTTGTAACACACTTTGTTCGTAACACTCGAATCCGATTGTTGTTTGTCAATTTTATTCGCGATATTATTAACTAAAAATATTTATACAAATTTACAATTAAAAACCACTCAATCAGTGTAATAAAGAAAAACAACTTCACGAAAGAAAACAAATAACAATATCAGCTGACTCCCTCTAAACTAATACTGGTATTAGTGAAAGACAAAAATAGAGTATTCGACTACCCATTTAATTGTCGTAAGGAGATTAGTAAGAGCGTAACGCACAACAATAACATCACGTAACGTACTTTAAATCATAACGTTTTTCGTATAACCATGGCGAATTTTGAAAATAACGTTAATAGCGACTCGTCACCGATCGCATCGTGTGTTTTTTGCTCAACCAAACGAGCTAGAGACTCTAATATCATCTCAGCTACTGATACTAATACAAAAACTCCGCGGTTATCGTTCGCCGATTCGGCTTTTCGTGTCCTCAACAAAGTAGAAAAGCGATTGGAAGAACAGTTTGAAAAGATTAAAGGGCTAATAAAAGAATCTGAAAATACAATTCTTACCGGCTTAAACGCGGAAATTCGTGCTTTGGACCTACGGATTTCGGAGGTCGAAAACAAGCTTATATCTAAAGTGAACCAACAAATCATGGAAATTGAAACGCGCCTTATTCACCTAGAATCTACCAAGGTTACTTGCCATGAAAATGAAATAATGAAGCTAAAACAACAAATTCAACGCCAAGAAAACCTGGCAGTGTCGTGTGATATCAGAATATCTGGTGTCCCGTACTTAAAAAATGATAATCTACATGATTGCTTTCAAGCCATTTGTAATGCTATTCAAATAAATATTCCAGCATATACCACTATTTTCCGTTTGCGGAATAATTCTTATAAATCCGATGTAATCATTGCGAAACTTATATCTGCATACGACAAAAACTATTTCCTAAAATGCTATGCTCGCTTTAGGAAACAAAACAATAGCAAACCTTTTATTGTCACACATTGGCTTCGACTCTAATAATTCCATCTATATCAACGAAAATCTCACTGGAAATAATTATAAAATTCTACAAACTGCAATTAAATTACGGAAGCAAAAACACATTTTCTCCGCTTTCTCACTTCGCGGGCTTGTCTACATCAAAGTCATGCAGAACGATGATCCCATGCAAATCGATGACTTAAGTAAATTAAATAAGTTTTTTCGACCACCTGAGAATCATAACGCTGAAATTTAAATTACAACCACAAAACTTACCTAAATATAAACATACTGTTACCTCAACTGTTACCTCAACTAATAAATGTTTCGTCATTTCTGTTCTTGCAAGTACAACCTCCATGCACCATTCAACTTCTTTTATCGCCGTCTATGAAACCATTTTTCTTACCACTTATCATAGCATTGCCTTACCATTGCCTCAGTATGACTTCATTAAATGAAATAGCAATAAATGGTTCCAAAGATAGCACAAAAAATCTTATTCGAATCTTAGGAAGTCAGAAATCAGGTCTACGTATGTGTCACATCAACGCACAAAGCTTACTCAAAAAAATTGATGAATTTCGCTACATTTTTGAGGATTCGGCTACTGATATAGTGTGTGTTTCTGAAACCTGGTTCAACCATTCCATTCCTGATTCATTAATACAATTAAAGGGATACAACACATTCCGATCTGACAGAGCTACTCACGCTGGAGGCGTCGCAATATATGTTAAAACTAATTTGCCATGTAAAATATTAAGCCAATCGATCAATGAGGCTCGTATTGAGCATATTTTTGTCGAAATCACTGCGAATGATCGGAAGCTTTTTCTGGCGTGTGTCTATAGACCTAACCAACACGTAGTTTACAATGAGTTAATATCACTACTTGGGGATTACACTGTACAATATTCAGATATAATAATCGCAGGAGACTTAAACTGTAACCTGCTGAAACCAAATAGCTTTGAATCGTCACTTAATTCCATTGGTCTCTTTGTGGTGAACTCTCGTACTCCAACGCACTACACACACACATGCAATACTTTACTAGACTTATTCATAGTCGAGGATACAAATAAAGTATTACTGTATGACCAACTGTCGGTACCGTGTTTCTCCAAGCACGATCTAATATTCCTAATCTACAAATTTGACGTAGCCGTCAGAACATCTACTGAAAAATACTATGATTTCAAAAGAATCAATTTATCTGAGTTACTTTTCGACACTTCAATGATGGACTGGGACGAGATTTATTACAAAATACCTGTTGACCATCAGCTATCTTGTTTACAGACCAAAATATCACGGCTTTTTAATAAGCATGTACAATTACGTGAAATCAACTCCAAAAACATAAAATCCTGGTTCAATGACAGTATCAAAAGACTCATTCGTAACAGAGACAGCCTATATGCTCGATGGAAACGCTACAAAATATCTTCATTTTCATGATGAATATAAAGCAGCAAGGAAAGAAGTAACAAAACAAATTCAACGCGCAAAATCTATTTTCTACGAAAACAGATTTTCTAATGCTGCCAATTCAAAGAAAAAATGGCAAATAATTCGGGAAATTGGAATTGGTAAGCCCAGCAAACAATCCCTTGATGACACGATTGATATTAATGCACTCAATCAGAAATTTGTTGAAATCAATTTGCCTTCTTCAACCACGCTAACACCTGTTGCTCAATCTTCACATCCTACTAACTTGGGAATAACTACAGAACCTACAGACATGCTCGAACTCAGCTGTGTTTCTCCGTCAGAAGTTTTTCGTTGCTGCACCGCAATCAAATCCAATGCCATGGAATCTGACATGATTCACCCAAAGTTCTTTAAACTTATTCTACATCACATCCTGTCGCATATAACTTTCATCATCAACACCATAATCACAAAAAGTACATACCCCAACACATGGAAACATGCAAAGATAATTCCCATTCTGAAACCTAATAGTGAATATAGACCAATAGCGATTCTACCTTACCTCTCTAAGGTGTTTGAAAAAATTATCCATAAGCAAATTACGAACCATATTCATGCCCATAATCTTCTATTTGATCGTCAGTCTGGATTCAGGCATAATCATAGCTGTATTACAGCTCTACTTGATGTATCAGAAAGTATAAGGAAAGACATTGACTCTGGAGGCATAACATTTTTAGTAATGTTGGATCATTCAAAGGCCTTTGACTGTGTAAATCATCAAATACTCTGCTCAAAATTGAAGACACTGTTTCGTTTTTCCGATACTTCCGTTCGGCTAATCGCATCTTACCTAATTCTCAGAACCCAATCTGTATACAGTAATCAACAGGTTTCCAATGCGTTGCTAATCAAAAGAGGCGTTCCTCAAGGCTCTATTCTTGGGCCGTTATTCTTCACCATGTATATACAAGATCTGCAAAACCACATAAAACACTCTAAATTCCACGTTTACGCTGATGACGTACAACTATACCTAAGTAGTCGGAAAACTAACACCCAATCAAACATTGTTCTTTTGAATGAGGACCTTCAAAATGTCTTTGATTGGGCTACAAAAAATGACGTATTTTTAAACCCCACAAAGACTAAATGCTTAATACTAAGGAAGTCTAAAGGCAATCAGTCCCAAATACATAGTAATATTATTCTGAATAATCAGAAAATAAGTATAGTTAAGGAAGCTAAAAATCTTGGAGTATTTTTCAACGACAACCTTAAGTGGCGAACTCACATTAAAAATACTACTGGCAAAGTTTTTGGAATGCTTAGATCTCTATATGCAAGTCAACTTCATACACCTGTGCACATCAGAACACTGCTAGCAAAAACATACCTTGTCCCTCAATTGCTTTATGGATGTGAACTTTTTGCATCGTGTTACAAAAAGAGTCAAGATCGACTAAATGTCACATACAACGCTATCATCAGATACACTTATGGCCTGAAACGTCAGGATAGAATATCCTCATATTCAAATAAATTATATGGAGTGACGTTTGACCATCTCTTAAAAATCAAAGTACTAATTTTTCTTCACAAAGTTATATATACGATGGAACCGAGATATCTTTTCAACAAGCTGCAATTCTTACAATCCCGCAGAGGAAAAAAACTGATCATACCACGTCATCAGGCAAAGACATCTGAATGGCACTTCTTCATCTACTCAGTAAAACTTTGGAACAAACTACCAGCTAACACCCAACTTCTAGGCAATGCTACACAGTTTAAAACGGCACTATTCAGATTTTTCTCACAGACTAGAATACCAAATGTTATCTAATCTTACATTATGTGCAAATACTATATCAATATCCTATAAACTTTTTTTTACTCTTAATTTCATCTAATCTACATGTCGCCGTTCGGCTTTTATAATTTATTTATTTAACTAAATCGATATTATTGTAAACTAATGTTTTGTTCAAACTCAATGATTTAAAAATTATAAACCCACACTGTAATTTAAAACACCCCGGTGTTGTTGTGTGGTATACAAATAAATAAATACAAAATACAAATACAAAATACAAATTTGGTATCTTCTCTCGGTATTCGATGCCTTGGTGAAAAAAACAGTTTTGGTGAGTTTTATTTGTATGAGTCCCTCTTATCTTTTTTTTGGTTATGTACACCATGAGATTATTTGTTTTTATTTGTTTCTTCTTTCTCATTCTTCTTTGTGTTTTTATAGTTGAGTTACACCACAATCCGAGAAGTGCTTTTGGTCGTAATTTGTGTGTTCTTTTCATATTTGTTATGGTTTTATGGTATTCCTTATGTTGGGGTAGGTGCTTGAAGGATGAGCGCAATGGAATAGTTATATCTCTTCATTCAATTTGTTGTCACTGAAATTTTTGATTTGATCGTATATAATTCTCATATACGCTTTCCACTTAACTTTGGTATAAATGTCACGTATAATATTATGAGCATTGACAAACACTGCACATGGCCAGGTGGCAAGGTCTAACTAAAAAAACAACAACTCCGTTGCACTCATCCTCCAACATCAGGCATACCATAAAACCACAACAAATATGAAAAAAAAACACAAATTACGACCTAACGCACTTCTCAGATTGTGGTCTAACTCAACTATCAAAACGCAAAGAAGAATGAGAAGAAACAAATAAAAACAAGAATCTCATGGTTTACATACACAAGAAAAGAACAGAGATACAATAAAAAACACAGATAAGACGAACTCATACAAACAAGACTCACCAAAATTTCTTTTTCACCACGGCATCGAATACCGAGAGAAGATAATAAAATTGTCGAAGAAAAGAGAATAATATTGTCCAGTAGACAAAAACTATTGTTGGATATAACAACAACGTTTTTTGGATACGACAAAAACAATTGTTGTAATTAACAACAACTATTGTTGGACTCTGCGTGCTATCTTAGAAATATTACGATGTTCAAAGTATGGGCCAAGTCGGTTAATGCCTTCGAGAGTTATCGTGCGCTCCATTTTAGCGAAAATTATGAACTTTGTGTACCCAAAGGAGTGGACCGATTAGGCCCATTTTAAAGCTTGATTTAACTTTGGGCAAAATATTACAATTGCCAAATTTTGGATCGAATCGTTTTATCCGTTCGAGTGTTACTACGCATGGTGCTATAGCGGGTTTTTACAGCTTTCAGACCATTTTCGGAGGAAGTATGGAATTGCCCCTAAAAGAACTTGCAACGCTGTAATGGGGGCAGCTAATACAAGTTGTTACAACAAATATCAAAAGTGTTAGAGAGGAGGTTTTAAACTACACTTTTCCGAAATTTTGTGTGGGAGGTACGCCAAGGAGTGAACCGATATAGTCCACATTCGCAATTTGTTTATGTCTGGTAGAAATATTACGATAATATAATATAATGTTCGCCAACAAATTTCAACTTTTGTGAGCAGATACCCGAGGGTGGGCCAATCTTCGAACTTAAACTAAGTTTAGACAAAATATTATGAAAGTCAAATTTTGGACCAAATCGGTCAATACGTTCGAGAATTATTGTGCGCTCCAGCCAGTTAGCCAGATAGACGGACGGACATTGCTAAATCGACTACAAATTGTCTGAAATGGATTTCGTCCAAACATATTTGGGATCTAAAACCATTATTTCAATGACGCCCAGTTTGACCGTATGAAAGTGTATATATATTTCCAGCATTGGTTCCTGGTGAAAAAAAAAAACACATTAAAGCCGCAAAAATCAATTTTGTAGTTCCGATTTTGGTTATAGTTCTTGTATAATGGTTCCGCATGCTATAGGGTATTTTGAGATGTTTAGACATATTTACACTTTCTAAAAATATGTCTGTTCCAAAACTTCAAGAATCTATTATTTTTATACCCTCCACCATAGTATGGAGGGTATATTAAGTTTGTTTTTCCGTTTGTAACGCATTGAAATACTCATTTGCGACCCTATAAAGTATATATATTCTTGATCAGGGTAAAATTCTGAGTCGATCTGTGCATGTCCGTCCGTCCGTCTGTGGTAATCACTCTAGCATCCACAAAAATGGAGATAGGACGCTGAAATTTTGGGAAAATGCGTTTTTTGTTTGCAGGCAGGTCAAGTTCGATGATGGGCTATATCGGTCCACGTTTTGGTATAGCCCCCATATAACGGTACCCCCCCGTTTTACGGTATTTTGACGTTTTTAGCTACATTTTCAGACCGATTTAGCTATAATTTGACATTTAGGGTTCTTAGGTGTCAATAAACTTATATAACAATACTTGTGGACATAGATCCACGTTTTGGTATAGCCCCCATATAACGGTACCCCCAGATTTACGGTATTTTGACGTTTTTAGTTACATTTTCAGACCGATTTAGCTATAATTTGACATTTAGGGTTCTTAAGTGTCAATAAACTTATATAACAAAAGTTGTGGACATAGGTCCACGTTTTGGTATAGCCCCCATATAACGGTACCCCCCGATTTACGGTATTTTGACGTTTTTAGCTACATTTTCAGACCGATTTAGCTATAATTTGGCATTTAGGGGTTTTAAGTGCCAATAAACTTATATAAGAAAACTTGTGGACATAGGTCCACGTTTTGGTATAGTCCCCATATAACGGTACCCCCGATTTACGGTATTTTGACGTTTTTAGCTACATTTTCAGACCGATTTTGCTATAATTTTACATTTAGGGTTTTTAAGTGCCAATAAACTTATATAAGAAAAGTTGTGGACATAGGTCCACGTTTTGGTATAGCCTCCATATAACGGTACAACCCCCCATTTGGTTCTCAGTGACCAAAAAACTTATATTCGAAAAAATTGTGAACATACATAGGTCCATGTTTTGGTATAGCCCCATATAACGGTACCTCCCGACTTTCGGTATTTTGAGAATTTTACCTACAATTTTAACAGAATTATCTGTAATTTGAACATTTGACATTTGGAATTCCTAGTGGTCACCACACCTCTCCACCAAAAATTGTCAAGAAAGGTCGATGTATTGATAAAGCCCCCATATAACGGTACCTCCCGATTTTCAGTAATTTGATGATTTTAGCTACAATATTAAACCGAACTAGCACTAATTTGACATATGAAGTTCATAGTGGTCACAACACCTCTCCATCAAAAATTGTCAACATAGGTCCATGTTCGGATATAGCTCCCATATAACGGTACCTCCCAATTTTCAGTAATTTTGCAATTTTAGCTACAATTTTTAACCGAACTAACTGTAATTTGACATTTGAAGGTTGTAGTGGTCACCACACATCTGCATCAACAATTTTCAACATAGCCCCAATTTAGGATTTTACTTAAAATGTTTTGGTATAGCCCCAAAACAAACCTCCCGATTTTCCGCACCTTTGCTTTATTTTTTGCAACAAAAATTTTTCATTTAAGTTCATATTTTCGTATAGCCCACATAACTCCGAACTAGCTGTTAATGAGATTTGAAGTTCCCACGTTATGTACCGATTTTCGGTATTTTGAGGATTCTACCTGCAATTTTTAACCGAATTAGGAGTTATTTGACATTAAAGGCTCCCATCAAAAACTGTCAACATAGGTCTATGTTTTTTTTTATTATAACCCCTATATAACGGTACCTCCCAATTTCTAGCCCACCAAAAATTGTCAACATACGTAGTTAGATATAGGCACCATAAAAGGGCCTCCGAATGAAGCATTTTATTTATCTGACATTTTAACGTACCCACTTAAAGTTGGGGGCAGGAATGAAAACTAATTATTCCATTTTAGTTTAGAATATTTTATGGTGGAGGGTATGAAAAGTTCGGCCCGGCCGAACTTAACGCTTTTTTACTTGTTTAATTAATTAATTGGATTAATCGAGCTAACATGGCCTAAGTAGTTTTGTATTGAAAAATGAATTCTAGCGAAATACCACACACTCAACTATTACGCTACGATCGTTTCACCTGGTGGTTTAAGCCAGGCCCATAAGGCGTATTTGAATGCTAATGGCTAGAAGACAAAGGCTGATTTTGATCTTCTTTCTTCTTTATTTGCTAATTCGTTTTCCGAATGTTAGCGACCAATACAATACAATTTTTTTTTTTTTTATAAATACATATGGATACAATATTTGTAATATTTTTTTTGTTTATAGTTTGCTTAGTATATCTGCAAACGCCTCTCTATCTCTAGCCTTAAACAATAGGGTTGTAATGTCTCGGATGACAGTCCATTCTGTGATGTTATCGATCCATGTTGTCTCCTTTCTACCTCTAGCAGGCCTTCCTTCTATTCTTGTGCGGATTACAATTTGCAGTAATTTATATTTTTGATTTCGCATTATATGTCCCAAATACGATGTCTTTCGTCTTTTTATAACTGAGATAAGTTCTCTTTCGCAGTGCATCCTTCTTAGAACATCGGCATTTGTCACATGGGCTGTCCAAGGAATTTTCAGAACTCTCCTATAAATCCACATTTCAAAAGCTTCAAGTCTTCTTATATCAGCAGTTTTTATGGTCCATACTTCCATTGCGTACAATAGCACTGACCAGACATAGGTTTTGATAAAACGAATCTTTGTTTCAAGATTAATGTCATGACTCGTAAACACTCGTCTGTATTTTGAAAATGCTTCTCTGGCCAGTTCAATTCTGCATCGTATTTCTTCTGAACAGTCCCACTGTTCAGTTATTGTAATTCCTAGATATTTGAAACTTTTAACCCTCTCCACATTGGTGTTGTGAATTTTCAATGTTGCATTATTGTAATCAATGAAGCAAAGAAATAGGCCTTTTTGTGCGTTTTTACATTTCTGAACCATTGTTTGTATTGAAAAAAGTGCTTCTCGGGTTCCCATACCTTCCTTGAATCCAAACTGTGATGTTCCCATGGCTTTTTCGCATTTTGAGTATATTCTGGAGTGGATAATACGCAGAAATATTTTTAGAGCATGGCTCATAAG